>NW_026692997.1:645774-1291548 GCF_021218885.2 Marmota monax | reverse complement strand
CTGCGGAGCCTGCGGAGGCTGCTTCTTGGACCCTGCTAATATCAGAGCAAACACGAAACACCAAGAAGCCGAATTCCAGCTCCCGGAACTGAGCCCGCGGGGACTGCTTCTTGGAGCTTACACTTATAGGAGCTTACACCGAGCACAGAGCGGCCGAGTTCCGGCTCCCGGAACCGTCCCGGAACCGCCCTGGCTCAGGGCTGCGGAGCCCGCGGAGGCTGCTTCTTGGACCCTGCTACTATCAGAGCATACACCAAACACTAAGCGGCCGAATTCCGGCTCCCGGAACTGAGCCCGCGGGGGCTGCTTCTTGGAGCCTACACTTATAGGAGCTTACACCGAGCACGGAGCGGCCGAGTTCCGGCTCCCGGAACTTCCCTGGACCGGGGCTAGGAGCCCGCGGAAACTGTGTCTCGGTCCGGGGCCTGCTGAGGGCAGGTCAGGACTCACCCATTGCTTGGGCTGCCTGGCAAGGGGAACGAAATGCTGCCATTCGCATAGGATACCAACATGGCAGAGATCTGATGTCAGCAGAAAGCGGTGGAGGAGAGATCTTCATCAATACCAGCGGTGACATAAGCAGTTGGTCTCCTGGTAAGGGGGGTGAGGCTCAGTCACCCGAGTCTCCTCAATTTGTCCTCGAGCCAGAGGGAAGGAGCCGGGCCGCCGCCAGCCCCCGGAGCAGGCCCAGCGGCTCGCCAGCTTGGTGACCGCGTGACCCCATTTGGAGAGGGGGCGGAGCGGAGCCGCCACCCACACCCGCCAGGTGGGCAGACCCACGACCCAGTAGTACATGGGCGTGGTAGGAGGGGCAGGGCAGAGCCGCCCTTCGCGCTTGCAAGGTAAACAGACCTGTGACAGCCTGGCGGGACAGGCCCAGTGGCCTGCCAGTGTGGTACACACGTCACCCCAACTCGAGTAGGGGCAGAGCAGATCCTTATCCCACGCCCGGATCAGGCCCTGCCGGTGTGGTGGTCACGTGACCCCAATTGGAGTGGGGGTGGAGCGGAACCGCCACCCGTGCCCGCAGGGTGAGCAGACCAGTGATCAACCTGCAGATCAGGCCCAGGGGTCCGCAGGCGTGGTAGGAGGGGCAGGGCAGATCCGCCGCCCGCGCCTTCAAGGTAGGCAGACCTACAACAGACCGGCGGATCAGGCCCAGGAGCCTGCCGGCGGGGTACAAACACCACCCTAATTGGAGTAGTGACAGAGCAGAGTCGCCTCCCTTGCCAGGAACAGACCCAGCATCCTGCAGGCGGGGTAGTCACGACACCCCAATTGGAGTAGGGGCAAAGCAGAGCCTCCACTCGTGCCCGAAAGGTGGGCAGATCTGCGACCGACCAGCAGGACAGGCCCAGTGGCCTGCTGGTACGACAGACACGTCACCCCAATTGGAGTAGGGGCAGAACAGAGCCGCCACCAGCTCCCAGAACAGGCCCAGTGACCTGCCGGCGTGGTAGCCACGACACCCCAATTGGAATAAGGAGAGAGCAGAGCCGCCGCCCGCACCTGCAGGAAAGATACGCAAGCAGTATGAAAAGACAAGGAAAGAAAGGACCACAAGCAATGCAGGTCAACGCAACTTTAGAAGAGGTAACAGCTGCAGCAGATGGAATGTCAGATAAAGAATTCAGGATATACATGCTTCAGATGATCTGGAGTATCAAGGAAGACATTAAACAGCAAAATCAGACAATGAAAGATCACTTCGACAACGAATTACGCAAACAAATCCAGGAAGCAAAGGATCAACTATACAGGGAGATAGAGGTTATAAAAAACAAGCAATCAGAAATCCTAGAAATGCAGGAAGCAATAAACCAACTTAAAAACTCAATGGAGAATACTACCAACAGAGTAGAACACTTAGAAGATAGAACATCAGACAATGAAGACAAAGTATTTCAACTGGAAAAGAACATAGACAGCTCAGCAAGACTGTTAAGAAACCATGAGCAGAACATCCAAGAAATATGGGATAACATTAAGAGACCAAACTTAAGAGTCATTGGGATACAGGAAGGTACAGAGCTCCAAACCAAAGGAATGAGCAGTCTATTCAATGAAATAATACAAGAAAACTTCCCAGACTTGAAGAATGAGACAGAATCCCAAATCCTAGAAGCCTACAGGACGCCGAATGTGCAAAATCATAAGAGATCCACACCTAGACACATTATAATGAAGATGCCCAACATACAGAATAAGGAGAGAATTTTAAAAGCTACAAGAGAAAGGAAGCAGATTACATTTAGGGGCAAGCCAATCAGGATAACAGCTGATCTTTCAACACAGACTCTGAAAGCTAGAAGATCCTGGAATAACATATTTCAAACACTGAAAGATAATGGGTTCCAACCAAGAATTGTGTATCCAGCGAAATTAAGCTTCAGGATGGAGAATGAAATTAAAACCTTCCACGATAAACAAAAGTTTAAAGAATTCGCAGCTAGAAAACCATCTCTTCAAAACATCCTAGCCAAAGTATTACAGGAAGAGGAAATGGAAAATAACAATGAAAACCAACAGTGGGAGGTAGGACAGTAAAGGGGGGGGGAAACAATCAAAGAGGAAAACAAACAATGTTTAGTAACAGAAATAAACAAATATGGCTGGAAGAACAACCCATATCTCAATAATAACCCTAAATGTTAATGGCTTAAACTCACCAATTAAGAGACACAGGCTAGTAGAATGGATCACAAAACAAGACCCAACAATATGCTGCCTACAGGAGACGCATTTGATAGGAAAAGACATACATAGGCTGAAGGTGAAAGGTTGGGAAAAATCATATCACTCATATGGACTTCGGAAACAAGCAGGCGTGTCCATACTCATATCAAATAAAATAGATTTCAAGCCAAAGTTAATCAAAAGAGATAAAGAGGGACACTACATACTGCTTAAGGGAACCATACACCAACAAGACATAACAATCATAAATATTTATGCCCCAAACAATGGTGCAGCTATGTTCGTCAAACAAACTCTTCTCAAGTTCAAGAGTCTAATAGACCACCACACCATAATCATGGGAGACTTCAACACACCTCTCTCGCCACTGGACAGATCTTCCAAACAAAAGTTGAATAAGGAAACTATAGAACTCAATAACACTATTAATAACCTAGACCTAATTGACATATATAGAGTATACCACCCAACATCAAGCAGTTACACTTTTTTCTCAGCAGCACATGGATCCTTCTCAAAAATAGATCATATATTATGTCACAGGGCAACTCTTAGACAATATAAAGGAGTAGAGATATTACCATGCATCTTATCTGATCATAATGGAATGAAACTGAAAATCAACGATAAAAGAAGGAAGGAAAAAGCATACATCAATTGGAGAATGAACAATAGGTTACTGAATGATCAATGGGTTATAGAAGACATCAAGGAGGAAATTAAAAAATTCTTAGAGATAAATGAAAACACAGACACAACATATCGGAATCTATGGGACACATTGAAAGCAGTTCTAAGAGGAAAATTCATTGCTTGGAGTTCATTCCTTAAAAAAAGAAAAAAACCAACAAATAAATGATCTCATACTTCATCTCAAAATCCTTGAAAAAGAAGAGCAAAACAACAGCAAAAGAAGTAGAAGGCAAGAAATAATTAAAATCAGAGCTGAAATTAATGAAATCGAAACAAAAGAAACAATTGAAAAAATTGACAAAACTAAAAGTTGGTTCTTTGAAAAAATAAACAAAATCGACAGACCCTTAGCGATGCTAGTGAAGAGAAGAAGAGAGAGAACTCAAATTACTAGCATACGGGATGAAAAAGGCAATATCACAACAGACACTTCAGAAATACAGAAGATAATCAAAAACTATTTTGAATCCTTATACTCCAATAAATTAGAAGATAGTGAAGGCATAGATAAATTTCTTAAGTCATATGATCTGCCCAGATTGAGTCAGGAGGATATAGAAAACCTAAACAGACCAATATCAATTGAGGAGATAGAAGAAACCATCAAAAGACTACCAACTAAGAAAAGCCCAGGTCCCGATGGGTATACAGCAGAATTTTACAAAACCTTTAAAGAAGAACTAATACCAATACTTTTCAAGCTACTTCAGGAAATAGAAAAGGAGGGAGAACTTCCAAATTCATTCTATGAGGCCAACATCACCCTGATACCTAAACCAGACAAAGACACTTCAAAGAAAGAAAACTACAGACCAATATCTTTAATGAACCTAGATGCAAAAATCCTCAATAAAATTCTGGCGAATCGGATACAAAAACATATCAAAAAAATTGTACACCATGATCAAGTAGGATTCATCCCTGGGATGCAAGGCTGGTTCAATATACGGAAATCAATAAATGTTATTCACCACATCAATAGACTTAAAAATAAGAACCATATGATCATCTCGATAGATGCAGAAAAAGCATTTGACAAAGTACAGCATCCCTTTATGTTCAAAACTCTAGAAAAACTAGGGATAACAGGAACATACCTCAATATTGTAAAAGCAATCTATGCTAAGCCTCAGGCTAGCATTATTCTGAATGGAGAAAAACTGAAGGCATTCCCTCTAAAATCTGGAACAAGACAGGGATGCCCTCTCTCTCCACTTCTCTTCAACATAGTTCTCGAAACACTGGCCAGAGCAATTAGACAGACGAAAGAAATTAAAGGCATAAAAATAGGAAAAGAAGAAATTAAATTATCACTATTTGCAGATGATATGATTCTATATCTAGCAGACCCAAAAGGCTCTACAAAGAAACTATTAGAGCTAATAAATGAATTCAGCAAAGTGGCAGGATTTAAAATCAACACGCATAAATCAAAGGCATTCCTGTATATCAGCGACAAATCCTCTGAAATGGAAATGAGGACAACCACTCCATTCAAAATATCTTCAAAAAAAATAAAATACTTGGGAATCAACCTAACAAAAGAGGTGAAAGACTTATACAATGAAAACTACAGAACCCTAAAGAGAGAAATAGAAGAAGATCTTAGAAGATGGAAAAATATACCCTGTTCATGGATAGGCAGAACTTACATCATCAAAATGGCGATATTACCAAAAGTTCTCTATAGGTTTAATGCAATGCCAATCAAAATCCCAATGGCATTTCTTGTAGAAATAGAGAAAGCAATCATGAAATTCATATGGAAAAATAAAAGACCCAGAATAGCAAAAACAATGCTAAGCAAGAAGTGTGAATCAGGCGGTATAGCGATACCAGACTTCAAACTATACTACAGAGCAATAGTAACAAAAACAGCATGGTACTGGTACCAAAACAGGCGTGTGGACCAATGGTACAGAATAGAGGACACAGAAACCAATCCACAAAACTACAACTATCTTATATTTGATAAAGGGGCTAAAAGCATGCAATGGAGGAAGGATAGCATCTTCAACAAATGGTGCTGGGAAAACTGGAAATCCATATGCAACAAAATGAAACTGAATCCCTTTCTCTCGCCATGCACAAAAGTGAATTCAAAATGGATCAAGGAACTTGATATCAAATCAGAGACGCGCCGTCTGATAGAAGAAAAAGTTGGCTACGATCTACAGTCGGTGGGGTCGGGCTCCAAATTCCTCAATAGGACACCCATAGCACAAAAGTTAATAACTAGAATCAACAAATGGGACTTACTCAAACTAAGAAGTTTTTTTCTCAGCAAAAGAAACAATAAGAGAGGTAAATAGGGAGCCTACATCCTGGGAACAAATCTTTACTCCTCACACTTCAGATAGAGCCCTAATATCCAGAGTATACAAAGAACTCAAAAAATTAGACAATAAGAGAACAAACAACCCAATCAACAAATGGGCCAAGGACCTGAACAGACACTTCACAGAGGAGGACATACAGTCAATCAACAAGTACATGAAAAAATGCTCAACATCTCTAGCTGTCAGAGAAATGCAAATCAAAACCACCCTAAGATACCATCTCACTCCAGTAAGATTGGAAGCCATTAGGAAGTCAAACAACAACAAGTGCTGGCGAGGATGTGGGGAAAAGGGTACACTTGTACATTGCTGGTGGGACTGCAGATTGGTGCAGCCAATTTGGAAAGCAGTATGGAGATTTCTTGGAAAGCTGGGAATGGAGCCACCATTTGACCCAGCTATTCCCCTTCTTGGTCTATTCCCTAAAGACCTAAAAAGAGCATGCTACAGGGACACTGCTACATCGATGTTCATAGCAGCACAGTTCACAATAGCAAGACTGTGGAACCAACCTAGATGCCCTTCAATAGACGAATGGATAAAAAAAATGTGGCATTTATACACAATGGAGTATTACTCTGCATTAAAAAATGACAAAATCATAGAATTTACAGGGAAATGGATGGCATTAGAGCAGATTATGCTAAGTGAAGCTAGCCAATCCCTAAAAAACAAATGCCAAATGTCTTCTTTGATATAAGGAAAGTAACTAAGAACAGAGTAGGGTCGAAGAGCATGAGAAGAAGATTAACATTAAACAGGGATGAGAGGTGGGAGGGAAAGGGAGAGAGAAGGTAAATTGCACGGTAATGGAAGGAGACCCTCAGGGTTATACAGTGGAGGGGGTAGAGAGAGAGGAGGGGAGGGGAGGGGAGAGGTGGGGAGGGGGGAGGGTGGATGATGGGAAAGGCAGCGGAGCACAACAGACACTAGTATGGCAATTTGTAAATCAATGGATGTGTAACTGATGTGAATCTGCAATCTGTGTATGGGGTGAAGGTGGGAGTTCATAACCCACTAGAATCAAAGTGTGGAATATGATATGTCAAGAAATTTGTAATGTTTTGAACAACCCACAATAAAAAATTAAAAAAAAAAAAAAAAAAAAATTATCACTAATGAGAAATTGGAGCTTCTTCATGCTGATAAAAGGTACTCCTAAAAATTAAAGATAATATCTAATTATAAAATATTTATGTCTAATATAATAATATTTATATTACCTATAGATAATCTTAAACATATCATCCTTAGCTAATGTTTAGATGTTATCTTTAGTTAAAGATAATATCTTTAATAATATTAGATGATACACTCATAAAGATCAGAAATAAGGCAGGGGTAAAAATTTAGTTTCCTATTCAGCAGTGTAGGAGAAGCTTAGACTCTTGCACAAAAGCAAGGGATACCAGAATAATGTATAAAGTGCACAATGATGTACAAATATACATCAAAACTTACACACACACACACACTCACACTCACACGCAGATTTATGTGTGATAGTTCACAGGCACATTATTCATAGTACATCCAATCTTTAAATTGTTCTAACTCTTCATCAACAGAAGAATACTAGACCAATTGTTGGATCTTGTACAATGGAATAATAATGTGCATTAAAAGCAACAAAACTACTAACTCAACCAAGTAGGTGAAGCATATGTACATTATTATGAGAGACAGAAGGTGTAGATAAAGTAGAATACAAGGCATGATGCTTTTCAGATTAAATGCTTGAATAGGAAAAGCTGTCCCATGGTCGTGAAAATCAGAAAATTGTTGCCAAAGTGGTGGAGATGATTGGAAAGGAGCAGAGGCAAACTTCCTGTGATGACGTAAATGGTTTTTCCTTTAGTATGTGTTTGTTACACAGATGTACACAGTTGTCAAAAGTCAACACTTAAGAAGGGTACTTTTGTTCTCTGTAATTCATACTACAACCAATAAATGATTATACATGAATTAATATGTAAATAACAAATGACCACCCTATTCTCCCAAGTTTGATTGTCATCTCTTTCTTTCAAAGACTGGTTGAAAATTCTAGCCTCACTGAACACCATTAGTGAGGAATTGTCCTATATGTTTCAGTGGACAGCAATGGAGTAAAATTTTGGTAATCCCTGTCATAGCATTATATCTTGGAGGAAAAATTAGGAATCCAAGAATAATATATCTAAAGTCACTTAGCTATATAGCTGCACAATTGGCTATGTTAGCTATATTTTTAAAGTATTTTAGGTACTGATTGATTTGATTAATTTTTATAATAATAATATCTTAGAGTAAAAAAAATCAAATAATGGTAGATCAAGAGATTAAGCATTGAAAATATTTTATCTTTAAAAGGCCTATGCCTGGAGTAAATATTATTCTGAAAATACCTAGTGTAGTTAGTAGCAGGTCTGAAGTCCTTAACTATTTTTCATAAACTCCTTGTTCTTTCCTGAAAAAAAAAAAAGATTTTCTATCAAAAATGCTGATAAAAGATAGCAGAAATACCAACTAAGATGTATATTTTGGGTTAAAGTCACCTAATTGGGTTTATATTAAATTCAAATACATCATTGTCATATTTATTATTTGGGAAGATTTTAGAAAGTTACTTCAAGACATGTTTTCTGTGTCTTTGCCTGAACAATCTGAATCTTGATCCCATTGTGATTTCTTCATTTTGCTGAATGAGCTCTCACAGTCAGGTCAGAGTTTAACTTCCTCAACAAAGAGATTTGGAGGTTGGCAAAGCATTGTAATATAACAATATATAACTTAAATAATATAATATAATAATATTAATAAATAACAATATATAATAATAATATAAAATAATATAATAATATAACTTAAAAACAAGATGACTTCTGAAAGTAAACTTGATTTTCTCCTTCAGACACACACACACAGAGGTCACTGGAGAGGTCTTCTAATTCTGTCTACACATTTTTTCTTCATGTCACTCTAACACTTGTTTTCATTTTCACTTTGATAGGAAGAAAAATTAGTATCTTACCATTTTTCCTCTTGACAGTTCCTTGATTGTAGAAGTCTAACATGTGTTAAAACATGGCTCTGCTCTGATTATTTCGTTGTTTTAGATAACTCTTTATTCCACTTAAATTTGTAGACAGCAAGTTTTCTGGAGTGTCAGTAATTTGTTGGTATGAGTTGTTGAAAGATATTCCCAGCTTTGTGTGTTCTAATGAGCCCAACGGTTCATTCAGAGTGTCTGAGTCTTGTGAAGATAATAAGCCTGGCAACTCTGTTAGTCACAGACAGATCTGCAGTGAAGGGTACAGTGAGCTTCTAATTTAGAATAGATCTTTCTATTTGAAGCAAATAAGGCTTCAAATACTAATGCTGGATTTTTCTCTTTTTTTTATATAAATTGGCACTTTAAAATTACGTGGAGATTTCAAAATTCTAATGCTTGATTTTAAAAAAATATTTTTTTGTTTCTCTTTCAGAAAAACAAAACAAACCCTAAAATAACTATCACACTATGAAATGAATATTAGGTCCAGAAATCTTCAAAAATGAGAGTGTTTGTTTCAAAGATAATCTATGAAGACTTTGCTTTCTTCCATTTTGGGAGGGGGAGGTGGTTGGATACAGGAAATTGAATCCAGTGGTAACCACTGAGCCACATCCCCAGCCCTTGTTTTTTTTTTTTTTTTTTTTTTAATTTTGAGACAAGGTCTTACTTAGTTGCTTAGAGCCTCCCTAAATTGCTGACACTGGTTTTGAACTCAAAATCCTTCTCCCTCTGTTTTTCCCGAGCCACTGGGAGTACAGGTGAGCACCACCATGCTTGGCCTTTTTTTTTTTTTTTTTAATTTTCTTAATTGGAATCAGAACTTAGAAATCCAAAGAGCAATAATGAATTTTCCAAAATCTTTTTAAATAAATTCTAATATATAGTTGTTTTAAAAATTTTGTGAGGCAAAAAAAAAAAATGAGAAAGAGTTTAGATATTGATATTCTGAATGAAGTATTCTATTTTTTATTGTTAATTTTTAAGGTCCTGAAAAGTCTTAGCTTGCTTGGAAAAATATTAATCTTTTATTATGTTACAGTTAATATGTTAGAAAAATATGACTTCCAAAGTTAGTGTATAATGTTTAAACTATTAATGTACATTATTTTCATATCAAGTATGTTATTTTTAATCCTGATCATAAATATATATCACTTATAGATTTAATAATATTGATTTTACAATAATTATCTCAAGAGTTAGTATTATTTTATCTCTAAGTGGAATTTTAAATTACTTTGTTCTTAAGGTGGACATTTTATTTTAACCATATCTTCATATTTTCCTTCCTTTTCCATTGACTTAGTAATAACAAGATTTAGCATATTTAAAATATACATTAAGATTATGATGGCAAAATTCAAAAAACTTTTATAGTATTTTATGTAAACTATTTTTTAATGTTGAGTATTCAAGTTCACTTTTTTCAGTAGTTTCATGTTTTACCATGAAAGTGTGGTTCATATATTCAGTGATTTCTAACAGGTGATTACCTGAGTAAAAAATACATAGCTGCGATATTCACTGCAAAAATAATTTCATGTTTCCTCCTCTTATGTATGTATGCATATTTCTGGTTTTGTTGAATTTGGAGACTTTGTTATTACTCTGTTATTAATTTTGATTTCTCTTGCATTGATCAACAGTTTATTTTGGTACTAGGTCAGAAAAACTTAGTATTGGAAAGAAGAAAAATGAAAACAACTGTTTTTCCTGTCTAATTTTGTAAAGTAGAATGTCTCTGCTAGTAAAATTAATTTTTTTCATAACTCTAGGATACCATTTAGTAACATACTGAAACGGTATCTACATATTTTCTCTTATACCAGCATGATAATATTTAAATCAACATATAAATTGTTGCTTAGAACTGATACTTCAATATGATTTCTGAGTTGTAAATTTCAAATTTATACTTTGAACATTATTTTATTTTGGACTTTATTTCCAGCTATATAGTTTGAGAAGATAGGTAACCTAATTTAATCATTTTTTCAGTATAGTCCTTTATGAATTACCACAACAATTTAGTTCTTTACTCCAACTTCTACTCAAAGACATTCATTATGCATATGACAATAGTCTCCCAAATTTTTCCCATCTCCTTTAAAATAAGTTTGAAATCTATGTATCATTTTGCATTTATTAAACTGATACCAACTTTTTTCATTCTTAAATAAAAATACTATATTTTATGTTATAAGCAATTAAACCATTTATATTAACTTTTAAGGATATGTAATGAAATAAAAATAGGAGAGCAAATTTACTCTTAGTATCTATTTAAAATACATGAACTACATAAGAGAAATTTTATGTTGTTCTTTTTATGCCTTGAATTTATATTCACTTCCTATTTCCTTCACACAATTTTATTATATAATATTTTTATTAGAGAAACTTATTTACTGATAATTTTAATCATGCTTCTCTATAACAAAATATGAAAAAACATTGCTTTCAAAAATATTTCCTATGACTAAAAACTTTTTGTTGACAGAATATTTTCCAGGATAAAATTGTTTAAAAAAATGTTATTGGTGCATAATTCAGTAAAATGTAAAATATAATTTATAATAATTAAGCATACAAGTAAAATCTGAAGTTCTTAATGAAATGACAAGGAGTGTTCTATGGTATTTTGCTTTTTTTAATCACTGCATGTATCTTTAGAATAAATTCTAGTTACAGTAAGAAAATGTTTGGTATCAATCCAATCCTAACATTTTTAACAGTTGAAGATTTTAACATCAAGAAAACATCATTCACAAATATAAGTCAGTGGGGATTATAGGAAAGACTTAGAGCACTGAGTACATTTTCAAACCTCATTCTAGGTCCTGTATTTTATGATAAATAAACAAGTTTAATTTCTATTTGTATATGGTAGAAAGAAGACAGTTGTAAAGGTATATTACATTTTCATTAGAAGTATTTACTTCAATAAATTCTGAGAAAAAAAATCAGAAAGTTAATTAATATAACCAAATTATTATAAATAATACTTCAATTGGAAGCATCTTTTAATCTTGATTGGCTGAGTTAGAAAAATAAAATCTATGAATTTTATGCCTTTACCAATATAACATTTTATGTAATACTTTTAATTATCATTTGTTTAAAATTTTTTATCAATAATATGGCACTGTACTTTTATCTCATCAGTTTAAATGAAAAATAGCATATGACTTATTGTTAAATGTAGTTTATAGCTTCATACTAACTAGTCAAAACAGATTGGACAAGATCATTGTCATTTTTCAATCTATAATTACACAATAATACATATTGCATAAGAAAATAAGGTGTCTGGAATTTAATTCTAAGAAAGATCAATAAGACATGTAACCTCACTGCTTGTTCTCATCTGAACTCAATAAGGCTGCATAGACTCACTCTTCTTTTGAATCTTTTTGTTTTGTTTTCCCAGTATTGTCCCTTTAAGTGATGTATATTTTGACTTGATTAGAGAAGAAAGACCTTTTGGGCTGGGGATGTGGCTCAAGCGGCAACGCACTCACCTGGCATGCACATCAGCACCACATAAAAATAAAACAATAAAAGATGTTCTGTCCACTGGAAAAAAAAATAAATTCTCTCTCTCTCTCTCTCTCTCTCTCTCTCTCTCTCTCTCTCTCTCTCTCTCTCTCTTTAAAAAAAACAAAGACCTTTTAAGGATTTTTTTTTCAGAACTCTTTTTACTTGATACTTGGAAGATTTGTATAATAAAGAGCAACACATCACAGTAAGATCCTGGAGAGTTAACAAATATGCTTTTCGTCTATAAAGCAGGAGAAACGAAATTTTAAAGCCAGGTGGGAATTAAGATCCTATGGGAACATTAGTTCTCTGTATACCTATGAAAAATCCTTATGTTCCTCAGTGGTACTAGATGTCAATTCGAAAAGCATCAATACAAGAGAAAAATATAAGCTCTTTAACAACACATTCAATGACTTCCATCATTTACCCCCAAACTACTCACCAATATTTTTTCTTATTGTTATATATACATATATGTAATAATATATATGTATGTATATACAGAAATGTGTATATATATACACTTTTAATTTAGCATTTACCAAATTTTAACTATATAATAGTTAAATTTTAACTAGAGAATAGTTAAAAATTAATGGCATTAAGTAGAAAGACATTGTTCTGCACCATCTCACTACTTATTCTCAGAACATTTTTATCATCCCAAACTGAAATTCTATAACTATTAAAAAGTAATTTTCTTAACTCCCCATTACTTCTTTCTTCCAAACTCTGATAACTACTATTCTACTTTCTGGCTCTTTGAATTTTCATATGAGTATATATTTGTACCTTTTTGTCTGATTTACTTCATTCAGAAAATGTTTTTCAAGGTTCAACCACATGGTAAAAATTATCAGAATTTCATTTCTTTTTTAAAGCTGGATAATATTCCACTGTGTATGCTTATGTATATATGCATAAACACATATATCTGTTTCTTCAAATATCAATTGGAAATTTGTGTTTATATGCTTACAATTTCTTATGGATATTCAAGCCATGGGAATCTGACTTAAAATATAAATTACTCTTAAAATTACTCTGAATTAAAATATAAATTATATGCATGTCATTTGTGTAACTATTATGTAACTATTATTGTGTAACTATTATATATATTATATATATAACAATGCATATATATATAAATATGTACAGATATAGTTATACACACAATGAGATAACTATATACAAATATCTATCACATGTTGATTATCCATTCATTTGTTGATATATGTAGACAATGTTTCTACATTTTGGCTAAAGTAAAGACTGCTGCTATGAACACTGGTATATAAATCCAATTAGTTTTTTAGTTCCTTCCTCTCCAGTGTACCCTGCACAATACTGTTCTATCTCTATCTCTCCTTTAACTGCCAAATCTGCAATTTCCTTTCTTCATCATGTGTTTCCTCAAGTTAATGGCTTTTTCCTTTATCTCCATATTCTTTTATGGTCATTTGTTCTCAAATGTTTCCATAATTGAACTGTTCTCCCTGTTTACCTATATATTTAAATTTTAAGAAGAGAGGTCATGTATGCTTTACACATCTTATATTTTATCTTTTACATATCACATAGTTTATTTTAGCCTCCTTAATATCTAAGATAGTTTGAGAATTTAGAAGTTACTTTTGCTAAACTTGGAAGACCAAACCAGAAAGTGTTCAATCTGAAAATGCCAAACAAGGTCTAAATAAAATTTTTAAAACCAAGACTAATAAAACTTTCACAGCACATTTTTTTCTGTAGTATTTGTGAGAATTCCACCTATTGAGGGGAAAAGCTTAATTATGCTTCAGCATTATGAAATTAAAGTTTAAATGCCATTAAGGATAAACTCAATGATCTGTGTTAACACTTTTTATCTTTATTCTAGAAAGAAATTATTGTTCTTCTATCATACTTTCATTTGATATGATGTTATTTTCCTCTGGGAATTAATATTTGAATGGGTTTGATTATTGCACTGTCTTGTGTTAAACACTATAGAAATTTCATCCTCAAATATCTTTTAAGAGTTTGTTAAGAACTGCATTACAACATCTCTAATGAGTTTAAATTTATGTTTCTCCAAATATCAATTGGAAATTTGTGTTTATATGCTTACAATTTCTATGGATATTCAAGCCATGGGAATCTGACTTAAAATATAAATTACTCTCGAATATTCACAGTGGGTTATATAAACTGAAAATGCAATGTTCAAATTTGTTAAGATTTAGTTAAATTAGGTTCAAAAAACATGTCATTGATATAGTAAATAAGAACATTTCCAATAAGGAATTAAATACTACTAAGTACACATATGTGTGTTTATGTGTGCGTGTGTGTAGGCGGGGGTGTTTCCCCAAAAACCAAGGTTACCTTTTTATAAAAATGAAAAAAAAAGTAGAAATACATTACATTTAAAAAAACCTGAGGACAACTTCTGAAAGGTTAAAAAAATTGAAATGTAAAGGATAAGATTCGTTTCAAGTTCTGTAAAGTTTTTAAGTTCTGTTAAGTTGCATTTGGAACCTGAAATTCATGTGGAAGTTAAAAACAATTCCCAGAAAAGCCACTGAAATGTATGTTGAAATCTCCCCTGACCATCTGGTTGCTCTGTAAAAACAACCCACCCCCACCCAGAAACTGTGCAGTCCGGCACGTACACACCTCAGGGCTTAAGCCAATCAGTTCGAATGTATACCCTTCTTTGTGCTGACCAATCACCCCTACCTGACTTGTTCCCACCAGTGAATGTACTAATCATAGTTAAGAGTTGTTGTTTGATTTTCCCGAGGCGTGTGATGATTTGTTATGCTGTATGTGAAGTCCCCGCCCTTTCCAAAAAAATGTATATAAGCTCTGCTCAAGCTGTTCTTGGGGCTCTTTGCTCTTTACCCCTTTGAGGTGGGCTTGGAGCCCCAGCATGCTGGACCCCCAATAAATCCTTTGCTGTTGCATGAGACAGTCTCTTGGTGGTGTTTTCCTCTGAGGTTCGCTGACCTTTACACTTCTATTTTGTAGAAATTTTCTTTCTTCTTTAAAGAACTAGAAGGCTATAAAATGTATGAGAAACAATTAATTTTAGATAAGATAACAAGCAGCCCAGGACTGTGATCCTTAGAATAAATGCAACAAATGGGGCCAGGCTTACATTTGCTTTAGCTTGTGGTCTAGAGGTAGTTACTGGGTTACACAGAGAGGAAAGAAAGAATCCAAACCAGAAACTTGTGACTGTGTTCTCAAATGGAAAGGAGAAGATCAGAGCTCAGGAAGGTTCAGGTACCTATATTTTGTGGTACAGATTTACAGAGTAAGTTGCTGAGACAGAGACTGCTTTAGAAATCTACTGCTGCATTACCTCCAGTCTTCAGGCTGAGAAATGGTATGTACATATATATCAGAAAAAATGACCACAGATGGGGAAAGGACCACCAGAGATCATTGGGCTGCAAAAATCCTCAACCAAATAATAGAAAACCAAGTTAAACAGCACAATAAAAAATCATTCACCATGATCAAGTGAGATTTATTTCAGGAACACAAACGTGGTACAACCATTTGTGAATCAATAAATGTGATATAAATTAACAGAAGGAAGGACACAATCATGTGATCATCACAGTAGATACAGAAAAATATTGGGCAAAATACAATATCCTTGTATAATAAAAATCTTTTTAACAAAATAGTTTTTGAAGGAGTATATTTCAACATAATTAAGATCACATATACAAACATACTCTACAGTGAGAAGTTGAAAACTTTTGCTCTAAGGTAAGGAACAAGCCGAAGATTCCCAAGTGTTCCATTTAAGTCATTAATTTTGAATTGATTTTATATGGTATAGGATAAGGGAATAATTGCATTCTTTTGCATGTGGATAGCCAGTTTTCCCAGCACCATTAATTGAAGAGATTGCTTTTTTCCCATTGTATATTCTAAGCATCATTATTGAAAATCAATTGAGTATAAATTCATGGTTTACTTTTGACTCACTATTCTTCTGTTCTATTGGTCTATGTGTCTGTTTTTATGCCAATAACATACTGATTTAATTATATAGCATTGGCATAGATTTTGAAATCAGGTGGTATGATGCTTCCAACTTTCTTAATTTTGTTAAAAATTACTGTTGGGAAAAAGTATAACGGCAGCCGCACCCCAGAAAAAAAAAAAAAAAAAAAAAAAAAAAAACATGGCGCCTGAGGAGCTTCTCTTCCTGCTTTTCCTTTTCCCGCTGGCGAGAAAAGTTCCCCTGGGCGCCAACTCTCCCGCTGGCGCCACTATTTGAATCCCGCCGCAGGGAACCTTAGCCCCAATAAGAACTAATTTTGTGGGCTCAGGAACTGACATCTGGGAGAACTTACCAATAAAAGGGTGACCCGTCATTTATCTAAGCCCTGCCATCTCTCCTTAGATCTATATAAGCCCACAGCCTTTTGCAATGAAGTGGAACTTCTCCAGTGAATTGTCTCACACGGCTTCTTCTTTCAATTACTTTGGCTATTTGATGTCTTTTGAGGTTTCATAGGAATTTTGTAATTATTTTTCTATGTCTATGAAAAATACTATTTGAATTCTCAGAAACTGCATTGAATTGGTAAGTTTCTTTGGATAGTATGGATGTTTTCACAATATTCATTAATTCTAATCCATGAAAAGGGATATGTTTCCATTAATTGTGATTTCTTCTATTTCTTTCATCAATAATTTGACAGTTTTTAGTATTGTTCACTTCCTTTTTTTCCAATTAGTTCCTAAGTATTATTATGGTATTATGAATGGGATCATCTATATTTCTTTTCTGGGTATTTTATAAATACAAATATAGCTGAATGTTTGTGCTAGATTTTTAATGGCTAGGAAGTATACATTTTCCTAAATACTTCTGTTTTATAAGATAATGTCTTTGTTTCTCTTTCTGTATTTATCTGTAATCTACCTGTCATACATATCCAGGCTTAGGAGAAGACATTTGTGTAAAACTTCAGACATTATATACTGTTAAAGTTTAATTTCGTGAGATACATCAGTGTGTGTAAAAAAGACTAATAAACTAGCAGGACAAATGTAAATCACTAAATTAAACCTACTTTATTTCAAATAATTAATTTCAAATGAATTAGATTTCAAATGAATTAATCACTATATTGAAATTTTATCATTGTCTATTTCATCCATGTATAGATTTCCATATCTGTGAAACACACACACAGTGTAACTTCAGGAGTATTTGTTAAAGTTTTCTGAAATTCAGATTTATTTTGTTTTTACTTTCCTACTTAGTACGTGTTGGGTGCAGAGCAGGCTGAACTGTGTTGTCTGCAGGGCAGGCTGAACAGATGTTGGCTGCAAGATAGCCCACACACTCAAACCCCCCTCTATCAGGTCCTTTATCACCTGTTTGCCTCAAGGCTGAACACTTAACCCCCCTTGGACCAACAAGGTAGCTTGCAGACCCAAAGGGCCCATTATATTTGGGCTATAAAAACTTTTTTGTTGGGGCTGGGGATGTGGCTCAAGCATAGCGCGCTCGCCTAGCATGCGTGCGGCCCGGGTTCGATCCTCAGCACCACATACAAACAAAGATGTTGTGTCTGCCGAGAACTAAAAAAATAAATATTAAAAAATTCTCTCTCTATCTCACTCTCTCTTTAAAAAAAAAAAAAAAAAAACTTTTTTGTTGCTCCGAGTATTGTAGTCACTTTTCTTTCAGTATGCACTCCTATATTACTCTGATAATGTTAGGGGACAGACATATGAAAAATGGGAACACAATGTTAAGAAAATAATTGTATAAAATGGGCCCACTGTGCTGAACCCCCGATGCTTTCTTTTCCAACAAGCAATTTACCTATAGTCCTGCCTGGCGTAAGTGGAAAGATATGTCATATTCCTTGGCAAAATACCTGTTAACTGCAGGAGAAATGCAAGCTCATGATAGTGTCAATAGGAGGAAGCTAGAAGACTTTTGTGAATAAATCCTAAAACTCTAGAGATAAGGATATGTCCTCTTAACCATAAAATCTGTAAGAAATGGTTAGCATGAGCCAAGGTGATCTAGAGTGGGTACTTGAAAGTCTCACTCTGATGTCAGTCAAAAGTCAAGAGATGGACCTAGGAAAACTCTCTGTAAACTTCTCTGGGCTCTCCAATAAAACTGGAGTGCAAGAGAGGCATGTTTGTAGGGCATGATGTCACACGTGGGGCATGTTGCATCAGAAAAGAGGAAACCTAACTTGTTGGCTGCTACCAACTTCCTGGGCTTGGGGCTGCACATGTGGCTAAGATGGCGCCTGATGATCAGCCAGAAGGCATTGCCATGGGTTGTGATGAAAAATCAGACCACCTCTAGGATAGGCTCAGAACCCTTCCACCCTCGTGGACAGCTCGTGTCTCCCATTACGGCCTGTAGGATGGGTGTTCACGTGAACTCTTCTCACCCTGGTGACCTTTATCCTGATTGGCTCCTGTACAGTATATTAGCTGTGTGTGTTTTCTCAATAAACTGAGATCCTGCTTTGACTGGTCTCCCTGATGCCTCTGATTGTCCTCCACTGAGGGAGGGCTGGGTGCAGGCCGTCAGTCGCCCTTTTCCTTTCTTGGCTGGTCCTGGTCAGGGCATGCTCTCCCCATCTCTCCCTCAGGTTAGGAGGAAACTGGGGGGGGGGGCTAAAAACCCCTACACATGTTGTTTTTCTCCTCTCTGAGAAGACACACTCTGTCTCTTGAAAGTGTCCTCTTTCCCTTTTCCTATTTATTCAATAAACTCATTTCCGTTATACTGAACAACGTATCTGAAATCTTTCTGGCTTGATAGCAAGAATCAGGGTTTGAAAGAGGGTCTTCACATTTCCTCAGTTTCTCAGAAGACCCCAGCTCTGTAACCCTAGAATGAGAAACGTTAAAAATTTCAGGGTCTTGAAAGGCAGAGGTGTGGCCCTGGTAAGGTCAATACCTTAGTCTTGATCCTGATTTATTTTGCACCTATTTATAAACTTCAAAACCAGATTTTTAAAAAATGTAGCCTAGTGTAGTAATATGCACTTATACTCTCATCAACTCAGAAAGCTGAGGCAGGAGGATCACAATTTTGAGCCAACCTCAATAAGTTAAGGAGACCCTCCTTAGTGACAAATTAAGATTTTATGATTAGGAGAAACTCACTCTCTCGGCAGGGGTGGGGGAGGACTGGGGATGTAGCTCAGTGGTATAGTGCCCCAGGGTTCAATCCCCAGTATGTACCAGTGGAATTATGAACACCGTGCCTGGGTTATATTAGAATATTGTAGGCCGAATTAGGAAGGCATAGATAGAATACAATGGTAACATTTGACAAAGATGGATAATCTCTATCTATGAAGCATACAAGCAAGAGGAAAGTCAGTTGAGATGAATCAGGACCTTGTGTACGTAATTGTCGCGACCCCTTGCCTGCAAGGAAGACGCAACTCAGGAATCTTCTTTCAGCAGTTTATTCAGGCCCTTGATATTTCTTCTTCTCTCCCTCGGATGCCCCTCCCAGCCTTAATAAAGCATCTCAAGCCCCAATGCGAAGCTGCCACGTGGAGCTTTCTCATAGGGTGGTGAAAAACCATGCGCCAACTCTCCCAAATAAGGAGTTGTTTGTCACAGACCACAGCGGAGCCAGTGCCATCTTGTAATGGCGACCATAGTCTGCAGAAACGGCAGAAGCGGCTCACCACACGTAATGATGAACTTTGTTGTCTGAAAAGCAGTCATCAAGGGGTTTCAATGAGATATGAAAAAATACCATATGATCATTAAATGAAAAAACTAAAATAAAACAAAAACAAAACTCCCTGCCTAGCAGTGAGATTATTTCAGAGGTAATAATGTTTAATAAAAGAAACTCTTTCAGGACATTATAGCTACGGTGCAAAAGAGAAATAATACAGAACCAAATTTAGCAAAATAGGAATGGGAATTTTTAAAAAGTAGGCCAGCTTGGAAAGATATTACTGCTGTGAAATTTATATATCCACACGATCCATTCAATTGGAAATAGTATGAAAAAAAAAAAAAACTTGAAGGATGACTTTCAGCTTCTAACTTTACTTCACCACAGAGAAGATAAATTTATTGGATTTGTCAAGGAAAAAAGATTGGTTTCACGTTCTGAATGTGTTTTAAACATGGAATTTTTAATACTCATAGGCCTATGCAAAGTCCAAATGCACTTTTATGAATCAGGCCAAAACCCTGAAATCAATTTAAAAAAACCTTTCTGGATTATGTTAGATAAAAGTATATAAATGTTTTTAAAACTCTAATTGAATATTCATGCAATTTTCTGCAAGTTTTTTTTTTGTACATTTATAGCTAAATTCAGAAGACAAACTGCTTTAACATAAATGTGTGACACATACAACAAAGAAATTCACCTTTGTGCAAGGTAATATTTTATAACAGAATAATTTCACTTTTTGTGGCAGAAACAATGGTATGCAGCATGCTGAGTATTTATACTCACATTTTAACTCAGCAGCACAATACTCTTTGAGACATAATACAACATGAAGAAAATATATACATCTTCTAATAAAACTACATAAATTCCAGAAATCTCATAAGCCAAACTTATTTTGTTTTTCTCTATTGTGAATGCCAAACCTATTTTGTTTTTCTCTATTGTGAATTTTCTCTATTCTTTCCCCAAATTTATTCAATATAAATCCTATATTTTCAAAATGGAAGAAAATAACTATTAGTTTGGAACAGACCAACAACATAAATGGTTGTACATAATGTAGCAGGGATTTCTTTTGAAGAAAGAGAATAACATGGATAATCTGAGATGATAAAATGAAAGATAAATTCCTTTTTGGTATAAAGAGGATAATATGGTTCACATTACAATGCTACTTGAGTAGAATTAAACTTAAGGTAATCCTATAGATCTAATGTAAATTAAAAAGTGGGAAGAGGATTATAGGCCAAATTGAAACAGCCCTTCTCTAAACTTGAATTTATAAATATGAACATGTTGGGAGCTAGCAATTAAGAGGTGAATTATATACCTTTTGAAGCATTGCTTTTAATTCACAAATGTTTTTGAAATAGCTCATTTAAATCTGGCATCAAATGATATACATTTGATATATATCTAGGATAGGGAAAAGCTTGTTACCAACCCCAGGCTTCTCATTCTAGTTCCTATTCTGACCCCACTGCAGAAAGCCACCCAATTCCAATGTTTGTTAGTTATCTTCATACCCCAGTCTCCATTCCAGCAAACTGTTGGCCCTGATCCCAGGGCTCCTGTCCTTTCTTCAGCTATTCTGGTTTACTCCTCTTTAATCTCCTTTTACTCCACCTTCAAAGCTGTTCTGCATCATCTGCTTTTGATTGACTTCCTCTTTTCAGCTACTGCAGAAGGAAGTTTCTCAGTATTTGTTCCTAGCCATATGGAGTGCCTCACTTTAAGAACAAGGCACAGAAAAATGTCAATAATAAATTTAAAAAAAACAAATAAAGATTTGAAGACTTATTACATAAACACTTTGAATTTATTTTACCTTAAAAAACAAAGATTACAATTGAATATCTTCTTTTTCTGTTCTTTAAATTTTAATATATTTTCATTGTTAGAATGTAATATTTGCAAAATGCCTACTGCTTTACCTTATCATGGGGTAGTCATCTTGCAAGAATGCTTTATCTTTACTTTTTAAGAAAAATTAACCAGTGATTATATATTCTAGGTACAACTTAAAAGCACAAAGTATTAAACACAATTTCTATGTATTTGATAAACCTATTGTTGAATTCTGGCTCCAGAAAATATTATCAAGCAAGCTGAGTCATGAGGAAATGCTGGCTTTATTCCTACCATAAAGAGAGCAAGCGCCACCTCATGGAAGTCTTCCTACCATTTGGAAGGAGGAGAGAAGGTTGTACTTCTAAGGTTTTAAAGGCTAAATTTTTTTGGAGGTGGGGGGGGGGTGTTTTGATTCAGGGACTTTATTAGAATTGCAGAAAGAGCAATTTAGTATTGTGGACACAGCAAGGAGAGGATTTTGAGAAAAAGGATCCTAAAAATTGTTTTTTGATATGCTGTATAACAGATGTCTTTCAGAAAATTCTTAGCATGAACACTATTATCTTTCTCAGCAAGAGTTTCCAGGAGTAAAATTAATTTGATGAAGACAGTGGAAAATAAAGATATATTGTGTATAGATGTGGGTGCCTTTAATTCTCACTATGTTTTCAAAGCAGATAATACATGCCTGCCCACCCCCCAAAAAATCTATTTGAAATCACTGACTTTGTCTATATTTATAAAATCAAAGGATGATTAAAATATCCCTACCACAGTTTGGCATTGTTATCATTTTATTTTTCATAAGGCTGGACATTCCTGATTACTATTCACGTCGTGTGCCTATTTTACTGTACCTAGCTAGGGCAAGGGAATTAGTAACATTGTGTGCATTTGCATGTGTGTGTGTAGGGTTGGTCATGGCCATAGGGAATAAGATACAATATACAATAGAAAATAAGGTATTTGTTGACTAGTTCCTATAACAATTTTTATATATAGTTAGGCTATATGTTTTCTTATCCATGAAAAATGTTCTTAATAGTCACTTTGTAGATGCAAAGTAGATGTTCAGTAAAGCAGCTGAATAAATGAATTCAATTTGTTCTGCTTCGAATTACCTGAACAAACTAAATTTTTTTATAAAAGTAAAACCCAAATCTTAGTTATAGCTAGCATATAAGCCCTCAATACATGTTACCTACTGCTATGAAGTTTATCAGTTCTTAATGGTTTTCTTCTTTTGCATATTATCTAATAATTATAATGAAGCTGATTTGTTCTCAAGATTTGGTTTTCCTTTTCTGGGTGAATCTACAGAAGTTACTTAGATCAAAATTATGAGTAGCTACAATTTTCTTGTATTAAATTTTCAAATCCTCTTGCTCTCATGAAATAATTTATGTTAAAGTGATATATCACATAAATAGTTCTCCAAAAATACATTAAAATAAATTAGATATGATTTGTTTATATTTTTCTGGTATCTATACTTATAACTTTAATTGTTTTTTCAAGTTACATTGGATGACATTTTAAGATTTCAAGAATGTAAAAAATTACTGTGTTCAGTCAAAGTCAGTGGCTGAAGCAGGAATGAAGCCTGTGATTAACTTGCTCTTTGTGTCCTGCCATTTGCCAAGACTCTGCTTTAGTTATAACAATAATTATAACAATACTTTTCAGAGTCATAACAATAATAATAAAAATAGCAAAAACAAAGCTAAGTATATGTGACTTTGAGACTCTTGAATCTCTGATATCTACATAAGTTGATCTTAAATTCCTTAATTTTAGAATCTGAAAAATTCAAAATGTCCCCCAAACCTTTTAATTCTTGATATATGTTATATTTCTTGTGGTTCCCTCTACCTTTGGACTCATATAACTTTTTTTTTTTACTTTATCTGTAGAACCAGATATAAAATTCAGTCCCTTCATTGATTTTTACCAAAAGCCACACACAAAAGCAAGGAAGTAAAAAACAAACTGAAAACATAAGACTTTCCTAAAAACTAAGTGTTTTTACAAGGAAAAACAATTGCTTTTATAAAATTATAAAGCAAATGTTTCCTCAGTTTTTCATTTAACTCAGTAATAAATCAGAGAACCAAAAATATGTTACTACCAGTTCAAAAATAAATTTAAATAGCCACATATAGATAGAAAATTAAGATTTGTTAAAATCAATTTATAAATAGATATAAAAATGCTTGTATCCACTGATCAAAACCAAATGTATTTCATGGGGCATAATGAATTTGCCTTTCTATGAATAAGAATCATTTGTATTGTTATCAATTTTCTATGCCTTACGAAGTTTCAAAAATAGCTCAAACATGATGAAAGGCTTTGATAACCAGGAAGGCTATGCCATTCAGGACATTATAGTCTCTTTTGCTGAATTGCAGATTCTTTCATTTTTTTTTTCTTACAATATCTGTCCTTCCCCCTTTGATTAAGAATCTCAAATATTATAATTGGTATGCCAAACTTTTTCTTTCAATAGATTTGTTCTGATTGTTTACATAGATTCAACAAGAATTTTAATTAATCGTGTAGGAATCCAAACTTATTTTACAAATCTGGGCCTCATAGTACTGACCAATTTCTATGGCCACAAAATTCACTTTAATCTGCAAGTTTTTATAAGTACTCTACAATTGAACACTAAAAATCCGTATTAGGTATCCCCAAGTTAGGAATACAAGTTGCTGAAATATGCAACAATATTTTATCTGTCATTCTTATGAATTTGGGTGTGTTCACTTCTTGATACTACTTCCAAATTTGCCAGTGTCCCAGGGTTGCCACGAAAAACTTTCTGATTATCTTACTTACAGCTTAGGGCCCTGTAAAACTGGAACATTTTTTTTTTTGTCACAGTCTTGTAGGTATTAGATTCTTAAATTAAGTTGCCTTAGAATCTTTTACAACTAGCAGGTCACACCATATTCAATGCAAATTATCCTTAAATATGAAACTCCAGAGAAGATCTTGATTGTACAATGAATATGTCCAATTACATTTTGTCAAAATGAGAATGGATTTTTTAAAAGAACATAACAAAGCCTTGAAATGAATATATTTCTATAAATAATATGAAAGGGAGTTTCAGAAACAGTAGGGGTCATTGAGAACCTTACATCATTTAAAAATATTTTATTTTATTTTACAAAAATCTGACATTATGAGTTCAATAGCATGAGAAAAAGAAAGTTTCTTTGCAAATACATAAAACAGAAAACTAATGTAAATCAAATATGCTTCAAACATAAAATCAGAATAATGATTTCCTCCTCAGTTCCATCAATCCTGTGTATTTCATTCTTATTCTGTTGGAGTTTTGATGAATGTTATAGTCTTCAGAAGTCATCTGCTTTTGACTAAGAATCCTGGAAATACAGACTCACGCTACACATTGGATGTTTCTATGGAAGGTCAGCCTCAAAGCCATGATTTGAAGAAAAATATTGAGATGTACCATACAGTTACTTATAGTGATATATTCAACTTATTAAAAATATTATATAAAAAGACACAATAAGTCATAGGACCCAGACATCTGAAGTTTCATAAAATTCCATGAGCAAGTCTAGTGTGCATCACCAGTCAGGAACTAGAGGCCTAGAATCTGCTAGATTTTGATAAAAGAATTAAGATTCTGAGCAATTAAATATTTAATAATTTAAACAATAAGCTACTTGTAGTAAATCTTTGCTCTTTCCACTATTAGTTTAAAAAGAGACCTCTGGGACAATGACGAATATAGGAAAGCTTAATAAAAATATTTCATGAGAATGTTGATCTTTTTTCCTTGATATGATAGCATATTATGATTAGGAGACATGATGAAAGCTTCTCACAAATCATAATCCTTTATAGCACCTCTTTCTCTTTTTAAGATAAAAGAAGAATAATTCTGCTTTTTCAGAATCCTGTGGAGAAAATTATAAAGGTAGGTTTTTTTCTCTGTAACATTTTGTAAACATTTTTTTCCTCTTGTTTTTTGATTCAGTTTAGAAAAGCAAAAATTAAGAAGTGGTTTGAGAAGATTTGGAATTTTAATTAAAATAGAATCTTAAGTGCCTAAGAAATAATACTTGATTGTCTATTAAAGCAAAGTTGGAAAAAATTGAAAATAATCAATGAATTTAAAACAGTTGGAAAGAAACAATTATTTTATAAGGGATGAACACATTATATCATTATTATTAATTAATTTTTTGTGGTGCTAGGGATTGAACCCAATGTCTCACTCATTCTAGACAAGTGTTCTATCACTGAGTCACATTTCCAGGC
This sequence comes from Marmota monax, assembly GCF_021218885.2. Lineage (NCBI taxonomy): Eukaryota > Metazoa > Chordata > Mammalia > Rodentia > Sciuridae > Marmota > Marmota monax. The sequence continues at coordinate 1,265,381 of NW_026692997.1, read as the reverse complement.
TAGGTAATACTTATTTTTGTTCCCTAATAATAAATAATACAAATTATTCTAGTATAATGAAAAATCTCTATTATCTAGATAGTTTACACAGAATGGTTTTTTTTGCATATTTTAGCTAAGTACATTAGTTAGTAAATCAAGTAAAGAAGCCTATCAAATTTTAACAATCTTAGTTAAGATTTTAACATGTTTCATAAATTCTCTTCAGATCCCTATAAGTTGTTAAAGCAAAAAGAATTATTTTCCATAATTTTACCTTCCTTCATTATATTCTTTCTTATTCTGGTAAACAACAACAACAAAATATCAATAACAACTCCTGCTTTTCCTTTAGGACAGATCAAGGAGGTCTTTGTGATCAAAACTAATTTCATGTTAATTGTATGATGTTATCATATGATGCATTCATGACATCATTGCTATCTTAAAATGAACCAACAAACATTTTAAAATTTCTGTTTTGGTTCCCAATACAACAAATATAAACAGTTATAACTTATAGAAATAAATTCTGAAATTGATGCAAAATGGGCTTAACTCTGGGGAAATAATTAAATTTACTGATAAGCTTGTTCATATTTCATGAGAAAGAATCATTTGCCATGACATCAGTTTAGAAACTTATAGAGTTATGACATATCTTAAAAAAAGAAAAAAAAAAGAAAGAATTAGATTGCCAGGAAGGTGATCTAGAAAGAATATTTATGACCTTCCTGGTACACTTAGCATCTTCACAATTTTTTCCTACATGTCCATCATAACTTGATTAGATTTCTTACTTCTAAGCTGTCAAGAGACATGATGAGGTTCCTGTTATAAACCTAAAAGGTAAAAAGTAAATAGGATAAATAATTTTAAAATTTAAGACACATATCCTAAATGTCCTGTGTTGGAAGTTTCTCTTCAACCTACAAACATATAGTTTCCCCCCCACCCCAAGGCAGGTCAAGTCTGAAAAATCTCTCACTCTTTTCTATTCCTTGCTTTCTATTTTCAAAATATTATAGAAAATTGGAAAAAAGAAAACACAGACAAATATAGATATTTAGTAGAGTAAGCATCTGGGATATTTAGAGAGAAAACATTTACTTGGCTTGTTGAATATTATTGTTGTTAATTAAAGTAGAGTCAAAGGTGAGAATCAGATCATATTCTGTTTCCAAAATACTTTGGTAAAAAAAATATAAAGTTGGTAAAAACAGGGTCTCCCTAAATTGCTGAGGTTGGCCTCCAACTTTCTTGTTACTGCCTCTGCCTCCATTCAGCTGAGATTATTACAGGTATGCCAGTAATAATTATTACAGGTATGCCCAGTTCAAGTTTTTAATGTTGTTTAACAATAAGCCTGATTTTTAGGAAGTTTTGGATTTACAGAAAAAATTGCAAAGATAATAAAAAGTTTTCCACATATCCTGCAATCTGTTAATTAACTATTACATATTAACATGTTGCAATTAATAAACCAATTTAAATTTTTTTAAAAAGTATAGAAAATATAATGTTTAGTATGCTTCCTAATGACTGTGTAAAAATGAAGTTTAGCAATTTCCCACAGAAATCTGGTAATGAAATAATAAACAGACTAGAATTTCAATAATTTTGACCAAGTAGTTATGGCACATTTTTTTTCAAATAAAAATCTGTTGCTATTTAAATCACATTTGTTGCTGTTAAATTTAGAGAATCTCATTGAACTAAAAAGGCAGTGTGTGGATGTTATGATTTAATGATATTTGCTACCAGGAATTCCTGGAGATCAAAGTAATGATATCTTTAACATTAATGTGCAGTCAAGCAATGCTGCATTCATCTTCATAGGAAGCTCAATACTTTTCAGAGGATGAAGAAGTAATATCAACTATATTAATACAAGAAAACCATCAGTAGACATTAATAATTCACATTATATATTATATATTTGCCATTTTTATTATTTTAAACTGTTATAAGCTAAAAATATTGATTTTCAGTTTAAGTTTTATGAAATTAAAATGTTCTCCTTTTATAATCCAGAAAATATATACTTATAGATAAGCATACTCTTACATATTTTTGACAAGTGTTTTAAAAAATAAGATATTGACCTCTTTATTTCAGCCTCATTTTGCTTTGTCTTAAATGAAGGTAGCAACATGAATAGTATCACTTTATATTCTAAATATAAATTTTTTGAATTGTAAATTTCAATTTTAATTTTATTATAATTCTCAGTGGTTCTAGATAATGACTTATTCCTGGCTGCAAGTTATCACTGTATTCTGGGACAAGATATCAACTCAAACCTTATCATTTAAAAATGCATAACAGAAAGGAAATAGAGGTACAAATACATCCCTTCTGGCATCTTTCTTCTAAGTCCTTAAAATTGTTCTCTGTTTCAGGTTTAAATGCTAGACTAGATAAGAGGCATCTCTACTTCACCTTTTTATCTTTAGAGAAACTAGCAATTGGAATGGCCCTGATGAAAGATAGTTTACCAAGACCCAGCCCAGACCGCCCACACCAACCCATGGGGGACACAGGCTCACTGTAGGCCCGGGTCCACAGCTCCACTGGCAGGAGTCAGGCCTGGCCCAGATTTGTCCACACCAACTTGTGATGGACCCAGGTCCAGGGTAGATTCAAGTTTGCCCTCCTTCCACACTTGGGAGCCTAAAGCTAACCCACTTCCATCTTGAGACACTGCAGTCATTGCCATAGCCTTCCCCACACAGTTTTTTGATAAAAGACAGGGCCTACAAGCAGCTGCATCTCAGAGCAGGCATCCCAAAGGGAGTGTGAGGCCCCCTCTTGTAGCCCCATCTCTGTAAGACATTGCTTCCATCTTGGGGCACCTTAACCTTTATCTCAATTTATCTCTGCTATTGCCACCATCAACCTTAGATGCAGTAGCATATACCGAGGGACACCAGCAAGATCAAGGTGAGGTAAAGATAGTCTGCACAGTTATTACAAGAATATAGGGAAGAAACTGTAATATCTCAGATCCACACTGCAAGAAAGGAAGACACATAGACAACATGAAAAAAAAAAAAAAAAAAAACCCAGGGAGGAAAGAAAAGTGCCCCAAACAAACCAGGACACTATAATAACAGAACCCATGCACAGCAAAGTTGATGAAATGTCAGAGATGGAGTTCAGAGGATCATAATTAAAATGATCTGTGAATTAAATAATGACTTAAATGAGCAAATACAGGCAAAAATTGATCACTCCAACAAAGAGATAAGAGAGCAAATACAGGTAGCAAAAGATTACTTGAAGAGAGAGATAAAGACTCTGAAAAAAATCTAGTCAGAAATCCTTGAAATAAAGGATACAATAAATCAAATAAAAAACTTAATAGAAAGCATAACCAACAGATTTGATCACTTGGAAGAAAGAACATCAGATAATGACAAAAGCTGAACAAAGAAAGTATAGAACTCAATAATACAATCAATAACTTAGACTTAACTGACATATATAAAATATTTCATCCTTCAATGAGAGAATACACTTTCTTCTCAGCAGCACATAGATCTTTCTCTAAAATAGACCATATATTATGCCACAAAGTAACTATTAGCAAATACAAAAAAGTAGAAATATTACCCTACATTCTATGAGATCATAATGGAATGAAATTAGAAATCAATGATAAAATAAGAAATAAAATCCACTCCAACATCTGGAGACTAAACAATATGCTACTGAATGAACAATGGGGAGCAGAAGATATCAAGGTGGAGATTAAAAATTTTTTAGAGGTGAATGAGAACACAGATACAACATATAGAAATCTCTAGGACACTATGAAATCAGTTCTAAGAGGAAACTTCAGTGCATGGAGTTTATTCCTTAAAAGAAAAAAAAGTCAACAGATAAATGACTTAACACTACATCTCAAAGCCCTAGAAAAAGAAGAATAAATCAACACCAAAATTAGCAGAAGACTGGAAATAATGAAAATCAGAATTGAAATCAATGAAATTGAAACAAAAGAAACAAAAAAATTGACAGAACAAAAAGATGGTTCTTTTAAAAAATAAATAAAATTGACAGAGCCTTAGCAATGCTAATGAAAAGAAGGAGAGAAAAAACTTAAATTACTAACATACATGATGAAAAAGGAATATAACAACAGACACTACAGAAACACAGAAGATAATCATCAATTATTTTGAAAACTTTTACTCCAAAAAATAGAAAACATCAAAGGCATTTACAAGTTTCTAGAGTTGTATAATTTACTCAAATTGAATAAGGATGATATACACAATTTAAACAGACCAATTTCAAGTGACGAAATAGAAGATGCCAACAAAAGTCTACCAATCAAGAAAAGCCCAGGACCAGATGAATACACAGCCAAGTTCTACAAGACCTTTAAAGAAGAATTACCCAATACCCTTCAATTTATTTCAGGAAATAGAAAAAGAGGCAGCACTTCCAAACTCATTCTATGAGTCCAATATCACCCTGATTCCAAAACCAGGCAAAGACACATCAGAAAAAGAAAGATTCAGACAAATATATCTAATGAATATAGATGCAAAAATTCTCAATAAAATTCTGGCAAATTGAATATTAAAACATATCAAAAAGATCTTGCACCATGATCAAGTGGGATTCATCTCAGGGATTCAAGGTTGGTTCACATATGGAAATCAATGAATATAATTCATCACATCAATAGATTTAAAGATAAGAATCATATGATCATCTCAATAGACACAGAGAAAGCATTTGATGAATACAGCACCCTTTATGTTCAAAGCACTAGAAAAACAAGGGATAACAGGAACAAATCTCAACATCATAAAGGCTATCTACACTAAGCCAGGCCAACATCACTATATATGGGGAAAAATTGAAGACATTCCCTCTAAAAACTGGAGCAAGACAGGGATGCCCTCTTTCACCAATTTTATTTAACATATTTCTTGAAACACTGGCCAGAGCAATTAGACAGATGAAAGAAATTAAAGGGATAAACATAGGAAAAGAAGAGCTCAAATTGGCACTGTTTGCTGATGATATAATTCTGTACCTGGAAGACTCTAAAAGTCCATCAGAAAACTTCTAGAACTAGTAAATGAATCCATCAAAGTAACAGGATATAAAATCAACACCCATAAATCAAAGGCATTTCTGCATATAAGTGATAAATCCTCAGAAAAGAAAACGAGAAAAATACCCCATTTACAATAGCCTCAAAAAATAAAATACTTGGGAATAAACTTAATGAAAGTGGTGAAAGATCTATATAATGAAAATTACAGAACCTTATAGAGAGAAATCAAAGAAGACCTTAGAAGATGGAAAGATAGACCTTGCTCTTGGATAGGCAGAATTAATATAATCAAAATGACCATACTTCCAAAGCACTATACAGATTTAATGTAATTCCAATCAAAATTCCAATGACAATTCTAATAGAAATAGAAAAAGCAATCATAAAATTCATCTGGAAAAAAAAGAGACCCAGAATAGCTAAAGCAATCCTTAGCAGGAAGAGTGAAGCAGGTGGCATCACTATACCAGACCTATACTTTAGAGAAATAGTAACAAAAAAAGCATGGTACTGGCACCAAAACAGACTAGTAGATCAATGGTACAGAATAGAGGAAACAGAGACTAAGCCACAAAATTACAATCATCTTATATTAGACAAAGATGCCAAGAACATGCATAGGAGAAAAGATAGCCTCTTCAACAAATGGTGCTGGGAAAACTGGAAATCCATATGCGACAAAATCAAATTATACCCCTTTCTCTCACCATGCACAAAACTCAACTCTAAATGGAACAAAGACTTAGAAATAAAACCAGAGACCCTGTGTCTAATAGAAAAAGTAGGCCCTAATCTCCATCATGTGGGATTAGGCCCCAACTTCCTTAATAAGACTCCCTTGGTGCAAGAATTAAAATCAAGAGGGCTGAGGATGTGGCTTAAGTGGCAATGCGCTAGCCCGGCATGCACCTGGCACTGAGTTCTATCCTCAGCACCACATAAAAATAAAATAAAGATGTTGTGTCCACTGAAAACTGAAAAATAAATATTAAAAAATTCTCTCTCTCTCTGTGTCTTTAAAAAATAAAAATAAAATCAATAATCAATAAGTGGGATGGACTCAAACTAAAAAGTTTCTTCTCAGCAAAAGAAACAATCTATGAAGTGAATAGAGAGCCTACATCTTGGGAGCAAATCTTAACCCCTCAGACATCATATAAAGTTCTAATCTTCAGGGTGTATAAAGAAATCAAAAAGCTAAGCATAAATAAATAAATAAATAACCCAATCAACAAATGGGCCAAGTAGCTGAACAGACACTTCTCAGAAGATGATATACAATCAATCAACAAATATATGAAAACATGTTCATCATCTCTAGCAATAAGAGAAATGCAAATCACAACCACTCCAAGATTTCATCTCACTCCAGTCAGAATGGTAGCTATTATAAATACAAACAACAATAAGTGTTGGTGAGGATGTGGGGGAAAAGGTATACTCATACAATGCTGGTGGAACTGCAAATTATTGCAGTCAATATGGAAAGCAGTATGTAGATTTCTTGGAAAATTGGAAATGGAACCAACATTTGACCCAGCTATCCTTCTCCTTGGTCTATACCCAAAGGACTTAAAAGCAGCATATTACAGGGACAAAACCACATCAATGTTTATAGCAGCACAATTCACAATAGCTAAACTGTGGAACCAACCTAGATGCACTTCAGTAGATGAATGAATAAAATAAATGTGACATATATACACATTGGAATATTACTCAGCAATAAAAGAAAATAAAATAATGGCATTTGCAGGTAAATGGATGGAGGTAGAGGAGATAATGTTAAGTGAAGTGCCGCAGTCTGGCTGGGCACAAAATAACAGAGCCACCACACCGCCTTGTAGATTCAAACAGCAACTCTTTATTCCCGAACTCTCACTGGCACTGTACATGCACGTTCTGGGAAAATCCACACACTCCACTGGGCTCTGCATACCAAAAACTCTCTGAATCCCGGGAGAACTCAACGGGAACTCAAGGAGTGGGCGCCTGAGGCAGCAGGGTACTCCCTATTCCCAGCAGGATCCACCTTAAACCTGGAAACTCCCTATTCCCAGCAGGATCCACCCTAAATCCAGATCCACCCTAAACCCAGATCCACCCTGGTCCTTGAGCAGGGTCACCTTTCTCAAACATTCATGCAATGTCACTGCAAATGACCTGAGTCCAAGGCAAGCCCATTTCCACAATGGAGAGTCCTCCCTCTAAGCAACATTGGGTAGGCTGACAAGGAAATTGCCATGCGTCATTCCTACTTGGCTATGGCTCTTAGCAGTGAAGTTAGCCAATCCCAAAAATCCAAATGCCGAATGTTTTCTTTGTTATGAGGAGGCTAATTCATAGTGGGCATAAGAAGAGGGGACATGGGAGGAATAGCTAGGGCAGAGAGGTGGGAGGGGAAGGGAGTGGGCATGGGGTTATAAATGATGGTGGAATGTGATGATCGTTACTATCCAAAGTACATGTATGAAGACACGAATTGGTGTGAATATATTTTGTGTATAACCAGAGCATGACAAATTGTGCCTTATATGTGTAATAAGAATTGTGTTGGCCAGGATGCAGGGAAAAAGGTACACTCATACACTGCTGGTGGGACTGCAAATTAGTCCAGCCAATTTGGAAAGCAGTATGAAGATTCCTTGGAAAGTTGGAATGGAACCACTATTTGACCCAGCTATTCCTCTTCTCGGACTATACCCAAAGGACCTAAAAACAGCATACTACAGGGACACAGCGACATCAATGTTTATAGCAGCACAATTCACAATAGCTAAACTGTGGAGCCAACTTAGATGTCCTTCAGTGGATGAATGGATAAAAAACTGTGGCATTTATACACAATGAGATATTACTCAGCACCAAAAGTGAATAAGATCATGGCATTTGCAGGGAAATGGATGGCATTAAAGAAGATTATGCTAAATGAAGTCAGCCAATCCCCAAAAAACAAATGCTGAATGTTTTCTCTGATATAAGGGGGGTGACTCAAAGTGAGTTAGGAAGGGAAAGCATGGGAGGAAAATTACCTCTAGTTAGGAAATAGGGGGTAGGAGGGAAAGAAAGGGAGAAGGGGAATAGCTAGGATGGTGGAAGGAGACAGTCATCATTATACAAAATACATGTATGAAGATATGAATTTCATGTCAACATACTTTACATACAAACAGAGATATGATAAATTGTGGTATAAAGGTGTATTAAGAATTGTATGCAAAAAAATAAGAGAGCTCATGTATAATGGCAAAAAAAAAGAATTGTAATGCATTCTGTTATCATATAAATTTTAAAAAAGCAAAAAAAGAAAGATAGTTTACAAATAATTCATTTCACCTACAAATTATAGAATAACCTTAACTTTCCAAAACCTGTGCCAGCTTTTCAAAATGAGATTCTTTTGTATCTCAAAATTAGGAAAATTTGATTATAATTACAATACAGAAATCACATAATTGGTTCCAACATGAAGAAAATAATGTGCAAATCTGGGTTTTGCTATTTAAAAACTATTATTTTTTATGTTGATAGAAATTATAAATATCAAGTTCTCTCTTAAAATATAAGGTATTGCAATATTTCAGACATTCTTGTACTGTAATCCATTTCCTTCATTCTACCCTTTCAGTTTGTTGTATTTTTGAAATCTTTCTTATTTTAGGCACACAAATACATCTGGATCAATATTAATCACCATGTTTAAATTATTTAAACTATTTTATCATAGTATTTTATTATGCATAAAGAAAATAATGCAAGATAATTCAAATGAAATTAAATAAATCCCATACAAACATTTTACAAGTTCTAGAGACAGAGCATGCCATTTTTAGTGTTGTGCACATAATAGCATAATGCTATCTTAAATATAGATTTTGCAATTGCAAATGCATATTTTAAATATTGCAAAGCTATGGTAAATTGTCTCTGTTTTGATTTTTAATCTACATGTGACATTGATAGAGGAATCATTCTTCCTTTTTGAGATTTTAAATGTATATTTTTGGTCTGTCAGTCATAAAATTATAAGATCAAGTCTATAGTCTTTATTCTTCAGTAAAGAGAGATATTTTATTTAGTAAATTATTGAACATATTATTAGACTAGAATAATAACATTTTCACAAAAATAGAAACAGGCATGAGTATTGTATAAAATAAACATTTCAATAATCAGGTTCCAAAAAATAAATTATGATTATTGAAGTCACCAATTCAAGCAGATAATGCAAATATTTAGGGACGCAAAATAATCTAGAAATAAACAATATCAACAACACAAAGAGAAAGATGACAGTTCCATGTCAAAGAAAAGAAGCATTTTAAACAAAATGGAAAATCATATGCAAATATTTGCTGTTCTTGGGAAAGAATCATTTGCTTATTTACTCTTTTTCTTACTGATTAACTGCTGTGTGTAGGGTTGTACTTTCACGGGGTGCTTATGCTCTGTCACTGCTTCTTCCCATGGCTAGACCCAGCCTTGTAATTGACTTTTTCACTGCTGTGACAAAAGACCTGACATGAACAATTTTAGAGGCAGAACAGGTTATTTGGGGCTCATGGTGTCAGAGATCTCACTCCACAGATGGCCAATTCCATTGCTCTGGACCCAGAGGTGAAGAAGACCATCATGGTGGAAGGGTGTGGCAGAGGAAAGCAGATCAAGAGAGTGCACCAGGAAGCCGACAGAGAGAAAGCACCACTCAACAGGAACAAAAAGTATACCTCAAAGACATACCCCCAGTGACCCTCCTCCTCTGTCCGTGCTCTACCTTCCTATAGTTGCCACCAAAGTCATCCATTCAAGTGGATTAATGCACTGATTAGGTTAAGGTTTTCATAACCCAATCAGTTCACCTCTGAAATTTCTTGCATTGTCCCACATACAAGCTTTTGGGTGACACCTAATATCTACACCGTAATACCCAGCTTGTTAAGCACAGTTGTTACCAGAGTAACTCCCGTTGTCTGAATCTCCTTCTGAAATGCAAGCTTTCTTTAAAAGTCCAGTGAGAGAAGAGATTGAAGGAATTACAAAATTATCAGATCAATGGAAGAAAATAGGTACTTAAAAATCAACATGATTATATGAGTTTAATATGCCATAACTGCAATAATACAAAAATTTAAAATATAAAATTGCTCAACAAATATACTGAGATAATAAGGTAACCATTAGAAAAAAATATTAGATTTGTTACTTCATATAATATACCAAAAGCATATACTTATTGATTACAATTAAATGCAGACACTTGTCTTATTTTAAGTTATGGTAGAAAAAGATGTCTTAAGTATAATCTTTAGTCAGAACTTAAATCAAAGCTTTATTTTATTTGACACTTAACATCAAAGATGTATAAGTACATGTGATATTCCAAATAAAATTAAAAGGCAATATAACCATACAAAGACTAGTACACAAATGTTTATAACAGAATTTTTTTTGTAATACCCCAAAATTGAAAACAAATATTCCTATACAGGGAAATGAACAATAGTGATGAAAGAATGTGGTATCTACATACTGTGGGATAGTATTCAGCAAGAAAAAGGGGAAAAAAATTACTAGTACACACAACATAGATGAATCTTGAAATAATTATTCAGAGTGAAAGAAGCCAGAAAAAAAGTATACTAACTGTTTCAATTTATATAAAGTTCTAGAAAATACAAAATAATCTATAGTGACAGAAAGCAGATCAGTGGGAAAATAGATCAGTTGTTGGTTGCCTAAGGAAATTAAGTAATGAGTAGGGCTGGGTGTGAGAGAAAGATTTTAAAGGGGCAAAAATAAATTTTGAGGGTGGTAGATATGTTCATTACCTTGTTATATATACACAAGATTTACACTTTAAATATATACAATTTATTGTATGTTAACTTTACTTCAAAAAAGTTATTTTTATTTAAAAAAAATTAAAAGGCAAATTGACAGCTAGTGAAATATTTACAAAGAATCTTTAAAAATCTTGTATAGAAAGAGCTTACTGATGAATAATAATAGGACAAAAGATCACAATAATAATGGACACAGTTCTCAATTGTACAGATCACAATATAGATTACACATGCAAAATATTTTTAAAAGATAGTACTCAATGAAGCCTGTTTTGTTAGTTATCTACTAGCTTAAAACAATAAACATTTTAACTTAATAACTCAAGTTCTCTCATGGGAATGTAGTAACGATGTTATTTGCTCCCCAAAATGGTTCACTTAATAACTTTTAGTTTCCTCAGGTTGCAGTAACAACAGATCAAAACTGGGTGGTTTGGAACAACAGGTATGTATAGTCTCATGGTGCTGGAGGTAAGAAGTTCATAACCAAGATTTTGGAGGGCTTTGAAGGAAGGCCTCTCCTCCAGGACCCTCCTTGGTTTGTAGATAGAATAAGTTCCCTTTCTAAGCTACCAGGTGTCACAAGCCATCCAAGGGCTCTGTGTGGACTGTTGCACATAGTAGCCAAGGGAACTTATTCTGAAATAACCTTATTGTAATAATTAGGATGAGCTATAATCCAATATGAAGGATGTCCTTTTGAAAAGAGGAAATTTGAACACAGAGACAGACACACACTGAGGGAAGACAATGTGAAGAGACAGAGATTAGCCACTATCTACAAACCAAGGAGGGTCCTGGAGGAGAGGCCTTCCTTCAAAGCCCTCCAAAATCTTGGCATTGATAACTCCCTGTAGCACCCCTTCAGGGATTGATCACCTGATGCAGGTGAACTTCCCCATCAAGCTCTGCCTAAAATCCCACACAGCACCTGAGATGGGTGTGCCTGCCAAGGTGTCAATCAATCGGCTGACCAGAAGACATCAGGAAGCAAGACTCTGCCTTTGAAACCTTATCCTTGCCTTTGATGTCCCCATTATGCGGGCTCAGCTCTGTCTTTCCATGGCTCTCTCTTTTCAGCATGGCAGCTTGACCCTTAAAGTCCAAGAGCTGTCCTGCCCCATTATGTGGACACTACTTTCTGTGTTGTGTGATTTTTTGCCACCTTCTTCTTAGCCTAATGTTGCAGCCAGCCCATTTAAACCCAGTTTGTCTCCTCTGTATAGAGGATCATGGTCCAGAACTGGGGATAATGAATTTTAAGTAAACACAAATTAAAACACAACATTCACGTAGCTTTTGGCAAGAAGCCTCACTTCCTTGTTTTTTTTTTTTTTTTTTGTTGTTGTTGTTTGTTTGTTTGTTTGTGTTTTTTTTTTTTTTTTTTTGTGGCCAAAGGAGCTAATTAATTTATTACCTTGAATATATCACGTGATTTCTAATGTGAGAACTAGGAAATTGCTTTAGGAAATGGCAACTGGATTTCTTCAGAGTGAATGACCCAAGAATGGGAACAAAGAGGCCCATGTGCTTTCTATGTGTGGTCTAGAACATCTAAATTACAGTCACTTTTGGGTTGTTTAGTGTCCATGTATGGAAAAATCAGGCTCCACCTCCTGAGAGGAAGGGTATCAGTGAATGTGTGAATGTATTTTAAAACATAATTACTTACTACCTAACAAATGAGACTTAAAATAAATAATAAATATAATAAATATTATGCCAACTAAAAATTGCAAAAGTAGAAGAATATTAAACCCTAATGCCAGCAAGGTATTATTTAAAATTGAAAGTACTGCCTTTGTAAAAAATAATTTTTCAAAACTCTTTCATACATGTTTACTCTTTGTTGAAGCAATTGCAGTTATGGTGGGTTTGGTAATAAAACATAAAGGAACATGACTATATGGTAGGCATTTTAACCTAAGGATAGACTCCTCCATTCATGAAAAATTGTTAAAAGTGAACAGTTCATCCACTAGGACAGATGTCACACAAGAGTAGGAACAATTTTCATTGTTTCTTAAACTGAAGTGCCCTTTCTTAAAAGACTTTTGATTTAAATATTATGAGATAACCTGATTGTCTGAGATAGTTGAAGTTATCTAATAAAAAAGAATTTCAAAATTTAAGAGATATAGTGAATTTTAATACTAGTTCTGTGGGGGAAATTGAATGGAAATAAGCAATATAGATAGGAATCTCAAACTGTGCTTCTTCTTCTTCTTCTTCTTTTTTTTTCTTTTAACTTGCTAATCTACTAAATTTTGAATCCTGGGAGATTAGGTGAGTCATGTTACGGACAGAGGGTGAGGGATTTTCAAAGTAGACACAACTGTAAAGCAAGAAAACAAGAGTGATTTCAGTTTCTGGAAATTTGTGTATAAAATACACTGAAAATTCTTCTGCCAGAATAAAGTTCCATAACTGTTAATATAAATTGTTAAGTTACATATTTTTAATAAATACCCATATTTGAAAGAACTTAGAGATTAGGAAAATAAACAATGAAACAGGTGACCTTGATTGACCCCCCAGTGTCTGCTGAGGAATTGTTGCCTTTGGAAAATTAGGGATTTTCTTTATACATAATTAGAGATAATTAGACCTTGAATAAAATGGAAAGTAGAAAAAGATATTTTTATAATAATACAAGACTTCTGTGTTATGATTCTCCAGAGGAAAAGAATCAATAGGAAGATCATTATAAAAAGGGGACTTATTAGATTGGCTTACACTAACAGAAGCCGGATAGTCCACAATGGCCATCTGCAGGCTGAAGAGCTAGAGAACCAGTGGCTGCGAAGTCCAAGAGGCTGAAGCCCCAGAACAAGAGGGACCAATGGTGATACCCTAGTTTGAGACTGAAGGTTGATGGAGAATCTCTGGCAGAGTTCGATTTGGAAAAGTGAAAAAGCAAGAGTCCAGTATCCTCAGAGGATTGCAGCAACAATCAAGAATCCATTCAAGAAGAATGGAGCTTGCCATCTGCTGCTGCTTCCTTGTTCTTCCAACTTTTGTTTCACGCAAGCCATCACCCTATTGAATGGTGTTGCCATGCTTAGGAGGGTCTCTATTTCAGTTAGCTATCCATGCCAATCATTCATAGACACACCCCTAATCCTCCTTGTCCTTGGCATCTCTTAATCCAATCAAATCTACAATTCAGATTAACCATTACAACTTCTAAAGCTATACCTTAGAAAAAAGTGGTAGATAAGAAAATCAGAAGAAAATAAATAATTCTTAGTTATTGGCCTGGGCTAAAGAAGAAAGCTTGAAATTTGAATATGAACTGGCTTTGTAGCTGTATACCATAAAGCTGAAATTTAACATGTCTCTAATAAACTTCCAAAAACTTATACAAGCAAATCTAATTCTTCTTGAACAAACAAATATTTCACTTAGGCTATTTGGGATTCTTTCAGTTCCTCCTGAAGAGAGTTTGTAATCCAAACTTACATTCCACATTAAAAAAAAAATTCTACCATGACTAAAAAAAAAAAAACAAAATTCAGAAGTTTACAGTAAGAATATCACCATAGAAATAAAAAATAAAATAAAATAACGTACTTAAAAATAAACAGGTATGTTTTAGGAAGAACTAAATAGAAATTTAAAAAATGCAAAATAGCCATCAAAATAAAAACTGAATATATGTGTCTAAATTATAAAATCGGAATATGATACATTTTTAAATAATCACTGAAGTATAATCCAAGAGAATACATTTGATCTTTTGATCACATTTGGTCTACAGTTGATTTTTACTATTTTCTTTCTTTCTTAAGTAGTTCAATGGTAATTAAATTTGATACATATTAAAAGGACTGTTTCATTTACATAGGAAAACATTTCCTTAAAAATAATAATAGCTTTTGCTAGATAATATGTTTTAAGTCATTATTATGAAAATGAAAGAATTATGAGTAATAAGAATGTCATTGCTATTGATTTCACCCTATTGAGTAAATGTCATGGAGGAGACATGCAAGGAAGTACAAAACAATAATATTATGCAGAATAATGAGCCAAAAGAAGTGGTGATTGGGGCTGGAGATGTAGGTCAGTGGCACAACACTTACTTAATATGCTCAATGACCTGGGTTCAATCCACACTACTGGAGAAAAGAAAAAAAAAGACAATTTTATGAAAAAAGAACAATAAAACAAATTTAATTAGAATATTAAATTAAAAGATTATTAAAATGGAAAATTTAAAATAATGTAACCATCAAATGGGGGGTGTGAAGAGATGGAGGACAATGAATGTAAAAGTGAAATCCTCATATTTTAAAGTAAAACCGAGCAACATTGTGCAAATTGATATATCAAGAAATAAAAATGCTACAAACATCGTTTAGATGTGTGCTAGACCTTGCAATAGAACTACCAAGAACACTTGACCTTGGAAATAGAAATGAGTGAGAGACTGCTATGTTTCCTATGTCATTTATTGCTTTACTTACTATTTACTTTAATTAATATGCCAAAAACTTTTCTAAATTTTTATTATTTTAAACATTTCCAACATTTAATATCTTTAACTTTAAAACTAATGAAGACAGTTAAGAGAAAATATGATACATGATTTTTCACAAAAAACATTAAAATATCAGTTATATTGATGGTAACAAGCCATACAGTGTACTCAAAACTCTGTATAGATTTTTATTTAATACTTTGAGGGAATGGTTTGAAGGTAAAATGAGATATTTACTTCAATGCACAAATGTGCATTCAGAATTTCATATAAATACATAGACATTTTGAAAATAACGAAGTCCAAATGAAAGAGTCAGAAATATACATATACTTTTTCCAATATAGTGGATAGTTTGTGACAAGTTAATGCAGAAAATTTATTATATTTTCATCTGTTTATTTACGATTTATTTTTTCATAAAAGGATACAATTGCAAACAAGACATTCAAAATATACTAAGGTTTGGGAAAAGAACATTCAAAATTCTTGTGCATGAAATACATAAGCTTGTAGGTAGAATTAAATCTTTCTTAAAGAAAAAAATATTAGGCAGTGGTAGCCTTCAGCAGTAGTAATTTATACTCTGCAATTTATGAGTTCCTCACTGACTTCATTATTTGGTGAACAAAATCCATACTTATTATGGGAACCTTTATATTCACTCTTATTTAATAAATTTAAAAGAGAGAGTACATCAATACATTGTGATACCATCAAGGGAGGATCTTTTAAAATAGATTTTATTCTAAAATATATATCATACCATGCATATTTTAATTCAGTTCAGTAAGCACTTCTTGAACATAAAACTGCATTGGGATTTTCTGCAGTCTCAATTTCAGATATAGCTAAGTAATACTGTAGACATACCATTCTTTCAGGGTTTCTTGTTTAAGTTGGCCTTCTTCCTATTCATGGTGTAACCAGGCTATCTGACCTTTCTTTCCTTAACAAGGAGATTTATTAGCATAAAGTCGAGACTTAAGAACAGGTATTTGTCCTCACGGAGCTTTGATTTTAGAAAGACTAGGTTCTTGAATAAGAAAGAAAAGAATCATGACAGTCAAAATATTTGAAAGATAATAATGACCAAATCTCTACCAGTGCTTTCTTCTCTTTCTCTCCAAGCAAATTTAAGCCAGAAAAAAATTTCTCCTAAGTTTGGGATGAGAGAAGCGCTTTTAATGAATAAACCATGCAAGCTTAGATGCAAGTGTGTCAGAGATGAAAAAAGCGCTAAGCCCTGATTCAAGTCCTTTGCCCCTTATCAAATTCGAGGGTAAGAAACTTGAGGTAGATTTTGAGGAATTAACTATGATATTAATTTCATGTACATATTTTAGACCTGCTACTGTAAAGAACTATTGCACTATGTAGCCCGTCCTTCCTAAGATCAATTGACCTTACTCAGTTTCTTAAATATAGCCATTGTTTTATAATATTTCAAACGTTTTCCTTCAAGGAAACCTATTAAATGATTTATGGTCCTGATCATAGAGAGGCATCATAGAGCTGTCAAGAAGTCAGTGTAGGGTGGCACACAAACTGTAGAAATTGTAAGACCAGCAACTATGGAGGCTTAATCAGGAGAATCCCAAGTAAAGCCATATTTGACAACTCAATGACACCATATCTCAAAGTAAAAATAAATAAATAAGTTTTTTAAAAAGTTAGTGATTAATGATTCTAATACCTAAGTATCTGTGGGAAAAGAAGGTATGATGATGAAGATGTAGAAATTCAATAATTAAGAACCACTTAGATGTTATAAAATCATTAAATTTTAAGGTACAAGGGGAGAGTCCTTGATTTTTCAGTGAAAGTGTCTTGCAAGTATTTCCTCTTATGGTAAATCTGTTGAAAATAAAAAGAACTAAGGGTTGGGGGTTGATCTTAGTGGTAGACTGTGTGCTTTTCTTGCGCCATGCCTGGGTTCAATTCCCAGTTCCAAAAACAAAACACAACACTTAATACATATTAAATTTCAAACATATTTTGAAACAAATTGGTTCAGGGGAACACTGATATTAATTTGAAAATATTTGCTGAAGGACATCTTTCAAAATATCTTAACTCTATATCCATGAAGCATTAGAATTCAAGCAGCTCATGTGCATTATCTCTCTTAGCTCTTGAAATGGTTTCTACAAAAAATATACCATTATGATTCTCATTTTACATGTTGTTATGGTGTGGATCTGGAATGTGTCCCAAAGGCCATGTGTTGAAGTCTTGGTCTCTAATACATCAAGTTTAGAGGTGGGACTTCTGCAAAGTGATTGAGTCATGAGGTTCTGACTTTATCAGTGAATTACTCCATTTATACCTGAAAGGACTACTGGGAAGTGGTAGAAACCACTGGCAGTGGGGCACGGTTGAGAGAAGTAGTTCACTGGGGGGGGTGTCCCCAAAGGGTATTTCTTATCCTGTACCCATTTCCCCTCCCTTTCCTCCTCCTCCTCCTCCTCCTCCTCCTCCTCTCTTTCTCTCTCTTTCCTGACTGCTGTTTTTCTCAGCCACACCTTTCCTCCATGATGTTCTGTTTTACCTCAGGCCCAAAGCAATGCAGTCAGTTGACCATGGACTGAAAACTTTGAATCTGTGAGCCAAAATATAAAATTTTTTCTAAGTATATTTTCTCATATATTTTGATCAAAATAATGAAAAACTGACTAACACTTGATATGGAAAGAGACCTACAGTTCATAGATGGGAGATTGGAGCTGACATAGTTTATTTTTCAAATTTCTACTCTTTCTTGCTTACACACACACATTTGCTATCTCTCACTTCTCTTTCTTTCTCTCTCTCCTCATCTCTTTTCCAAATCATAAACGGAGGCATTTCTTCCCTGTGCCAGGTACTGGGATGTAGTAGTATAAAAGTGTGCTTTCCTGTCTTTCTCTAGTTTGGAAGATACTTGCAGGTGCTTGAAAGATTGCATCTTCCCTCCACCTGGGAGAGCAAAGGGCAAGAACAAGCACTGTAACCAGAGCAGTACCAAAGTAGTAATTCAAGAAAATCACAAGTCAGGGCTCTTGACCCTTCTTTTCTACAGTTCCTGCTGGTGTCTAGAAATCCCAGCCTGATATGAATGTCAGAACTAAAATGTAGAAACGTTCCACTGCATATCTTCTTATAATATAGTTTAGTTAAGTTCCAGATTACTCACTTAAAGCTTATGTACCTGGAAAAAGTGAATCTAAAATCGTTCTTCCCCTCAGGGCTTGTTGCAAGCCTTCCCTCCCACTAAACCCTCTAGAAGACTGTTTTGAAGGAACCACAGACCTCTGGTTCCTCATCTCTCCTCTAAAGCATAAGCTTTTGTTTACTGATGCTTTTGAGAGATAAGTATCTGAATCTGAGGATGGACATTTAAATAAGTATTCATTAAAGGTACCTATTGTTGAGATTGTTGAATTATATATCAGGAGAAACCATCTTAAAAAATCCTTCCCATGCTCTCTGAAATGGCAGAGCATTTCTTACATTGGTATGCTAGTCTAGAAACCTCTAGGGACTGCCTGATTGAGTCAGTATTGATGGAAATATGTCAGAATCATTTTCCAATTCACTGTGATTATTCTGCTACTGTTTCATTCAGTCCTGTGCATCCATCCTTGTATACTGTCATATTTTTTTCAACCAGGCAGAGATAAGCTTCTCTAAAAAAAAAGAAAACTTGGAAATTTTAGACCCTTTCAAAAAGTTAGTCTACAGTTTCTTTAAGCTTGACCGGCTGCACAATTGTTTAGTTCTGGTGAAAAAAAAATACATAACATAGTCTTTGGTCATGCGGGATACAAAATTTCTCATATCCCTGATAGAAATTTAGACCCCAGAGGCATTTGTTTTCTCCAGGAAATTCTGTGTTTGAGCCCCAGTGGGTACAGATGGCCTATAATAATTTGTAAAACATTTTTAATTGTAAGCTGTAATGAAGGTAGAGAGCTCTTAAATCACTGCACTCCACAAAACTGTGTTTGAAACCAAATGGTATTGATGATGGCAGAATGCAAAGTACCTAATCTAATTTAGCCACTTCAGCAGCCTTTGATCTAATATGAAACAAGGGGATGACAGACCACGATGGAAACATCAGCACAGGATTTGGCTGACTTTCCAGAATATAAGGCAGCCAAGACCACTTTAGACTTAAATATTTCAGAAGCAATAGTGTTATTCTTATTTTTATGTATGGTATGAGACTGGGAAACTAGCCAGGAGACAATGTATCCTTCTGCAGAAAAATATCTTGGGAACATGTATCACCCCTTCAGAAGAGGATGTGACACAAAGTAAAATCCTTTTTGTATTGTAGAGGAAGAGTGGGCATCCAGAAATAAATTCATTGCTTAAAGGTAGTAATGAAATTCACCCTGAAGCAGTCAATCAACTCTAGATTTAGTCAGTCTGGAAAGAATGGCAGCCAACAATATGTTATATTTCAGTTTTCTTGGGACAGCAGAGTTTGCTTATAGTAAATAAAGTAAATTATCAAGGTGAAAGATATTGGAGAATAGGAAAGAACCTTGCTATTGGGATTTCCTGCTCATTGTAATAGGGGAAGAATATTTTTATGAGTCAGTATATAATGGTAAAAGAAATGGATTTCTTTTACTCATTTTTCTCATTTGAACTTTTTTCCCTTATCATTGATGTAAAACTTGATTAGAGTTATCCAAACTTAAATGATGTAGAGTGGGTGGCACAGGGTCTCACGTGTGCAAGAAAATTCTTCTATCACTGACCTACACCGCTAACCCCTTAAAATTTACATTTGAGAGAAGGAAAGGCAACTATTAGATTAAAGATCACTTATTAATCAGGTTGGCAACCATAAATTATTTATCTTTTACCATATATCATTATATATGGTAAAACATATATCATTATAAAATAACTTTATATAATTATTTTAGAATTACTTTACCATGAATTATAAATATTATTGAGATGTATTGCTAAATCGGCCTGGTTTTTTTCCTTCTATTTGAATTTTGTATACATATTCACTTCCGATAAATAAAAATCCAAATGCATAAAAGCCAAGTCAACAGAACTATTACTGTAACTTTAGATACTTAGTAGTATTTCCTCTTAACTTATGCATATTGGTGTTAACATCATCCTTTTCTAATGTGAAAATAAAATGTTGACTCCAACTGCTTTCATGCTGTTTTGAAAATTACTTTATACCAGGTAAACTTGCAGATATGTTAAAATTGTCAAAAAAATCAGTAAATGAAAACAGCTTTCCAAAAATAATACTTTCTTAGTACCTCCTGTAATAAAATTTCATCCTTTATATTAATGATTGGCTTGGCTGCCAATGTTCTTTTTATAACATCCGTTTAGATGTGTCTTTTTCAGGAAGTGTATACAAAAGCTCTTCAAAAGTCCCCATGAGGATTTCCACACCGCAAAAGTCTCTGACAGGTGGGCTGTAGTCTCTAGCAGTCATCCTTCAGTTGTCTTTCAGCCTGACTCCTCTCTAGCCTGTTGTCTCCAAGCATGGCTACTATCTATTGTGTCCATCTGGCTATTGTGTCCATGAGGAATTCGTCTCTCCTTACCATGCTAAAAAGTGGGAGTGCAGGCTTTCTCCATTGCCCTTTCTCCTTAACCAGAGACCAGCAGTACCTCTGTATTATTTTGCAACTTCAGAATCCTCCAAGCAAAAGAATACCCCAATTGTTCAAGAATTCAAATAGTAAGCTCCTGCAAACACTATTGCCAAGGCCTACTTTGATGACCACACAAGATAAAATACTTCTCTCTCCATCTTCTACGTTCCTCCAATAACTAGGCTTCAGGATGTTTATCCCTTTCTTCATGAGAAAGATAGAAAAATTCTACAGTATTCCTCATAAAACACCAATTCCAGTAATAATCCTTATTTAACTTTAAAAAAATACATATATCTAATTCTTTCTATTACATAAGTTGAATTGGATTATGAGGTAAAGGCCACATGAGAAGTTTTCCCCAGAACAGAACACTGACTTAATTTGCAAGAAGGGAAAATTTAATGTCTTTCCTTTTCTTCCTATTTGATGCTATCGATAAAATTTTGAATCAATATAAAAGTCTCAACCAAAATGACTTTACACTCTGAACATATAAGAATTTTCTTTTTGAATTATTATTCAACCCATTATTATCATTTAGCTAGAACATTTAGTCGATAACTCAATTTACTAAGCTTCTGCATTGTGTCTGGCATAATTCTAGGTTCACTGGAAAAGGACGATGTGGTGGAGATTCTCTGGCTGGAAGAATATTTATACCTATGTAATTTTACATTTGTATAAAAACTAAAACAACCGTTATTATTTCTGCAGGCACACTAATGACAAGATTAATAGGTGTTTGGAGAAGGGAAAGATCAGTATGGATTGGCATAACCACAGGAGCATCTGAAATTAACCTGGACCTTGAAGTATGCAGAGGATACAAGTCAGCATGAAGAAAATGTTCATTCTGGGGCTGGGGGAATATTGAGAGCAGTGGAGCTGGCAGACATGGCATATTTAGGACATGAGAAAAGAGGCTTGATTGATTCTAATGGGGAAGTTGAAAAATGATATGAGATAGTTCTGAAGAGAAAAGAACAAGATCTATTGTGGAAGCTATTAAACAGTATAGCATTATCTTAATAGAGCCATTACTGTACTTGACTTGAGGGAAATATAGAAAATGATGTTTTAAGAAATGATCTATTAATTTTCTTGGTATGCAATCATCAAATTAAGAATAGAAACTAGTTAAGCAATTAAAACTAAAATTGCCATTTTCTACTGAGTCTAGGACCACATGTATTATTTGGGCCTTGTACACCATGGTTGAGTCTTCTGCTTTTAGTTGGAAGACAGCAAGATATTGGCGGATTTTAGGTAAAGTAATAACTACAAGGAAAGCAGTCTGGAGAATATTACTAACAAGGTGATTTGGCAAAGTGATGTCTTTAATAATCTTGATGAGTAATATTTAGAACAGTATGGATAAGAAAGCGTGTGTGTGTGTGTGTGTGTGTGTGTGTGTGTGTGGAAGAAAAAGAGTAGAGGAAAATAGAGGCAACAGAAATGGAAAACTCAGAGTTGAGTGTGCTAGAGATCAGAAAATAGTAGCTCAAGACAATATGACTTGAAGATGGATGGTTTTGCTTTTTTGTTTTATTGTATGTTGCTTTGACTTTTAAGATACTTAAGTACCTTAAGAATAGAAACTAGCAATTCAAACTACAATTTCCATTTTCTCTGTATTATTTTGGTGCTTATTACAAGGTACTTATTATAGCAAGTGTAAATGCTGACATGAATACAGAAGATGGAGGGATTTCAGAGTTGATATAACTGACTAGGAGAGAGGAAATGAATTAACTGCACAAGAGAAGGTGAGGGCCTTCGAAAGCAATATTGAAAGTCCATTCTTGGTAAGCAGAAGTTAGGAATAATACATTTGTGAAAATGCAAATAGTTCAGTAATATTGAGAGCACATGCGGTTTTCTGATGATTATTCTATTTCCTTGTGAAATAGACAAACAAAAAACCTTGAGTGGAAAAAGTGGTTGAAAGAGAGCAGAAAGAATAAAATGCTCATCTAGAAAATGATACTGAGTGGATTGGAGCCATATGATAGGACTGCTTGGTAGTGTAAAAGTCCCCTTTGAGGTTTATGGTCATGAGCCAGCCAGCACGTAGTCACATTCAACTGCTGTGGCACACCTGAGAACAAAGTGCTGGACTTCACAGGTGGCAGTCAAATCTCTAGAGCAGAAGGAAGATTAATAGATAAAGGAGTTAAAACAAATGTAACCATTCAGATCTTAATACAATAAGTGTATTTTGAAACAACAATAAAAAATGGTAAAGAATATATGCATGGAGAGAGTTTAAATGAAGGGTGATGGATTCAAAGCTAGATAATTAGAAAGAAAGGTGGGGATATACGGGGGATGAAGGATACGTCAGTGGATTTTAGGTCCTGATGAAGGCAAAGATGCTTTATAATTGCTGTACATGAGGTCATGAGTTGGGAAATTGAAGGTAGTTGTTGGAGAATGGGAAGGTTGATACTGAATCATTGAGATTTATAGTTAGGTAAGTATGAGATTAAAGCTATAACCTGAGGAGTGAATACCTATACTAATTGGACATACTCAGAGAGACCCATGCATTGGAAGGATTATCTGTATTGTAAGGACAATAAAATTTTTAAATGAGAGGCTTAATTCTTCCTGTTGAAAATAAGAGAAGAGGCTTGACCCCATTTCTTTCCAACAGCATTTGTGCTAGAAAACTTTTAACTTTAATTTCCTTCTGTCTCTTTGAAATGCATAGAAATCTTTTTGGATACTCAGTAAGCCTCTCACCAGCTTCTGATCCAGGAATGCCTGGGGCTTGGGCACCATCTCTCTGTAACATAAACATTGTGAGAGAGACTTTCTGTGGAATGATAGTAGGGGTCTAATTTCAGGGGCTCTTGCTTCAAGTTGTAAAACTACATTTTGTCATGAAGATTTGAAAGTGTGATTTTCCTTTGTATAAAATCAATTAACAAGCACATATGGTCAGTCCAATTATCAGGTGAATCTAAAGGATGAATTATGTGTGACTAATGGTGCCATTGAGTCCTATGACTTGAGGATTAGTAATTGCTTATCTCAAAAACTTAAGTAATGAATTGTATCTGCTAGGATATATAAAAGAGTCAGACTTCTGTCTGTCTTTGCAGCTTCTTAGCAGATTGCCTGTGATATGTGTTACATTCTGGTTTAATACTTATATAATAATGAAGCTATTTCTTTTTCTACTAGTTACATAGAGAGGTTTCTTGGCATGGGAGGAGATTTAATTTTTAATTATATTTTCCCAGCAGCATGGATATTGAAATCATGAAGAATCATGACAATGAACCATGAATCCAAAATCTTCCTGGAATGATATGTGACCTAGAGGTCTATAAGTCAGTGCAAGTGAAACAGTAGGGGAGAATGCAAATGTGGGATCTGGACTTCAAAAATATATGGCACAGATGCAGAGCAGAGCTAAAATGGAATAGCAGTGTGGTGTTTCTATGGTCATTATATCAAAAAATATCTGGTATTCATTGCCTATAGCTTTGACTACATGGTTTTGTATGGTTAAAAATGCAGAGAATCACATTAAGATATAATGAGTCAGAAAGATTTCCTTACATGAAGAATTAAATATCAATAAAAGAACAATTCTACTAATGTCACAAGCCAGTACATGAGTGATTGCCAAATGAGTTATGCAGACAATTTGTGCAGCACATTCAGAAAAACAAGAGGTCACAAATGAAATGAGCTGGAAAGATTCTTTTAAATTAATATGTATGGAGTATTCTCTATCAAGTTAAAAGGATCATGTCTAGACTAGCTTTCAAGTAGCACCTAGCATGGGACAGACACCCCATGAGGGCTCAATAAGTGCTAATTATCATAATATCAAAGGGTGAAAGACACCTCATCTAATCCAGCCCTCAGGCGTCAGGCTTCAACCATTCTAGATAGATAAGAGGCTGTCTGAGTTTGAAACTCTTTCTTCAGAAACCTATTTATAATCATTTCTGTTTAAAAACTTTCCTTGTTTTTAAACCAAATCCCTTTCTCTATGCAATTGTTTTCATAATAGCTGTTGGTGTCAAATCCTAAGGTTAGATAAAATGTGATTTTCTAATTATTTGTCATTCTTTGTAATGAATTTCTTCTTTTTCTTGTTATCAATGTTCAAGTTAGTTATAGAGGACTCGAATAAATCCCAGCTTTTCATTTATCCATCTATTCATTTATTTATTTGGAATGTATTTTTTTAATTAAAACTTATATTATTTATGCTCTATTACAAATTATAGCAAACTTAGCAGCTGAAAACAGTCCATTTTTTTGGTCACATTTTAGTGGTTCAGAAATAAGGGAGGAGACTAACTGGAGGGTTTTATCAGGCTCCTTCAAGTGACTTCTTCGGAGGTATTGGCCAGGACAGCTGTTATTCCAAGGCTTAGCAGGGAGAGGTTCTGCTTCTTTCCTCACTCATATGTCTCTTAGCGGCCTCAAAACAGCTCCCTTCTGAATTCACTCATGTGGAACTGTCCATAGGGCTGCCTCATGACAGGCAGGTAGTTTATTGAAGAGAAAATGAGAATACCCAAACAAAAAACCACCATCTTTTCTATTACTAAATATTAGAAAAGACAGCCCAGCACTTTTGCCATATTCCATTTTGAGACAATAACCATAGATCCAGTCAACACAAAAGAAGATAAAAGTCACAAAGGCCACAATACCACAGGTACTGTTCTGTGATATGCCTGTGTACCTATCACACATACCTGGGCAACATGGTGGGGTGAAAAGACTATGGCCTTAAGGTAGGAAGATCCAAGTTCAAACTTTCTTTTATCCCTTAAAGCAAGATACTTAATTAGAGCTGTAGCCTTCTCATTTATAAAATGATGAGTCATAGTTACTTCACTGTGTCAGAGTATGGATTAAAATCACATGTTTTAGGAGTTCCATAAATGTGTCTTTTTGAAGAAACTGTTTACTATATATTGTAGGTTTCGGTAAATATAAAAATGAGAAAAAAATCCAGATTATCACAAATTAATAAAATTCATCTTAGTCAATTGTCCAATAAAAATAGGCATTTACTAAACACCTAAGAAATTACCAGTCTTTAGAGGACAGATTGGGAAGAGTTAGTAGTGAAAACCCACACTGAAAGCCCTATTTAATGAAAATATTTAAGGAATTGCAAAGCATCTCATTTGCTCTGATCTTCACTAGTTTGAACATTTGCAAGGAGAAGACCTATAAAGAGTATCACTGATTAGAATTTTAGTATTTTCCTCTCAAGGTTCCCAGGGACACTAGTGAAGGATGCATTAAGGTTTGCTTTTACCTTCACGTCAAAGTTTGAGACTACATTCAGAGAGCCCTCCCATTACTGCAGAGCTCACTCTGCAGCCTGAAAATCACTCTAGGTAACTCTAGCTAACTTCCCCACCAGGGAAGTAAAGTGAAGAAGGAAAAAAGCTATAAAAAACTCTAATGTACAATTTTAATTGGCCAAATAACATGCAATAGTCTTAGGTATGTATTAAAATAATCTTAGGTAGGCACTAAAAACAGAAATAGTCACTTTATAAATCACATTCAATTTTGGAAAAAGAATGTGATAAGAACAAGAAGATTTGTTTTACTTCAGATACTTCCTGTCACCATTCTGTTAATAGGATTTTGATTTTGCTGTTTTCTGTTTCACATGAAAAGATCAGCTAGAAGTAAAACCAGAAAATGTGAAGTGCTTTTTACTTACATTCTATGTTTTAAAATCTGTAAGTTAAATAGAATAAGTTATGTTGAAAATTTATTTAAAAATTATAATAAATTAATCATGCCTCTTATTATGATAGATCATTCTTACAGAAAAAATTTTTGAAAATTTTTCTTTAAAAAATTTTAAAAAACAATAGCTTTAATACAATAATGGGAAGTTGAATTTTGAATTCATGTTATTGTTTTTATCATTTGTCTACTCAGTTGTGTTTCAAATCATATTTATTCCTTCAGAAAGAAATGACACAAAACTCAGTCATAATTTTCTTTTATTATAACCAAATTATTTCTTAATAAACTTCAATTGTTTTGAAAGATTAGATTATACCAGTGGAATCAGATAAGTTTGTAATATAAAATCCCTGAAACTCAAACAAACCAGGTCATCACAGGTTCTGATATAGTATTGTGGTAAGAACAATTATTTTATCCTTTGAAGTTATAGCTTTGAATATAGGAAATAAAAAAAATTTAACCAGTCCACAGGATTGTTGTAAATATTAAATATATTATAGCATGGGTATCCCAAATCAGTGATCTGATCATGTAGTAGATAAGAGATGTTCAAAAATATGAGGTATTATTTTATTTTTATTCATATTACTATGACAGGGATGGGGTATAGCTCAGTGTTCAATCCCCAGTATTTCAAAACAATTATATAAATGTATAAATATATATATATATATATATATATATATATATATATACTATTATTAATACTTCTATATCCCTATATTATTATATGTATTATGTAAAATATAATTATATGTAATGATAATGTGAATTCGAAGAATTTTTTTTTTTTTACCAAAAATGACAAGTATTTATATTGCTTAGCAAAGTTTCAGAAAATGGATCAATATAAAATGATTAATGTCTTGGCCTCAACTCATTAAATAAAAGTATATAATCAAAAGCAAAAGGAGAATTGACAGTTACTTACTTAAATGCTTATAAGAACCCATCCTTCTTGATGTTTTTATTTGGGAAGGTTATTAATTATTAAAATAATGTATTTGTGTATATAAGCTGATTCATATTGTTCATTTCTTCTTGTGTGAGTTTTGGGAGATTCTGTCTTTCATCTAGGGGATCAGAGGTGTGGATATGAGATAGGATAAAATAAATCAGCAAAGGTAGAAAGGAGACAAGGGAGGAAACAGGGCCTGTAAGTTAAAATGCCCATGATGCCCTCACCTCCACCCCTCAGGCTTGTTTGCTTCCAGGCCTAAATCCTTAAAAGGGCCAATAAATCTTAAGAGTACTGTATACCTAATTAATTACTGGCTATATTCCTTGTTTGCTTATAGAGTATAATTTTTAGGCTGGTTTAAAAGAAGCCTGGAAAGAGAGATGTTTCGAGATCCATAATATGGATCTAGTCCAAACCCTATGTATTAACTGATGCCAACCAGAAGGTTCTCAGGAGAAGGAGACAACTGCGGCCCCCTCCTTGCTCCACAATCAAAACAACTGAGCTCATTAGGCTGTGGCCACCCCCTTCTCATTCTCACCATTTAAAACTTTTATTTTAAAAGAAGAGGTCTGAGGCCTGTCTCTCTCCTGCCTGCACATTCCTTCTCCTTTGAGAATGTATCCTGCTCTGTTTGCTTTCCTGAATAAATCTCCTTTCCCAAATAAGTCTCTTCTCTACTTGAGCCTCTTCTGTCACACACACCCTGCAAATCCTTTCTGAGATGTGAGTTAAGAACCTGCCAAGGCTGAGTTGAGGTCCCCAGCTCCTCCCGAGGACCTCCTCAGACCTCACACAGTGACAGGTACAGACTTGTTCATAGTATTCCTTGATCATCTCTTCACTGTCCATGGGATCCATAGTGATGGCTCTCATTTCATTTTTTAATTTCTGTCCTCTTACTCTTTCTCTTCTCTCTCTTTTGAAAGTTTAAATATGGCTAGAATCTTATATGTTTTATTGATTTTTTTTCAGTGAACTATTTTTGGTTTCATTGATTTTCTTTATTGAGTTCCTACATTCAGCTTTATTGATTTCTGATCTAATTCTTTTTTATCTGATTAATTAGTATTTGATTTGCTCTTGTTTTTTAGTTTTATATTGTTCTTTTTTCCTAACATATGCATTCAATGTGATAAATTTTTCTCCCAGCCCTGTTTTTATTGCATACCACAAATTTTGATAAGTTGTGTTTATTTTCGGTTAGTTCAAAATAATTTTTAATTTCTCTTGAGATTTTTTTCCTTGAACTATATGTTATATAGTGGTGTGTTTTACTCTCCTAGTATTTGGGAAATTTTCCAGTCATCTTTCTATTACTTATTTCTAATTTGATTCCCTAATGTTCTGGAAGCAGATATTTTATAATCTTTATTCTTTTAAATTTGGTAAGATATGTTTAATGACTCAGAATGTGGTCTGGCTTAATAAATATTCCATAGAAGCATAAGAAGAATGCTTTCTCCTTTTGTTGGATGAGGTAGGGAACAAATGTTATTTACAGCCAATTGACTTAAGGTATTGTTGAGTTCAGCTATGCCCTAATGAATTCCTGCCTGGCTATGTGTACAAACCTAGTGTAGGGACTTTGACATCTCCAACTCTCATAGTAGATCCATCTGTTTCTTTCAGTTCTTTTCATTTTTACATCATATATTTCAATGTTGCGTTTTTAGGTATATTCATATTTTTAAAAAGTTTTATCTTCTTGCATAATTGACTCTTTAACATTATATTGCTCTTTTTATGCCTGATAACTTATCTTATTCTAACATCTGCTTTGTTTGAAATTAACTACTCCTATATTCTCTACTTACCCATTTTGATTAAAACTGGCAATTTCTATTTTATTTTAATTAGTGTTAGCTTGGTATATCTTTCTCCTCTGATTTACTTTTAATCTGTATGTATGTTTTTATATTTTAAGCAGGTTTTTTAAAGACAATTTTTAGTTGGGCCATGTTTTTTTGGCTTAAACTCTGATAATATCTAATTTTAATTGAGTATATTGTATTTCCTTGGAGTATTTAGATCACTGTTCTAATATGCTTGCTGATATTGTTGGGTTAATATCTACCATATTTATTACTGTATTCTATTTATTTCTTTTTTCTTTGCTCTGATTTTTGTCTTCCATTATTTTCCTTCCCTTTGTAGCTTTAATTGAGCATTTTATACATATACCATTTTGTCTCTCTTTGGTTAGCATATCAATTATATTTTTTTCTTTTTATTTATTTCAGTGTTGCCTAGAGTGTGCAATATTTTACAACTAATCCAAGTCCACTTTCAAGTAGCACTGTACTATTACTTGAATATTATAATTTCCTTATAATAACAAAATAATCCTCCCTCCTGTCTCTTATATTATTGAAGTTGTGTATACATAAAAGCATATTAGGGTATATGTAGATAAGCACACATAATTGGATACATCAATTTCAGTTAATGTCATACTTAGTGAATGTCACTAAAATTTCAATAAACAACTAAAAGAAAATGACAAATTGCACCTTATCAAAATTAAATAATTTGGCTCAGTAAAGGACCCTATTGAGAGACTAAAAAGGCTAGCTAGAAAGTGGGAGAAATATTTTCATAAACCTTATCTGATAAAAGACTCATATCTAGAATATATAAAGAACAGTCAAAACCCATCAGAAAAAAAATAAAAATAAACAATGCAATTTAAAAAATAGGCAAAGGACATGAATTATTCTGCCAAAAATGAATGAATGAGAGGAAAACAGAGGAGAAGATATTCAACATCATTATTAATTAGGGAAATGCAAGTTAAAATAAAATCTATTACTATGCACAATTAAGCTGAAGAAAATAAAAATAATGCTCATAGTATCAAATGTTGGCAAGGATGCCAAAAATATTGGATCTCATACTTTATTTGTGGGGATATAAAATTATAAAAATACTTAGCAAGTTTCTTAAAAAAAACTAAGCATGAAAATGATAAGTTGTAATTAGCATTTATCCTACAAAATTAAAAATTAAATCCACACGGAAACCAGTATATAATTGTTTTTATGTATCAGCTTTATTTCAAATAGCCAGAAAGTGGGGAAAAAACCTCTCTTACTAGGTGACTGATTAAACAATAATGATATATCATTCTGTGGAATACTATTCATCAATAAAAAGGAAGGAACTATTGATATATGGAACAACTGGATGTGTCTCAGGGCCACATGATGATTTTAAAAAGGCATTTTCAAAAAGTCACTAATTATGATTTTGCTTGTAAGATGTTCTCAAAATCATATAGTAGGGCTGGAAACATGCCAGGGCTTCCCTTGGGTTAAGGACAGTGAAAATGAAAATGTAACTAATAAAGAGTAACCCAGGGAGATCTTTGAGGTGAAGCTATGGTTCTGCATCTTAACTCAAGGGTAGTTATATTTTATAATAAATGTATTATAAAATGGTCTGGTACTACACCTATACCAAAGAATGCCTCTTTCTTGGGTTTGCTATTAATGATATCTATGCAAACTGTAATTGTTATAGGAATCTGGGGGGAAAGATAGATAGGACATTTCTGTTTTATCTTTGCAATTTCCTGTGAATCTATAATTGTTTCAAAGTATTTTTATGTGAGTTAAAAATATAAGCTTCTCTAAATTATCAACTCCTCAAAAATCCTTTCAAGGTCTTCCTGGAAAAAGTCCTTCTAAAAAATGAGCTAATAATGAAAATGATTCATCAATTTTGGTTTATCACACATGCACAAAAAAAAATGAGAAAAAATAAAAAGTTATATGAATTTTTTGGCTTCACATTGTGATAGTGTGGTATGTTAAATCAAATTTTATATTATTGGTTATTTTATAATCCAGTTTTAGAAGATAATCAAAATGTACTGAGTACTACCATATTTCAGGCAAACTACTACTCACCTATTTCACAATAATTTTATTACCTCCATTTTACATATATCTGAAAAATCCAATTTGCAGCATAAATTTTCCCATATTAGAAAGCAAATAGGATACATTTGGGAGGTTTAATCCGGGTGTGATTTAAGTCAAAGGCTCTCTTATTTCCAACATACTTAAGCCATAGACTTATTTTCTATCTTACATCCAATAAGTAAGACATTTACAGTGGCTTGAATTTGATATTTTTAGTATCACTTCCAGAAAAAAAAATGTCATCAATCTAAGTCAGAAAGCTCAGTTAACCCTTATCTCATTGCTCCTGTGAGGAAAGTTTAGCTTCACTGACTTTTGGCTACTTTAATAGGAACTTTGGTTATGTAAGGACAGGGCTCTAGGACTGAGTTCTCCTCTGTACTACAGGCTTCTCTGGTTTTTACCATTCTGTAATCAAAACTCAGCCACGGTGGAATCCAACCTTGCTTTAGTCAGATCCTGAAGACTGATTATCTATTGCATCCCTGGAGCAGATGCTGTATGTGAGCACCCAAAGAAATAACCAATGTTGCTCATGAGTCCTGGGATCTCTGGAAGAATCAAAGCAATTTCTCAATATTTATTTTACCACCCTCAGTAAAGCTTTAGAGTTTGCTCTTCCAGTTTCAAAAAATGCCAGTTAATGGTCATGAGCACTTGAAAATAATTATTAACATCCATTTTGAAACTTAGACCAGTATATTCCACCATGTATTAGATGATTTGCCTTTACACCTGACTGCCTGAAGTCCAGACTAGGTGCTTAGGTTAATAACTTAAATCCACATGCTCAAGACTTTTTTTTTCTCTTTCTAGGCCCATTTATATTCCTTTTTCTATTACTTTTCCCACTATTTCTACAGAATTTCCAGTCCATGGGAAGCAATCATCTGTGTGTGTGTGTGTGTGTGTTTGGGTAGTGTGTGGTGTGTGTGTCTGTGTATGGTGTGTGTGTGTGTGTGTGTTTGGGTAGTGTGTGGTGTGTGTGTGTGTGTATGGTGTGTGTGTGTGTGTGTATGTGAACATTCTCTAGTTATTTTATGTTCTTAATAAGAAGTGGGATTCCTCCAAGATGATTTTGTCCAAGCATTCTTCCTGAGTACTCACTCTACTATTCTTTATTTAGTTCAAGGATAATAAGTAGGAATTGAATTTTTCAAATTCTCCACCACTGCTTTCACTCCACTGAATGTCTTTCACATTTAAAAGCATATGGCGGAGCTGAGGATGTGGCTCAAGCCGTAGAGTGCTCACCGGACACTGGGTTCGATCCTCAGCACCACATAAAAATAAAATAAAGATGTTGTGTCCACCAAAAAATAAAAGATAAATATTAAAAAATTCTCTCTCTCTCTCTCTCTCTCTCTCTCTCTCTCTCTCTCTCTCTCTCTCTCTCTCTTTCTCTCTCTCTCTCTTAAAAAAATCATATGGCATCTGGCCAGGGTATTGGGTATCATTTTTCACTCCCTTCCTCTACCAATCTTCCAATGTATTTCCTTTAAGTCCTGATAATTAGAATATTCTATAGCCTTCTTTCACATGACTTCATCCTACATAAGACATGTATAGTCCTTGTGTAATCTTTTTTCATAGTGTATACCTTTATCTCTCGTCTTTTTATACTACTGTTACTAAGTTCTTGACTT
The DNA here is from genome assembly GCF_021218885.2 of Marmota monax. Lineage (NCBI taxonomy): Eukaryota > Metazoa > Chordata > Mammalia > Rodentia > Sciuridae > Marmota > Marmota monax. The sequence continues at coordinate 1,232,082 of NW_026692997.1, read as the reverse complement.
GTCATCATCCCATCTCTGACCTCAAATTTTATTTTTCAAATGAATTATCATGCTCTTCTAGAAAAATTTCTGTTCTCCTGCCTTATCAATATTTTCATCTCTTGTACAGTGATTTTTTTCCTTAACCAATCAGGTGTTTCTTGTATTTGTTCTTCAACAGCCTAATTCTTATAATTCATTCTTTAATTCACTCACCAGAGAATAGCCCAAACTGCCTTGGTTCTTGTATTTTCTTTGCACCAATCCAATAAATTCAGTATGGATGATCAGTCCCATGTGTCCACATATTTAGTTCCTGAACATGTATCTCTCAATATCTGGGTAGTAATTATTAAAGCTAGCAAGCTGTCTTCATTCAGGAAAGTGGCCTCCAGGCTCAGCAGGATCTTGTTACCAATTGGAGCTCTTCATGTGCCAGGGTCATTTCCCCTTCCATTCCTACAACAGTCCCATCAGGACTCACTGTTAATCTCTGTTCTCTTTCCTATTGTTTTCCTCATTTGTCTAAACTGTAGCCAGGCTTCTCTTATCACATTCTTCTTTCATATTTTAGGGGGAGATTTGATTGTTCCCCACTATATTAAAGATAAACCCATTTGTGTGTGTATGTATGCATGCATCTATCTATCTATCTATCTATCTATCTATCTATCCTATCTATCTATCTATCTGGTTCTGGTTTACATTTGCTCTCATCTCCTCTGGGACTTCTATTCATTATTGCTTCCTGTTATTTCTGTATCTTCAACTTCTTCATCTTTCACTTCAAAATATTTTTTCAATGTTTTTCCCTTTCCACTCATGTTATATTTCATGCTACATATGTACTTTACATATTCCTTTACTAATTAACAATTGTTGTTCTTTTCTACCAACCTCCAATTTCACCAAGGTTCACAAAGAAAGAACTGTTTTAATATTCTATAAATTATCTCTCTTTTTCTTTTCTTTTTTTTTCAATCTACATTGTTTACTTCTCTACCTTTCTATAGAAACCACCATTACAGAAATCACTAAGGGCTTTTTGCTTGTTATATTTGATTTAAAATTTATTTTATCTTACTAAACTAAAGTATTAAGTCTTTGACTTGAAAAGTTACTCTTCTTTTGTTTTTTTGACACCTTATTATCAAGACTGCTCTTGGTCCATTTTCTTTAAAGGTTATTTATCTTACTTATCTCTTAAACATTGATATTCAGTATAGTTCTTCCTTTCTTCTCTTTTTACTTTTTGCACTAATCCTCCTGATAGATTTAATTTCTCTTCTATAGTTCAAATCACCATATGTGTGTGAGAGAGTTATTTCATTTTTTTTCACTTAAACTCTTCCTTGAAATACATTTAATGTACTTATCATAAATTGCACTCCATGAAGTAGATTGTGATAGAAGAGAGAAGGACTGAGAAGCTAAATATTCTGGGTTTAACTCCAAGATTTACCATGCACTATTTGCTGTGGCTGGACAAGTTATTTATTTATATTGTGGTACTGTAGATTGAACCCAGGTGTGCTTTACCACTGAGATACATCCCTAGTACTTTTTATTTTTTATTTTGAGTCAGAATCTTCCTAAATTGACCGGGTTTGCCTCAAAATTGTGATTCTCCTGCCTCAGTACTCAGAGTCACTGGTGAGATAATCACGCCTGAATGTGAGATGTGAGCCATCATGCCTGAATGAACAAGTAATTTATCTGTGTCTAAACTTCCTCATTGATAAAATGCAAGTTACAACATTACCTCATTGATACTGTTGTTGAGAGGATGAATATGTTAGTGTATGTATAATACTTAGAACAGTGTCTTGCATAGTCTTTAATGAATATTAGCTCTTCCTATAGTTTTAGAGAAGGAAGAAAACATTTGGACTCATATGCCAATTTACTCTCGGTGCTTTATGCAGGATGAGATATATTACAAAAGAGTCAGTACTCACAGACTTTTGGGTGGACTGATGGAGCATTCTATCAAGGGCATCTAAATGACTCCCAGGAACAATAAAGTACTGACACATTAAGAAGTAATTTTTCTGCCACTGAAGCTATTTAAGTATCAAGGACATACAGATGTGATCACTCAAATACTTCTACATCGCCAAGAAGCCTAAGGATGGGCACTCAGAGCTATAATCCCAGGATCAGGAAGAAAAAAATAGATGTTGCTTCTGCACAATAAAGATGGAAAATAGGCACTGGTAAACTTTTTCAGAGAAAACTTTCTTTGCAGTCTGGGTTCAATCCTCATTGGTTTCTATAGAAATAGACAAATGGGAAGAAAAGTGAGTTTAATCTCAATTCTGCCTTTCAGATTTCATACAAATACACTAAAATCTAATTCCTATCCCCAAATTTAACCTCAAGTGAGTTTTTTTAAATTTTTTTATTTATACATGCAAGCTAATTTATTTTGATATAATTATACAAGCATGGAATATATCTTATTCTAATTAGGACCCCAGTACTTTTCTTCCCCTTCCCTCTCGCCCACCATCTATTCCCTTCTCTCTATTGATCTTTCTGTGATATATTACAAGAGTCAGTACTCACAGACTTTTGGGTGGACTGATATAAAGCATTCTACCAAGGACATCTAAATGACTCCCAGGAAGAATGAAGTACTAACACATTAAGAAATAATTTTTCTGTCACTGAAGCTATATAAGTATCAAGTACCATTTCACCATAGTTATATTTATTAATTATTTTTAAAATTAATTTCTTGTGGATGTAGCCAGTGGTGAGATTCACTGTGGTGTATTCCAATACCCATATAGGAAAGTTTTGTCAGATTAATTTCACTGCCTTTCTTTTTCCTATCCTTCCTTCATTTTAATTTGTCTGATCCACTGTGAACTTCTATTATCCCATCTGTATTATTGTGGGAAAGCTTCCACATATTAGGGAAAACATTGAACCTTTTTTGGGGGAGGATTGGCTAGTTTCACTTAGCATGTGACAATCTCCAGATCAATCCATTCATCCTGAAATATCCTAATGTCATTCTTCTTTCATTTTGTATATACACCACATTTTCTTCATCCATTCATCTGTTGAAGGGCACCTAAATTGAATCCATAGTTAGGCTATTATGGATTGTTCTGCTATAAACATGGAAGTTGCTGCATCACTGTACTGTGTTGAATTTAAATCCATTGGATATATACGAAGGAGTGAGATTGCTGGGTCAAATGGTGGTTCCATTCCTAGTTTTTTGAGGAATTACATACTACTTTTCAGAGTGGTTGCGCCAATTTGCAATCCCACCAAAAATTTATGAGTATACCCTTTTATCCATATCTTCACCAACATTTATTGTTATTTATATGCTTAATAATTTCTATTCTGACTAATGTGAGATATAATCTCAATGTGGTTTTAATTTGCATTTTTCTAATGGCAAGAGATGTTGAACATTATTTCATATATTTTTGACCATTTGTATTTCTTCTTCTATGAACTTTTGGTTTAGTTCCTCTGCCTATTTATTGATTGGGTTATTTGTTTATTTTGTATGTATGTGGTAGGTTTTTGAGTACTTAATATATTCTAGAGATTAATGGTCTGTCTGAGGTTCAGGTGGCAAAGATTTTTCTCCTATTCTGTAGGCTCTCATTTCATGCTCTTGATAGTTTACTATGCTATAAAGAAACTTTTAAGTTTGATGCCATTACATTTATTGATTGTTGATTTTACTTCTTTGCTTTAGGACTTCTTGAGGAAGTTGGTTCCTAAGCCAACATGATGAAATATTGGGTCTACATTTTCTTCCAGTAGATGCAGGGTTTCTGGTCTAATACTTAGGTCCTTGAGTCACTTTGAGTTCAGTTTTGTGCAGGATGAGAGATAAGAGCTAAATTTCATTCTGCTACATATGGATTTCCAGTTTTCCCAGCTCTATTTTTTGAAGAGGCTATATTTTCTCAAATGTATGTTTTTGGCACTTTTGTCTAGTATGAGATGACTATTTATGTGGGTTTGTGTCAGTGTCTTTTATTCTATTCCATTAATCTTTATTTGTATTTTGGTGTCAATACCACACTATTTTTGTTAATATAGTTCTAAAGTATAACTTAAGGTCTGGTATTATGATGCCTCCTACTTTGCTTTTCTTACTAAGAATTGCCTTTAGTTATTCAGGGCCTCTTATTTTTTCAAATGAATTTCATTGTTGCTTTTTATATTTCTAGGAAGAATATCATTGAAATTTTAATAGAATTTTATTAAATATGTATGTACTTTTAGTAGTATGGTCATCTTGACAACATTAATTTTGCTTATTCAAAGCATGAGAGGTCTTTCCATCTACTAAGGTCTTCTTCAATTTCTTTCTTTAGTGTTCTGTGGTTTTCACTGTAGATGTCCTTCACCTCTTTTGCCAAGTATTTTTATTTGGGGACTATTGTGAATGGGATAGTTTTCTTAATTTCTCTTTCAGCCAATTTGTCATTGGAGTATATGGGTGGGTGTTAATTTTTCTACTTTTCTGAATGCATTTATGCATCTAGAATTTTTCTGGTGGAGATTTTTGGGGTCTTCTAAATACAGGATTATGCTGTTGGCAAACACATAGTTTGAACTCTTCTTTTTCTATTTGTATTGCTTTAATATTTTTTGCTAATTGCTCTGGCTAGAGTTTCAAAATATATTGAATAGAAGTGGTGAAAGTGAGAATCCCTGTCTTTCCTTGTTCCTATTTTTAGAGGGAATGCTTTCATTTTTCTCCATTTAGAATGATGTTTGTCTTGGGTTTCTCATATACAGCTTTTACAATGTTGAGGTATGTTTCTTCTATCCCTTGTATGTCTACTGTTTTAAACACAAATGGATACTGTATTTTGTCAAATGATTTTTCTGTACTTATTGAGATAATCATGTGATTACTATCTTTAATTCTAAATATGTGGTGAATTACATTTATGGATTTCTCTATGTGCACCAAATTTGCATCCCTGGGATAAAACTCACTTGATCATGGTGCACTCTTTTTAATATGTTTCTGAATGCAATTTGCCAGTACTTTATCAAGAATTTTTGCATCTATATTCATAGAGGAGGTTGATCTGAAGTTTTCTTTCCTTGATGTGTTTTTGTGTGTATTTGGTATCAGGGTAACATTGATAGAATAAGTTTGGAAGAATTCCCTCTTTTTTTTCTTTTGTGGAATAATTTAAAGAGGATTGGTATTAGATCTTTAAAGTTCTGTAGAAATCAGCTGAGCATCCATCCTTTCTTAGGCTTTTTTATGTGGGTAGGATTTTGATGGCTTTTTCAATTTTATTGCTTGAAATTGATCTGGTGAAAAATTCTATATCCTCCTGGTTCCCTTGCATTCTATCAGATCATAATGGAATGAATCAGAAATCAGCAATAAGATAAAATATAGAAACTAACACCTGCAGACTAAATAATACACTATTTAATGATGATTGGATAGCAGAAGAAATCAGGGGTGAAAAAAAATAGTACTTAGAGTAAATGAGAATAGTGATACAAAATATCAAAATCTCTGGGATACTATGAAGGCAGTTCTAAGAAGAAAGTTCATAGCATTGAGCTCATGCATTAAAAAATGGAAAGATACCAAGTAAATAATCTAACATTACATCTCATCTCAAGGCCCTATAAATAGAGAACAAATCAACACCAAAATTAGTAGAAGACAGGGAATAATTAAAATCAGAACCAAAATCAATGAAACTGAGATTCAGAAGAAAATAATTCAAAAATTCAACAAAAACAAAATCTTGGCTCTTTGAAAGAATAAACAAAAATGATAAATCCTTAGCCAAGCTAACCAAAAGAAAAAGGGAAAGTGCTAAAGTTATTAAAATTTGTGATGAAAAAGTATGTGTCACCACAGACACTACTGAAATACAGAGGATTATCAGAAACTCTTGAAAATGTATACTCCAATAAGCTAGAAAAATCTTGTAGATATGGGCTAATTCAAGTGAGTTTTAAGAATATGTCATCTAAAAAAAAGAGAATATGTCATCTAGCTTTTTAGTCTCTCCAATAAAATGATCATGGAATGGAACTGAATGAGTCAGTCTATAATAACCCTTGAGGGGTGACTTAGTCTGCTTGGTTGCCAAAGCAAGATAGCACAGATGGGATAGCTTAAACAAAAGATTTTTTTTTTTGCTTCTCTTTTGGAGAATGGCAAGTTAAAGATTAAGGTAGTAGATAACTTTTCCCCTCTATGAAAACTTTCTCCTTGTTTGCAAATGATTTCTTTCCACTGTGCTCACATGCCCTTTCCTGCATGTGTATTGGTGGATTCAGAATGAGAAAGCAAGTGTCTCTGGTGTCTCTTGGGTTAGGGACTCTAATCCATTCATTAGGACCTTACCTTCAGGATCATATCTAAATAAAATTACCTCCCAAAAGCCCCTCCAAGAAACATCATATTAAGAGTTAGGGCTTCCACATGAATTTTGTGGGACACAATTTATTTTGTTGCATGATGTCCTAAAAAAACTTCAAAGTCAATTGTTTTTGTTCCACAAATAGGCACTTTATATTGAATTTATGGATTTTCATTGGCTCCCTTGCCCTTCATGCTATTCTTCTCTTCTCCAACTAGTAATAAAGTTCAGATGAAATTCCATCTTGCCTTCTTAGTATAATCTAGTGCCACTGGCATGCACTGAAACTTCCAGTGTTTTCCTTTATTGTTGAAATAACCCATAAATTTCTTCTCATCACATCAGCTCACTACTAATAAGTTTTCCACACACTGGGATGACGGTTATTTCTACCCAATTTATGTTGCTGCCCTGTAAAGATGTCTCCAGAGCTATTTTCTAATAGCTCAAATGCCTATTCTGACAGAGTACCTTCATGACCCTATGAAGACAAGTGCCTGCAGCTTTTTGTCACCACCACTGTCTTGTGTTCCATGAAGCAAAATTACTGGGCTCTTCAAAGGGCCAAATCATTATTCTTATAAATCATCTTCATTTAACTGAAATGTTCCTGCCTTCTCCAGTCACCGCTTTATACCTCAGACTTTTCTACTCTAGAAACTCTGTTTTCTGATTGATAATATATGTTCAGTCAAGATTAGGTACCACCTCAATGGACCCTCTGTATACCTGTTATACCACTTATCATATGGTCTGTAATGATTTACCTTTATTTCCCCAACAAACTGCACACTCTGAACCTTTCACTTCTTTATCTCTAGTATGTGACATGAAGTTTAGAACTTAGTAAATGATTAATAAATGACTGTGTATTAAATGTTATTGAATAAAATGTATGTCATCACATAATTTTATTCTTCTAATATTTACTACCTTTAAGTTTAATCAAAACTCTAGAAAACCAATGCATATAAAACCTATTTTTTACATACTCCATAAGTATGTAATAGTTTTTTTGTCTCCTACAAAACAAATTCTAAATGTCTTTTTCTGAACTGACTTCAGCTCTTTATAAATGTGCTGATTTTTAATTTCCCATGAAAATAAATGGTAATATTTATGTCTATGAATATGAAGAATAAAACAGAGATTTGGATTGTAGAAAATATATGTAAGTAAATTTCAGATTATAAAGTTAACAGTTTCCTTCTGTGTTAATAAATTTGCCCATTGAGTACATCTGCTTTAATGGCAGCTAAATGTTATCTCTACCTTGATCAAACATGCCTGTACCACATACACAAAACATAGCTACATTTTCCAGATCAATTCGGAGTCTAAGCTTATAAATTAATTCATTATTAAAATGATAGGTTATGGCAACTAATATTTGCTAAAAACTGTAAACTTGTAGGGCTCCCTTTTATTTTCTTATATTTCTCCAAGAAAACTTTCTGATATATTTTCTTCTTTGCTATTACCTAAAAACTTTGTTACAGCACCTATCAATAATTCCTCAACTGAAGTCTCATCATCATTATTTAAGTTCTTAACTGTAAGGCCCACCATATAAGATTCCAGGCAAATATTGATACATCCTTCGCATGGACTCTCTCTCATCCAGTAAGAAGGTCCACAGAACAGGGTAGAGGAGAGTATGGCTGCAGTCACTAATCAAGACCTCCAGAGACCAAGCAGGAGCAGGTCTGATTTTATTGAGCAGGTACCATGTATATATACTCAGGCAGTAGCTAAGCAGATTACAGGTAGCCACCAATGCAATTTTTGCTGACTGTCCTTGCAGCTACCAATCAAGGAGCTGGCAGAGGAGCAAGCACAGGGACTGCAACACTTGTCCTCACGCCCAAGGCAGTACCTACAGGGTAAGTGGTTTGCTGCTCATGCACCTAGCACGAGAGGAGGAGAGTGGCCTGCCACTCAGATGCCCTTAAGTTATGCCATGTATGCAGTACTCCATGCACACTCCATACAGTATACTCCAGTCCCCACAATCTTTATTCAAGACCCCCCACCACATTCTCCAGAGTTTCTTCATGAACTATTGACAATTATATGCATCTAGTGAATCTCAGTATAGAGTTAAGGATGAGAAGTCCAATTCAAAGTAGCATATTGTGCACAATTCCAATGACATGAAGTAGGAAGCAGAAAAAATCAATTTGTGCTTGCAGACATCAGAATGATTGCTATTTTGGGACATAATGATGGGAAAGGAGTACCACTAGATTTTGAGAACCAGGAAATATTCTGTTTGATGATCTGATTACATGAGAGTGTGAAGACTCTGAAAATTCAATGTAGCTTATAAATTTCAATAGCTTTTTGAGGGAATCATTACCACTAGTTCCAATTACAGACAGGGACTCGGGTTCAGAAAGGCTGTTGACTTGGCCAAGGTCGAATATTACTTAAAGAGCAGATCTGGGATTGGATCCAGGTTGTGTGCCTACAGGGCGCAGATGCATAACCATCCTGAGGAGTTACATCAATCTGGGAATTATGGCTCCTATAGGAATCAATGAGTAGCTTCATATGAGGTTTTCAAATAGCCTATAATATCATTGCTGCAAGTTTCCCTGCATTTTTTTAGTTTTTAATAGAAATGGCCTAATCATAATCAGAGTTTAAAGTATGAAAGCAAGAAATAAACCACAGAGAAAGACTATGTCCTAAATAGCATTATTTTTGAGGCCACATATTACCACAAGCACTCAGTTGAATTCTATGTTTCTTGTTTTTTTTTTTTTTTCTTTTTATTTGTTTGTTTTCTTAGAGACAGAGTCTTGCTTTGTTGCCAATCTGCCCTTGAATTGCTGGGCTTAGGTAATCCTCCTGCTTCAGCTTCACAATTAGCTGAGACTGCAGGCATGTACCACTGTGCCCAGCTTAGTAGATACTATTTTAGTAACTTAAACTAGAAATAAGCATTAGATGATTTTGATTTCTATGTTGTTTGCTTGTTTTGGTGCTAATTCCAAGGCCTCACGCACACTAAGCACGCACGCTGCCACTAGCTCCTGATATTTTAATATGTATATAGAAGACATACACATGTACACAGATAACTTACAAATAAATAAGTTGACTAACTTTAGGAAAACTCTAGATTAATAACTGGTATAAAATAACTCATGATTAATATATAATTTCCTCTAACTTTCAACTCTTTCTCGTTAATGTGGAAATGAGATCACGTATCAAGGGTCACATTGAATAAGTTCTTTTGAAGTAGAAAGTCACCTATGATGGAGTACTAAATGACAGCATGATCAATCAGCTGAAAGCTTCAAAAAATCTGATTATTGTATCCAAATCACTTAAACTAAGCTAAAATGGATAGTGGAGATTATCTTCAAAGTGGTTTGACCACATTCTTTTGGTAAGTGTTAAGTAAGATTTTAAAAGCTCACTCTGTTGAACTCTATTACATTAAAGGCATAGACATGCTTAAATTCTTAAATGTAAAAGTAGAAAAAATATTATGCATTATGATTTATTTAGTTACTTAATTTTAACTGTAATAAAGAAATTATATTGCTATGAAAATATTCAAATTTAAATGTTTTTCTTTGAATTTAAGGTCAGCACATGGGCTTGATGTGGTATTGTTTTTAGTAAATATTTTAGACATTACATTATTATTTATTAAATGTTTATAAAATGATAGGCTCAATACAATCATTCTTCATTTGCAAAGGTCTTACCATCCAAAACAAATGTATGTGAACTATTAAAAAGGTGTTGAATTAAATTAATTTGAGCCCTATTTCTCTCCCTGTACATCAAAACATTTAATAACTAAAAAGAAATCTCCATCATTAATGAAACTTGTTTATGTTACATAATGTCAAGGGAAGAGAGGCTGAGGGTGGGGCATATTGACATGCCATCTTTATTTTTAAATATTCCAGATCCTAACCTATAAAATTTGCCTCCAGATGAGATAAGAGAAGGAGAATAAAAAGGCAGCAATTAACATTATAACCTTTCAAAACAAGCACATATACCTGTATAGTTTGGGACAGTTGGAACAAAAATGTAGCCTCCTTTCTGCTGCCCAAACATGACTCCAGTGTAAATGCACCTGGATGTGCCATATTTTCTTAATTTATTCAAAGATCCTGGTTAGTATACCTACAATCTTTTATTTAAAAAAGTCATCTGCATAATGATAAAACAAGTCCAAACTATAACCAATGCAAAGAACTCTGAACTATGTGGAACTATACTTTAAAGTCTTCAGACTTTCTGCTCATGTGGAATTGGGTTGGGGTGATGCTGCAAAAATGTGTCCTGAAATGATAAATCCCTGAAGGAATATTGATGTATTTTGAGAACACAGATTGAAGGGAAGTTGCTGACTGCCCTAGCTATTTTCTCCACCCACCCTCCACTCTGTTCTTAAGCAAAAGTATAACCAAAATGGAACTTCCATTTAAATATATAATCCAAAAAAATAAAAATCATGGAACATAGATTTATATATATATATATATATATATATATATATATATATATATATATATATAAAGGTAAAAACAAATAGCAAAAGTAGTTTTTGGATTATAACCAGAAGAATTTCAAATTCTTGTCTATACTATCAATTAGTGCACACATGTATTGAAGAACAATAAAAAATTTTGACCACCTACTCTATATCAGCTACTGTGATAGAAACAAACAACAGAGAAGAAGAATTACATGTATTTTTCCTCAAGGAAATTATAGAATAAAAGAGACAAAAATTGCAAAGAGTAAACATAATAATATTGAGTAATGTTCAACAAACCCCCAAAACAGGTTTCCTTTCCTCAGAACTGCGGCTGAAGCCAGAAATTTGCCTTTCTAGTTCTGGAATCTGTTTTCTGTTCAGTTGAGCTACTTGTAAATACTTGAGAAATTGTGAGAAATTGCTCTGAAGTCAAAAAGAGGCTACTATAAAGTATTTCTATGTAAGAATGACATGGTAAACTTTACTAAGATTGAGTCACTGGGGAAGAACTGTTTGAAGAAATGACATTTAAACTGGCAACTAAAGAAAAAGGGCTTGGAATGTGGCTCAGTGCTAAATCACCTTTGGGTTTAATCCCTGTTACCAAAAAAAGTAAAACTTAGTTGGAGCAATTATATTTCATTATTTTAAAGATTATTTCACACAGTAGTAATAGAGATTAGGATTGGCATAAAAATAATCTCATAGTCACACATAACAGAGTTGAAATACCAGAAATAAAGTAATTTATTGAGTTAGTTTGATTAAATATATTGTTTTGACAATGCTGTTTAGAGAATGGAATGGGATAAAACCTATTTTTTTACAACAAATATAGACTTAACAACTGCATAATACATTCAAAGACTGAGCATGAACTGCAATATTACATCATAAGCAAAAACTAGTTTCAATAGAACACAGGCTTAAATGTAAATACTACAATTATAAAACTGCTAGAAAAAAACAATGCAGTAAATCTTTGTGAACTTAAGTAATGCTTTCTTAAATATTATACCGAAAGCACAAATGACAAATGAAAAACTATGTAACTTGGACCACATAAAATCAAAAGTGATTTTGCTTCAAAGGATGTCATAAAGAAAATGAAAACCAAGCTCACAGAAGAGACAAAATATTTGGATGTCACATGTCTGAGAAGGAACTAAAATCTAGACTATAAAAAATCCATACAACTCAACAATAAAAGTCAAATAAGCCAAATGTTTTCTCTAAAGAAGATATACAGATGATCAGTAAACATACAAAAAGATATTCAAAATCATTAGTCATTAGGAAAATACAAATCAAAACTCAAATATGATGCCACTTCCTGTCCACTAAGAAGGCTGAAATCACAAAATTAATCAATGCTGTGAAAGACTTGGAGAAACTGGTACCATCACATATTGCTGATGGGAATTGTAAAATGGTGTAACCACTTTGGAATACAGTTTGGTAGTTTCTAAAAATGCTAAAACTTAGAGTTGCCGTATAAGCTAACAATTTCACTCTCTAGGATATAACCAAGAAAAATGAAAGCGTGAGTCTGAATGAAAAAAAAATTAATGTTTATAGCATAAGCATTAGTAAGATAAAAAAAGGAAATAACAATTTTCCATCAGCAAATGAATGGATAAAATTTATTGCACCCAGACAATGGTATAGTATTCAGCAATAAATAAAAAAGAATGAAGTATTGATATATGATTTAACATGGATGAGTACTACTCAGTGAATCTGTCATAGAGGTTATATGTTATTTGATTCCATTTATTTGAAATGTTTTGTATAAAATTATCCAGAGACTAAAAGGAGAGTTGTGGTTGCCTGGGGCTGGGATGAGGGAAGAAAATTGAGAATGACAAGTAATGAAAGATAGCCAAAATTTCTTTTTGTGGTATTGAAAACATGCTAAAATTAAATGGTGATGATGTTTTTGAAAATATTTGATTATATTAAAATTTTTAATGCTATAAATTAGATAATTTTGTGGTATGAGTAATGCATCTCAACAAAGTTTTTAAAATAAGAATTAGCAGGGATGGTGGCATATATTGGCAATCCCAAGCAACTTCAGATGCTGAGGCTAGTCTCAGCAACTTAGTGGGACCTTCAGTAACTTAAAGATTCCCTGTCTCAAAAAAAAAAAGTAAATAAACAATAAAAATAAATGGGAGGGTAGCTTAGTGGTAAAGCATCCATGAGTTCAATCCCTGATACCAGAAATAGATTAAATAAATAAGTTAATAAATAAATATAAAATGAGAAAAATATTCTTGATCCTTGGTATTTTAATTATCCAGGACAAAACTAATAAAACATTTTTGAAGGATTTTAACTATTTAAAAATCCATCTGATTTTCATAGAATAGGATCCTATTGTACATTATCTACCTAAAGAGAGAAAAATAAAATCCATCTCTAAGACCTTGAAATAATATCAAATTAAACTATGTAAATATAAGAAGAGTGAACTGAAAAAGATAAAGTTTGATGAGGAATTTATAGTCATTCAAGAAGAATGGATATGAAGCAAAACATCTAATTTTTCTGGATCAAGACACCAAAAATGTGATTTCAGAAAACCGTAAATGTTGAAGAAAGTGGAGGAATTCTTAAATAAAAATAAAAATACAAGAGAGTTTCTACATCCAGTTTTTCACCCCTGATGAATGCTTTCACATGTCTGTGCACAATGATCTCTAAAAGTAGTCCAGCCAAAGACAGCACTTCAACAGAGCTAGCATCTGTTACCCTGTAAGTATGCAAGCAGAAAAACTTGCCTGTGGAAGAGGCAGGAGATAATACAAGTTACTTCCCATTTAGTCTGGGACTGGGTAGCAGTGGTAAGGTAGGAGGAAACTCTCAGAAAACAGTGCTGTGGCTATGCAATGACAAAAGGAAAGCCACCATGAACAAGTGAAAAAAGTGAGGCTATCACAGAAAAGAAGAGTGTAGAGGGATCCCAGGTATCTGTGTCCTACTTCTCTCTCTTGAACCACATGTAAACAGAAGTAGTCTAAAGCAGGACATCTGGAGATAAGAGATCTGACCTAAGACCAGAACAGCAGAGACTGCTGCTCAAGTCTACCCAGGAATATCACCTATCAAAACAAAATATTTATGAGAGAAAAATCGCAGAATCCAGAATACCTACAACTTAAAGTTCATACAGTTCAAGATGCAATCCAAAATTAACCCCCAAAAAGGAAAACGAAGGAAATGGACTAAAATTTTAAGAAAAAAGAAAATAAATTTGATCAAGAGATGAACCAGATGTTGAAAACACACGAAAGTAGATAAAATCAATCTTTAATGAAGTAAAGAAAGGGTTTTTTTTTTTCAATCCAAAACCTCAAGCAGAGAAATTGGGAATGTCAGCAGAGAAAACAAAATGATTAAAAGAACTAAATAAAATGAAAAAAAAAATAAATGGACTAACAGCCATTATGGACATGAGAAATGAAAGATACTGATGTCAGCTGAAGAGAAATTATTCTGTATGAACAGAAAGGGGAAAGAATTAAAGCAAAGGAAAGAGTCCCAAGACTCTGTTATAAATGATATTGATGTTCAAATATGTCTAACATTGGAATACCAGAAGAGGAGACAAAGTGTGTATGAGGGTAAAAAAATATTAAATATCATGACCACATTTTTTTCAAATTTGATAAAATACAGAATTTAAGATATGAGATGATAAATGAACACCAAGCACAATATCAAAACACCTGTACTAAGGTGCATCAAACCAAAGATAAAAGAAAAATCTTAGAAGCAGAAAGAGAAAAATTACACATCACACAAAAAGAAATAAGAATAGCATTAAAGACTAGACTTTAATCAGAAACCAAGTAAGCCAAAGGAGAATAAAACAACATTTTTAAAGAAAGAAATAAACCATAAGATAAGATAAAACTGTTAACCCAGAATTCAATCATATTGAATATATATATATATATACATATATATATATATATATATATATATATATATATATTCCATTTGATATAATTTCCCTTGGGCCGGATTTTACCTCTATACGTTATACACACACACACAGACACATGCATATATAGGTATATGCATACATGCACATATATATATATGCATGTGCAAGTGTGTGTATGTGTGTGCGCGCGCGCGCGCGTGTGTGTGTGTGTGTGTAACATATAGAGGTAAAATCCGGCCCAAGGGAAATTATATCAAATGGAAACTAAAATCCTCAGAAAAAAATTATTAAACACTGGATATAGTATCTGGGTAAAGGAAAGACAATACTTTTTGGCCATTTTCCTCAATTAATTTATAATGCAATGCTTTAAAATTATAACATTGTCTCATAGGGTTTGTAATGTACTTATATGTATTACAAATAACAATTATAACAAAAGATGAATGAGTTAATTGGACTATAATTTAGTGTCTATATTTTACACTAAGTAATTATTTTCTATGAGAACACCACAAAAAGTTAAAGATGTAAACTTTAATCCCTAGGCAAAACAATTATAATCTGTTATAAAATAATAGTTAAAAAACAAAAAGGCATATTAAAATAAAGTTCTAAAAATAGTCAAAGCAAAAAACACATAGGCAAAAAAAATACAACTTTAAAGTTCATAAAGCAAAAACTGACCTAATTAAAAAGAAAAAGTCAACACCATGACTGTAATTGAAGATTTCAATTTTTTTCTCCTCTGTTGACACAATTAAACAACAACAACAAAAAAAAAACAAAGACACAGACTTTTTAAATATTTTTAAACTGAAACATAACAAAAATTATACATATCAATGGGTACCATGAAATGTTTTTATATACTATGTAATACTTAAATTGGTTTGAACATACCCTCAAACATTTTTCATTTCTTAATGCTGAAAACTTTTAAAGTTTTTTATTCTAGCACTTTGAAATGTATTGTACATCATAGTTTTCTATAGTCACCCTACTCTGCAACAGCACATCCAAACCTTATACTCCTATTAACTGTAACTTAGTACCCTTTAATCAACTTTTCCCCATTCCCCAATCTCTGACTCTTCCCTGCCTCCAGTAACCACCATTCTACTCTCAGCTTCTATGAGATCAACTTTTTTAGAGTCTGCATGTGATTGACATCATGCATTATTTGTCTTCCTATCCCTGGCTTATTTCCCTTAACATAAGGATCTCCAGCTCCATACACTTTGTAGCAAATTACAGAATTTCACTCTTTTTGTGGTCGAATAGTACTCTGTTGTGTATAGTTACCACATTTTCTTTATCCATTCATCTGCTGAAGGACATGCTGGTTGATCCCCTTTCTTGGCTATTGCAAACAGTGTGGCAACAAACATAGTAGTGCAGGTGTCTTGTCTATATACTGATTTCATTTCCTTGGAAACCCACAGACTAATGGGGCTGCTGAATCATATGGTAGTTCAATTTTTAGTTTTTTGAGGAAGCTTTATACTGTTTTCTATAAGGCTTTTCTAACTTACATTCCACCAACAGTGCTCAAGTGTTCCCTTTTCTACATATCCTTGCTAGCACTTGTTGTCACTTGCATTTTTTATAATAGCCATACTTATTGGGGTGAGGGGATATCTTATTGGTTTTAATTTGAATTTCACTAATTGAGGTTAAGAATATTTTCATATATCTGTTGGCCATTTTGTAGGGTTTTGTTGTTGTTGTTTTGTTTTTGTTTGTTTGTTTTTGAGAAATGTCCATTTAGGCCTATATGTCCATTTAGGCCTATGCCATAGTTTAGATATGAGGTGTCTTCCCAAAACTCATCTGTGAGGCAAGGCAATGCAACAATGTTCAGAGGTGATATGATAAGATAACAAGAGCTATAAGATAATGGATTAACTGGGTGGTAACTTCAGGCAGGTGTGGTGTGGCAGAAGGAAGTACATTACTGTGGGTATGGCTTTGGGGTTTACATTTTGTCTCTATTGAGCAGAATTCTCTCTCTCTCTCTCTCTCTCTCTCTCTCTCTCTCTCTCTCTCTCTCTCTCTCTCTCTCTCTCTCTTTCTTTCTTTCTCCTGCCTGGTGGCCATGTCCAGAGCTGCTTTCCTCCACCATACCTTTCTGCCATGATGTTTTCCCTCATCTGGAGCCCAGAGCTATGGAGTGTGGACTGAAGCTCTGAAACCATAAGTCAAAATAAAATTTTTTGGGGTCATAGCAATGCAAAGCTGATAAAAGCAGCCTATTGCTTTTTTTTCTTTTATTAGCACATGATAATTATACTCAATAGAGGACTTCATTGTGGCATATTCATATGTGCATTTAACTTAATTTGTTACATTTTATTACCTAGTATTTCCCCTCCTTCCTCCATGGATACTATTTTTCTTTTCTTCTGGTAATCATTCCATTTATTCATACAATTTTTAAATTGGTACATTTAATTATACATAAAAGTGGGAATCATTGTGATAAATTCATACATGCATATAGTATAATTTGGTCAGTTCCATTGCCTAGTTCTAACTCTTTTTCCCCCTCGTCCCTCACTCTTGATCTCCTGTATCTACTGATCTCTCTTCTATTTGTATTAACTTTCCCCTTTTTGTTCCTTTTTTTTGCAAGCTTCTGCATATGAGAGAAAGCATTTGACCCTTGACTGAGTCTAACTTATTTCACTTAGCATGATCGCATGATCTACTGCTCCAACCTTTTTTTATTTTAATAGTTTGTTTTTCTTTTGCTGTTGAGTTTTATACTTTCTTTTTTGGAATATATTCTGGATTCCAAAGTATACATTCCCAGATGTATATTTTGCAAATATTTTCTCCTATTTTGTAGGTTTTCTTTTCACTCTATTATTTCGTTTGCTGTGCAAAAGCTTTTTAGTTTTATATAACACTATCTATTATTGCTTTTGTTTTCTGTGCTTTTGGGATCTTCTCAAAAAAAATATTTTCCATTTCAAAATCCTGAAGTGTTTTCCTTATGTTTTCTTCTAGAAGTCTCATACTTCCAGATCCTAACAGTGATGTATGTCTACTCTCATTCTTCCGCATATGAATATCTGATTTCCGCTAGACCATTTGTTAAAAAGACTGTTCTTTCTTTAATGAGTGTTGTTTGTAGCCTTTTCAAAAATCATTTGGTCATAGGTGCATGTTTCCTTCTAGGTTCTCTATTAGGCTTCCTTAGTTCATGCGTCTGTTTTTATGATAGTACCAGGCTATTTGGGTTATTAGAGTACAGTAGTATATTCTGAAGTCAGGTGGTTTGAAACCTCTTGCTTTGTTTCTTTCACATAGTAGAAATCATTTTGTAGATACAACCGTTCATCTAGTCAGACTATAGTTTACCTGAGATAAATTTTCATTTAAACAGACCTATTGTATCAAAATCTCACTTTACTACATGGAGTTCTAAAACTGTTTGTTCTTCAAAATCATCAGCCTAAGAAATGCCTTAATATAATTTACACCTCAAATGACATTGTTCAATCTAACCCTTTAAAAATCATAAGTAAGCTTAAATCAAACTCAGAAAATGGTAAAATATCTAATATTTCTTCAAAAATTCAGGAGAATCTAATTATAATAATTTTTTTGAAATAGCTTCATAAAGCACTTTATAAGGTTCTTCTTTTTGAGAGATTGTCATGCAGAATATCTTCCTCATTTTTCCTTTTGAATGTAAGTAAGGAGTTGAATTAATCTCCACAGAACTGACATTCTTTTAATGGGTGTTACAAAGGCTATTTATTTATTTTTGAGATGAGGGTCTTGCTTTGTTATGTAGGCTGGTCTTGAATTGCCTCATCCTTTGAGGTAGCATGGAGACTATGTAAAAGGAGACAATATGCTATAATAAAAGTGAATTGATTACAGGTAATCACAAAATGGTAGAAAACCAGATTATTTAAAACAGACAGATTTATGACTTAATCATGGTTTTGGTGTTTTCTTAGCTATGGCTCATCATACCAACTTCTCCTGGTTATTGTTAAGAATCAAATTACATATCAAACTTCTACTTCCTTCCCCCTTTTTTCCATTTCCAAACACAATCTTTATTGCCTTGTTTTTTTAAAAATATTGTTCAATTTATTTATTTATTTTTATTTATATATAGCAGCGGAATGCATTACAATTCTTATTACATATATAGAGCTCAATTTTTCATATCTATGGTTGTATACATAGTATACCCACCAATTTGTGTCTTCATACATATACTTTGGATAACAATGATCATCACATTCAACCATCATTAATTAACCCATGCCCTCTCCCTTCCCCTCCCACCCCTCTGGGAGAGGGAGCATGGGAAGAATAGACAAATTCCTTCCCCTTTTTTTCAGATTACTTATCCATAAATGGAGACAATAATATGATATGCTTTACTCATTCAACATTGCCAAAGGAAAAATAATAGATAATGAGAATTTTCAAAATATTGCTTAAAATAGCACATAGCCTAAACTGGAGAGCAATGAATTCTATATACTTAATCAACAAATTATATGCCTATTATGTTTCATGCTCATATCTAAGTGCCAATAGAGATAGAATGTTATACAAAAGAGGTAGAGATCCTTCACTCCTGTCCTACATTTTATTGACTCAATCTACAAACAAATACTACTCTACAATGCTAGGTTATGACAAGTGTGCTAAAGATAAATAAAGCAAGATATTATTTAAACCTGATATTAGGGAAGATTTCTCTGAAGTAGTGCAGAAGTTAAAAGCTATAAAGCATCAAATTGTGTAATGAACCGGTGAGTAAATTAACTTTCCAAATGGAAGGAAAGCAACCGTGAAGACTTTTGGTAGGAATAAGTGGGGCTATTTTTATAAAATGTCAGGTGAGTCAATATGACTGGAGCACAGGAAATAAGTGATATTACTAAGAAAGGGGGTGGACTGTAATTTATTGTAGGATATAGGAATTACTTTGCATTTACCTAAATGTGATCAGGAAAACATTGTGAAGTTTCTAACAGGGAAACTATATAATCTGAATTATACCTTTAACAGGCTGCTTTAAAAATATGCTTTTTAGGTCCCATTTGTTGATTCTTGTTATTAACTTTTGTGCTATGGGTGTCCTATTAAGGAATTTGGAGCCCGACCCCACAATATGTAGATCGGAGCCAACTTTTTCTTCTATCAGACGTAGAGTCTCTGATTTGATATACAGCTCCTTGATCCACTTTGAGTTAACTTTTGTGCATGGCGAGAGGAGGGGATTCAGTTTCATTTTGTTGCATATGGATTTCCAGTTTTCCCAACACCATTTGTTGAAGATGCTATCCTTCCTCCATTGCATGCTTTTAGCTCCTTTATCAAATATAAGATAGCTGTAGCTTTGTGGATTAGTCTCTGTGTCCTCTATTCTGTACCATTGGTCCACCCTCCTGTTTTGGTACCAGTACCATGCTGTTTTTGTTACTATTGCTCTGTAATATAGTTTTAAATCCGGTATCGCTATACCACCTGATTCACATTTCCTGCTTAGAATTGCTTTTGCTATTCTTGGTCTTTTATTTTTCCATATGAATTTCATGATTGCTTTATCTATTTCTACAAGAAATGCCATTGGGATTTTGATTGGCATTGCATTAAACCTATAGAGAACTTTTGGTAATATCGCCATTTTGATGATGTTAGTTCTGCCTATCCATGAACAGGGTATATTTTTCCATCTTCTAAGATCCTCTTCTACTTCTCTTTTTAGGGTTTTGTAGTTTTCATTGTATAAGTCCTTCACCTCTTTTGTTAGGTTGATTCCCAAGTATTTTATTTTTGGGGGGGATATTGTGAATGGAGTGTTTTTCCTCATTTCCATTTCAGAAGTTTTGTCACTGATATATAGAAATGCCTTTGATTTATGCGTGTTGATTTTATATCCTGCCACTTTGCTGAATTCATTTATTAGTTCTAGTAGTTTTTTTGTAGACCCTTTTGGGTCTTCTAGGTATAGAATCATGTCTACTTAAACTGAAAAGTTTTTTCTCAGCAAGAGAAACAATAAGAGAGGTAAATAGGGAGCCTACATCATGGGAACAAATTTTTACTCCTCACACTTCAGATAGAGCCCTAATATCCAGAGTATACAAAGAACTCAAAAAATTAAACAATAAGAAAACAAATAAACCAATCAACAAATGGGCCAAGGACCTGAACAGACACTTCTCAGAGGAGGACATACAATCAATCAACAAGTACATGAAAAAATGCTCACCATCTCTAGCAGTCAGAGAAATGCAAATCAAAACCACCCTAAGATACCATCTCACTCCAGTAAGATTGGCAGCCATTATGAAGTCAAACAACAACAAGTGCTGGAGAGGATGTGGGGAAAAGGGTACTCTTGTACATTGCTGGTGGGACTGCAAACTGGTGTGGCCAATTTGGAAAGCAGTATGGAGATTCCTGGGAAAGCTGGGAATGGAGCCACCATTTGACCCAGCTATTGCCCTTCTCGGACTATTCCCTGAAGACCTTAAAAGAGCGTACTACAGGGATACTGCTACATCGATGTTCATAGCAGCACAATTCACAATCGCTAGACTGTGGAACCAACCCA
The DNA here is from genome assembly GCF_021218885.2 of Marmota monax. Classification (NCBI taxonomy): domain Eukaryota; kingdom Metazoa; phylum Chordata; class Mammalia; order Rodentia; family Sciuridae; genus Marmota; species Marmota monax. The sequence continues at coordinate 1,210,648 of NW_026692997.1, read as the reverse complement.
GATGCCCTTCAATAGATGAATGGATAAAAAAAATGTGGCATTTATACACAATGGAGTATTATACAGCACTAAAAAATGACAAAATCATGGAATTTGCAGGGAAATGGATGGCACTAGAGCAGATTATGCTTAGCGAAGCTAGCCAATCCCTAAAAAACAAATACCAAAAGTCTTCTTTGATATAATGAGAGCAACTAAGAACAAAGCAGGGAGGAAGAGCAGGAAGAAAAGATTAACATTAAACAGATACATGAGGTGGGAGGGAAAGGGAGAGAAAAGGGAAATTGCATGGTAATGGAGGGAGATCCTCATTGTTATACAAAATTACATATAAGAGGTTGTGAGGGGAATGGGAAAATAAATAAGGAGAGAAATGAATTACAGTAGATGGGGTAGAGAGAGAAGATGGGAGGGGAGGGGAGGGGAGATAGTAGAGGATAGGAAAGGTAGCAGAATACAACAGTTACTAATAGGGCATTATGTAAAAATGTAGATGTGTAACCACGTGATTCTGCAATCTGTATTTAGGGTAAAATTGGGAGTTCAAAACCCACCTGAATCAAATGTATGAAATATGATATGTCAAGAGCTTTGTAATGTTTTGAACAACCAATTAAAAAAATATGCTTTTTAACAGAAAAAATTATTCTGGCTATTCTATATATTGAAACTTCAGAAAGTGTTCTTGGAGGGATTAAATGACATAGTGCAGATAAGAGATGTTCACTTTGGTTACAGTGGAAACTGGAAAAGCAGTGACTTGTGTTCAGAATATATTTTGATTGTGCAGTTAAGTAGACGTGCACATTAATTTGATTTTGGGATTCAGTTGGATGTGGGATTCTACTCTTAAATGAGTTAATGTTGCCATCATCTAAAGATTAGATTAATTTTGCAGATAAGAACATGTTTTAAGTAGTGGAAACATCAGAGTTAAATTTTTGCCATGCTTAGTTTGAAATAGAGTTATTTTCCAAGTTAATTTGTCACATCCACTATTGGATATATCAATCTGCAGGTAATAATGGAGATCAGGGATGGTTTCCTGCATTTTGGATTGATTAGTGTTGAGGTAGTATTTAAGGCCCTGGTACTACAGGATGCCAGCAATGGAAAAAGTATGAATAAAGAAGATAAGATGATCAGGGATTTAACATTAAGGATCTCAACAGTCACCATTTAGAAAGTGCCAATATAATAATTATGACTTCTTTTTGTGAAAGAAAAAAACAGTTTTGAGCATATACACTATGTGTCTTATAGGGAGAAAAATCAGGAGAATTTTTTGCATTGAAAATTCAATAAAACAAGTATTTTTAGTAGGATAAAGTAAAAGATTTAAATGAATACTGCAGAATATTTGAATAAGATGAGGACTTTAAATTAATGGTGAGATTTATCTACATAGAAGTACGTGGTAACCTTACTTTCAGAAGAATGGTAAGGATAAAATGAATGAATGAGTGAATGAATGAATGAATTTTGTGTGGGATTTATTTCAGTATTAGTTCTGATGTAGCCATTTCATCACAGGACAGGAATCCAAGGAGATGCCCCTTAATGTGGCCAATGGGAACTCAACTTGGTCTGAACATGTTCTTGACTTTCACTGCTGGAAATAATTCTAGGACATGCCAAAAGCATAGCACAAGCAAAAATTTATTTAAGTCAAGGTATTCACAGTCCAATGACAGTGTGGGCACCATTCCCCTCTGAGAGAAGAAAAAATGAGTGACACAGCTAGGGTTAATTCTCATGGGGAAAAAAAAATGTGCAGTTTCTCAGGGAACCTCCTTTGTAAATCAAATACCTTGACAATTATTTTATATTTGATGTTCAGAATATTTCTTTTTAGTTAAGCAGTCTAGCCATAAATCAGTTGTGGGCACAATGTCTTTGAATCTGGTGACATTTAGAACAATTATATTTTTGTTCTAGTTGATCTGTTACAAGCATGTGCTGCAGTTTTTAGTCAAATAACTAAAAGGATAAGCATGGTCATACTTGTAGTTTGGGGTCTCCCTCTAATAAGGTCTCTTTTTCTTGCATCCTGAGAGCCCACTTATCTCAATTATTTGCCTTAATCTTTTTAACGTATTTCCTTAGGCACAGTGATGTCACTGAGAACAAGAACCAACTATTTAATGTAAAATATAAGCTAGATGACATATTCTAATTTCTGTGAAAAAAGAGCACAGATACCAAGAAGTATAATGTGCTGTGATCATTTCAGGACTGGAACTATTTTTATACAGTGAGAGAACATCCTGAAGCCACTGGATAAATTACGCATGCTGTGTGTGTATTTGGAAACAGAAGCTACCATAGCATCCTGAAGATTAAGACTACTATGCAGAAGGCAGATATAAAAAGATAAAGAGAATCTTTGTCCTTTGAACTACCAGAAAAAGCCATGTCTAATAATGATACTATATTTAAGCTTTCACTTCCAAGTGTTAATAAATTTTTCCTTGTTTAAACTATTCCAAATTTGCTTTATATATATTTAGAAACATAAAAATACTTAAATGTTACAAGAGCCTTGTACTGTATTTCTTTGAATCAAACATAAATTATATTGACATTTTAAAGTTTTTACTGGAGGGTGATAATGTATTTTTTTCCATAAAAATATAAGACAAATATGAACTGACTAGCAATAATTTTAAGATGTCACACCATATCAAATTAATTCCAGGGTCTGTAATCTTAAAATGTGAAGATTTTATATCCTACAGTCAATCAAATATGATATGTGGTTGACATTTTTCATATATTACATAATTAAATCATAATAGTATGTGACCAAATCTATTATCATCCTCATTTAACAGATAATATTTCCCAAAGCTCACATAGCTCATAAATAGTACAGATGATCAATAGTTATTTGAAGAGTGAATAATTTTATCAGGCAAGGAGAACAATTTATGTATGTTTTTTTAAGTAAAGAGATAAGGAATTTGGGGAGTGACATTGAAAAGAAAGACATCCAGGAGACTGACCCTATTAATTTAAGCAATTTGTGCTCTTTTAAAAATATACAACTAACACAAAAGGTAAGCTTCAATCATATCTTACTGTAAATACTATTAATACTAACTGGGACAGACACTTCCAAAGAATACATAATGCAATAAGTTTAAAAGAGCAGGAACTTTAATCGGGGGGAAAATATATGAAAAAAAATGGAGAAAAGGGGGACAGAAAATTTAGAGAAACTCATTGTGTGAGAGTAAATGCATAGTTGACATTGCCTGGTAGAATTCAATATGTAAAGGTGTATTTGTGTTGTTTTGGGTTTGGCTAATTTTTTTAGGTAAACCAATGAACCAAAACTAGATAATGTCAGTTTCCATTGGGATGGGAAGGATGAAAATGACTTTCACATACGTGATGATAACAAGGAAAAACTAATGAGAGAAATTTTGCTTTTTTGTGGGAAAAGAAAATATTCAGATATTTTAAGGATTTTAGAAAAAAAAATATGATACTTGGGCACTAAATCATCATCCTATAGTGAACTGATGTCTAAATTCTCCTTATAATGGGTGCAGTGTCTCTACAGAGCTACCTCATTATCATGTCTTAGTTGTTGAGTGCACAATGGGTAGTGACATACTCGACTACCGGAATAAGCCCTAAACAGGTTCTTGGCCTATAAGATCGATCAGCTCTTCAATAATAAGCTTTGAAACTACCATCCCTTAACTCTTGGCTACTACGGTAACTTCAAACAATTTTTTATTCCATGGGAGATATAGAGACTAGTGCCATCCTTAAAGATCTAAAGAATCAATAATCCCTATCATTCTCCAGAAATCTATTTACTTCACCAGTCTTTTCATGAAGAAATTGAATAGATCTTTAAAAATGACTACAGAGGATCACAAGCACAACTAAACTGACATCATGCCAGGTTTTGTATCTTTGTTAGAGCATATTAACAAAGGCTTTAGAATACTACCTGCTTCTTGCTTTTGCTCCATCTCTTACTCTCAGATATATAACATTAAAAGAGATTTGAGCTATCTAGTCAATTGTAGAGCACCACACTGGTACACTACACTAGTGACATCATGATGACTTAGAAGAGGAAGCAAAAAGTATGCAGAAAACCATCAGAAGCACCATGTAGACCACAATACAAAGGTAAATCCTACAGACATGTTAAAAAGATTTCATATTATTAATAATTTCAGAAAGTGATTTTTTGAAAGTATACTAAGCTCTCTGCATCTAAAGTAAAAGCCAAATTAATGTTTCTTGCATCCTGCATCCCCTCCTACAAAGAAGGAAGTACAATACTTAGTACATTTATGATGTTCTGTAGACAATACATTCAACATGTGGGAATACTATTTCTGCCAATACATTTGGTAACACAGAGGATACTGTATTCAGTGATGACCTGAGCAGGAGAAGATTCTCTAGGTCCAGGCTGAAGTACAAGCAGCTCTGCCACTTCCTTCAAACTCTTAAGCAAAGTGTACAACATTGGAATAGTTGAAATAAGAAGAAATGCACTCTGGGAAAATCACAATGTAGGTGCCTGGATTATAGAGCAAGGTTGTGCCACCTATACCGTGTACTGCTCTCTCCAAAAATAACCTCGGGAATGTTACTAAACGTGAATAAAGATGAAAAGCTTGGTCATTATACACTAAGTAACCAATATTCTTAAGTTGCTTATTATAATAAATTTGGGAAATTTTTTGGAGCCAACAAGTCACAAATTTACATGGGCCACACAGAAGGCTATTTAAGCCAGCATGTGCCCTTATCTATTTCAGAACAAACATGGTGGATATATTAAAAGAAAAATAATGTTGAGCAATTTGGAGGCTATCTACAAAAGATTTTAAGGGTTGATATAACTACTACTGGCCTTGAATATTCTAATTTCATAAAATGACCAATGCTGAGCCTTCATATGGCATTATTTCTTAAGAAGAGATTGATTAGCCACTTCCCTAAAAATTGACAACATTTAATTCTTTTCATTCTGCAACAGTCAGTGATTCATTCCATTCCAAGAATGTATTCACCTTTCCTGCCTAGTGAGCCTCAGACAGAGTCATTATCCCCAGGTTTCTAGAATGCTTGGTCGACAAGAGTATAATTCCAAACTAGGTAGAATGTGAGCAAAAGACCATTAAACAACACTGGTGATGTCACACCTATACATCATGAAACTAATGGCATGAATAAACACTACAGCAAACAATTGAAGGTAAAGATGAATCTTCAATATAGAGATATTCTCTGCAAGAATGGAATACCATTTTTCAGGGTCAATGCCTGCACTCAATTAAAGACCTAGGTATAGTGTTGTGTCCCCAACAGGAAGAATAAATGGTTCCAGGAGCTAAGGTATAGAATCAGTGGTATCACAGCATTGTTTCAATATCTAGATCAATCTCTGGGGGACTCTGTGGTTCTAGTCCTCCAACTTTGGACTCTGAAAATTAAAGGTGGTGATCACCATATACAATATACTCTTGACAGGAAACAAACTACAGTAGTATACAGTTAAAAGAAGTTTCACCGTTTTGGCAGGAGTAATACACTCTGATCAGTAAAAGGGATGGGGCTAATTTTTTTAAATGTAGGCAGGAAAAAATATGTGCAGAACTGATTATCCTTCTGTACATCTCTTAGTACTCACCTGTTCAGTTTTAGCTGTAAATGGATTCATGTAGTAACCCTGTCCTGATAAGCATATGGTTACCAAGACTTAGGTCTTTTAGGAAGGATGATAGTTGTGGGTAAGAAGAATTTAGAATAGATATTGGAAGAAGGAGACAGTGAAGAACAGTTTCTATTCCTTGATAAATGGCAACAACAGGGATCATCAATATTTTTGGTTTCCCTTAGCCAGAGTCTCATGGAAACCATAGCTGGGCTCTTCAGCACATATGTGTAAAGAAAATATGTGCAATAAAAGAGGTGGACTATGGTATTCATGGTTGTTCACTACTATCTGACAGCTTCCAACTGCTTCTCTTCAGGGTCCATTACACTGTTCATGCCAAACACAATTTTTCTCCAGGATGCTTCCATCAATAACAGAACAAATGGAGGCATTTCTTCCTGACCTGCAATTTGCTTAAGAAGCAAACTTTGCTTGAGTCCACCCATGGACTTAACAGTTCAAAATTTTTCCTACACTATTCTCCCTCTATCCCTCCTTTATATTTATCAAATCTACATTTTGGTCCAAAATCTTTACCTTAGTACCCTTGTTCCTTGTCTGCCACAGTCTGGCTGGGCACACAATCACGAGCCACCACCCCGCTTGTAGATTCAAACAGCAACTCTTTATTCCCGAACTCACACCAGCCGTCTACAATCACGTTCTGGGGAAATCCACGTTCTCTTCCCAAATTCCCTCCACTGGGCTTCTGTCTCCCAAAATATACTGTCTGAATCCCGTGAGAACTCAAGGGGAACTCAGGCAGCAGGATACGCCCTATTCCCAGCAGGAATAATCTTAAACCTTAAACCTGGAACCTAAACCGGGAACACCCTAATCTGCCTTGGTCCTTGAGCAAGGTCACCTACATTCAATGTCACTGCAACATGTCAGCAACATGGGGTACGCTGGCAAGGAAATTGTCATACCTACTTGGCTAATGGCTCCCAGCACTTGTCCCTTTATCCTTTCTAGGTATTTATGATAATAAATCTGTTTAAGTTCAAAATCCATCTTAACATCCAAAGTAATACATTAAGCAGTAGCCTCATTTGGGTCACTCCTGCATCTCCCCTGAATTGTCACCTGAACAGATGAAAATGCATTTATATTGCATGTTACAGAGACATAGAATCAAAATCGTCCATTTTATGGACCATTTTCTTTATTACTTGGAAAGTGACATATTTATTTTCAATATTGTACTTAACATTTATTTCTTAGCTTTCTGTAATCAAGAATATAAATAGACAATAAAAATAGAAGTATTACAACCAGTTAGGGACACACACACACACACACACATACACATTTCTCCACCATTTGGGAACAAATGGTAGAGAATTAAGGGCTTTACAGAAAGTACATTGATTGTTATTCAAGTATGCACTAGATAATCTTCACAAAAATATTCAACCGGTTTTTTTTAAATGAGATCAAAGGGGCTAAAAAATGATTGGCATATTTTTGCTGCATTAGAGACTGAAATACTATTGCTTATTATATGTAAATATCTTGTGTGAATGTGGAAACCCAGCCAGAGTTTATAAAAGAAAATTAACCTGAACCTTTAGTTCTTATGAAAAGCATTGTCATTGTCCAGAAAATAACTGAAGAAAAAGTGATACAAATAAATCAGGAATGAAAAATATTTGAGAAATCAAAGACATCACTGTATTTAATATTTTCTTTCATTTCTAAGTGATTATTCAAAACAGAATCACAAGCTTGACATTAAAAGAAGAATCGATCTATTTGTGCCTACTTAGGAGTTCAGTTCGTTTTCTCACATGGAGTAAGACTTGAAGAGCCTATTTCAAAGCAGTACATAATCTAACTCCAAGATGTCTTTCCATTCTATCATTCCTTGCAGTGACCATCTTATTTCACTTCAGCATATGGGTCCCCATCCCACTCCTCATAATAACTAGATTCCCTAAGTAGGAAAGAGAATCTGAAGCAAAAATTGTACATTAATACTTTATGGAAAATGCCTTGCTGAATCAAAATGACATAGCTTTGTTAAAAGTGGAGCTCATTCTTTGATCTCTTAAAACATTTCAGCAAAGGTGATTTGGACCATTGTAAAATAGTACATCTGGGGAAAACAATGGGGACATATGTAGTCTCTGGCTTCATCGCAAACCTCTTTTCCCATAGGTCCCAGTGGGTACCAAAGGAATTAATATCTCTTGCTCTTTTTTTCCCTCAAACCATAGAGCTATAAAATCCCAAAACTTGATTATTCTTTTGAAGCTTTTCATATGTATTGTATATATATATTATACTGTTTGAGTCAGGCTTAACAGTACATAAACCTTACATTTGTTTAAAGATATGTAGACCCATATTGAAGAAATCCAAACTATTAGGCATGGTTTGTTGGCTGTATTAATCACATCTTTTTCTATATTTTATAAACTTGGTCTTGCTGACCTAGAAGAGTCTCCCTTTACTGACAGACTAATTTCTAAAAGAAATGAACTAATTTCTAAACAAACAAAAAAATCAGTCCCATGTAAGTGTGCATTTTCTATGCAAACCAAGCAAACCAAAGCCTGTATCACCAACCACTACCTTTACCAGATTCTTGCAGAGCTGTTACACTTTTTCCCCGATATATTCTCCTCCTTGTCAACAGCATATCTTCTACACCCTGGAGCTAACTAAAATTATTAAATCTATCCAATCCTAAAGCCTGCCTACCCCACATTTACCCAGCTGTTTCTTTCTGAGAAAACTATAACACTTTTTGCTATGCTTCCTGCGTTTAGAGAATTGTGGGTGAAACTCCTTCCTTTATGGCATTAATTTCCATGTCCACGAGTCTTATCACTCCCTAGTAAGACAAATTCCAGGTACATTTTTAAAACAATGGCTCATCAGATTTTCTGTACAAGGATTTGAATCCATCATTCAGACTAAATGGTGAGGTTGTTTACTTTTCTGTTTTAACTCTTTTCAACTATGTTTTTATTTTCATTTAAAATTTTTTGTTTATATAAGAGTATGTTTGTGTTGTTGTATAATTACATCTGGTAAAATGAAAAGAAGTGTGCAGTTTGATGAAATTTGACAAAATTATACATCAATGTTATACCACAAGCAAAACATAGACTATTTCTAGCATCCTGGGAAGTTCACTGGTACTCCTTTTCAAGCAATCTTCTACCCAACCAGAGGCAAACAGAATGCTATGTGCTGTCTTCATGGGCTAGTTTTACTTATTCTTGAAATGAATACATTTCAATGGATGTGTGTATACAAATATATATATATATATATATATATATATATATATATATATATAAACATACTTAGAGTATTGTATGTATTGTATATATATTATACTGTTTGAGTTAGGCTTTTTTGCTAAACATATTATTTACACAATCGTGCACATTTTTGCATTATTCATTTGTTCATTTCTATTGTTGAGATGTATTTTGTTATATGCATACACTACAATTTGCTCATTACTTCTTCTTGGTGGAACAGTGGCTTGTTTTATACTTTTGTCCTGAGCTGGGATGTAGTGGTACATACCCATAATCCCAGCAATTTGGGAGGATGATGCAGAAGGATTTCAAGTTCAAGTCCAGCTATAGCAACTTAGGGAACACTTCAAAAACTTAGCAAAACTCTGTCTCAAAATAAAAAATAAAAAGGGCTGGGAATGTACCTCAGTGGTAGAGTATCCTGAGTTCAATCCCCAGTGCTGCAATAAAGAAACACCAATAACAAAAACAAAAAGAATTCTGGAAAGAAAAAAAAAAACTACCTGTTTTGATAGCATAAATAAGAGCTAGAAATAAATTTATTAAAAGATGTGTGAGACTTTATCATAGCATAATTGTCCCCAAATTAAAAAGTATATATATCTAAACCAATTGGGAGGAATACAGATTAAAAGGTTGGAAGGATCATTATTATTTGGGTCTCAGTGATCTATACATTTAATATGATGAAAACATTTTAGAATCTGTTCTGGGCAAATGAGCTTCTTCTAAAATTTATATAGAATTGTAAAGGATGTGGGATAACCAGAATGCACTTTAAATAAAAGATAAAAATATACTTGCCCAACTATAACTTTAGAAGTATTGGGCTTAGTATAAAGTTAAAATGCTTAAGACAGTAAGATTCTGGTTGTAACTATAGGCAAAAAGATTAGTGAAATAAGGAAGAGTCAATTAATAGACTGATACATAACAGTAAATTGATTTTTAACAGCAGAGTTAATGCCATTCAGGGGAAACAGCAAACTTCATTTCTACACATTTTCTGCATACAGTGGCAAATTAATGTAGACAAATGCTTCATATAATACAAAAATATTAATTCAGGATATATTGTAGATGAAAACAAAACCTACAAGTCTTCTAGGAAGGGCAGCAGAATAAAATAGACATTATTGCTGTATGTATATAGGTGACTGTATGACCAATGTGATTCTGCAACCTGTACAATCAGAAAAATGAGAAATTATACCCCATTTGATTCAAATGTATGAATTGTCAAGATCATTATACTGTCATGTGTAACTAATAAAAAAAATTGCAGGCTACCATCTGCAAACTTGAGGTAGACAGATTTTTTTTCAAAATTACAAATCTCTATTATTCAAAGAACAGTTTTGAGAAAATGCTTAGGCAAGTCATACATAGGGAAAATATTTGCAATATATATTTTTAAAAAACACTTGGTACATAAATTACTTCCACAAAAATAACTTCTTAAAACCAATAAAATAGGCAAAAAATGGTTAGTAAAACTGCACCTTTCCAATCTATATTAATTGTTTCAAAATCCTCTTTTGTGAAGTATATTATAAAGTGATTATTTTTCAACTGAGTTGTTTTTCTATTGATTAGTTATTTATATAAACAGGATACAAGTTTTTTCTGATACATGTATTATAAATATTTTTTTTCATTTCTTTCTATTGCCTTATAATGTTTAATGATATATTTTAGAGAATAAAATATCTTTTTTCTTATTCCCATTGTTTGTGTGTATATATAGATAGATAGATATGTATATGTATGTATGTACATATATTTTTGTTGAGTCAAAGCATACTCAATTCTTTCCACTATAAAAAAATTGCCTTATGTTTATCATATGTTTTATAACACAAATCTAAATAAACTATTAAAATGAAGATAGATATAAAACTGATCCTTAATGTTAAATCCCTGATCATCTTCTCTTCTTTATTAAGGATAGGTATAAAACTGTTCTGCAACACAAAATCATAAGTTATTGTTGAAAAATTTTAATATTTTCAAGATTATTTGGGTGTTGCTACTAAAGAGACTTAAATTTGAAGAGGTTTGCTACATTGGTTGTGGGAGACCAACCTTACACGTGACTGGGTTACACTCCCAGGCTGGGTGCTGAGGCTCTCAGTTGCAGAAATGTGGCAGAGCTTTCCCCACCCTTCTTGGGTTCGAGGGTCGGTATCTCGTACATGGGTGTGTCTTGCTACAGCCCCATGGGTGAAGCTATGCTCACCTGTTCCTTTGTAATATAGCCCCTTGCCCTGTTTAGGATAGAATCTTCCATGGAAGTGCCTTGTGTGCATCCCCTTCTCTTACCCAGGTGTCAGTCAACCTGCTGACTGTGGACATCATGAAGATAGATTCGGCCCCCTGAAACCTGACCCCTTGCCTCATTTGAATAGCTTCTCCTCAATAAAAGGGGTCAGCACGTGCTCTCTCTCTCTCTCTCTTTCTGCCGACCCTTAAGGTGAGAGGGGCCATCACAGTGACTCCAAAGAAAAAGGTATTTGTGTCTCTTGTGTGGTTATTTTGTGAAGCCCAGTTAGCCCAGTTTAACTTGAGTGACCCCTGAACCTCTTAGTCGTGAGAACTGAGACCCGCAATTGGTACAATCCCCAAAAAAGGTAAACTCTTAGAGTACAAAGTAAAGCAGAAAGTAACAATATGTTTTGCTTATAAACAAGTAACTATCCCAATAAAACTTCACATTGCATTAAAGTATATGCCCATCTTAAAATATGACTTATGGACTGAATTATTTCCTCATAAGTTTGTATTTTAAAACCCTAACTTCCAAGGTGAATGTATTTGGAGATGATCCTTGAAGGAATAGTTAAGGATAAATGCGGTCAAAAGGATAGAAATCTGGTTCAGTAGGATTAGTGTCTCTGTAAGAAGCGGAAGAGACACTACAATTTTTTTCCTTTATATAAGAATACATAAATGAAAGGCTATCTGATTACTTTCTTTTGCATAGGAATAATAATATTTATAATTCTTTATTTTGCCTGTTTGAGATGTTTGTTATTTATTCTAGTAGAAAAAAATATACCTATTATGACACACATCATAGGTATATATCATATATAATCATCTCTAATATATCTAATATATGCTCTAGTCTATATCATATATTATATTATATTATATTATAATATAATATAATATTAATTTTGGCACAGAGAAAAAGAGTAGTATAGATTTCCAGATAGAGAACAGTAAAGTTTTTTCTAGAGATGCAGTTATTTTTAAGTCAGTGATTGTCTTCATAACCATGAATCTAAGGAACTTCTGCTCTGAGATATGTCAGGATGACTGATGTTAGACCAAGATTTCTTAAAATTAAAATCTAAGGTACTGAAAACACCCTCTGGAAATGAAGGAAAAGTAAAGGCTAGTTCAAAACAACACCAAAGAATTTAGCATTATAGATCTGCCTTACAGTAGTATTAAAGAATATTTGGTAAGCTGAAACAAAATGATCTTACATAGTAGACTCATCCAACTCTAAGAACAAATGAAATTACTGACAGAATTAAAATCAGATAAAAATAAATCAATATTAACGGAAACAACCTAAAAATAATATCTTAGGTATATAAATATGTCAGTAAAATTTATAACAGCAATAGAGTAAAGTGAGGATTAATAAAAATGGATTTAAAAATTAGTCAGTTTCTAGCATTGTTTAGTATTTGTAAATAATGAGATAGGTATAATTAGTTTATGATTACACTTATAATATTAATAAAAAAGAAGAAAACCATTATACATGAGTAAATGTAAAAACAAAATTATTAAGCAATTCAAAGAAGGAAAAAAAAGAGAAAAGTCAAAGGACAAACCAAAAATTAAAAATACCTTAAATGGTTAACTTAAACCATCAGAAATGGTATTAAACATCATAAGTTAACACTTCAATGATAGTAAAACATTTCAAAAAAGAATGAAAACTCATGAACACATTTACAAGATGTACCATTGCCAAAGATATTTTGAAAGACAAAGGTAGGAAAAGTCTATACAGGGCTCAAAAAATGTGATTCAACAACATAAATGTTTTCAAGACATAGATACATAGGATAGAATATTGTATTTTAAAATAGGGAGGTATAAAAGATTTTCTAATTGGGAAAAGAAAAAAAATGTGGCATTTAATGTACTGGAGAAAAAGGATACATGCATCCTAGAGAAAAAAAAGAGGAAATTAAAATTTGAGACAAGCAAGGAGGTTAGCTTTTCATCCCAGCAAGAATATTTGATTGACATCCATTTCCACCATGAAGGGTGAGACCAGTTAATCACTGAAGAAATTTGCTCCAGCTGCAGTCAGCTACTTGGGTGGAGGCATGAAATAGGCAGATAATTGGGTATAACCTGAGTTACGATTTGGCTAGATGAGTGTGGCAGAGAAAGAAATAATCAGATTAGGGTATTTTCAAGTGAATGATTATAGATCTGAACCAAGGTATCTTAGCTGGAAAATAGAGAAATAAGGTTCTAAATAAAGGTAAAAGTGGCTAGAATTCTTGCTCTTAACCAACATACAACACATATTACGTTGTAATAAGGAGAAACCTTATTTTTATGTATATATGCAGAGTAGAACAGTATATGTTGATCAAAATAAATGATATATATATATATTTATAATTTAATAAAATATACACCCAGAGCTCATTTGCATAACTATGAAAATAGTGCTTGAATAAATATATATCTAGCATAACATTTAGAAATAAGTCTAACTCCTCTAATTCACCCCACCACACTCTGACAGCCAGTACTAAGTTAAGCCTTTTAAAAATTTTTCATATTTTTACATCTTTGAAGATTGCACAATGTTGCAAATGTAATGCAGATTTCTTGCACAGGCCTCATCCAGTTTCTCTCATGTTAAAATAAAAAAATATTCTATAAGAAAGGAAGTTGGGTGTGGTGGTACACCTGTGAAACCTGTAATTCTAACCACTCCAGAAGCTAAGGCTGAAGTATTGCAAGTTCAGGGCCACTCTCAGCACTTTATCGAGGCCCTAAGCAACTTGATGAGACCTTGTCTCAGAAGGAAAAATAAAAAGGGATGGGGATGTGGCTCAGTGGCAAAGCATCTCTGAGTTCAATCCCCAGCACACAAAAACAAAACAAACAAACAAACAAAAAGTGATATTGTTAGACTCCTTATGTACAAGTGAAAAAATATCAATATTTGGAGGTTTATATAATCTAATGCAACTTGGGGACTTTATTCCTTTTTCAGCTCTAAATAAACATATGAATACATAGATATTCCATTACTATCTTAAGACATAAACAAGCATTATGGCATTTCCACTAGTTTTAAAGATTTCTATCATTTAATATATATCAAGTAAAACAACACTAAAAATGTCTTAATTAAAGCTATTTTATGTTCTGTCTCTTGTACAAAAATTAAATACTTGAATTTGTTACCTTGATGGATTTTGTCGTTTTTTTTTTTTTTTTAACAGTACTGGTTTGAAATCCTCAAACTCATGATTTTAACCAAAGATATTTTAATATTGCATAGGACATCAGATGTAAGTGAAGCAACATAAAAAAGAAAATAAGAACTTCATGATCTGTGGAGATTTGAACATGCTACTTACCCTCTGAGAGGTCTCCATTAATCCCAGATGCTATTTTGTAACCAAAAAATAAAAAGCTTAATAATCTCATTATGGTTTTGAGATTAGGTATTATTATGGTAAAAATTGATAAATTAAATTCATTAAATTGCCTCAATCTTCAGTTGTGTTTTTCAGAATTAATAAGTATTCAATAAAAAAATGAAAGAAATTATGGGTTTTATTCATTTAGAAAATACCTTAAATGTTGTGCTTTGTGGAATTAGAACTAGTGTGTACATGAGCTTGATAAAAATAGAACTAAATATGATCACATGTTAAAAAAAAAGAGCAAAAAACAGTATTTGGTCATTAGAATGCTGCCCTAGACTCTGGTTTGTATCTAGGCTCCAGCATATACTAGTTGAGTGAATTTGTCAGTTTACATAATACTTGTAAAATTTACTCTGCTAATTGGAAACAATATCTCTAAATTAGAAACAATGAAAATATCCATCTCTCACAATTGTTCTGACATTTATATAATATGCCAAATAAACTGCTTAAATGCTATAGTTGATTCCTAGTGAGGACGCTGTAAGTTATTTTTGTTATAAGTGTAATAGGACTTAATGAATAAAGATAATTTCTTTGTTTTAGATGCCAATCTGGCGCAAAACACATAAAAAAGTAGGACATGTTGACATATTCTCTGAATTTGTATTTAATCAACCTGTAACATATTAGTTGTGTGTATTTATATTAGATTTTAGGAGGATTATGATACTGAATAAATTAAAATGACATCAACAAATTAAAAGACTTAAAAGTAGAATAAGTTATTCCAAACCAAGAGTCCATTGTGGTAAGAAAGAAAAAAATCTCACATTACCTTGGAATCCACAGTTGTATACACATAGCAATCTATTACATTTTTGTTGTTATAATTTACATACAAAAATTAACCCAATTAAATATATAGTGGGTTGGGTTTTTAAAACAAATATAGTCCTGTAATTAGCACCATAATAAAGACATGAACATGTAAAAGGGCAGTGTCATCACTCTAAAATGTTTCACTGTGCCCTTTGGAGTCCATCCTATTCTCTCAGCACCACACACTAGTGATCAGGAATAAGTTGTGCTTCTCTTTAGTTTTCAAATTTTAAGATATTTTTAGAATTTTACAAAGTTGCAAATATAATAGGTCTTGCATAACCCTCATTCAGCCTCTCCTCACCTTAACATTTAAAATCATCATAAAGCAATTATTAAAATTAAAAGATTAACTTTAGCATAATCCTACTGAGCTGTTTATTTAATAATATTTTGGAATTTATAGAATATTCACCCATTTTTCATCTTCCTATTCTAGGAGCTAATCTCAATTTGCATCTAGGCACCAAGCCCTGATCAAAGGTGTGATAATTGAGGTCATAAAGTTATTCTTCTTAAATTTTTGCACAGTAATTTTAACAACCATTTGTAGATCTAGTCCATGAGAATCATTACTATGTGATTAAATGGTGATTTTCTGTTTCTCTTTTTCTCCCACTTTACTCAAAGTTTCATTAAGAATAATGTATACTTCAATTTCATTAGCATTATCTAACAAAAATATCTCTATTGATATGCTTAGGTAATTTTTAATTTAACTTCTATAATGCTTCCAGGTGATAGAGCATAAAACGTCAATGAATTCAAAACTCTAAATTCAGATCAGCTCAACCTTTTGAAAACAGGTGAGTGAAATAATTTGTCATGCTCTTGTCAATACTGTCAATCTTTCTTGTTGCTGAGGGAGGGGAGGACCAGTATATTACAAGCTCTGTTTTGCTAATCATTTACAAAACTTAAAATTCTCCCTGTACATTCAATGCATATGAAATGCCACACATTTCACTGGCTTTAAATGCCTTTTTTCCCTCATTTAATTATCTTGTGTGACAATTTTTGGATAAAAAATATGAAATTATGTGGGGTAGAATGTGGACTAAAATATGTCTTCCCAGTAAAATTTTATAATTATAAAATTGTCTAATGCATTGAAATGTCTAGTGTAATGCAAGTCTTCCACAAACTGCCCAGATTTAGTGGAGGCTCCACAAAGGTACAGTTTCCAATCCACTTTCCTCGTTTCAAATGCCAAACACAAGTTTGAGGGGCGGCAGGACTTTTACACTTCTCATCAACTGACTATGAATTCAGGGATTCCCACAACCTCATCAGGTTCAGCAATTGGCTAGCCTGCCTCAGAGAATTCAAACAAGTGCTATATATTCACGATAATTGACACATCTCAAGTAATACACAAAGACAAAAGCAAGGCCCATCCCTAGACCAAAGTGAAAATGTAACTTAAAAAAAAAAAAAAAAGGCTCCCAAGTTCCAGAGCTCAGGCAATGACTGGGAAGTGTTTATGTAATGCCAGATAGAGCAGATGGAGTATGTCTATCAGATTTTCGTGTAGATATTTATCTATGCAAGAACACAAGGTGGAAGTACACAGTTTGGTAATTGATAAGCTAAGGATCAGACAGGATAAGTTTCTTTAGGGTGTTCCAATATTAAAATAAGACAGACCTGTAACATGATCTTCAATGTATCTGGATCAAAGCCCATGTACTTTCAAATTTTCTCCACCCTCTTGTACCACCTTCTTTGATGCATGACTAAAGCCGAGTTTAAAAAAAAAAATGGTTAAAAAAATCAAGCATGTTTATTGCTTTTGGAAAACAGCAAATGGTGGAATTGAAAAGTATAGAAGCAATATTATACAAGATAATCAGCACTGGAGATTATTTGTGATAGCAGGAAAGATCCATTTTCATCAGAAGGTGAAGACTAGTGTTGAGAATGAAAAGAGAGAACAGTAGCTGGGTGTAAAGAAAGAAATTACAGTTCATTCCAAACTATCTTTATTTTCTCTATTAAAATATACGTAGGCATAGTCCAAAAATGAGTGATAAATAATCAAAGTTAAACCTGAGTAAGTGATTAAATATGGCTGTTGATGGTTATGACAACAGGATTTAATGAAAAATATACAAAATAACTGGCATGTGGTACTGAGGCTGCAGAGAGGCCATGTGCTCACAATGTCAGAAATGTCTAATTTTTCCATTCTTTTTTTGAGGGGTTGGGAAGGGATTGAACCCAAGGCCTTGTGCTTGCAAGGCCAGCAGTCTACCAACTGAACTATATCCCCAGCCCAGAAATGTCTAATTCTTATTAACATCTCCCTACTGGTCAAATCATAAAGCTTATTATTACTATTACTATTGTGATTATTAAATGAGTGGTGATAGAGAACAGATAGATGTGAGTGCTAGGAACATGGGGTTAAGGGACTCTACAAACTAGGCCCACTGTGCTGACCACTTCATACTTTTTTTTTTTTAAAGCCATTTACCTGCATCCCTGCCAGGCTTTAGTCAACAGGATATGCTGCATTTCTATCTGTTATCTGCAGGAAAAATACATGCCCAAAATGTTAACTACAAAAACAGATTACCCAGAGGCAGGGGAGTTTTTGTGTCCCTTACAAAGACCAGACCCCAGAATTCAGGGAGAGATAAGGATAATACCTCCTAACCTCAAAATCTTAAAGGATTTCAATTAGAGCTGGTGAGCATGGTGCAAAGTGATCTAGAGTTGTCATGCACAGTGGGAACATGAAAGTTCAATGTCATTGTGCTGTTCACCAAAAGACAAGCAGTAGAGACTTAGGCAGAACTTTCTGGAAACTTCCCTGGGGCTGCCAATAAAACTGGAGGGCAAATGTGCTCTGTCCTCCTCTCTCTGAGAGCATCCACTCTGTCCCTTGAAGAACTCCCATTTTCTCTTTTCTTGATCCCTCTAATAAACTCATGCCTGTTTACTCTGAGCAACATTTCTGAACTCTTTCTAGCATGACTGCAAGGTTTGGGATTGAAGAAGGGTTCTCGAGGCTACCTAAGTTTCATGGTAGGCATCTGCCCTTAATGCTGTCAAATACTATCATATTTCTTATGTGATATATAACAGCTTCTTTCAAGTAATTTTCCAAGACCGATTTTCCATTCAAATAAAAATAAATAACTCAGCCTGAAGCTATGTAACTTTATGACAGCCCAATGCAAAATTAAAAAACAGTAACAAAGTATACTGCCATTCTTCCCACCAGAGGAATCAAATGGGAATGACTTCCCTGCTCTTCCTATCAGTGAACTGTTACATATGCACCCAAATGTATGACTGGATTCAAATAAGACTCACAAATTGATCTCATTTCATGTTTTTTTTTTTTGGACATTTAAGTATTTTCTAATAGGTTAATTTTTCATAAAGCTCAAACTGGTCCTTCCAAATACATTGAATAATTTCACCCTTGGAAAATCTAATGGATTTTGATTTACTCAAGGTAGTACCCTCTTGACTTATACATAATTTACATTATGAATAAATGGTTAATTCTGAACAATATTAAAAAATCATTTATTACATTTAAATACTTTTTGAAATGAACTCTAAAATGAAACATTTTATCATTTGAAAATGAAAAATATTCTGAAATAAAACATTTTTAAAAGTTTAAGAATCAACAAATTTCCTGAATAATATTCTTCCTATATTTCTATTACCATTCTTAAGGTGAGACATCAGGTTAGAACTTGTCGTAAACGAAAGAATTTCAACATTCACTTTCATGTTAACTGTTCTATATGTCAGTTTCTTTGGATTGTTCAACAAATTGTGTCTCTAGAAACAGAAATAAAGGGCTTTCTGCCTGGGGCTGTAGCTCCTGGCAGGACTATAGCTCCTGGCCCAATGCCATGTATCTCAAAGTGGTGGTAGAGCATTTGGCTATCATGTGCAAGACCCTATTCCATCACAGGAAAAAAAAAAGAAAGAAAGAAAAAGCGAGTGGGAGAAAGAAAAAGAACACTAGGGATATTTTTATGTGGATTGAAAAAACAAATAGCTTGGCCTAAACAGATAAATGGTAGACAAAATAAAACTCAACAGAAAAGTTTCCATTCAATAAGCAAAACATCCTTCTATCTCACTTCTCTGACTTTAGCAAATGCTGTGATCAATCTTTTTTTTTTTAGCTTTCATTTTTTTTTATTAATGTTGTTTGTAGAGGAATTAAAAATTTGTAAGAGGTAAAAGAAGAGATAAGTTCAGGGCAATCTTTATACTCTGCCCCTCAAACTAGGCATATGAACACATGAAGAAAACAATGAGACAGACACACAAGAAGTTAACCAGAGCACCAACTGAGGTTAAATTTATCGCATCCTACTTTTGTTTCCTGCCTGAGAGCTGTTAATGAAGTTAACTTGAACTGTAGTAAATGTCAATTATTTAACTCAATCAACTCTTCTTACCCATTGTTCTGGGATACAACACTCTTTTGGGGGAGAAGCCATTCTATGTCACTCATCTAAAGTCACATGATTGATTATGAAATCATTATTTTACCTTTTAGACCTAAATACTGAGTAAAGAAATTAATAAACATATACACAAATAAAACAGTACTGACTGTGTGTGTAAGAGCAAACTGGTGACTAGGACTAGCTTCAGGACTATTAATTTAGAAAATTAAAGTACTTCGAAAAAAAAACAAAAAAGTTTATGATCAAAATTAAATATGTGTTCTTCCTACTATAAGCAGAGTTCAAATAAGTTAATGGTTAGGATTTGTTAAAAAATAATAAATATTACAAATTTGTGAAGAAAAGCAAAAGCCAATCTTGTCACTAACTTAGATGCTAAATTTCTAAACAATAACTTTAATTAACCATTAAAATCTAACAATGTTTGATGTATTACAAACCTAGAGCTTATTGCAAGGACAAATATAACCTAATATTGGAAAATATATTCAAATAGCTTAGCACTGAAAGAGTTAAATGAAAAAAAAGACCTTGTAATTTCAATAAATATAAATCAACAGATCAACATATAAAAAAATAGAATTGAATAAAATACAACAGCTTTTCAAAATAGAAAAAAAAAGTAGAAAAAGAAAACACAGTTTTCTTGACTAGACAAAGTACACCTTCCAAAAAGTCCAATCACATCAATAGCTATGTAAATTTATCTGAAGAAAATCCATACTAACTGTTCCTAAAAATTCTCAGCAAATTAGTAATAGAAGATAATATTGTCATTCTGATAAATAGCATCTCCAGAAAAATCTAAAACTTATCTCATATTAGTAAACAATTGAATATTCCCCTGTAATTTTAGAAATAAATCATTAACATTCACTTTTACTATTTCTATGCACTGTTATACTGAATGTTTTAGCCAGTGAAGTAAGTAAAACAAATTAAATGCAGCTTTATGAAAAGGGAATGAAACTATATTTAGTCATATCTGTTTAGAAAAATTTGAAGAGTCAAGGAAAAAATGCTACAAAAACTAATAATGTTTTTAAAATTAAGCAAGTACTTTCAGATTTAGAAGTTCTTTAGCAAGGTCAGAGAATATCAGTTACATGCACAAAAATCAATAGATTGTCCATTGGCTAACAATGAACAAATGAAAAAACAACAAAAGCACTATGCACAAATACTAATAAAAATGTTAAATATATATATATATATCCACAAAATATGTACAGTATGTATTTTCCAAATAACTACAAATCATTGTTGTTTGAAATCAAAGGAGTACTTAAATTTCGAGATAAGAATGAACTGTGTTCATGGATTGGGAAACTCCAAGTTATGTTGATTCTTTCTAAATTGATCAGTCTCAATACAAATCTTGGCAGGATATTTTTTGTAGAGATCAAAAAGTAAATATTAAAATTTATATTAAAACAATGGATCTAGAACCTAAATAAATAAATGAATGAATAAAAAAAAGTGTGTTATAATTCTAATTTGAAGACTACTATAGGTTTAATTTAAACCTTCAGTAATTAAGAAGATGGAATATTGCTGTATAAATTGACATAAAACCAGTGGAATAGAATAGTTCATAATTATACCCCAAATATAAGGTTGCTTGATATTTTCAGCTGTTATTATAGGTAACAAGTATGTACTATACATACAAAAAAATGCAGAACAAAGATTTTTGAATATTTTAACTACAAAAAATGATAAGTATTTGAGAAGATAGACATCTATATTTAACCTAATTTAACCATTTCACATTGTATACATGTACCCCATTTATATGTACAATTTTATGTCAAGAAAAAATTAAATTATCAAAAATAAACTATTAAAAATGAATGTAAATCATATTATTATACTCCAAACAATTTCCCTAAATGTATTATGTTTTTGTACATCTTTAATATCTTTATGCATTCTATAAGCCGAATTTTTCCAAAAGTGCAGTGACAAAAAAATATGTGGCTAGTCATCATGGCCTGTGCTGTAGATGGATACATTGGACTCAGTATCACAAGTGTCATCTTTTGTATCTGTCCACACATTAAATCTATCCTGTGTGCATGATAACCATGGCAACAATCCTGGTTTTAATAGCAAAGAATTTTGAAATAGATGTCTCTCTCTACTACAACAGCTTGCCTTATCTATGAACTTCAGGAACTATTTAGGCTCTTCACATTCTTAATGTTAAATTAGTAATTATTGAAGAAGAAACTTTTATCTGAAAGCATCATCCTTAGAATTAGTAACTTGACAGTAGTGGTAGCCAAAGTACCACCATTTTTTTGCATGTGTTAATTGCTTTTTAAAATATGTCAAATATTCATTTCCTGGGAA
Organism: Marmota monax; assembly: GCF_021218885.2. Taxonomy (NCBI): domain Eukaryota; kingdom Metazoa; phylum Chordata; class Mammalia; order Rodentia; family Sciuridae; genus Marmota; species Marmota monax. The sequence goes on along the minus strand of NW_026692997.1, from coordinate 1,188,345 downwards.
TATTTCAGTTATAAAACCTCCTGTTTTTATTATGGAGCATAGAAAAAGTCAAATTCCTGTTAGAAGTATTGTTTAAATTAACTTGAAGAATAGCAAGTTGAAAGGTTTATTCAGAATAAAAAACTTTCAAAGTACTAATCAAAACCTGAGCCCCCTCACCTCCCAAAAATTGAGCCCTGAACCCAAATGGCTTTACTCAGAACTATCACAAATGAAATGTAAAAATTAAAGAATCAATTCCTTAAGCCAATTAATACCATACAATTTTATTCCAAAATGTGATTGAATTTGAGGGGGTGAAATATTTTCTTTAAAAATAATACTCAAGTAATTTCCCTATTACATTGACAATAGACTCCTATGTATTATTATTTTTTATTTATAAGGATAAACAAATTCCCTCCCAAAGTTTTTTTTTTAAATCAGTGAGAATAACATATATTTTTAAATGTTAAAATTATCTCTCCCAAAATGTTTTCTGTAAAACATGTGCAAATTCAGTTGGACTGTTTTGTGATTAACAAAGAACCATCAAGATCTGTGTTCACAGAGAACACTTGATTTTTTTCACTAGTCATGAAAACTAGCACTTTGTGAATCTTCACTACTTGTTAGTGGTATAAGACACTATAATACAAAACAATAAAAAACATTTTGGAAATGCACATACCCATTTAGCAAATTTTTAAAGTTCTCTTTTCTTGATGGATTACAGAACATTTAGTTCCTTCTGCACAACATTTCAGTGATATTCTCATTGTACAATTTTCAGTGAATGAATATTGAATAGCAGTTTCAAGGCTATTTTGACAAAGATCTGGTTTTGAACAGATAATAGAATTCCTAGAAAAAGGAACTATTACAATCTCAGAATGAATTGAAATGTGAATATCTTCCACATTTATATGTATTTAGACAGAATATATAATGCCATATTACTTGTGAAGAACTAAGGTGGTGTGAGAAATGATTATAAAGCAGAAAATTGAGGAGATGAGTCTTTGAAATACAAAAGAGAAGTCCATTGGTTTTTAAATAATTTAGAAATAACTTATAAATTCTCTATAATGATTTAAAACTCATATTTGTGTTCTATCAAAATGAACAATTTAAAATTATTATCTCCAATGAAATTCATGAAATTAAGGATTGATTGCATGTTTGTGTACATAGGTTAAAGCAGAGGAATATTACTTAAAAAAAAAAAAAACTGTAACATAGTACTATACTCATTAGGCACATACTCTGCCACTGAGCTACATCCCCAGCCCCGGTATATAAGAATAAGAATCTTCTATATGTATTTTCATCTATTATTATTTATTCTCTTATTAAAACGAAATATATAAAGCAATGTGTAAAGAAATACTGTCTATTTCTAATTGAATCTCTAAAATGCCACTCCTTTTCCAAAGTTGTTTATCAATGTGTTACTGGATTTGTAAAAGTTTAACTGGACAAAATCAGCACAGAAATAGCAATATCAGCATGGCAGAAAATAATATTTATAAAGTACCTGACATGGTCAAGTTAGCTGGATAAGTGATGTAAGAAATTTATAGATCACATGCAATAATAAATAGCATCAAGAGTAATAACTAACTCTTCAGAATCAGCCACGATGACTACAGATGTTGGACATTTCAAAATACTAAAGGGAAGTTTCTTGACAAAAGTGTGATAATTAGAAGAGCTAAGGATGTGAGAAAGGATGTATCATAGGCACAGAATCCTTAGAGGTCCAAAAGGGTATTTGAAATCCCCTGTTATTTGAATGAAGTAGAATCTTTGTGACAAGTGTAGATAATTCATGAAAAAAAAGTTGGGGGGCATTGTATTGCTATCAAAATTTTATTAGATTCACCTTTCAGGGCAATTCAGTTTTAAGATCTTTTTATTAATTTCAGAGTAAAATGTAGACCAGATAAAATGTTGGAGAACACAAATGTACAAATGATTCAAATGTTGCCAACCAGACTTTAGTTTTTATTTCAGAATGACTTCATCTGAATTCTTATTGACTTGCTTACTATTTCACTGATATGTTATTTGTTCTAAATTTCCTTAATAATGACATACAAGCACATTCTTATTTTCAAAATTAAATGGAAACTCATTAGTGCTATGGTTCTTGATTCAAAAGGTTTAAGTTGGCATCATTTCCAGGCCTTTGGTTAAGATCAAGTGCAAAGGGTAAATGTAGCGTAAAAAGTATGGTGGAAAGAACAACATAAAAGTCAAAAAAAGCTGGATTGAGTTCCAGACTTTTCAGCTCCTATTTGTAGTACTAAAAAAGTTTCACCTTGGGCCTCAATTTTCTTATTTGTAAATGTAATATCACAGATTTTCAAACCATTCATCACGAATACCTGGTATTCTAAGGAAATCCTTCCAAAGCCAAGTCGTCAAAAGGGGTAGTTGTATTAGGAGATTGTGAACTCTATTTCATACTTTATAATCCAAATTGCTCCAATGTAAAGAAGCACCATTTTAAATAGATGCACATGATATAATAATAAAAGTAAGTACTGTGAATAACATCAACAAAAATAGCATAGAAGGCAGCTCCTGGACCCATTCCTCTGCAAAACCATTGGGAATACAAGTAACAACTATCAGAATAAACTCTGTAGGTCACTGCAAAACAGTAAAATGCTTCTAGCAAACAGGAAATGCTAATCAAGAAAAAGACAACTTAAAAACAGTAGGAAAATTGTATGGCATTTTTATTTGCCCTTGTTCTACTGTCCTTTCTGGATTTGTATCTGTATTGAAGACTCAAGTCCATATTCCCAGGATGGAAGAAAAGGTTCTTGTCCCTGGGGGAAGCAGAGGAAAATTTATTATCAAAGAATTTTGTTTGTACTTGAAAGACTGAGGCAAGGTACCTGTCTTTGTTTTGTCCAATTCAGAACTCTCTCATGATAGAAAAGTGAAAGGCATTCTTTAAAAGAATGTTAAGGCAAAAAGTAATCTGCAGCTACCCGAGGCAAAACAAAATATTTCAAACAAATTGCAGTGCACTGCATTCATGAGAAGAGGAGATAGAGTTTCTTTGGGAAATTAGAACTTTCAAAGCACACATTTGTACTATGGAAGATAGAAAGCCATGCTCATGTCCAGAGCATAACACACCTAAAGCAGTCTCTGAACATTGCAAACTCTCACCTCTTACTGATCTGTGGGCTCAGTGGAAGCAGCAAGCTAGGGTGTCAGAATTATGAAGAGCCTGGCTAAAAATGAAAGAAATGCCCTGCCACAGAGTCACTTGGCAAGACTGGGAGAATTTTTTTCCCCTTTTACTCCATCTTTAAAAAAATTAAAAAAAGGTTCCTGGCATTCAAGGACATCTCTGGAAAAGCACTTACTGAACACAAGGCAGTGGAACAGATGTCTAAGAGTCATCAGATAATAAATCATACACACTTTACAAAAAAAAAAAAAAGAAAAACATTTAGGAAGGGTACAGAGCAAACAATTATGTACAGACCACAGCAAGCAATAAAAACTAAAGAAAGAAGAAAAAACTGATTATCAAAGTTACCACATTTTAATTTTAGAAAAGTCCAGATTCCAAGGGAGATTTGAAACATTTGAAGAAACAAGAAAGTATGGCCATTAACACAAGAAGTTAACAGAAGCTGTCCTTAGAGAGGCATGGATGTAAGACTTACTAGAGAAAGACTGGCAAACCAACTGTCTTAAGTAGGTTCAAAGTGCTGAAGGAAACCATGATCAGAAAGCTAAAGGAAATCGGAAGAGCAACACATGGCAAATAGGGAGCATCCATAGAGATAAAAAAATTAGGTTTTAAAGAAAAACTAAAATTATAAAGTTGAATAATACAATTTTTTAAAAAAAATCACTAGATGTATTCAAAAACAGCTTTGATGAGGCATAACGTAGTATCAGAGAACTTGAGGACTGAACTGTTGTAATTGCTGTCTCAGGAGTAAAAATAAAAAAAAATGGAAGAAAAGAAAGGATAAGATAATATAAAAAACCAATAAAGTGCACATTAATCCATAAGCAAAAGGAAGTGTAATAGAGTAGAGGAAGGAGAATGGAACAGGGGAGGGAGGACTGCAGGGAGGAGGAGGAGTGAAAAGGGGATCTTGAACTGAGATTGATTTCCATGCATGTTTGTTTGTTGGGATGAACCCAACCGTTATGTATAACTTTATAGCTCTAATAATAATAAGTAAAGAATACGAACTTAAGAGATATGCATTGTGACACCTTTCAGCATAGGAGAATAGAGGCAATTCTAGAGAGAAGAAAGAAAATAGACATAAAGAATATTCTAAATAAATGATAACAAAACCTCTCAAAGTTTGGTTAAAATACACACACAAACACGTTTACACATTCAAGAAGCTCAATACCTCCAAGAAAGTAAATATAAATGATCTTCAATAAGACACGTTATAACCAAATTGTCAAAAGTCAAACACAAAGGTTGAATCTCAAAAGCAGCAGAAAAGAAGCAATTCATTATGTAGTAGGGATTCTCTAGATTAACAGTGGACATATGTTCATAAATCAGGAGATAAGAATAAAGTAGAAAAATCTCATAAAATAATGAAAGAGAGAGCCCTATTAGAAATGCTAAAAGGAGCCCTAAATGCTTGAATAAAGAACAATCAATAATAAATTAAGTGGCATATGAATAAATAAAGAACTCTGATAAAGACAAGAGCACAGATAAAGTCAATATTATTCTATTTTCAAATTTTAGCACTTCTATTTCCTATATGAATAACAGAAAATGCATAATTCGGTGTTAATGAGCACAAGGTATAAAGATATAAGTTGTAACGATAACAATATAATGGGAGAGAGAGATGATATAAATATAGTCTTTATAGGCTATTGAGGTCAAATTAGTATCAATAGAAGTTAGATTGTTATAAATTAATTATATTATTATAATATATTAATAATAATTCTCATGTTAACAAATATGAAAATACACAAAAATTAAATTTGCAAAGAAATGAAATGATATAAAAATTCCATATGACAGAATATTTTAAAAAGACGGCACTGAGAAAAAAAATTCATAAGACATACAGAAAACAAACAGCATAATGTCGTCTTTTGTCTTTTAATAAAAAGATCTCAAGTCAATAACTTTTCCAGTTTGGAACTAAAAATGGAGGGCAAAATAAATGAAGAAAATAAAATATGAGAAAAGATAAATAAAATAAGTATAGAAAAATGATGCAGAAAATCAACAAAAGTAAAGTTAAATCTTTGAGAAGATCAAATAAATTAATAAACTGAATGAACAGAATTGAGAGTCCAATAGTAAATCCACACATCTATGGGCAATTGATTTCAATCAAGATACACCACTAATTAATTGGGAAATAAATAGTTTCTTCAAAAAAGGGTGTTGGAACAATCGAATATTTATGAATTAATTTGAATACTGAACTTATGCTATCAACAAAAATTAAGTCAAAGTTAATCAATGACCTAAATGTTAAATATAAAAATTCTGAAGGAAAACATAGACATCTTATCAGGGAATTCAGCTATTGTGGCAGCTATTTTTAAAATATAGTAACAGAAAATTTGAAAATGAAAAGATAAAAAACATGAATACCACACAAATAAATCTTATATTGATGTATGTATATTCAATAATGTAAACATTAAAGTAAAAAGTATTACTAAAATAAAGAAGTACATATCAAAATGATAATGGGAGCCAGGAATGATGGCACTTGCCTGTAATCCCAGAGGCTCAGGAAGCTGAGGCAGGAAGATCACAGGTTCAAACCCAGCTTCAGTAATTTAGCAAGTCTTTAAGCAAATTAGTGAGGTCCTGTCTCAAAATAAGAAAAAAATAATAATAATAAAATAAAAAGATAAGGTGATGTGTTTCCATGGCCAAGTACCCCTGGGTTCAATCCTTGGCACTGTAAATAAATTAATGCAAGATAATACCAAATTCATATGCATCTAATAACAGTCTCAAATTGCACAAAGCAACAATTGTAACAAACAAGATAGGGACATAAAAATCATAATCTTAAATTTTAACACAATTCACTGCATAGATGATTGAACAGTTATAGTAATAACTTAGAGGATTTAAACACTATTATACCACAGTCAAAAACATGTATGTACACATACTTTCAGCTTTACATAGAAAATTGTATACCTGAAAACTGTATACCTGAAAAATGAATACCTGAAAATACTAGTCCATGCCTGCAATTGTTAATCAAGTGTTATGGTTTGGATGTGAGGTGTCCCCAAATAGCTCATGTGTGAGAAAACTCAAGAAGGTGTGGAGTAGAAATGATTGGGTTATAGGCTTAAGGTAAACAATGAAATAATCCCTGATGGGATTAACTGAGTAGTAACTGGAGACAGGTGAGGTGTGGCTGGAGGAAGTGGTTCATTGGAGGCTGGTATGGGATATATATTTGCATCTGGGAAGTGGAGACTGCTCTCTCTCTCTCGCTCTCTCTCACTCACTCTCTCTCTCTCTCTCTCTTGCTCACTTGCTCGCTCTTCTGTGTGATCTTCATGTGAGCTGCTTCCTTCTGCCACACTCTTCTGCCATGATGTTCTGCCTCACCTCAAGCCCCAAGGAATGGAGCCAGCCTTCTAAACCTGAAACCATCAGCCCTCAAATAAACTTTTCTTCTCTAAAATTGTTCTGTCAGATCTTTTAGTCACAGCAGCCAAAAAGCTGATCAAAATAGCAAGTTAAGGGTTAGAGTTGGGGCTCAATGGTAGAGCACTTGCACAGTATGTGTGGGCACTGCATTGGAATCTCAGAATGGCATATTAATAGATGAATAAAATAAGGTCCATCAACATCTAAGAAAGAATATTAAAGAAAAATAGCAAGTTAAGCCCGTTTTTTAATATTTAAATACAGAATATATCCAATTACCACATTGAGTTATTCCAAAATTCACTAACAAAAAAAAAATTTGAAATCCCCCATGTGCAAGGGAATTAAGCAACACATTTTTATATATTCCACAAATCAAAGAAGAAACCACAAATTAAATATGAACACTATTTTAAATTTTAAATTCAGTTACAATGCAATTATGTCACTTCCCAACTTGTGAAATGCAGCTAAACCTGTGTTCAGAGCAAAATTTATACCTACACTAAAAAATACATGTACTAAAAATGATAAAAGCATGTTTCTGCTTCAAGAAATTGAAAAGAGAAAAAATTAAAAAGTAAAAGTTAGGCAGTAAAAGATAACAGAAATCAATTAAATAGGAGGAAATACGGATTTGAGAAAACAAATTAATCTAAATGTTGGTTCTTTGATAATAATTAATACATTTTTGTTTATCCCTAAGCATTTATCAAGAACCAAAAAAAGATGTTATGAATACTATGAGTGACATCAGCACAGATACTCAATTTATGAAAATAAGTGTCATGACCAATTGTATGATAATAAATCTTCATCGTTTTTATTTATTTATTTATTTATTTTGTATGTGTGGGTGGATGGATGTGGTAGGGATCAAAACCCAGGGCTTCATGCATGCTAGGCAAGTGCCATACACTGGCCCTAATAATATATTTCTTTAAACACACTGAAAAGTCACAATCCAAAAATTGTACTCCATTAAAATTGAAAATTTCTGCTCCTCAAAAGACAACATTAAGAGTATTAAAAATGAAGGTATAGATTTAAGGAGATACAATCTCTAGGCTGAACAAAACATTTTAATATGTAGTTCACAAAGGAAAATATCAGAATAGTAAATAAACATGTAAAAATGCTCAATATCATTATTACAAAATGAAAGCATATTTGAACCATGATGAGTATCACTCCTCACCTCCAGACAGGCAGTCCTTGGTGCTGATGATGGAGGTACTGCAAGGAGACTGGGAGTAGATGGAAAGCTGGTTGAGTGCCGCAGTCTGGCTGGGCACAAAATCATGAGCCACTCAAGCAGGAACAAACTTTATTTCTGAAACTCCAGACAATGCCACGCACTCTCCAGAGAAATATGCTGAACTACACACATGGCATTCTCCCGGGCCACACTACTCCAACAGACAAATCCCTCCTCCGGAAATCCCTCCTACCGCACTTCCCCAACCAATGGGAACTCTCCGGGAGTCCTGCTAGAGCTCCAAAGTAGCAGGCCTAGGCGGACAGCAGGGGTCTAATATCCATTTGATTGCAGATATTAACATAATCATATCATCTCAATGACTTGCTGACTTCACCTTTCAACCAAAAATGCCATGCATCATTACTACTTGGCTATGACTCTCAGCAGTTGAGGTCACTTTCCTCATTTACCAAATAACAAAATACCTAATTTACCACAATACATGAGTTCACCTTGTGCCAATACAATCATAATTTGGATATTTTCCTGTATTATGCTCTACTTCAATAAACTCTAACACATATGGATTTTTTTTTTCTCAAGAATTAGTTAAATAGAAGACATTGTGACTTTGACATCATACTAACGCCTACATTTTTTTTTCAGCTTGGGGGTTTTAGGTTTAGGTAATATTTGTTCAACACCTTTTTTTTTTTTCAGTGATGACACACTTTCTTTTCAATGCTGTTACTGAATTATTTCCTACCTAAAATATACCTTTTATTACTTCAAATAATATTGAGTGCAGTAGAGAGGGTAATGCTGGTACATCATCTACTATCTCCACTAAATAATATTACTTTTTAGACTTACAGTATGATGTACAAATCATTGCATAATATTAACTTTCTATTATTACATATAATAATATTTATAAATATGTTTATTATTACATATAGTGCTTTTGATTTATCACTATCTTTGAAAAACATAAGATTTATAATGATATGGAGATTAAGATATGCATTTCCAACTATTCAGTAATATGGTAAATTACACATAAGTTGTTTCAAAATCCTTTTAAAACTATTTTGTCACTAATTAAAATGTAATATGGACATCCCTTAGTGTCTGTGGGATCTGCACTCAGGAATCCAAAAGAAGATCAAAAATATTCAGTATTGCATGAGATAATGATAATAAATTCCATAATTTTAAAAAATATAGAAGAGATTTTAATATTTTCAGCATGAGATAATGATCAATGTCTGAAGAGGTAGATATGCTTACCATGATTTGAACCTTATATATAATATATTATAAATTATACATATACAGAATACATATATATCACATGATTCTCCATAATTTATATGTCAATATAAAAAAACTTAAAATATTTTAACAATTACATCTATATTGTACACATTCAGATCCTTTTATTGTCTGTCGCAATCTGGCTGGGCACAATTCAGGAGCCACTTGTCAAAAGAAACGAACTTTATTTTTAGAACACACACGCCAAACCACACAGCTCTTCAGGAAAAACCTTCAGAGCCAAACTGCCACCACTGGCTTCCCATAAGCCTCTCAACCTCCCCCACTCCTCCTGCTCTTTAGGCTGATTGGCCGGGTCGTGTGGGCGGAGCAAAAAAAAGGCCCCCAATGAGCAGCTCCATGGTCTGAAAGGGCAGGGAAACAACCCAATGAGCATCACCGCAGAGAAGCCAATCAGTTGGCAGTTGGAAGTTTGCTGGGGCCCCTTTTGCTGTGGCTATCAACATCTCCCCCTCTCTGTTTAAACAACAAGCATGTGGCTTAGGGACCGTGCCTGCCTTAGGTTGTCCAATACTACTTATGATCTGTACCCGTCATCGGATGAGCTGACCTCAAGGCGTCAGCATTCTGTCTTAGGTTGGTACCATTGCAATTGGATCTTACCCGTCATTGACTACCTGTCCAGCATACAGCCACACCTGTGGATAGGTCTTTGTACCAGCGGGGGGGTGAGGTTCTTTCCTTCACCTCTGTTGGCCCCCAAATTTTAGCTGAACAACCATCACAAGCAGAAGGGAGGAGGATACACCAAGCCAATTGACAGCTCCTTTTGGAAAAATTGTACCACTGATGACACCATCAGCAAAAATACCCCAACACTACCACAAGTTGCTGCACCAACAGATAGTTCACAATGCATACAAGTGAGTTCACAATGCATACAAGTGATACATAGTCCAGGCAAGTTCTGCAAGCAGTTCAGTGAAGGCTCTTGCAGAAGCTGTAGATTGGTTTTATCTTTGTCTTCACCAGCACTGGGATGAAGATAGGAATTCTGGCAATAATGGCTAAAGAAAAAATTATGTAACATTCCAGAAGGCACTAAAAGAAAACAATTATCTTAACAATTTACATTATCTTGAACAGAATTATTAAATATAATGAAAAGGAAAGGTGAAAGTAAACAAACAGATCTGTTAACCTCCTTTTTTGTTCACATATTAAAACAATCCTCAACAGCTGTTTACCCAATTTAAATTAAACCATTTAAATCACGTGAATAAAAAAAAAATATATTTGGATCCTTTTTTTCATGAGCACTCATCATATATGATATATGGACATATATACATACAAACATACAACACAAAACACAAGTGTGCACACATAATATAATACATACAACACATAACATAATAATAAAGGCCTTATAACTTTTTACAGGTGAAATCTCCATTGCAATGTTTAAAAACTCTATAGTCAAAAAATAGAACTGATCAGCAAAACATTAACCTAGGTCTGTATGAGCTCAAAAAACAAAATAGAACTTCATGATATGGGAAAGGGTAATAATAAAATAGATATTGAAAAAAGCATCCTAGTTCTGTCGCAGATGTAAGAATAGCCAAACTGGAGTTTTGGATATCAGTTGTTATGGATTTGAGCCAAATCATCTTCTTTTTGGTCTGTAGAAATCGCTTTAGTTAATCTTTCTGGAATCCAAATTGGCTGCTGTTCTCCCTGTGGAAACACAGAAAGAGACCCCCGACTCCAGACAATCACTGGGTCAGGACCTTAGTTAATCTATCTGGAAGCCAAATTGGCTGCTGTTCTCCCTGTGGAAACACACAAACAGAACCCCGACTCCAGACAATTACTGGGTCAGGACCTTTCCATTGTCCTGTTAGAATATCTTTCCAAAGTACCTTGGGCTTATGTACATTTTTTGGACACATGTGCCTTTCCGCAGCACTAAGCCCTGATGAATCCAAATTTAAAAAGTTTAGAGTAAAGAGTGTTATTTTAAGTTTATCTTGGGGAATATATATCCCTTCCCAATTCCCTCTTTTTGCTTTAATAAGTACATTTTAATAGTTTGATGAGCTCTTTCAACTATGCCTTGTCCCTGTGGATTGTATGGGATTCCTGTTATATGAGTAATGCCAAATGATGAGCAAAATTGTTTAAAAGAGGTAGAAGTATAACCAGGGGCATTGTCTGTTTTTAACTGTTTTGGAACGCCCACAGTGACAAAATTTTGTAAGCAATGAGCTATAATATCTTTAGTTTTTTCTCCAGCATGAAGGGAGCCCATCAAAAATCCGGAAGAAGTATCAACTGTAACATGCAAATATTTTAATTTTCCAAATTCTGGCAAATGTGTGACGTCCATCTGCCAAATATGGTTAGGTATCAGTCCTCTAGGATTGACTCCAAGATTAACTTGTGGTAAAAAGGTCACACAATTTTGACATTGTTTTATTATTTGTCTAGCTTGTTCCTTAGTTATTTTAAAATGCTTTAGTAAAGTATTAGCATTGACATGGAACTTTTTATAAAAATTTGTAGCTTCTTCTAGTGTAGAGAAAATATGTATGTCATGTGTAGTTTTATCTGCTAAATCATTGCCCAAACTAAGGGCTCCAGGCATTTCTGTATGTGCCCTGATATGTCCTATAAAGAATGGATCTTTTCTGTCCTAGATTAGACTTTGTTTAGTGGAAAGCAAAGAGAAAACAGTAAAGGAAGGGGAAATCCTACCAGCATCTTCAAGGGATACTATAGCATTAACAATATACTGACTATTGGAAAATAAATTAAATACAGAATCTTTAAACATCACAAAAGCTTGTAATACTGCATTAAGCTCTACCTTTTGAGCTGATTGTTTGGGTACTAAAAATGTAAAAGTACATTTACAAATGTAAAAGTACATATAAAAGTTGTATATGCTGCTATACCATTATTTGACCCATCAGTGAATATATTTGGAGCATTCATGATACGTGTTTTTCTTGTCATTTTTGGAAAAATTACAGGATGCAATGACCAAAAAGACAATAAAGGATTAGATGGTTAGTGGTTATCACATGAAACATTAGGTTTACACATGATTATTGCCCAAGTATTTAACTCATTAGCTAACTAATCAATTTGATCCATAGTATATGGAGTAATAATTTTATTGGGAGAAATTCCAAACATTCCCTTTGCTGCTTTTATTCCTTTGAGTATTAATTGTCCTACAGCCTCAGGATACCTAGTAAGAATAGTATTAGGAGAATAAGATAAATGTATCCATAATAATGGACCTTATTGCCAAAATACTCCTGTAGGAATATTTTTTTGTTGGTAGTACAATAAATAATAAAGGCAAACTTATATCAATTCTATCCAAATTCATATTTTCCATATATGTTTCAATGATTTTTAATGTATTTCTTACATCAGGCATTAACATTTGGGGTGAATTTGGATCTGATGGACCTTTTAGGATATCAAATAAAGGTCCCAACTCTCCTGTTGGTATACCTAGATAAGGTGTTATCCAATTTATGTCTCCTAATAACTTTTGAAAATTGTTAAGTTATTTGAGTTGATCTACTTGAATTTGAATTTTTGGTGGATGGACCATGGTTGAGGATAATAGAACTCCTAAATAATTAATTAGAAAATTTAATTGTACTTTATCTATTGCTATCTCTAGATTATAATTTTTTAATAAGTTTGTAAGTGTGGCATAACATTCTAGCAATGTATTTTTATCTTTGTGTGCTAATAATACATCATCCATATAGTGAAATATCTAAATATAGTTCAGGATTTTGATTTCTAAGTGGCTGGATTACTTTGTTAACATAAATTTGACACATAGTTGGGCTGTTAGCCATCCCTTGAGGGAGTACTTTCCATTCATATCTCTGATCGGGACATTCATGATTCAGTGCAGGGATAGTAAATGCAAAACGTGGACTATCCTCAGGATGAATTGGAATTGAAAAAAAAAAAAAAACAATCTTTAATATCTATAACTAAAACATACCGGGTTTTTGGCAAAGCAGACAATTGAGGAATCCCCGATTGAGCAGGTCCCATAATAACCATCTCATTATTAATGGCTCTTAAATCTTGCAATAATCTCCATTTACCACATTTCTTTTTGATGACAAAAATGGGAGTATTATGGGGAGATACAGAAGGTTGTATATGTCCTTCCAATAATTGTTGTTTGACCAGGTCATGGGCTGCTTGTGTCTTTTCTTTAGTCAGGGGCCACTGAGGAACCCATACTTGTCTTTCTGATTTCCAAGTAATTTTTATTGTCTCAGTGGCCCCTTCTGAAAATCCAGTCCATGTCTGTCTGTTCCTTGATCTATTTGTATTGGTGCTGCTATACCTTGTTCTTGTTTTTCTAATCTTTTTCCTTTCCTAAAACCTTGTCTAGCCATAATAGTGGGTGCATTTTGATTGATGTTATTTGTTAATGTCAAACCTAATTGATCTAGGACATCTCGTCCCCATAAATTTACGGGAAGATGATCCAATACATATGGTTGTATAGTTCCATCACATCCTTCAGGATCCTTCCAATCTAATACCATTGCATTTCTATGGGGATTAGTCGCCACTCCTAGGCCTCGAAGCGTTTGAGTGGCTTATTGTAATGGCCAATGTTTTGGCCATTCTTGACAAGAGATGATGCTAAGGTCTGCACCTGTATCCAGTATCCCATTAAATTCATATCCTTGAATATTTAGTCTTAGCATTTGGCGAGAATCTAAATTTAAAGAAAGCATAGCCCAATCTCCACCTGTGGAGCCTAATCCCTTGGAACCTCTTTCTACAGTACAACTGGAAAATTTATCATGTAGGCTGGGTATTATTAGTAACTGTGCTATTCTATCTCCTGGTGAAATTACTGATATACCTCTTGGAGAAATGGCTATAATTTTTATTTCACCTTCATAATCGGGATCAATTACCCCAGGACTTATCATAAGTCCTTTTAGAGTATAAGAACTGCGTCCCAATAATAAGTCTACTGTTCCTTTGGGAAGAGGTCATTTTACCCCTGTGGGAATGATTTGAACTCCCATCTCTGGAGTTAGTACTGTTCTGGCGGAGGCGCAGATGTCCAATCCTGTGCTTCCTCTGGTTTGTCTAGTGAGGGATTTAAAGGACAATGTGTCCTGGGCACTACCCTGATGGGGTTGCTGGGTTCCTCCAGTGCTCCATATATTTGTGGTCTTGGGCCCCGGAGCACTGGGCCCCCCTGTCCATTTTTTGGCAATGGAGCCTGATGCCTTTCTCCACAATATCGTGGATAGACACCTGGTCCTTGTTCATTTTTTGATAATGGAGTACCCTCTATGGTGGTTTGGGAATGGCATTCATTAGCCCAATGTCTCCCTCTACGGCATCGTGGGCAAATACCCGGTGTTCTATTCCTTTGATACCTAGTTTTGTTAAACCCTCCTCCTATGGGGCAATTCTTTTTAAAATGTCCTGTTTGTTCACAATTGTAGCATATTTTTGGCCTGGCATGTAAAACCTGTTGTACTGCAGCTGCCACGACTTACCCTTGTTCATTAATGTCTCTACATAATTTAATATATGTGTTTAAATCTTCATGTTTCCATGGTCAAATGACTTCTGTGCACCAACGATTCGCTTGCTCATAAGCCAGTTGTTTTATTAATGGCATTGCTTGTTCTGTATTCCCAAAAACTCTGGTAGCTGTTTGAATAAGCCTATCTACAAATTCAGCATAAGGTTCATTAGCTCCTTGTATTACCTTAGATAATTGACCTTGTAAACATCCATGTCCTTGTAAAGTCTTCCATGCCCTAACCGCATCTACAGCAATTTGTATGTATATGCCAGGATCATATGCAATTTGTTGCTGCTGATCCTCATAAGGTCCCTTTCCTAACAACATATCTAGGTTTCTCTGAGGATAACCAGCTGCTGCATTTCGCCTAGCCGACTCCTTGCAACATTCCTCATTGGCAACCTTCCATAACAGGTATTGTCCTCTATTTAGCACAGCTTTACACATATTAGCCCAATCTGCTGGCGTCATGTTCAAGTTGGTAATGGATTCGACCAGGCTTACAGTGAAGGGTGCTTGAGGACCATAGTTGTTACAGCCTCTTTTAACTGCTTCACTTTTTTGAAATTTAAAGCATGGTGAATTCACTGCCCTCCTGCCTGCTCAAATACAGGGCATGTTAACATTTGAGATCCTGTCTCAGGATCCCAACTATCAACTGCGGGGGTTGGGAACCTCCCAGCATATGGAGGTTGCACTGTTGGTTGGACACTTATGCCTTCTGGTGATAGAAAGGTGTTAGTAGCAGTATCCTGTAGAGGTGGCACTCTTGGTTGGACACTTACACCCTTTGGTGATAGAAAGGTGTTAGTAGTAGTCTCCTGTTGTAACTTTTCCCCTGATGGCTTTTTCTGCTCTAAACTTTCTTCCTATGACTAGCTCGAGAGACCTTCTCTTTTACTTGAATCTTTTCCTCTGTCTGACTAACTTGAGAGACCTTCTCTTTTACTTGAATCTTTTCCTCTGTCTAACTTGAGAGACCTTCTCTTTTACTTGAATCAATATGTCTTCTCCTTCCTCTACCATTGTCTGAACTGAAGGCTTTGGACTAAACAAACAAGATACGAACATCCACAATGGCAATGTGCCAACTGGCAGAGTCCCTGGGCTTTTCTTTTCTATTATTTTTAAATCTTCACCATGATGGTTCCATTGTGATATATTTAACAACTCCTCCTTAAAAATTCATGGGCTACATTTTTGTATTGTATCAACATATGCCCTGACTGTTTTTGATTTTACTGGGATGCCTCCTTCCTCTAACAATTTACTTAACACTCTTTCAGTTTGTTTTTTTACTAATTTCTGATCCCATATTTCTACTATAATACAACCCAACAAGATAACACCAAACAAAACCGAGACAGAATGAAACAAAAATGGAACAACACAAAATCATTATATCAGCCTTTCTATCCTCCTGAAATGTCCATCCATCCTTTCTCCCTATCTGTTCCTCAGATGCAAATAGTTTTTCCTCAAATGTGAGCGGTTTTTCTTCCATCTCACTCATCTCCAGGGACAGGCAACTTAAAACAAAAGTGAAACAAAATAAAAGAAGAATCTTAAAATGGCTACCCATCCTCTCGCCCTGCCCTCAGGGGCGAGCAGTTTACCTTATCACTTACCCTCAGTAGTTCCCCATGCGGGCCACCAAATGCCGCAGTCTGGCTGGGCACTATTCAGGAGCCACTTGTCAAAAGAAACGAACTTTACTTTTAGAACACACACACACACACACACACATGCCAAACCACACAGCTCTTCAGGAAAAACCTTCAGAGCCAAACTGCCACCACTGGCTTCCCACAAGCCTCTCAACCTCCCCCACTCCTCCTGCTCTTGAGGCCGATTAGCTGGGTCGCATGGGCGGAGCCAAAAAAAGTTCCCCAGTGAGCAGCTCCATGGTCTGAAAGGGCGGGGAAACAACCCAATGAGCATCACTGAAGAGGAGCCAATCAGTTGGCAGCTGGAAGTTTGCTGGGGCCACTATGAGCCAATCATCAGCTGGCAGCTAGAAGTTTGCTGGCAGCTGGGAGTTTGCTGGCAGCTGGGAGTTTGCTGGCAGCTGGAAGTTTGCTGGGGCACCTTCGGCTGTGGCTCTCAACAATTGTCATTATTCCCTAAATAATATAGTGTAACAATAAATTATATAGCCTTTATATTAGGTTTAAAATTATTAGGTTTATAGGTAATCTAGAGATAATTTAAAGTGTATGTGGGATTGTACTCAAATACAGTAGGTTGTACTCAAATACTACCCCATTTTATATACAGGACTTGAGCATCCATAGATCTGGAGATACTCAGGGGTGTTGGCATAATCCTTCATGGAGACTGAGTGACAACTATATTGTCCACTGTTGGTAACAGCAGAGACTGTCAGAAAACTTTATGAATTTTTACTGATTATGTATTCTAATTCATTTCATTTTTATTGCATGTAGGAAACTTTCTTATGTACTAAAACAATCTTTAAGCATGGTCTGTAAAATATAGTGATGGACAAGGGAAAAGGATTGCAGTGGCAATATCATTTTCTCATATCCAGCATGAGTTAACCATTTTTATTTCATCAAAAGCAATCTTTACATGCCTTCATTTTGGGTACCATACTCTATTTACCACAATTATTGTAATGATTTAATAATTTCACAATAAATTATATTTGCTTTATAACAAACATTAATTAACACTAATGAATTGCTTAGTTAAATAACAATTGTAGCAAATTAACTATGATTTTTAGATTTTACAAGTGATAGCAAATGGAAAACCCAGGTCTTTCTGCATTTAAATTAAATAATAATTACAAAACTGTTATAACATCATAGTTATAAAAGAATGTAATATAAAGAAAAGAATGAAGTTGAACCTTAAACTGTAGCCTACAGAATTTCTTCATTATTAAATTATTCTTCCTACATGACTACCAATGTAATTCATGAACAGAGCCTACCATTGCTCCATTTTAACTGCCTGCAGAAGTCTTCATGGTGTAGCTTTGTGAGAGGGAACTCTACATCTGTATATTTCTTTTAACTTTACCATTCTCTAGACATAGATCACAGGTCTTGGCCACACAAGTGAAGAGGATTACAGAAAGCAAGAATACTAGGAGGTGCTGATCTCAGCAGTCATTCTAAACTCTGTTTCCTAAACTTAGAAACAACTTCATGACAATGATTCAAAAATTCCAATGAAATGGGAAAATTCCTTAAGAGAAAGATTTTTCCTCAATGTATAAAACAGCTTTAATTATAGGAACCAAATACAATACAGAAAAAGACCAAATGCCTCCAGTAGGTAAATGGATAAATAAGCCAGGATGCGATCATGGAGCAGATGCCACTAACCAACAGAATAGAAATAATTGCACCACACAAAATGGATTAATCTCAAAATAGCTTTGCTAAGTGAGGAGATCTGATGGAAGAATCAGCTCAAATCCTAAAAGTGCCATCGAAGTCCAAACTGTTTGAATGTTATTCCTCTTCCATTGTGATTTTGACACCGTAAGACCTGGTCACAATCTGCTGCCTTTAAAAAAACAAAAGTTAAAAAAAAATTTTTCACCCCTATTTGGTTTTTCTAGTGGTTCCTCACAAAATTATTGGGCTGATATAAACTATATTATCAAAGAAGCAGGACTTTGTGTCCCAAATGTGGAATATAAAAATAAGAACACATCAGGACACTTTTTCTTTATAAATACACATTTTTTATGTAATTCATGAAAGCTGACAGATCATGGAGTTTCTAGTTTTGATGTGTGGAAAATAATTGTTGAATGGGTATAACATATAGACCCAATGATTCCTTTTGATATTTCCATAAAAGATTGCTTAGGGTTATACAAGCGTCACTTCATAGAAGTTTCTATCTCATCAGATCACTGTTTTAATTATCCTTGTTAACAAAGTTTTTCACACCTGATAATACATCTGACAGAGATATTATTTTAATCCAGAAACAGAAATCAAATCGTTGGGCTCATCACAGCTTTTTAATGGGTTGAATTGCTAAGATTAAAATTAATAGAGAAAGATAAAATCAAGAAGAGAGTCAACAACAAAATTATTTCAGAATAAATGCTGTATTTTTCAAGACTGCTCAGCATCAATATCGTTTAATATTTATTGACTTTTCCTGAAATTTAGCACTTTTCGCTCATCAGATAATTTTATGTGTGTTGAAAATCCAGATGTTAATTTCTGGTAGCATAGATATAAATAAAGAAGCAGTCTCAGAGATAAACACATAATTTTTGACAGTGCTAATATTATATACAATGTTGGATGTCTTGGCTTCAAAGCAAATGCTCAAACATTAAACTGAAGAGCCCAAATTTAGATAAAGCAAACATTTCTCAAACTTATTAGATAAAATTAATTTTAGTATATGTAACATGTTAATGGTTCCTTTTAAGTATTTCTGATGAAAAAGATGCAATAGTCATGTCAATGAACATGACAGTAGATAAAACACTAAAGAGTAGTACATGTATAAGCTTATTTTAGCAAGGTCACTGTGAAAGCTTGAGCTTGTGTGTGAACCTTTGTTTATCTATATGCATATTTGATGCATCAGAATATAAAATTATTCTTTCTTGTGCCTTTCAGCCAAAATATTGAAAGAGATTATTGCCCTAAGAAATGATAGACATTTTTACTCAGGAGTAAAAACCTAAGTGCTTTATACTAGATTGTAGAATATTGAAAATTAGTAGCCTAGAGAGCAGAGGCCTAATATCATTCACTTTTCCCTGCTGTAGTCTAAAAAAAATGATGATAACTATATTATTTTACTTTTCAGCTTTTCACAAACTGAGTTTACTATAGATAAGGTGACTAAAAATTAGATTCAATCATTATAATCTTTTTAAAA
The DNA here is from genome assembly GCF_021218885.2 of Marmota monax. Classification (NCBI taxonomy): domain Eukaryota; kingdom Metazoa; phylum Chordata; class Mammalia; order Rodentia; family Sciuridae; genus Marmota; species Marmota monax. Next base: position 1,168,728 of record NW_026692997.1, on the reverse strand, counting down.
ACCCTATTTTAAAAAAATCTATGAATGAAAATCTTTTCCTCTATCCCAGATTTCCCAATTCATATTTTTTTATACTTGTGATTTTGAGTAATTAGGATTTGTGTCATTTCTGATTAAGATTCTTCTACTGATCAAGGTTGACCTTTAAGCTTGCTGATTTTCATATTTCTTTACAAACTGGCAGCATTTCTCTAATGAGCTGTGTGTTTTAGGACACTCATATATTTACTGAGACCACTGAATTGTAACATCATAAAAAATTATGATATGCTGTGCATGTATTGTAGTTTTTTATTAGAAAACAATGGTCTACAGTAAGACTCTGCAGTAATAGTGCTTTAATATAGAACACACTGGCCAGATTATATGTATTATTTCATTCATTTAAAAAATATTCAAACTTTTAAAAATCTTACAGCATAAAAAAGAAAATTCATGATATTTAAGGGAAATATTGGAAAAATAAATTATAATACAACACAGTTATTTTACTAGACTCATAGACAGGAATGGAGGTTGAACAGGTTGATTTTTTAGAAACTTTTGCAAATAGGACTTCACATAAAAAACTCCACATTTTAAAAATGTTTAAATATTTCTTTTGTCCAACAGATGTTATGAAAAAGATTACCAAGATGGTAAAGGCACCAGGGACAGAGGAAGTTTGGGAACTTCTAGAATAATAGTGTTGTAGTAAAAAGAGTTCATAACTGGTTAGTTGAGGAAAAATGTCCAAACTCTGAGATTTTTACAATAATTAATTATTAGCTAATAAGCCCAAGAATCTGCATTTCGATCTAAAATACAGATTTTAAATGTTGGACTAACCCTTGTTCTCATTTACTGCACAGCAATTTCCACATGGTTGTTTCCCTGATTAAATTGATTCAAATTTGTGATCATGAAATTTATTCCTCTTAATTAAATAATCTTTAAAAAATCATTTAAAGAGTACTTTTGAATAAAACACTGGTAATCCCAATATACCCGAGTGTTTCCTCTCAATTTCCTGTCTTAATTATTGTAATTAGTAGTTATTTCTTGCTTTTTAATGCTACACAGCTGCAACAAAGAACCTTTAGCTATTTTGATTTTATCTTCCAAATTCCAATGATTATAACTTTGTTTGAAAATGTGTTCTCAAATTTCTGACCACTCAGATTGCACAGAATAATAATCACAGCACTTTTAAACATTTACAAAGTTAGAACTGCTGTAATCAAAAAGGAAGAAAATACTGTCATGTGTCTACTGTCTTGCTTTGCTGTGATATTTCTTTGTTTTTTTCTTACTAGTGAAAGGAATGAGAAAAGTTTTATCTAGGACAAGCAAAGACCAGTGATCTCATTAGGCCAAACTATTGTTCCATTCCTTTTTGTACAGGGTACATGGAAATATTCTCCGGGACCAACCCTACTCTTTTCAAAATTTGTAAACATCTCTTTTGTACCAATCAGTTTAATTTAAAAAAAATCATCTTTTAAATGTTAATTAACCTATTATTGTTTCCATAATGATTAAATGATATATTAAAATACATTTGGAACAACTTTGTGAAGATAGTTTCCTTCATACAAGAAGTTAGGCTACATTAAATTAATTTACCTCAATTATCTGATTTGAAGCTCACTACATTGTTTCTCAGGTCTAAGGAAAATAAAATCAAATAGATGGGGTAAACTTTCAATTCCACCTTTACATAAATTTGGGCAGAAATCATATTTTAACATGAGATTTCCTATCAGTATCAAATGTTCTTTCTAATGCATTATGTCATGTCACCTTTATGACAAAGGAAATTTATAGAAATTGAAAAGTAAACTTGACAGGTTCTGCTGTATTTCTCTTCTCCTTCTCTCTCTCTCTCTCTCTCTCTCTCTCTCTCTCTCTCTCTCTCTCTCTCGTTCTAGTTTTGAGGGGAAAAATACTTTGAAAATGAAATCTCAAGTGTCTGGAATAATATTATTATCTTTTCCTTTCCATTGTTGTTGTGATTTCCCCCACTCCTGTAGTACACATTAACTGACTAGAATGTCTCTTTCAACATTTATATTGTTTTGTTATATAATAAGGAAGTCTCAAGACATGGACTGTGGCCCTTCACTGTTCACAACCTGTTTTGACAACCAAAGTTTTACTAAGACAGCCACACTTATTCTTTCATACATTATGTGTAGCTGCTTTAATGCTTCAGTGGCAGAGACGAGTGATTGTGACACAGATTATGTGGCCTGCATTTACATTCTCATCCTTTAAAAATAAAATGGCAATCCCTGTTATGTACTAACTAAAGTAAGCAAGCAAACGGAACTACATTTCTAATTGTTAAACTCAAGTTGAACACACCTGAGAAGAAAATATTTAAAACAAAGTTACGGTTTACACAGGCCCTAATGCACATTATAAGGAAGAGTGAACGTTGACTCATATTTCTAACATTAGACCCTAACATTTTTATTCCTTTGATTTTCTTATTTGCTTTCTCATTGATTTCATCAGACTCACTAGTAGATATAATAGTATTTGCCTTTATACCAGGTCTTTAAAAATGTATCAGAAGGAAAAGAAAAGCATTCCAGGTAGAGAAAATAACCACTGTAAACATGTGCATTAAAGAGTGAACATACAGTCACTATTGCTAAAGCAAAAGGCATGAAGGAAAATATTCAATTTATAGGATACTTTTAGGATGTAACCTCTTTGTATGTAGTGGGTTAAAGATGACAATAATTATTTGACAATCCTTCTCATGAGAGGTGAGAGTTGCATCTTTTCTCTTTGGATATGGCAGGCAATTGATTGCTTTGACTAACAGAATAGAAGAGAAATAGCACTTTTTTGTAGACTTTTAGGAGATTATTATTTTACATTTTCTGTTTCTTGGAACATTATCAGAATTTAATTGCCTTGTTATAAGAAGTTCATGCCACAAATAAAATCATGTGGTACCATCCAGTCAACAGCCTCAGCAGAGCTCCTAGCCAAGAACCCCAGCATCAGCTGTGAACTTTTTGAGTGAGTCATCTTAAATTTGCAGCTTTGTTGAGTTTAGCCTTTACATGACTTCAAATTAAACTGCTACTTGACCGCAATCATCTGACAGACCCCCAAGGAAGAAGTACCCCATTGAGTCCACTTAACTCCTAGAACTGTGAACAAAAATAATAATTCTTATTTTGAAACTCTAGATTTCATGTGATTTTTTTATGCAGCAATAGATAATCAGATCATGGAGAGTTAAAACATTCATAAGCAGTATGCCTTTGGGCTTAAGTATTTTAGTTTATTAAATAGATAACCAAAAGAGATACTGAAAATGTGGCATAATGAGTAATGCTTATGCTGTAGCAATTCACAAACTCAAAGCTTTTAATAGCAAAAAAGAAATAGCATTCAATTGATTTGGTCTCTGAGTTTCATTGTGATGACTACTCAGTCATCTGAGAGTTCTGCACATACACAATATAAACTAAATTTTACCATTTTTCTATAATGAAACTTAGTTTAAGAAATGTAAAGAAAAAGAACTGAAAAATGAATAAGATGTAGTAGATTATGAATTCTTATTTGTAGATTATTTCAAATATTGAAGACTTAAAACAAATAAACTCATATTGACATCCTTAAAACTAACAAAATTCTTAGTAATTCTTGATGTTTAGACAATGATGTTGAATAATAATGCTTGCACTTCAATATCTGAAATCAACTTTTGAAGCAAGAAAACATTAACATTATATTAAAACAGGTCATGGTAACATTGATACTAAAATGTCTTTATACATTCATCTGAAAATTATAGTTTTCTACAACTAGTAGAATTTGCTAAAATTCACTGTGGATTTCAGATAATTTGTTTATTGATAATTCTATTAAGTTTAAGATCATATGAATAAAAGTGGGCTACTTTTCTTCAGCACTTTCATTATATATTTGACTTGTAGCACCCAATGACAATTTTCATCCCCAATATATTGGTATTCACAGAATATTTTGGAAAACTTTGTAATATATTAAATATGTTTAACTCAGCTTTCTTCAGGGATAAAGATATGTAATGCAACAAGAAAAATATCATTAACTATAAGATAGTTTTACTGATAAAGATTTCAGTCAGGAAACTATTAGTTATAAAAGTTAGTGACATATATATAAAATAAATTTTGTGGGATTTATGTGAGACTTCAAGTCTATGTTTTGATATAATTTTGATATAATTGGAACCACAGTTAAAAAGATTTCCTGACAAAATTTTAAGAAAGTTAAATTTTCTTAATGTACCAAATGTCAAGAATCTAGTAAATATTGCTGGGGTTCTTATTGCTTAGTGAATATACCACTGATATTTGCAATATGACTTGATAAGACAAGAAGGATAAAACTATGAATTGTAACATTTTCTATAAATCAGGTGAAAACAACCTATTTATCAAATATTCCAAATCCTTACATAATATCTTAGGAGAGATTTCTGGAAATTTTATGCCAGAAACAGCAAAACTCTATGGAACAAATTTAGAATTTATAAAACCAGAGAATAAAATGAAAACTTTATTTTAAAAAAAAATGTAAAAACTTTAGTAAGAATTTAATATTAAGTTATGTTAGTAAGTTATTGTTTATTTTCTTGGTCATAATGGCATTTTCATTCATTATATAGAAAAATTCTTACTTTGAGAAAATTTATGCTCAAGTATTTAGGGTAAAGTACCATATCTAGAACTTACATTTGGGTGACTGCAAAAAAAAAAAGTATGTTTGTGTTATATATGAATATACACATATACTACAAAATTAGTATATTTTAATATAGATTGTATAGTGTTTATTGTACTATTATTTCAGCATTTTGTGTAATTAATATTACTACAAATAAAAAATTGAGAGAAGTAGACTTTTCCTAACTTTATGAGGTATAATTGAGGAAAAATTTTAGACATTTAAGGGGTGTTATGTAAGACTTCGATATATGTGTACATTGTGAAATGATGACCACAATTAAGTCAATTGACTTCTCTTATCACCTGCCAGTTACTATTGTTCTGTGGTGAGAACATTAAAGATCATTATCTTAATAAATTTCAAGTGCACAATACAGTATTATTGACCATAATTACCACATTAGACATTAGATCTCATGTTGCGTTTTCTTTATCAACCCATTTTTTGATGAGCAATGGATAGTTTTTCTCTTAACTATCTGGACCACTATGAATAATGATGTAATAAGCACAGAAATGTAGGTAACTTTTTGGAATTGTTATTTAATTTCCTTGGGATAGATATCCAGTGTGAGTTGTTTTGATCTAATAGTGGTTCTACTTTTAACTTTTTGAGGAACTGCCATACTCAATTCCATATTGATTCTATAAACTTACATTTAGTTCTACCAGCTCCATATAAGGCTCCGTTTTCTCCTTATCCTTGCTAACATTTGTTATCCTTTCTCTTTCTGGTAATAACTATTCCAGCAACAGTGAGGCTGCATTTCATAGGTTTTTCCCCCCTCTTTTATTTATAAGACAAGAAAAAACCTTAAAGCCTATGCATATAAATGAGGTCCCTTGTGGTGTGTGAATCCATATATACATTGTAGAATATTTAATTAGTTTAATCATATATACCTCCTTGGACATTTATCAACTCTTTATGATGAAGCATTCAAATTTTTCTTTTATATTTTGGAAATATGCAGAACATTGATATTATCTGTAATCGTCCTGTGGTATATTAACACATCAGAGCTTCTTACTTCTAGCTAACTGCTACCTTGTGCCCATTTATCAATCTTTCCTCACACCCCCTCACCCTCATTGTGGTTTGGATTTGCATCTTATGATGATTAGTGTTTTTTGAGAACCTTTTCTTATACCAAATGACTATCTATAAATCTTCTTTGGTAAAATGACAATTCAGGTATTTCACACACTTTTAAATAGTGTTATTTTGTTTTCTGGCTATTAAGTTGTTTGAATATTTTACATACTTTTGATGTTAACCATTTATCAGATATTTGTTTGTAAATATTTTCTCTCATTCCCCAGGTTATTTCTTTACTATTGGTTGTATGGAATAGTTGTAGTTGAATATGTTTCTATTTGTCCATTTTTGCTTTGTTGTCTTGTGCTTGTAGAGTCACATCCCAAAAGTTCATTGTGCAAACTAATGTAAAAAGCTATTTTCACTGGGCGTGGTGGTATATCTGTAATCTGAGTGAGGCTGGGGCAGGAGGAACACAGATTGAGGACAGTCTCAGAAACCCTGTCTCGAATTAAGAAATGAAAAGGCCCAGGGATATGGTTCAGTGGTAGAGCATCTATAGTTCAATCTTAGTACCAAAAAAATAAAAAATAAAAATAAACAAATAAGTAACTTTTTCTTATGTTTGCTTCCAGTTGTTTTATGTTTTCAGGTATTAAGTTTATGTTTTTAACCCATGTTGTGTTGATTTATGTATAAAGTAAGATGAGGGTCCACTTTCTTTCTTCTGAGTTGAACATGTGGTTTCCCAGCATCACTTTTTAAAGAGACTATCCTATTCCCATTTTGCATTCATGGCCCTTTTCTTAGAGATAAGTTGACTATAAGTGTATGGATTTATTTCTGAACTCTCCAGTCTTATACATTGTTCATAACTCTAGTATTATGCCAGAGTTACTATTTTCCTTACTGTAGCACTGTAATATGTTTCAATACCAAGAAGTGTAATACTTCCAATTTGATTTTCATAAGTTGATTTGTTACCCTACAATTTTACCAAATGTTTTTATCAGTTCTGAGTCCTTAGGGCTGGCTATATATAAGACTTTCTCATCTGCCAAGACAACTTAACCTCTCCTTTGGATTTGGAGTAATTTTTATTTCATTTTCATAGTCTTCCAGAACTATGTTGAATAGTTCTGCAACTTTTTCTTGTTCCTGATTTTAAAGGAAATACTTTCTGTTTTTAACTGTCGAGCATATTTTTAGGTGTGAGTTTGTCATATGTAGCTTTTATAATGCTAAGATATTTCCCTCTCATCTAATTTCCTGAAAATTTTCTAAATAACTTTTTCTTATGAAGGAAATTGAATTGTGACAAATGCTTTTCTTTTGGGAAGCTATTGCAATGACTATACGTTTTTTTATCTTTTTTCCCCACGAATGTGGTGTACCTATTTATTGTTCTGCATTACTGTATCATAGGGGTAAATTCGACTTGGTTGTCAAAATAATTTCTATATGTAAATAAGAGTTGACAACTCCTGTTCTGCATACTTTTGTTGTCACTCTGAGTATAGTGAGAAATAGCTTTTTGAAAAGTTTCAACAAAATTTTTTCTTATTTTGTGGAAAAAAATGATCTTCACTAAAGGTACTTTTTTCTCTTTCAAGTAGATCTCAATTACAGTAGATATAGGAAGAGAGATAACATAGTAAATATTTGGCATTTGCATCATGATCTTTTAGTTGAAGGAGATAGACACAAAGTTATTAGATTACATCAGTAGTTTCTTGTTAGAATATAGATTTCACATTGGTAGGAAATAATATTTATGGTCTCCATCATAGATACACTAAATTTCTGACATTTAGTATGTCCTTAAAAATGTTTCTTTTTTTATTGGTTGTTCAAAACATTACAAAGCTCATGACATATCATCTTTCATACATTTAATTCAAGTGAGTTATGAACTCCCATTTTTACCCCAATACAAATTGCAGAATCACATCATTTACACATTCACATTTTTACATAATGCCATGTTTCTTAACAGTATTAAAGAAAGAAAAAAACATTTCTCCCCTAATAGGAAGAGTGGTGTCTTTTTCCTTAGTTGAATTTCTTGATGCTTTCTTCAGATGCCACACTTTAAACTGAATTTACTTGATATTCAGAACATTGCTCATGGAAGCTCTCACAGTTTCATAATTTCATTCAAATAACAGCCTCCTGCAATTCATTACAGTTCTATGACTTTTGTCTGGTTGAGCAATAATTCCTGCTCCCAAGGTAACTGAGTTGGAAAATTCCATTCACTATTATTTAAATTATACACTATTTGTTCTATTAATTCTGTCTTTACTCTTTCTTTTATATAAAATGAGTTAAACTGGATGTCAATTATAGAGAAAAAACAGACTCTTTAACAAATGGTGATAGGAAAACTGGTGATCTGTATGTAGATAAATGGAACATGATCCCCATCACTTAGACTGTACAAAAGTCAACTCAAAATTGATCAAAGATCTAAACATAAGATCTGAAACTTTTCAACTGCTAGAAGATATAGGAGAAACACTTCAATATATAGATGCACAAAATAATTTCCTAAATAGGGCAACTATAGATCAGAGAATAAAACCAAGAATAGATAAGTGCAATGATATCAAATTTGAACGTTTCTGCATAAGCAAGGAAATAATAGTGTGAAGAGAGTACCTACAGGATGGGAGAAATTCTTTGTCAGCTATTCTATGTTTTGGCAGGGACGGGTACTGGGGATTAAACTCAAGGGCACTGGACCACTGAGCCACATCCCCAGCCCTATTTTGTATTTTATCTGGAGAAAGAATCTCAGTGAGTTTCCTAGCACCTCACATTTACTGAGGCTTGCTTTGAACTTGTGATCCTCCTGTCTATGCCTCCAGAACCTCGGGGATTATAGACATGTGTCACTGCACCCAGCTGTTAGCTATTTTTCTGAAAGAGGGTCCAGATAAATGAAGAACTCAAAATCACGAAGAAAAAAAAAACATTAAATGGACAAATGAACTGCATAGACACTTTTCAGAAGGGCAAATGGCTAATAATTATGTTTAAAAATATTCAACATATTTAGCCATCAGGGAAATGCAAATCAAAAGTACATTGCAATTCCATCTTATCCCAGTCAGAATGGCTAGCATCAAAACTAAAAATAACCATAAATGCTGGCAGATTTGCAGGGAGAAAGAACTCTTAGACAATGTTGGTACCTGAGAATCAAGGTGAAGATTCCTCAAAAAACTCAAAATGGAACTATCATCCAGCTATAACACTCCTAGGTATTTATATGAAAGAAAGTCAGCATACTTTGGAAACACACACATGCATATGCATGTATGCTGCAGCTCAATTCACAATAGCCAAGTTATACAATCAGCCTAGATTCCCATTGACAAATGAATGGATAAAGAAGATGTCTATATACACAATGGAGTTTTACTCAGCCATAAAAACATAACAAAATTATGTATTTTTCAGCAAAATAGATGGAACTAGAGAACATTGTGTTAAGTGAAATAAACCAGATTTAGAAAGAGAAGTATCCCATGTTTTCTCTACTATGTGGAAACTACAAGGAAAAAAATGGTGAGGAGAGAGTAGAGGGAGAACATTAGGGTACAAGGAGAAATTAAGAAGAGGGAGAAGGAAAGGTAAGGGGAGGTGTTGGAGAGTGTAAATAACCAAATTATAATATATATATATATATATATATATACACACACACACACACACACACACACACATACACATATGAAGATGCCACAATACAATCCACTAGTCTCTATAATTGATATGCACCAATGAATAAAGAAAAAAAATCAGGTGTAACCAAACACCACGTATGTCTAAATAATGTCTACAAAATTTGTTGCTGAGACATAAAACTATGCTTACTTTAAGAGTTAGACAATGCTTTTGTAAACTTTTGCATTGCTGTAGCTAAAATACCTGCAAGAACAACATAGAGAAAATGAAAGTTAATTTTGACTCATGGTTTCAGCGATCTCAGTACATAGACTCCATTGCTCTGGGCCCAAGGTGAGAAACACCATCTAGATGGAAGGGTGTGGCAGAGAAAGGAAGATTGAGACCTGACATCTAGGAAGCAGAAAAAGAGCTCTGCTCAAGAGGGACAAAATGTATACCCCAAAGGCACACTCCTGAGAGACCTACATCCAGCCATACCCTATCTGCCTATAGTTACCACCCAGTTAATCCAAAACAATGGGTTAAACCACTGACAGCAATTAGATTAGTCTCTCCTAGTCTAATCATTTCACCTTGGAAAATTCTTGCATTGTTTCACATAAGAACTTTTGGAGGGCATCTCATATCTAAACCATAATAGACTATAAATGGAAAAAAATGTCATCATAACCATAGAGTGTTCATTCTCCTACAATAAAAAGTAACAAAAAGGACTGTGGAGAAGAGAAAATAAATATATCTAGATACTCTGAGAAATCAGGAAATTGGGACAAAAAAGATATTTAGAGCTTCAGGTGAGATTCTATGTTCCTGTATTGCACAAATAAAGACTTTGTCAAACACAATAAATGTGCCATCCTTTTCACTTTTTGAACTTATATAAATAGGAGAGAGAAAGGAGTAGACTGGGGTAAATATGAGGACAAACTTCTAAGGTAAGTATTAACTATGTAACCTCATACCTCATTACGAATTTGCTCCAGTGTCAATATCATGATAGGATATCAAAATGGGATGACCAAGTATATAACATACCAAAAAAAAAAAAAAAGGAAAAAAAAAAGCAAAATGCAATGTAATGTCAGGTCTTATCCATCTGGGCTCCATAAAGGTAGATCTAACATAATTTTTAGCCCTTACACTATATTGATAAAATGGTAAAAAAAAAAAAAAAGTATTTACACTGGTTCTGCAGAGGACTAAATTGGAAGTTTACAGCATATCACTTTGCACAAGAGCATGATTAAGAAACAATAGCATGGCAATTATGCAAATCAGCAAGGACAACAAAATGAAAAAAATCTAATCGGGTTTGCAAAGAATAATGAAAATTCACAGTATTGGTAAATGTGAAGGGAAACTGATAATAAAACTAATTTTATAGCTTGTTTCATGCGATAGAAATGAATTACTTAAGCCATGAAATCAAGGATATAATATTTAAATAAAGTAGAATAAGAGTTGAAAAGAGAACTAAAGTAGGGAAATAATTTAAGATTACAAGCTAACAGTGTCCTTATCTACTTATGTATAATAAATAAAGTGGAAAACAGAATTCAAGTGGAATACTACCAATGAGTGCAAAGGGAAAAAGAAAAGAGGTCAAGAAAAGATAACCACTAAAAGGACATAGAAAATGAACTTGAGAATAATTATTACCAAAACAGAAAAATCAAAAAAATGCAGCAGAATTTTCTTCAGCCTTCCAGTTTCTGGCTGGTTTAGTTGGTTCATTGTCAAACTTTTGTATCTTCTAGATTCCTGATACTGGTCTTGTTACATTTCTTGAGAGCAAAGAACTAAGAGAGGGCAAAGAGAAACCAGTAGATGATAGCAATGTCTATAAAGCAAAAGCCTCATTCCTCCCAGCACCTGCCACCTCTGCTCCTTCTCTGATGTTTAGTTGATGGCATCAGTATCCACTAGTCCAGGCCATAAAACAAAAGAGCAAACAACACTGCTTTCTTATTTTGTTGATTCTAAATTTTTAAAAATATCTTATTCGAACTTGCATCTTGATCACTTCTTCCCTGTCAAAGATATATTTGGTTATTTCAGGAAGAGCGTGTCTTACAAATATCTCTAATGAGTGATTGTATATTTGTTCCATTAAGGCTCTAAAAAAGAAATATAAGACCCTGTAGTGTCTTCATTGTAGAAAAAGTGGACACACCACAGAGTTGACACCAAGATTATTTTAAGGATTTTGGAAGTTACTTGCTAATAACTATGGCAAAATATATATATATATATATATATATATATATATATATATATATATATATATATACACTTCCATGTCATAAGACCCAGAAAAATTCTGGAATTTTGGTTGAACGTGTTCAGGTTTGTGAGAAAAAAACAGATCTATGTTTCTGAGGGGGCAGGTGATATTGGGCCATCATATGAATAAGCACATCCCCATGTGAATCTGTGCTGCAAGTATCTTTTTATTACCATGCAACCTCTACATGTCTAACATGCTATGTTTTATGAAAATTCAAGTTAAGAATAATATTTTTAATTGTGCTTGTTTTAGAACATTGTTTATATCAATCATATTACAAATAGTAAAAATCACCCATTTTCATCCATAGTTCTGAATTTTGGCAAATGTGTATAGACATAATATAGAAATACAACATTTTAATCACTTTAAAGCAATCCTTTGCTCCTCTTGCCATTTTATCCCTTCCCTGACTCTCTGACATTTTCCTTTATTCTATAAATAAAACCAACATTTGTATTTGTAGCCTTTTTAACCTGAAAAATGCTAACATCATTATTCTAAAGTTCTAGATTACATTTTCTTTGTCTCAAATACTTTTATTTTTTAGTATTACTTCTCATTCTTCAGGTTGTACATGATGCAGATCACACCAATTGTGTAATCATATATGCACATACATGTAATAATGTCCATTCATTCTACTATCCTTCCTACCATCATACCCCCTTTCCCTCTCCTCCCTTCACTCCCCTCTGCCTAATCCAAAGTACCTCAATTCTTCCCTAAGCACCCCCACCCTCTATTGTGAATTAGCATTCACATATCAGAGAAAATGTTTGACCTTTGGTTCTTTGGGATTGACTTATTTCCCTTCCCTTCAAAAGATATTCTCCAGCTCCATCTAGTCACCTCTAAATGCCATAATTTCATTCTTCTTTAAGGCTCAGTAATTTTCCATTGTGCATATATACCACCATTTCTGTATCCATTCATCTGCTGTAGGTCACCTAGTTTGGTTCCATAGTTTGGCTATTGTGAATTGAGCTGCTATAAACATCTATGTGGCTGCGTCACTCTAGTATCTATTTTTAACTCCTTTGGGTAAAAACTAAAGAATGGGATAGCCGGTTAAATGGTGGCTCCATTCCAAGTTCTCTGAGGAATCTCCATAATGGTTGCACCAATTTTTAGTCCCACCAGCAATGTACGAATGTACTTTTCCCCCTACATCCTCACCAACACTTATTGTTGATTGTATTCTTGAAAATTGTTATTCTCATTGAAGTGAGATGAATTCTTAAAGTAGTTTTAATTTGCATTTCTCTAATGGCTAGACATGTTGAACATTTTTTCATATATTTATTTATTGATTGTGTTTCTTCTTCTGTAAAGTGTTCAGTTTCTTATCCTATTTCTTGATAGGGTCAACTTTTGGGTATTGTTTTTTTGGTATTTGAGTTTTATATATCCTGGAGATTGATGCTGTATCTGAGATGCATGTGCTAAAGATTTTCTCCCATTCTGCAAGCTCTCGCTTTATGCTATTGATTGTTTTCTTTGCTGTGAAGAAGGTTTTTAGTTTGATTCAATACCATTTATTAATTCTTGATTTTACTTCTTGTGCTTTAGGAATCTTGTTAAGGAAGTCAGTTCCTAAACTGACATGGTGGAGGTCTGATTCTAAATTTTGTTTTATTAGGTGCGGTGTCTGTGTTCTAGTGCCTAAATCCTTGATGAACTTTGAGTTGATTTTTCTGTGTGAGAGATATGGGATTAATTTCATTTTGTTACATAGGAATTTCCAGTTTTCCCAGCACCATTTGTTGAAGAGGCTATTGTTGCTCTAATGTATGTTTTTTGGCACATTTGTCTAGTATGAGATAACTGCGTTTTTGTAGTTTTGTCTCTGTGTATTCTATTCCATTAACATTGCTCTATGTGTCTGCTTTGGTGCCAATTCCATCCGTTTTTGTTACTATGGCTCTGTAGTATAATTTAAGGTCTGGTATAGTGATGCCTCCTGCTTCACTTTTCTTGCTAAGGATTGCTCTGGCTATTATGGGTCTCTTATTTTTCCACATGAAGTTCATGATTGCTTTTTCTATTTCTATAATAGTCTCATACTTAGAAAACTTAAGTGATTACTCTTTACAGAAAAAAAAGAGCATTACCCCAATATATTTCCCAGACATATCTTAATCAAATGGAAATTTTTCTCTTTCAATATGGAAAATAAAATATATAAATTCTTTGCTAGTCATAAACAAAGAGCTTCACATTTAAATGTTATTCAGAGAACTTGACCTTAATATAATTGCCCTACAACTTGTTAAATGCTTACTTGCATTAAGCTGATACTTCAGAAAGAGATTATGGTAGATATATTAAGTAGTTACTACTTCAGATTATACAAAAAACCTCTTCATTTTAAAAAAATGTACTTAGATTATAGTGTCCTTATTTTTAAAAAATACTTTTTAGTTGTACATGGTTGCAGCATCTTTATATTGTTAGTTTACTTTTATGTGGTACTGAGATCAAATCCACACCCCAGCCACCTATAGTGTCCTAATTTCCCCTCAATAGCATTTTATTAAAATGAATTTATTAAAATGAATATTATATTTCCAACTTCCATAATATCAATCAAATTATTACTCATTTCAAGAACGTGACAATGCAGTATTGCTGAACTTGATTCAAATACTATGATCCTAGAAGACAGGAAAGATTGGCGTCTAGGTAACATGTTTTCTAATCCTCTATCTAATTACTCCTGCTTTCATCTCTCACACACCCTTTTCATTCCCACATCCTTTTCATTCTAGCTGTGTTTACTGGTCTTTATAAAAGAAAATGCCTTTTGTCTGAACTCTTTATAGGTTGGTCAGAGTTGTCACAGGTTCTCCCTACTATATTGGTTCCATTTCCCCCTCGAAAAATGCTTTGAATAAAGTCTCTCCTTACAAAAGTCCTTGTTCACCAAAGTTTGACTAAAAATATTTAAAGTTAGCATCTTGAATTTAGTACCATCAAAAATACTTCTACTAATAAGTTTCTGGGTTTAATATTTTTCTAACAATGTAATATGAATTAGGTAAAGCAGCAAGAGTTTCTATTCGCTACCAGAAAATAACAGCAACATTTAATTCAAGATTTTACAGCACACATGGCTCTGATCTTTTCAATTACTTCAGTTTTTAAAATGTATCACTTGTTTCTTTTTATTAGCAGTGAAACTTTTTCTGTAAAATGTTATAGTATACAAAGATCTATAAATTGGAATGTTATTATTAGTATTTGTAATGAAATTGATTTTTAGAATCCTGAATGTGAATGTTATAATATATGCATTGCCAAAGTGTTAATAATAATGATAAATCCACTTCACACTATAGTTAAACATTCTTTGATGTTTATCAACTGTTTTAATAATTTCAGTGGCAGCTTCACATAGTAGCGTTAACCATCTATCTATCTATCTATCTATCTATCTATCTATTTATATATTTATTGGTACTACTGGGGATTGAACATAGGGGTTCTTTATCACTGAGCTACAATTCCAGCCTTTTAATTTTGGGACAGAATCTTGCTAAGTTGCCCAGTCTGACCTTGAAATTGTGATCCTCCTGCAGGATCAGGAGGTGATAAAGGAGACTGACATAACATGAAGACAGAGTCACCAAGAATTTTCATTCCATTCCAACCATCCATTTAACATCTGTAGGCCAAAGAAAAGAGTCAGTGTTTTACTTGTTCAGGTCCCTGAAAGGTAACCTATGCAACAGTCTTCATCATAATCCATTCATCAGAGGTATTATCCACAGCAAAGCTAGTGAGAGACAAATAATGGCTGCCCAGGTGTGACCTCCAAAATTAGTGATTTTTACATCAATTAAGAGAAAGTGAAGCTAAAGGGTTTATTTAGATTTTATGGAGTAAAAATTAACATAAGTAAAAGTAAACTCATTTATAAAATATTAACTAATCGCAATTTGCAAAATATAATGAACTTTGAAGTTCAAATTTTTTAAGTGTTCAGAATCCATTTGGATTTTTTGCCTTATTGAATAGAATATTGATGGAGATCATATGCACACCTTAATAAATTCAGATAAGCATTAACAAAAGTCAACATTGATAAGTGAAAAATAATTTTTATAGAAAACTTGTAATAGAAGATATTTTCTAAATTTTTGCTTAAGGCATTTTGAAAATAGAATAAAAAGCAAAATAACAAACATTAACCTGAGTTTCTTTTCAACATAGTAAAAAGTTACAAGGATTCATGCCATCTTATTTTTTATCTCACATTATATTGATGAATCTGACTAGAGCAATTAACGAAGAAAATAAATTTAGCTTAAAGTTGTTAGCAAGAAACAAAGCATTCATTAATTTTGTACTTAAGATTGTATGTAGAAATATATATGTAGATAAATTGTTGATTTCATATTTGAGATTAGCAAGTCAGCTGAATAGAACAATTATATCAATTGTATTTGGTTAAATTAGTCCATATCCATTTGTTTGTAAGTCAAGAAGACTTAGAAAATATCTTAATGTAAATGTCCCATGTACAATAACTCAAATATCTTCAAATACCTAGAAGTCAATCTAAGAAACACAAACAAAAACATCTATCACCATATATAAAATATAAGAATTCATACACATGCTCACACATGTATCAAAAGCACATATCCTTATTTACCTTCAAATTCACCTGCAATTTTACCTTCTTGATCATTCTCACAAAATATCACACAATATATTTAGTTATATGTAATAGTGATTTTCCAATCCTATAAACTTTCACAGTAATAAAAACATCGTAGCAATGTCACTAGAGCAGATTAGACATTCAATGTAACAGAATAGAGAAGGTAAATAAATGAATATTGCTTTCCACAAAAGTGCCACAGTAATTGAGTGATGAAAAGAATGTTTTTCAAAGAAAGGCATTTAAACAACTAAATATCCTCATAGAAGTAAACATGTACCTAGTTTTAAAATAACACACACACCCCACATCTTTAAATGATACATAGATTTAAAAGCAAGCTAAAACTGTAAGCATTTAATAAAAAAAGACACAGGATAAATATTCACCATTTCTTAGAATAAAAAAATACTAACCATAAATGTAAAAGTGAAATGAAAAGTTAATATTAATTATTGATTACTGTGTACAAATTGTTGAAGATGTATTTATGGGCATTGGTTTTGGTTTTTTAAAAACTTTTGTAATTCATAGTCCTTCTAATTTGTTATTTAATTTTTGCTGTATAGCGTTTAAAAAATCCTCTAAGTATCTTTGTAGAATATGTGCTTTAAAACCTTATCTTCTATGCTATACAGTAATTCTATGCTATATACAGAAATATATATATATATATATATATATATATATATATATATATATATATATATATATATATATATATATAGTATATATTTTATATAATATATAAAATATATAGTACATATTTAGTATATATATATATGTATGTATGTATGTATATGTGTATATATAATTTTAGTACTGGATATTGATTCCAGGGGTGCTCTACCACTGAGCTACATGCCTAACTCTTTTCTGTGTTTTTGTTTTGTCAAATATTGAGACGGGTCTCACTAATTTGCCAATGCTATACTGGAACTTGCCAATCTCCTGCTCCAATCTCCAATTACAGGCATACACTACCACATTTGGCTCAGAATGTAAGTTCTAGAAACTATGGAAATGTTATATAAATTTAAATTATACAATGTACATCCAAAATTTGGAGTTACAATATACATCTGAAAATTTAACTTTATAAATTGTAGGTTTCATAATAAAGATAAAATGAATCCTCAACAAGTATTGTGAACAATATCAGTATTGAATGTATTTCAGATTGTCACTCATTGCACAAAACCTACTAATGTTTTTTTCTTTTACTTTGAGAGTCAAAGTCAAAATCCTAACCATGATCTATGAGCCCCATATGTAAAGCAGCTTTCCTTATACATTCTAATACTTCAGGTTCATACATATTCCTTCCATGATTTATTCCTTTCCTCCTCATCCCTTAGTGTTTAAAAATTTTATGTTCTTCATCATTTATTTTCTATCTCCTCTAAAACAATTTGAATTCCATGAGCTCAGTTCATTTTTGTTTTTTGTTTACTGCTAAATTACCAATGCTAATTAAAAAGACTGAAGTGGTATATAATTCCATAAATGTATTTTTCCCCACAAATGAAGGAAGGGAAGAAGAATTGGAACTTTTAGATTTATTTCTTTTGTTTCATCTATAAGAATCACATTCCATAAGGATTTATGATCATTTTGGTGACTAAATAGAGAAGATAATGTAACATGGATAATGGAATAATCTGGAGAAATCTTGGGCAAAGTTTGATCTGCAATTTATTCTGGAATCATCCTATTGCTACTACAATTGCACTCTTAGACACCACAAAGTTCAAGATGGCTGTAAGGGTGGTATCCTGGAGGTGGTATGAGAATTTTAAAGTGCTATGAATTTCATAGCCTTTTGAAAAGACTGAAAGTAGTGTTTTGAAATATTATGGAAAGGGAATGTTGAAATATCTCATTAAGCTATTTACTGAAGGTAGGATGGGTATAAAGATATCTTCTGGATTTTTTGAATGAGTAACTTATTGGTCCATTTATCATTGATCTTTTTGGCAGTTGGCTCAAAAGGATCTCTACCAATCCTGGAAATGAAACTTGAAGTAAGTAAAGTAAAATATTTCACACCTAACTGGGACTTTTCATGATACAACTTCATAAATTTTCAAGTTTCCAAGATTATTTATCAGACATTAGGGATGTGTTGACATTTATTCACAAATATTGACAATTTTTAGTCTTCCACATTTTGCCATAACAATGCACTTTAATTCAAACTTCATCACCATGAATTGCTTTCCATTTGATTCTTTATTACTGTTATTTTTTTGCTAAAATGTATTTTCCTATGGAATTAATTGCATTCATTCAACATTCACCCATTTGTTCCATCTCCCTCAAAATGGCACATTGGTGAAATGCAGTTGCCCTGGTTTTCTGAAACATATTTCAGTCTACCTGATGGCACCATGCATAATCCCATATTAGTCAGGCAATCATTACTATAGAGAATTAGATTTACTCTGAACTGCAGATGAATAACTCAGTATTATTTCTTAATCCTATGCTACAGTACTTATACTTTCCATTTTCAACATCTCTCAATAGCTATGAACAGTGAAAATATTGCATAAAATAACTCATTTGCTCTAATTATTCGATGTCTCTGAAATTCCAGTAGAGGAAAATTTTCTTCAGAAAAAAAAATCATCCTATTCCACTTAGACATGGAAAGTTAAAAAAATGATTCCATCTGCTGAGATCTCATTGGATTTAGTGAAGCAAGTAATGTTCAAAGTAACAGTCACACAGAATGTCACTGGAGTTTCAACCAGATAGTATTAAAAATAAATCATTTTAATCTTGAAAGAAAGAAAGCTGTTAAAATGATAAAGGATATTAAGCAAAATATTCTTAGTATAATTATAACATTCAGATGGCAAAGTCTTAATTAAAATTTTAGAATACATGGAGGAATTAGTTAAAAGACAATGAACAGTGCATATTGAATGACAGTGCAGTGCTGTGACTAGTCATGAAGATCACATTATCATTGTATCTTCACCACATTATATTGTGCTCCATACAAAGTTTATATAACAAATGTCAGTAAAATTAGTCAATTCTGTATCTATGCTTTATAATCTTCAGAGCAATTATTCTTGTCAAAAAAAATCACTATTTCTTTTCTTTATTCCTTTCAAAGTCATAAATCTACTTTCTAACTTTTCATAAACCTGAGAAAGACATGATCATTCTTCTTTTAGAATGAGTTGTTTGTTTCTCTTTTGATAATAAATCTAATAATTAAAATAAACTCTGCATATGGGGATACTTATCAATATTTATTTTAAAGGAGTATGATTAGATTTTAAAATTTCTATTTGCATCTATATATTTCTCTCCTCTCATTTCCAGTTAAAACTAGAGCAGGATATTGAAGGGTGATACAATGTACCAGAAGTGTTCTCATACTGTTCAAATGGAACTTAAAGACATATTAATTGGCCATTTTCTGGGGGAAGACTTGATAGGGATTTGGAACTATGAGATTTCCCTCAAGGTTCAATCCCCAAATCACAACCACAACAAAAACAGCATCCACAGAGGAACACTGGATGAAGCTAAAAGTAAACTGAATGGTATGTGATAGAAGATGAAGAGACTGCCATCAGTATCTGCAGGAATGCTTTCACAATCTGCAGGACCCTATTGACACAACCTCATTCTTTCTATATTATACCTTCATAGCATACCAGAAGTAACTCTCAATGTGTCACAAATGATGACACAATTGGGTAATGGCTGTTTTTTTTTTTTAAAAAAAAAGATTATATAATCATTCAATCTTTTGCAATACGTAATATCAAGTAAATTAGGTGAAGAATATATAAAAGGAAGCAGTGATTTAGAAAATGAGTTCAGTAGAAGTTTATAACAAAGCTCATGGAGGTTAAAAGATGTGCAAAAACATGAAATTGTATGAAGAACTGATTTAAAAACTCAGCCATTTATAAAAATAATTGTATCTGAAAACATGGAAATATAAACGAAGTAATTACTTTTAAAATTACAGAAAAAAATTCTTTAAACTGGAAAAGTCCAAAAATTACCAACCCATATTTGCAATATACCAGATATTTTCCCTTTCTTTAAGAATGAAAGAGAAACCTTTTTAAGAATTCACATAGAAAATAACAAAATCCACCTCTCTCCACACATCCAAACTTTAACTGGGAATCAGATTTCTCTGGTACAAGCAAAATTGACAGAACATTTAATCTACACTTTAACATTTAAAATTTAGTGTCAGTTTGTATCACTGCTACTATTGCAGTCTAAATATTATATCTTTAAAGTATAAAATTGAGATGGTGAATAGTTGTTAGACATACATGTGCTGACATACACACATATAAATTCCAAAAAATATTGTAAAAATATATATTCAGTCAGCTAATGCACAATTATGAAAGAAACTGATGGAAGGGGATAGAACGTATTTCATTTCTGCTAAATTAATTTATCAAATATGCATTCTGGCATTTTGAGAAATAAATTACAAAGGGACCTCAAGAATTTGAAGTATGAAAGAAATGGTGAATATTGAAATTACTTAAACTTAGGGTTGATATTTAAGCTATTCTTTGTAGTTCAATAATTAATGCATATGTTAATTATATAATTTATTTGAAGTAAGGTACATAATTTTAGAAAAAAACAAATTTATTGTGGCAATTGGCATTTAAAATTATTTTGTTTTCCAATAAAATATAGAGAGTTAAGGATAAAAGTAACATGCTATTTTATATTACTAATTCATTCTAGATTTTGGAAGATAGATGTAGTTTCAAATACAAACTTACAAGCAGAATTAAAATTAGATTAAATACTCAATTCACAATAAAGAAGAAAAATGAGCACCTAACCAATATAGCAAAATACACTTTTTGTATATTGAGAAATCTAGTAAAAAGCATATAAAAATAGTTTGAAAAAAATATAAAATGACATGAACAAGCTAATAAAGTATGCCATAAAGCTCTAACGAATCACTAATATATCATGGCCAAATAAAATGATTTTCATAAAGATAAGAACATCTTAATATTAAAATATTTATTAATGGTATTTTATATTAAGTTAAAAAATGCATACAGGCTACTAGATGCTGAAAATAGATCTTTTAAAATAAAAATGCATTCCTTATAATTTCTCTTTGTTAATTAATAAGGAAATAATTTCTTAATATAATTAAAACAGTATTTAAATATCATCAGCTTTGTCCAAATTATTGAGATATTTGTGTAAATTGAGTTGAAATTTATTCCTATTCATAACATTATATTAGAAAATCTTTTCCAGGTTTCAGGAGATGGGCATTGATTGACTTATATCAATGTAAGAATGCTTTTATTACTGTTTCAAAATTATAAAATCAGAAGCCACACAAAGGACCAAGCAAAAGTCTTTCCACAATAACAGATAAATCATTGGAGATTTTAATATTCTCTTTCCACCTATTAAAATGCTGAATTATGTTTGGGAAGAGGGCCTTTGCAGTATTTTATTTATTTTTTATGAATAGTGTTCCACATTTTTAATATGATTAGTACACATTCCACCATAAAGGATCTTATGACATATAACCCAAGAAAACAAGCAATACAAAAAAAACTTATAAGCAACCCACATGAGATTTATCCCACAAAACCTTCAATTATAATTGTGGTTGACATTTTCATGAAACAGGGAGAAGAACAGATAAAATAGGGAAGAAATAGAGATATTTGGCAATCGTTGTTTGTGGCTACTGGGTAATCAGTGGCTCAATTGTTTCCAGACACCCTCAATTGTTAATAGAATTAATTCCCTTGTGACTGCATGAGTGAGTCTAGGGTGTTCTGTGTTTGGAATTGAAGTCTCTGATAGCTTCATGACTGTGGCATGCTTGGTGGCTAGGAAGTTTCTGTGTAAGACACAGAATGCCTTGCTGCTAGGAAAAGTTTTGTGCAAAGACACAGAATGCCTGGCTGCTATAACAATGTTCTTCATGATGTGGCTCTATATTAGAGTCTTATCATCCTTGACCTTGATCTCAGGCACACAGCTCCTGGGAATAAAGGAACTCTCTTGTTAGACAAGGACAATGTTTCACTGAGCCTAAACCCATCCACAGAACAGTAACTTTATACAATGTACTTTCTTAAGAGCTACACAAAGTTCCTAACATTGCACATTGCAATTTAGTATGTAACTGAGGAATAAGCTGCATGTTGCTAAGTCTGTAATCTGCCTAGTAATACAATGAACAATATATACTAATGATGCCAATGACCTCAAGTAACCTATTGATATAAATAAAGCTTGGCATCTTGGCCTTTCTGCCATTCTTCCATCGTTTTTTTCCTGCCTCTGCATCTTGTCTCTGTGTCTCTTTTTATTTTCCTTACAAGTGAGGATTTTAGTTTTGTTCCAGAAGTTATCCTCAGGGTCCAGCAACTGCTTTACATCTTTTGCCAGATGGGCATCTAAACACAACCACTTACTTCAAGACTCCCTCAGAAGTTTTGGGTCAGAAAAGGAGAAAAGGAGAGAATGTGTTTGCAGGAAGTTAGATTATACATGTAGAGATGTAATTGGTGGTAGTGATGTCTATCACCTTTGCCTTATTCTATGGTTGAGAACAAGTCACAGGTCTGGGCCATAGACGAAGAAATGAAATTGTAGACATATCAGGAGACCAAAATCAGACCCTTGGGCTTTATCTTCCATACCTATGAACAACATAATTATATATAATGTACTCTTAATTGTCTCTTTTTAAGACATAACACTATAGTATTATATACAGAGAGAAAGAGAGAAGTATGCACACACACATACACACACAAACACAAACATGGATGATCTTTTACTTTTTGTATTCATTTTCCACATGAAAATGTAGCACACGTGTACAGTGCATCACATGACAGACATAGACTTAATGGGTTATTAAAAGTCAGTGAATATAAGATGCCTTTCAGAATTACTCAATTCAATACTCAATTAAATACTCAATTCAATACTCAATTCACAATAAAGAAGAAAAATGAGCACCTAACCAATATAGCAAAATACACTTTTTGTATATTGAGAAATCTAGTAAAAAGCATATAAAATAATTTGAAAAACAATATGAAATGAGATGAACAAGCTAATAAAGTATGCCATAAAGCTCTAACAAAACTTTTGATATTTTATACTGGTCAAGTGAACTTTTTAGCATATTCTACTTAATAACAATAGCCATTTCTATGGAGACTCCACTCATTGCTCCATGAAATAACTGCTATGTTATTTCACTTACAATGAAAGGAACACTGCATGATTTGAAATTAGAATGTGCTGTGGACACATAAGAACCTGCTTGATATATTCCCCCTGTGATTCACTTTAATTCAGGAAATTATTGTTTCATAAAGAAACCTTGTCCACTGAGTCAAATGCTCACTTTCACATCAGGAACTGTGAGGGTGTCTCATGAATTAGCATACTTATCTGGGCATCCTCTCTCAGATGCCAGCACTGAATAGGCATCTTACCACCCAACATGCTCTGCTTAAATATGAGGTGCTTCAGAGTGTACATGGGCCAATGCCCATGGAGGGAGCTCAGCAGTTATGTAGTTTAAGCTCAATTACTTCACAAGTAGGCTCACACATGACAAGAATTATATTATGATTTCCTAAAACTTTTATCAGTATCTGGCCTTTAACTAATAAATATTGTGTGTTTATATTTTCACTGTTATTACATCTATTTAGAGAAATTTAGCAATGTTGGCATTAATGCAACAAACTTCCCATTGGAGTAAGTTCATGGATTATCAGCTTCATTTCATTGTTCATTTGGTTTTACTGATTCATGCACATCTTCAAATAAGAAGAGATATCTTTAAATGAACCAAGATTATTTGATTGCTTCTAAAATTCAAAGTATAGTTCTTACAGAATTTCCATTTGTAGTTTCATATAAGTAAATAATAATTGCCTTAGAGTGCTAAGTATGTGGTCACTTTTCTTGACTTTTCAAGTAAAAGATTTTGTCATGACTTGCATTTCTGGTGATTTCATAAGGATTTCTTAGAAACTAGCCTTTCTAGAAGAAGGGGCCCAGGAATCAATAATAAAAATAAAAATATGTTTACATTAGTCTTAAGATACTGATGCTTACAAAATAAGCCTTGTTTTGACAAAGGTAATAAGTTTCTTCTCAGTTTCTTAGAAAACTAACAAAAGAGGGATAATTGGAAATAAAGAAACACATTATGTTTACTTTTTTAATTGCACTAATTATGTCAAATTTTTCCTACAACAAATGGATTTTTGTTTTTTAAAATCTGTGTGTATCCTAATTCCACAGTACAGCAGTTAATAAAATCATATTGGAAGTCTAAGTAGAATGTATCTTGCATTAAATGAAATTAGAAGATTTGATATTCTGATATAAGGACCACTATTAGGTAAATCAACTTTCCCTGTACATTGCTAGTATATGTCTTTTTGTTTATGAATATAACTTTTTCCATCATTCTTCTTTTCATTTTCTCATATGTTTCTGACTCTTGATATATACTGTTATGGCTGCTCCATTACTTTAAGAAGGTTTGGAAAGTCATTTCTCAAATTATGTTCAGTAAAGGTTCTGCTTCTGTGGCTTGCCTAACCTGTATTGAATTTAAAAGTTGATTCTGAATTCCAGCCAGAAAATATGGCATAGGCCTGCTTTTTCCTACAACTACAAACCTAGAAGATTCCTCAAGAGATAACTATTAAAGAATTGTGAGATGCTAAGAGTGGAGTCAAATGGTAGGGATAGATCTGGAAAGTTTACAAGGCAGAATTCTGGAAATAATCAAAACTTTACAGAGGACCTGGGAGATTTTCAAAGTACCTCTCAAGTATTCAGTTGAGTACTAATTAGCACATGCTACTGATTTGTTGTGCACTTATCAAGATCTCAAGCCATAATTATACGCTGTCTACGAGACTCCTATTTCAAATGTAAAGACATTAATCTGTGAAAAGCAAAAGGAAATAGAAAAAAAGAAACCATGCCAACACTAACAGCAATGTGATGGATGTGAGAGCTTTGGAATGTCTATATCTTTATACAAAGAAGACACCAGAGCAAAATATATCTTCAGGAATAGGAAGGCCATTTTATAGTGGAAGGATGTAAATTTGTCAAGGAGATAAAATTATTGTAAAGATTCATGCATGAATAAATGAGCTCCAAATATTTAAGCAAAACTGATAAAAGTATAAGAAGAAACATTCAAATTGTCAACCATAGCTGAATATTTCAAAAACTCCTGTGCATAAATGATAAAAAAAAGTAAACAGAAAATCAGTGAGTATATAGAATGCTTGACTCTTCTATCAACCAACTTGAGCCAAGTGGCACGTATAAAACATTCCAATCAACACCAGGATACACATCCTCATCAAATGTACATGGATTATTTACCAAGATAGATCATCTTCTGTACTACAAAAAAGTATTAACCTATATAAAGGATTTTAAGTTTGATACAAATATGTTCTCTTACATCAATTAGAATGTGATTAGAGATTGACTCTATCTGATTTTTGCAAGGATGTAGAGCAACTCTGAATCTCTATTCTGTCAGTAGAAATACAGAATGTTACAAACATTTGAAAAACTACCTCCATTTTGTGCTGGTATAACAGAAAGATTGAGAGTAATTCATAATGAAAATAAATGTATTTTATCACTCTTCTGGAGGCTGAGAAGTCCAAGAACAGGACACTGGCATTTGGTGAGAGCTGTCCTGCTGTCATCACATGACAGAAGGCAGCAGGGACTAGAGAGGAAGAGGAGCTAAACTCATCCTGTTAAAATGGCACAAATACCACTTATCAGAGCAAGGCTTTCATGGTCTAATTGCACATTAAAATATCTCACATCTTATATTGTTGCAATATAAATTTAATGTCAGTATGAGTTTTAAAGGGGCAAATATTCAAACTATAGCCCCATCCATCCCACTCCTAGGTACTTTCTCAAGAGGAGAGCATTTTCCATGTTAATTTTCATTATAGCTTTAAATGTAATCACAAGTAGTGATCAAGTAAAATGAATGGTAAAAGAAGAATTGATAAATTGCGTTCACTAATACAAAGAGGAATGAAGCACTGAACAGTGATAACTTGGATAAAGCTTGAAACAGTTATGCTGGGAGAGAGATTCTGAAAAAACAGGGAGAACATGGAGTGTACACTGAATGACTCTAATAATATTTAATAAAGGAAGTATCCCAAGCTGATGGGAAGCAGATCAGGAAATTCTTGGAGTGAGGAGGCTCAAGGAGGTCTATAAGATCAGAAACAAAAGGAAACAAAGAAAGTTTGGAGGTGATGCATCTTTAATTACTATATATGTTCTTAATGATGGTGATGTTTTCACAGGTAAGCAAAACTTCTCTAATTTTATAATTTAATCAGGTTGCTGATTCTATGCTCATTATTTGTCAATAAATTTTTAGTCAATGGCAAAATGAATGTAAAAAAATATGGGGAAAATTGTTTGCATTATGAAATTTAAAAAGATTATAACATCTTAGATTATTCATGCATACAAGTATGACTATAATTAAAATATGAGCATTGCCATTCTTCAACCCATTTGAGTGGTCTGGAAGCAAAATGTTTTATGCAAACAATCTTCAGTCTTCAAGAATGGAGAATCTTGAGAACAAATATTGTGGTTTGACAACCACAGAGCATAAATGACTTCTGTAATTTTCTCTGGTATTAATAAAAAAATGAACAAAGAAGACTTCTCTCAATTAAGGCCATAGTGTTTAAGGTAGATGACTCTCATTTCTTTTTTATTTTTATAAAATTAAGTCATTTTCTATTTAGCTCTGAACTTTTTTTTTCATAATTTTAATTAAAAAATTTTAAAAACCAACATATTTCAAAATTAAATAAAATTTTCTATATTATTAAAATGTACAACCTAATAATATTTAAAAATTTCACACTATAATTTGTTAGAAAATCATACTTTAACTTGACAAATTATCAAAAATAATGAAGAAAAATTCCATTGGAAATATACTCAATCAATTTTTGATGGACATTTAGAATTAATGACAATAAAATATATAAACTATTTAAAAGACAACAAAGTCTATATCATTTATATACATGTGCATATTGATTCTTAAACAAAAGATTCATAAAAATTCTAATTTCTTAAAACAATTAGTTTAAATATTTAAATAAAATTACTGTATTTCAATTTAAAAGTTTATTTTTATTTATTATTACTGTAAGTTTACCTAAATAAAAAATGACTAAAACTATTAAAAACAAAGTTATACATAAAAACGAGCCCAAGACTTCTTTTAAAAAAAAATTAGTTGTAGGTTAACTCAATACTTTTATTTTTGTTTATTTATTTTTTTTGTGGTGCTGAGGATGGAACCGGGTGCCTCACCTGTGCTAGGGGAGTGCTCTACCACTGAGCCACAACCCCAGCCCTAGCCTAAGACTTTTGAGAGTTACAACAAAATAGCAAAACATAAAACGTAACTGCTATAAAAATAAGATTAAAAATAAAACAAAACATGAAATTATACATCATTAGGAAAGAGAAAGACCACAGCCTCACAGATAAGTGACATAGATATTTATAATTTTAATTTTAATCAAAAGAGCACTATCTTTAAAATTCTTGCTAATACATTTTTTGTTGAGACATAATATTTATACATCATTAGGGGTTTCACGTGGTCATGCAGTACATATATACAATGTGTAATAATCAAATCAAGATAACAAACACTTTCATCTCTTCAAATATCTTAGTGTAGGGAAATTTGTATTCTATAATACATTTTAATGTCTTTTCAGGTTATATGATATCTCAAAAAATACAGCACGAAGGTGAATGAAATGCTAACAATTTGGACCCATCATTATGTTAAAGGAACAATACAGCTAAGATATAATTAAGGGCTGATTTGGCTGCTACATTGCTGTGAGATTCTTTAAATCACTAGCAAATAGACAGAAACTTCCCTGTGTTAGTTTTCTAGGACTGCTGTAATAACTTACCACAAACTAAGTAGGTAACCAACAGAAATTTATTGTCTCGTGATTCGGGAACCAGAAGTCCAAAGTCAAGGTGTCCTCAGAAGCAAGCTTCCTCTGAGTCCTCTATGCACAGACCATTTTCTTCTTCTTCCAGCTGCTGATAACCTCAGGCATCCCTTGGCCAGTGGCAGCATAACTCCAATCACTGCCTTATCTTCATAGGGCAATCTTCTCTCTATGTATCTTCTCTTTTTGTAAGAATACCAATCATATTTAATTAAGGGACACTTTAATTAGTTAACTTTATGTTATCTAAAGATTCTATTTCCAAAAAGATTCTATTTCCAAATAAGGTCACATTCTAAAAAAACTGTAGATTAGGGCTTCAACTATTTTTTGATGGACAAAATTCAATCCAAAACAACCCACATCCCCAGACAAAATACATATGTGTAGTAACCAGAATGAAAAAGGATTGGTTCATACTATTATATGAAATGACACATTGAGTTACTTTTGCTTCCTTTTTGATGATCTTGAGTATGGTACACTATATATGTCCTATCCTCCCAAAAAGAGAACTATGTAATCCTCCCAATATCTATATGAATTAGGCTCTGATATTATTAATAATTTAAAGAGGGGGAAACAGAGACACAGACAACTTTGGTAAATTGATCAAGACACATAGGGGCTTCCTCTTTCGCTTCGCTCCGGGCAGAGAAGCTGAGTGTGTAATCAGCAGTGGATTGTAAGTACCCGAGGCAAAGAAAGCTCAGTGCGCCCCGCCTTTTTTTTTCTTTTTTTTTTTTTTGAATATTTTTTATACAGGGAGAGTTTGTGGATTGGGATTGTTGGCGGGGCTGTGGTTTCTGTGCCAAAAATCCACTCCGCGGGAGCCGCCATTTGCTTTCTGCTTGCTGTCTTGATGGCATTGTCCGGCAGCCGCACCTAGAGGTTGGAGCTGGGCTGTGTGCCGAGCCCTGTCCTCCGAAGGCTGGACTGCAGCCTCGAGCGCCTCGGTGGCCTGTTTGCCACTGCACCTTCGGGCAGAGCCTGCTCTGGGGTCGTTCTGCACCCCCCTGCTAGGGGACCCGTGCTCTGGAGGAGGGGGACGGAGAGCCGCAGCGGCAGCCGCTTGGGCCCCAGGGGCTGGGCACCGGGCTGAAGAGCTGCGGAGGCCAGGGCGGCTCTGCTACGGTCGCACACGAGCGCAGCGCCCGTGAGCGTGGCCCAGAGACGGAGGCGACGGCGGCAGGGTTTCATTCCTAGAAATCTGGACTGGAAACAGAAGCAGCAGTTTGTATAATCCCAAGAACTTGCTTATGCCAGGAAGCTGTAAGGGCAACATGAATATTACTGAGGAGATCTAACATGGTGGCAGGCGCAGAGAGATCAAGTCTCTGACATCTTCAACTGCGCGGGCATAGGGAGCCGTAAACTGTCTAAATGCTGTTTGCTCAGGATCACTAGGCAATGCTGAGCTGACGTGGATCTGGGGTGTACAGGCTGGGCCCCTCAGAGCACAAACACAGAGCCCGAATCGGAGGCAATTAAGCTCCGGTTCGCCTGCTTCGTGTGACTCAGCACTAACGATCCCACTGAAATAATTGGTAGGCCCTTAGGAACTTACAGAGGTAAAAGCCAACCGAGCCTTCATAGGCAGTGGCCACAGGACTGAAACAGGGATTGGGAGAGACAGTCAGGACCCACCCGTTGCATTGGTCACCCGGCAAAGGGAACGAACGGTCACCACTTGCATGGGAAACCACCATGGCAGAGAAATGGCGTCACGGGCGGAGGAGATAACTGCATTGAAACCAGCGCGACAGGTGTGTAATCCCCTAGTCATCTCTCTCCACACAGCGGGGAAACCTTAAGGGCGACTCCCAGCTCTCCTGTGAACGCAATAACCAGACCGAGGGAATCAGGAGTGGCGCGGGACTCGCGGCGCAGAACTCCCGGCTACCGCTCCCACCAGTGCTGACAACTGAGGGCTCTTGCACCAGCTACCAGGGGCGTGGCTACAGGAGGGCAAGCAAATTCGCTGGGGGATCTCAGCCCCAAGCTCTACAAACTTAGGGTCTGAGGGAGGCAAACAGGGAGAGTGAGCCCAGGTGTTCATGAAAACAGGGCTCCCAGGAGCAGCAGACCTGGCGTGTAGACAGTATTGTGGTGAGCGCCACAGGTGAGCACGGCCTGGCTTGAGGAAACACAAGACAAGGCCCTAGACACTCAGGATTGGAGACCAGCCCAGTCTAGGAGAAAGAGCTGCTGCACAGTGAATGGTTCCCACCTACTGAGAGGAGAAGCTTGGCCCAGTGGGCACAGCTCCACCTACTGGAAGAGAAGTTAATAGAACTCTAGGACTGCATTTATTATTATTATTATTATCATTTTTTTTTCTTTTTCTTTTTTTTTCTTTTTTTCCTTCTTTTTCTTTCATTTTCAATTTTTATTTGTTGATGTTCTTTTACTTTTTTCAATGTTTCTATTTTTTTAAATTTTTTATTTTATTATTATTATTTTTTTAATTTTAATTTTCATTTTTTATTATCATTATTATTTTTGTTAAATTTTTTTTCTCATCTTTTATTTCTTTCTTTATTATCTAATCTTTGTTATTTTTGTTCCTTTTGTCTTTTCATTTCTTTTCAATTTTCTTATTCCCCCTTCCTTGAATTCTACCTGCCTACTCTCACTCTCTTTAGTGACTTCTTCCCTTCCCTTCTAATATCTTTCCTCCCAAGCATCAAATAAATCTATAAGAGTAAACAGAAACTCAGCAGTCAAACAGAACAAGAAGTAACATGAGCAGCATAAAAAAGCAAGGAAGAAAAGGAGTACAAACAATGAAGGACAGCCTAAATATTCAGGAGGACCTAGAGTCAGCAGAAAAATGGTCATATAAAGAACTCAAGGAATACCTTAGACAAATGGAATGGAACCTTAAAGAAGATATGAGACAGCAAATCCAAACAGTGAAAGAACACTTTGAAAATGAATTACATTAACAGATAAAAGAAGAAGTTAAGCATCTTTATCAGGAGATAGAGATTATAAAAAAAAACCAAACAATAATTCTAGAAATGAAGGAAACGATAAACCAAATTAAAAACTCAATAGAGAATATCACCAACAGAGTGGAGCAAGTAGAAGCCAGAACATCAGATAATGAAGACAAAATATATCATCTTGAAAGGAGCCTAGCCAACTCAGAAAGGCTGGTTAAAAACCACGAGAAAAACATCCAAGAGATATGGGATAACATAAAAAAACCAAACCTATGAGTCATCGGGATAGAAGAAGGTACAGAGATTCAAACCAAGGGAATGAGTAGCCTGCTGAATGAAATAATTACAGAAAACTTTCCAGAAATAAAAAAGGGAACGGATATACAAATTTTAGATGCATACAGGACACCGAGCACACAAAATCACAGTAGACCAACGCCAAGACACATTGTTATGAAGATATCCAATATACAGAACAAAGAGAAAATATTAAAAGCTACAAGAGAAAGGAGGCAGATTACATTCAGGGGTAAACCAATAAGGTTAACAACGGATTTTTCATCACAGATGCTGAAAGCGAGAAGATCCTGGAACAATGTATTTCAAACACTGAAAGACAATGGATGCCAACCAAGAATTCTGTATCCAGCAAAATTAAGCTTCAGGTACGACAACGAAATAAAAATCTTTCATGATAAACAAAAGCTAAAAGAATTTGCAGCCAGAAAACCAGCATTGCAAAGCATCTTGAGCAAAACACTACATGAGGAAGAAATGAAAAACAATAACCAAAACCATCAGTGGGAAGTGCCTCTATAAAGACAGAGGGTGGGGGGAAAGCTAACCATGGAGAAACAAACTAAATTAAAAAAAAAAGAAGAAGAAGATAAATAATCAAACATGGCTGGAAGTACAAGCCATATATCAATAGTAACTCTAAACGTTAATGGCTTAAACTCTCCAATAAAGCGACATAGGCTGGTAACATGGATTAAAAAAACAAATCCAACAATATGCTGCCTCCAGGAGACACATCTGATTGGAAAAGACATACACAGGCTGAAGGTGAAAGGTTGGGGAAAAATATACCACGCACATGGTCCTCGTAAGCAAGCAGGGGTGGCCATCCTCATATCGAATAAAATTGACTTCAAGACTAAATTAATCAAAAGGGATAAGGAAGGACATTATATACTGTTAAAAGGAACCATTCACCAACAAGACATAACAATTATCAATATTTATGCACCAAATAATGGTGCTGCAACGTTCATAAAACAAATTCTCCTCAAGTTCCAGAATCAAATAGACCACAACACAATAATTATGGGTGACTTCAACACACCTCTCTCACAATTGGACAGATCCTCCAAACAAAAGCTGAATAAAGAAACTATAGAACTCAATATCACAATCAACAACCTAGACTTAACTGACATATATAGAATATATCAACCATCATCAAGTGGATATACTTTTTTCTCAGCAGCACATGGATCCTTCTCAAAAATAGACCATATATTATGCCATAGGGCAACCCTCAGTAAATATACAGGGGTGGAGATAATACCATGCATTTTATCTGATCACAATGGAATGAAACTGGAAATCAATGATAAAAGAAGGAAGGAAAAATCCTACATCACATGGAAAATGAACAATATGTTACTGAATGATCAATGGGTTACAGAAGACATAAAGGAGGAAATCAAAAAATTCTTAGAGATAAATGAAAATACAGACAAAACATATCGGAATCTATGGGACACAATGAAAGCAATTTTAAGAGGGAAATTCATCGCTTGGAGGTCATTCCTCAAAAAAAGGAAAAACCAACAAATAAATGAGCTCACACTTCATCTCAAAGCCCTAGAAAAGGAAGAGCAAAACAACAGCAAATGTAGCAGAAGGCAAGAAATAATTAAAATCAGAGCAGAAATCAACGAAATTGAAACAAAAGAAACTATTGAAAAAATTAACAAAACTAAAAGTTGGTTCTTTGAAAAAATAAATAAGATTGACAGACCCTTAGCCATGCTAACGAAGAGAAGAAGAGAGAGAACTCAAATTACTAACATACGGGATGAAAAAGGCAATATCACAACAGACGCTACAGAAATACAGAAGACAATTAGAAATTATTTTGAAAACCTATATTCCAATAAAATAAAAGATAGTGAAGACATCGATAAATTCCTTAAGTCATATGATTTGGCCAGACTGAGTCAGGAGGATACTCACAACTTAAACAGACCAATAACAATAGATGAAATAGAAGAAGCAATCAAAAGACTTCCAACCAAGAAAAGCCCAGGACCAGATGGGTATACAGCGGAGTTTTACAAAACCTTTAAGGAAGAATTAATACCAATACTTTTCAAGTTATTTCAGGAAATAGAAAAAGAAGGAGCTCTGCCAAATTCATTCTATGAGGCCAACATCACCCTGATTCCGAAACCAGACAAAGACACCTCAAAGAAAGAAAACTACAGACCAATATCTCTGATGAACCTAGATGCAAAAATCCTCAATAAAATTCTGGCAAATCGGATACAAAGGCACATCAAAAAAATTGTGCACCATGATCAAGTAGGATTCATCCCTGGGATGCAACGATGGTTCAATATACGGAAATCAATAAATGTCATTCACCACATCAATAGACTTAAAAATAAGAACCATATGATCATCTCAATAGACGCAGAAAAAGCATTCGACAAAGTACAGCATCCCTTTATGTTCAAAACATTAGAAAAACTAGGGATAACAGGAACTTACCTCAACATTGTAAAAGCTATCTATGCTAAGCCTCAGGCTAGCATCATTCTCAATGGAGAAAAATTGAAGGCATTCCCCCTAAAATCTGGAACAAGACAGGGATGCCCTCTATCACCACTTCTATTCAACATAGTTCTCGAAACACTGGCCAGAGCAATTAGACAGACGAAAGAAATTAAAGGCATAAAAATAGGAAAGGAAGAACTTAAATTATCACTATTTGCAGATGATTCTATACCTAGAAGACCCAAAAGGGTCTACAAAAAAACTACTAGAACTAATAAATGAATTCAGCAAAGTGGCAGGATATAAAATCAACATGCATAAATCAAAGGCATTTCTGTATATCAGCGACAAAACCTCTGAAACGGAAATGAGGAAAAACACTCCATTCACAATATCCTCAAAAAAAATAAAATACTTGGGAATCAACCTAACAAAAGAGGTGAAAGATTTATACAATGAAAACTACAAAACCCTAAAGAGAGAGATAGAAGAAGATCTTAGAAGGTGGAAAAATGTACCCTGTTCATGGATAGGCAGAACTAACATCATCAAAATGGTGATATTACCAAAAGTTCTCTATAGGTTTAATGCAATGCCAATCAAAATCCCAACGGCATTTCTTGTAGAAATGGATAAAGCAATCATGAAATTCATATGGAAAAATAAAAGACCCAGAATAGCAAAAGCAATTCTAAGCAGGAAGTGCGAATCAGGCGGTATAGCGATACCAGACTTAAAACTATATTACAGAGCAATAGTAACAAAAACAGCATGGTACTGGTACCAAAACAGGAGGGTGGACCAATGGTACAGAATAGAGGACACAGAGACTAATCCACAAAGCTACAACTATCTTATATTTGATAAAGGAGCTAAAAGCATGCAATGGAGGGAAGATAGCATCTTCAACAAATGGTGCTGGGAAAACTGGAAATCCATATGCAACAAAATGAAACTGAATCCCCTCCTCTCGCCATGCACAAAACTTAACTCAAAATGGATCAAGGACCTAGATATCAAATCAGAGACTCTGCGTCTGATAGAAAAAAAAGTTGGCGCCGATCTACATATTGTAGGGTCGGGCTCCAAATTCCTTAATAGGACACCCATAGCACAAAAGTTGATAACAAGAATCAACAAATGGGACTTACTTAAACTGAAAAGTTTTCTCTCAGCAAGAGAAACAATAAAAGAGGTAAATAGGGAGCCTACATCATGGGAACAAATTTTTACTCCTCACACTTCAGATAGAGCCCTAATATCCAGAGTACACAAAGAACTCAAAAAATTAAACAATAAGAAAACAAATAACCCAATCAACAAATGGGCCAAAGACCTGAACAGACACTTCTCAGAGGAGGACATACAATCAATCAACAAGTACATGAAAAAATGCTCACCATCTCTAGCAGTCAGAGAAATGCAAATCAAAACCACCCTAAGATACCATCTCACTCCAGTTAGATTGGCAGCCATTATGAAGTCAAACAACAAGTGCTGGCGAGGATGTGGGGAAAAGGGTACACTTGTACATTGCTGGTGGGACTGCAAATTGGTGCAGCCAATTTGGAAAGCAGTATGGAGATTTCTTGGAAAGCTGGGAATGGAGCCACCATTTGACCCAGCTATTCCCCTTCTTGGTCTATTCCCTAAAGACCTAAAAAGAGCATGCTACAGGGACACTGCTACTTCGATGTTCATAGCAGCTCAGTTCACAATAGCAAGACTGTGGAACCAACCCAGATGCCCTTCAATAGATGAATGGATAAAAAAATGTGGCATTTATACACCATGGAGTACTACGCAGCACTAAAAAATGACAAAATCATAGAATTTGCAGGGAAATGGATGGCACTAGAGCAGATCATGCTTAGTGAAGCTAGCCAATCCCTAAAAAACAAATACCAAATGTCTTCTTTGATATAATGAGAGCAACTAAGAACAGAGCAGGGAGGAAGAGCAGGAAGAAAAGATTAACATTAAACAGATACATGAGGTGGGATGGAAAGGGAGAGAAAGGGAAATTGCATGGTAATGGAGGGAGACCCTCATTGTTATACAAAATTACATATAAGAGGTTGTGAGGGGAATGGGAAAATAAACAAGGAGAGAAATGAATTACAGTAGATGGGGTAGTGAGAGAAGATGGGAGGGGAGGGAGGGGGGATAGTAGAGGATAGTAAAGGTAGCAGAATACAACAGTTACTAATAGGGCATTATGTAAAAATGTGGATGTGTAACAGATGTGATTCTGCAATCTGTATTTGGGGTAAAATTGGGAGTTCATAACCAACTTGAATCTATTGTATGAAATATGATATGTCAATAGCTTTATAATGTTTTGAACAACAAATAAAAAAAATAAATTAAAAAAAAAAGACACATAGGAAGGGCCAGGATTATAATCAGTGTAGTTGTTTTATGGATAAATTTCCAGGTCCCTGGAAGAAATAATTCTCAAAACTCTCTGTAAAATTGTGCTAGTTAAAAGTATATCAAAACCGGATTCCCTGACACCCATATTCATACTCTTATATATTCTGTCATAGAATAAAAATACATCACAACCTGGGCCGAAATAACTAGTAATTGCTATAAGCCAAGGATGGCTTCCTGAGTCACATGCACACCTTAGACTATATTTGTCTGTTGAAATATTATTACTTAAATGCCTGTTTCTGTTTTAAGTTGCTTAAATATTAGCTCTGCTTTGAGCTGTTTTTCATATACTCTGAGATTTTTTTGTCAACGTGAATTTTAAAGCCTTGTTTGGCATATATTTGTGTACATGCACAAACACATACACCATACACTTTATAGCTCTGATCTGGTAACCAAACTGAAGCTCCTTTGAAAATCAGTGAATCACACTGTGACAGGTTAATACCTCTGTTCCACTACTGCTGCTGTGCCAAGATGATGGATGATATAATGTGCAGGCGTCCAACTGAAAAAAGCCGCTGAGTCTTGGTGTGAATTGAGGTGTTGATGAAAGATGAGCTCTTGCTTAAAAGAACATATGTTGTTCATGAAACCTCCAGAGAAACTATTAAAAATGCACTATTCATTTTTAAGAGAGGTTTAATTACTGGTTAGGCAGCGTACAGCAGTGTTCCTATAATCTTCCTGTTGCAGCATTGCTGTGAATGATGGGGGTATGAAATATTCTGTACACAATTTCAGAAAACTGCAAGTTAGCATGGATAACAGCCTCATCAATGTGTCATCAGAAAAACTCAACTGGGAGGTCTGGCATAGTGAGAAGGCTGCCCTGTTTTACACTGAGGTTCAACATTCAAGAAAGTCGCAGATACCATTTTGGGCACCTTTCCTTATGTTTTTAGAGACTGTACAAATACATAGGAATTAAGAGCAGTGAAACATTTTAATTTCACATTGCTATCTCCAATTTGAGCTATACAGATAAGATTTTGCTGCAGGTAATTATAGAATTTGCTATTGTGATCAAGGGAATGCCAGTCAACTAGAAAAATTACAACAGATCTAGATAAGATAAAATCAGGCCAAGAAACAATAATTTGTAGGGGGGTTGTTTTTACACTATGCTTCACCAAAGAGTCCAGCTAATCCAGTTAGTGGTGGTATTTCACATCAATTTTTGATTCAGCTGCATATTTTGGATTTGAGGTAATTTCAGTGTAGCTGACATACTTCCATCAGAATATTGAAGTACCCAAAGAGACAACCCAGTTTTGTTTTAATTTGTGCAGAAATATTGACTGCTATAATGAATTGTGTCACTTCTGGACTGCCTGAGGGGATTGCTATTATCCATCCTGAAATATCATTTCCATCCAAAGCTTAATGATTGATTTCCCTATAAATTCATTGTTGTTTTATGGGTTTGAAACTTTCAAATGTAAATATTTCTTGCAAAGTTAAGACCATAGGCTTATATCAGTCCTCTTTATTGTCTGGTATCGATTTTTAGCTCTCAAATTGAATATATACTTGGACAAGAAAAAGAGAAGGATAAGAATTAAATCATAATGCAACTTGCTTTGAAGTAGAGCAGATATCTTCTATAGATAGGGAAAAGCAAATAAGTGAATACAAAGACTTTTAAGAAAGCAAGAAAACAACCTTTACTTAATGATGTTGTTTAGGGCTGATCTAGTTTGGACTGTGTAAAGCTGGCTCAAAGAAAACCAGAGACAAACTTGGATGAACGCAGGTGAAATTTAAGTTTTTTGTTTTGTTTTGTATTGTTTTATTTTATGAAGATTTACTGTACCATTCTCAGCTACTCTTTTATAAATGAGAAAGTAGGTTTTGAACAGTCTTTTGAATTCCAATTTTGTCATTTATTTTTTTGTGACTAACTTAAAACTGTATTTTGTCATTTAAATAATGAGGATACTAATAATATCTATACAATAGAATTGGTTTTGTGGGGATTCATAATAAAGTGTACATTAAAAAAAAACAAATAACTACTTGCAGAGAACAGGATAGAGGAAAGTGAAGTCAGGTGTCAGGACAAAGCATACATTTTATACCCAATTTTAAGATTCCACAAAATACAGCCGAAGGGTACACCGGAGTGAGTTCCCATGACTGGTTTCTTACCTACATAACAGAATACTTACTAAATGGGACCAACTTGAGGGCACAGATTCTACTGTCAAATGCTGTTTTTTTGTTTGTGTGCATGTATATTTGTGTGTGTGTATGTGTATGTATTATAGTTATATAAAATAGTTGGATTCATTGTGACATATTCATAAATGCATATAACATAGTGTTTAAGTAAGTTTTTCAATAATGGTGAACAAAATGCCTGACAAGAGCAATTTAGAGGAGAAAAAGTTTATTTGGGGCTCAAGGTTTCAGAGGTCTCAATCCACAGCATAAATATGGGCTCAAAGTGAGGCAGCACACCATGGGGTAGAGTCCAGGGGAGGGCAAGCCTTCCATGGTATGTCCCCCAATGACATACCTTCACCAGTCTTCACCTATGCCCCACTGCCCATAGCTAGCACCCGGTCAGTGCATTCAAACTAGAATAGACTGACTCAGTTGCAACTTTCACAACCCAATTATTTTCTCTCTCTATGATCCTGTATTAACACAGAAGCTTTGGAGGAACAACTCACATTGAAACCATGACAAATTGTTTTCTCCATTTCAGTCCCAATCACTACCTGCTTCCCATTGCACCTTCCTCCCTGCTGATCCCCTAACTCTACTCTATTGGTTTTCGTTCTATATAATTTTGAATTGGTACTTTATAAAATATAAAATTGAAATTCATGGTGTTTTAAAATAAGATAACTGCCTCTTCTCCTTATGGTATTCTCTGATGTGAACTTTTTGGAGATGTGTCTAAACTTTCCTTAATATCAATGATTCAAAATTTCTATATAATTTCTTGGTCATTTTTCTATTTTGAGTAGTTTTTTAGAACACTAACATTACCACCCACTTTGCTAGCTATAAATTTCTCTGATACACTGAAGATAATTGCTAAGAAACCAAGGAGCCAGAAAATCTACTTTTAAACATGGAGGAATTAATTGGCATCTTGTTCCTGTTGAGAGTCAATTTTCTTCCAAATTTGTTTTTCACAATATTGCCACCTGGTATGGTTTGGATATTGAATGTCCATCAAAAGCTCATGCATTAAAGGCTTGGAACTCAGCTTATGATGCTACTGGGAAGTTTTGGAAATCATAGAATATGGGACCCAATTGGAGGATGTTAAGTCACTGGGAAGATGCCTTTGAAGGGTATCCTGGGCCCCCCAGCTCCTTCATATTTTTCTCCTTTGCTTCCTAACTACCATCATATGGGGAGCTTTCCTCTACCACAATTCCCACTATAATATTTAGCCTCTCCATAGGCTCAAAGTAATGGAGAAAAGTGACCACAGAAACTGTGAGCCAAAATAAATATTTTATCATCTTGTTTATCTCAGGTGTTTTGTCACAGTGATGGAAAACTGACAAACACATCACCCCTGTCAATTCTTTTCCTCTGGGAAATTTCTTGCATTTCTCTTCCAGGTAAGGTAGGAAGGAAAAATCCATATCATTATGAAGAAGATTTTGTACTAATGGAAGTTTTAATTCCCCCTACATAAAATGTGAACTTAGTTCTGATCTTTCAAGTTTTTTATAAAATCTTTACAAAAACATTTATGAGAAATATTATAAAAAGTTGCATTAGGTTACTGGAACTGTTTGAAGAAAATAAAATAGACTACAAGTTTACACAACACATTTATTTTCTCACTCTTTCACAACCCAATTATTTTATCTCTGAACAGTCCTGTATTAACACAGAAGGCTAAAAGTCTATGATCAAGGTTCTAGTCAATT
The DNA here is from genome assembly GCF_021218885.2 of Marmota monax. Lineage (NCBI taxonomy): Eukaryota > Metazoa > Chordata > Mammalia > Rodentia > Sciuridae > Marmota > Marmota monax. The sequence continues at coordinate 1,128,145 of NW_026692997.1, read as the reverse complement.
TAGTTTCTAGATAGAACTGTATTCTTGACATGCAGATGACTACTTTCTTGTGTCTTAATGTGGCCTTTTCATTGCTGTGACCAAATACCTAATGAGAACAACTTAAAGGAGAAAATGTTTATTTGGAGATTATGATTTCAGAGTTCTGTTCATAGATGGCAAACTTCATGGTTATGGGGACAAGGTAAGGCAGAATATCATGGGTAAAGGGTACAGTAGACACAAGCAGCTCCTGTCATGGCAACAGGGAAGCAGAGTGAGTGAGGAAGGAGTCCCGAGGAAGAAGAACTCTTCCAGGGCACACCTCCAGTGACCCACCTCCTCCAACCATGTCCTATCTGCCTAGAGTTACCACTTAGCTTATTCAAACTAGGATGGACTTATCAGATTATAGCTCTCAAAATCATTTCATTTCTGAATATCTCCACTTTTACTGGTTTTTGAGAGGACACCTTGTATCCAAACCTAGCAGAAAGAGGGAGAGAGGAGAGAACACAACCTCTCTGGTGTCTCTTCCTATAAGGACCCTAGTTATTTTAGATCATGACACTACCTGAAATACCCAATTTAAGCTTAATTACTTATTTAGAGGCCCCCATTTCCTTGTATAGCTACACTGGAGGATAGAACCTCAACATATACATTTTAGGGAAACAAACATTCAGTTCATTACATTTTGCTCCTGTCTTCCAAAAAATGCATGTCTTTCTCACATATAAAATACATTCCTTCCAACTCAATCTTAAAGAAGAATGAAATTAAGGCATACAAAGGTAAATGGATAGGGCTGGAGAATATCATACTAAACAAAATAAGTCAATCCCCAAAAAACAAAGGCCAAATATTTTCTCTGATAAGTGGATGCTGATCCATATTGAGGGTGGAGGCTAGGGAAGAATGGAGGAACTTTGGACTGGCCATAGGGAAGTGAGGGGAAAGGATGGGGTATGGGGGTGGGAAAGATGGTGTAATGAGATGGAAATTATTACCATATATACATGTATGATTGCATGACTGGTGTGACTCTGCATCATGTACAACCAAAGGAATGAGAAGCTGTGCTCCATCTGTATACAATGCGTCAAAATCCATTCTGCTCTCATGTATAACTAATTAGAACAAATAAAAAAATGCAATTATTCCATCTCAATGGCAGCCAAGTCTTAACTTGGTACAGCAAGAACCCTAAAGTCTAAAGGCCAAATTCTACTCTAAATAATATACGTGAGTGAAACTTGAGACATAATTTGTCCTGAGGTAACATTCCTTCCCAGTTTAGAATCTGATACACCAGGAAGATTATATGCTTTAATATATTGGGACAAGCATTGGGCAGACATTTTCATTTTTGAGGGAAGAAATTCAAAAGAAGAAAGGGGAGGTGAAAACCATGGGAGTTCTAAATCTACCAAGGAAAATTTCATTAGAACATAAGTCTGGAGAATAACCCTTTTGGCTTAATGCCCTTCTCTCCTGGTCCACTTAGGCAGCAGCATCATCCCATATTTTCATAAAGCACTTCCTGCCTTCACTGCTTTCTTCACAGTCCCACCAAGGTAGTCTGCCATGATGGTCCCTTGTTCTGCTGAAACCATGGAGGTGGCCTTACTCTCTGAAACTGTAGAGGAAACAGTCTTGTCCTCTTGGCCTGTGATGGAAATATCAATCTTAATGTCCTTTTAACCACATTTTATAGTTATTCTTCCCTTTTCTTTAAACATGTGCTCAAAACTTTCCATCATTCTGTCCCATTTCTCTTTTATTTATTCCCTGTTGGCAGTGTTTCAAGGGGGATAATTCTACTGCTCTGTCTGGCTTTGGTTGATATGGATTATTAGGTCTGGCCTCCACAGCCATACTAATCTCATTATCAAATGTTTGTTTAATCACCATGTTAACAATTTTCTTGAAACATATTATTTTTTTCCTTTTTTTTCTTTTTTTCCCCCCAATATGGTTAGTTGGACATTTTCCAAAAGTCCATTTCTGGTTCTTTTCTACTTAACATCTCCTATAATTTATCACTCTTCTCTCGCATTTCACCATGATCAGTAAGAGGAAACCATTCCCTTTCATCAATGCCTTGCTTAGAAAACTCTCAGTGAAAAATCTAATTCTGTGTCTTTCAAGTTCTACAATCCTGTCCTCCTCAAAATAGTATAATACACTTAGGTCAAGTTCTTTGCCAATTTATAACAAAGGTTGCCTTTCCTATAGATTATAGTAAACTCTTCCTTATTTCCCTCTGAGGTTTTACTCAATGTTATTTAATATCCCTATTTCTATCAATGATCCCTTCAAGGTAATCTAGGGTTTATTTTAGAATTCACCTCAAAGTTCTCCAAGCTTCTACTCATTCCCTAGTTCCAAAACTGCTTCCTTGCTTTTGGGTATTTGTTTTAGCAAAATCTCCCATCACAATATCAAAACCTACATTATCCTGAACAGTTGGCTATTACAGAATACCATAAGTGGAATGGATTAAATAATTCAAATGCATTTTTTCATCTTCAGTACAGAACATTAAGTCTGTAAAATTCAGTCCTCAACAATATATGAGCCATAACAACAATTTACAAATATTGGTTAACAATAGTAGCCATGATAGCTTGAAAATAACTTCCCATCAATAATTTGGTGGGCATCCAGAAAGCTTTATTGTTGTAGGTTATTTATTGACAAACTGGAAGTTAATTTTAAATACAACTGGGTATTTGCATGACATACTTGTAAGGATAGATAGAGTCTAGGGATTTTTTTTAAGGTCATTTTTTTAAAACAACTTTTAAAAGTTTGTTACATTTATATAATTTCTCTACTAGAATACACTTAATAGTTTCTTTAATTATTTTACCCGAGTAATTTTGACTTAGAATCAGTCTGTCTAACAATATTCATGATATTAAGGATTTGTTTTGATGTGTGTATGTTTCATACTTAATAGCAAAGTTTTTAAGAATTAAAAAGTCTTTTTTTTAATTAAAAGAAAGCATTTGTACATATGCATCAGTCAGAACATAGTCAGGAAAAAGAAATCACACATCACACCAGTAGAAATGAAAAATACTAATATAAAGAATTAGGGAGTAATACATGTGGTTAACTACTAAATGGGATAGAAGAGGACTAAGGTATATAAAGACAGCAAATGTAGAAAGTGAATAAGTGCAAATGCAAGAACTTAGAAGAGGAATTTCCCATCAATGCTGAGATTCAAACTTCAATGGAGAGAGTATTGCTCCACAGAAACAGGCAGAATGCTATTAGCAAAGAAATTTCTATAAGGCTTGGGTCATAGCTGCCAATCAGCAGGAATGTCCCACTGGGAACTGAATATTCACAAGAGGCTGAAAGTAACCTAATCCATTTACAGCTGTGCCAAAGAAATAAAAGCAAAGAATAAATAAAATAAAAAATGCGAAATGTGTACTCATTAACATAGCTCTTTATTCTTAAATACAGCTGTAGTTTATCACAGAGTGAATTTTATTTTAGATTTTTCTCCTGGGGTTTGTTGCTGTTACCCATGGATGCCAAGAACCCCTGCAAAGTTGTTTTGTTTTTCCCGCAGACAATGAAATAGGCTCCAGAACCAAATCCTTTGGATTTTATCAATGTTTCCCTGAGCTGAGCTATTAACATTGATTGATGATGAGTCCATATTTATACATTCTTCTCTGATGAAGTGGGAAGAATGAACATTCTATTTTATATATCTCAAAACCAAGAATTTGCATGCTAACTCTTATACCACATGTAGAGTAATATGTGCTTATAGTTCATTTTCCTGTTTATCCCACAATAACCTGGGCCCTAGACAGACAACCATGAGAATAACTGAAATGTTCTATGTAAATTCACACATGCTATGGGTGTCCTATTGAGGAATTTGGAGCCCAACCCCACAGTATGTAGATTGTAGCCAACTTTTTCTTCTATCAGATGGCGTGTCTCTGATTTGATATCAAGCTCCTTGATCCATTTTGAATTAACTTTAAAGAGGGCGACTGCCTCCCCGTCGGGGAATCGAACCCTGGTCTCCCGCGTGACAGGCGGGGATACTCACCACTATACTAAAGAGGATGGCGGCCTAGAATCAACAAATGGGACTTACTCAAACTAAAAAGTTTTTTCTCAGCAAAAGAAACAATAAGAGAGGTAAATAGAGAGCCTACATCCTGGGAACAAATCTTTACTCCTCACACTTCAGATAGAGCCCTAATATCCAGAGTATACAAAGAACTCAAAAAATTAGACAATAAGAGAACAAACAACCCAATCAACAAATGGGCCAAGGACCTGAAGAGACACTTCTCAGAGGAGGACATACAATCAATCAACAAGTACATGAAAAAATGCTCACCATCTCTAGCAGTCAGAGAAATGCAAATCAAAACCACCCTAAGATACCATCTCACTCCAGTTAGATTGGCAGCCATTATGAAGTCAAACAACAACAAGTGCTGGCGAGGATGTGGGGAAAAGGGTACACTTGTACATTGCTGGTGGGACTGCAAATTGGTGCAGCCAATTTGGAAAGCAGTATGGAGATTTCTTGGAAAGCTGGGAATGGAGCCACCATTTGACCCAGCTATTCCCCTTCTTGGTCTATTCCCTAAAGACCTAAAAAGAGCATGCTACAGGGACACTGCTACATCGATGTTCATAGCAGCACAATTCACAATAGCAAGACTGTGGAACCAACCTAGATGCCCTTCAATAGATGAATGGATAAAAAAAATGTGGCATTTATACACAATGGAGTATTACTCTGCATTAAAAAATGACAAAATCATAGAATTTACAGGGAAATGGATGGCATTAGAGCAGATTATGCTAAGTGAAGCTAGCCAGTCCCTAAAAAACAAATGCCAAATGTCTTCTTTGATATAAGGAGAGTAACTAAGAACAGAGTAGGGTCGAAGAGCATGAGAAGAAGATTAACATTAAACAGGGATGAGAGGTGGGAGGGAAAGGGAGAGAGAAGGGAAATTGCATGGAAATGGAAGGAGACCCTCAGAGTTATACAAAAGTTCATACAAGAGGAAGTGAGGGGAAAGGGAAAAATAATACAAGGGGGACAAATGAATGTCAGTAGAGGGGGCAGAGAGAGAAGAGGGGAGGGGAGGGGAGGGGAGGGGGGATAGTAGAGGATAGGAAAGGCAGCAGAACACAACAGACACTAGTATGGCAATATGTAAATCAATGGATGTGTAACTGATGTGATTCTGCAATCTGTATATGGGGTAAAAATGGGAGCTCATAACCCACTTGAATCAAAGTGTGAAATATGATATATCAAGAACTATGTAATGTTTTGAACAGCCAACAATAAAAAATTTAAAAAAAGAACAAATAGAAACTCTTTTTGAAAAAGAAAAAAAAATTCACACATGCTATAATGATCAGAGAGTAGGTTTTAGTCAGATCTTATTTCTTTTCAATCTTTTCATGTTTCATAATAAGTATTAATCTAGGAATTGTTTCTTCTTCATTGGCATAGATTCCTGGATGGCCTGCTCCAATCATGTCTGAAGATGCTGCCTAGAAATATCTTAAGCCTATAGAAAACATTGTGTTGGTTGAAGCTGGAATTAGTTATACTAATAATATTAACTACTATATATTCAGCATTGAAATTACAAATGTACATCAGAATATGCCTCTTTTTAAGGTTTTGTATCAGTAGTGAAATCATCATATATATGTAAAATAATACATGTCTTAATTGAGGTACTATACAGTAAAATCACAAAATATTACTAGACATTTCCCTTCAGTGGAAAAAGGGATCAGGAAAAGCTTAACAGATAGAGTGATGAGCTGAAAAAGGATAGGAAGCAGAGTTCCTGTAGAGAGGGGCAGAAGAGTAATTCATGAAGGTAGAAAACAGCAGACTGCTTTTATTAGAATCCTGTGTATCATGATTTGGTGGATTTGAGGCAGGTATAATGAAGAGTAAATGTAGTGAGATAGATAGGACTAGATCAAGAAGATTCTGTCATTAGCAAAATTACTTTAAAACCATTTTATATAAATACAATTGTAAAAAATTATTCTTTAGCTACCTCTGTGACGTAACTGAATAAAACATGAAAAATGTAGTACTTACAAGAGAGGATAGATCTACAGAAAATCCATAAAGGAAACTGAGAAGTAACCTTTGCCACAGGATTTCTTTGCAGGTTTAATGTAAGCTAATTTTGTCATCTTCATTCATTTCTGGGATATAAATGGAGATGGACTCATCTTAGTGATCACATTTGTGGCCTCCTTGTGACCATGTCTTGTAAAGGGTCTAGTTTAGTTTTTTCCCAGACTCATCTAGTTGCCAGGGTTCAGGCCTATTAAATTATTCTTTTATCCACATTTTCTCCACATTAGAAGCCCTCTTGTAGACAAGCATACTTCTTTATGGCTAGTAACTCTGCAAGTATAAAACATTAAAAGCAGAAATTTATCTGTAAACTATTTACTTTTGTTAGAATAATATGGGAGGTCTATTAAAATATTAGAAAATCTGACATATCAAAATATTCTTCTCATGATTTTATAGGAACCAATACAAATTTCTTTAGATTCTTGAACTTGAACAAATACAATACTGTTGTATGAATCCTAGGCCTTAATATAGGACTGTTCTAATAAAAAAGAGATTTAATCTATAACTCAGAGATATTCAACTAAGTTCAGGCATTCTTGTATTTGAGAATAATTCACTTTAGTATATTTATATAATAAAGGATTCTTATTCAGAGTATATAAATAACTCATATATCAATTTAAGGAGAGTTAACTCAGTGGAAACATGGATCAAACCTCAACTGGACACTTTACCAAAAAGAATAAAGAAATGAAGTCACTATGTCAACGAGATGTCAGCACTCCGATGTCCATTGAAGCTTTATTCACAATAGCCAAAATATGGAATAACTGTAAATATCCACCAAGGGCAAAAACATAAAGATTAGGTGGAATGTGTACAAAGTAAGTTCTGTCTAGCCTTTTTAAAAGAGGGACATCTTGTTTTTTTAAAACATAGATGAACCTGGAGGACACAATGCTAAGCCAGGCAAACAAAGAAAACACTGCCTGATTACCAGGAGATCCAGTAGGGAAAAAGGTGAGGATTAGGCAAAAGGGTACCAAAGTTTAGTTAGAAAGGAGGAATAAATTCTAGCGATCTATTGTGTAGCATTGTAACTAGAGTTAAAAAATAATGTACTATACATTTGTAAATTGTTAAGAGTGTAGTTATTATTTAATTTTTTTTAAATTGAAACATAATAATTATACCAATTTATGGGATAAAGAGAATAGATTTTAAATGATCTTACCATATACAAAAAAAAAAAGTGTGTGTGGTGATGGATATATTAGTGGCTTGATTTAATCTTTCCACAACAAAAAGATCAAAACATCATATTGTATACCATATTATATATAATAAAAGTAAATTTTAAAAATTTAAATATTATAGATATTTTATGAAATAATTTATAATTATTTGATATCTTAAAATTGATTTGGCATTAAAAATAATTTAACTGATCTGTTAGCTACTTGATATGAAGGAACAGTTTTCATGCCTCTTTGATCACATAAGTTTTAATCCTGCTCTTCAGCATGTTTTTTTTTTCTTTTTGTCCTGAACAGTGACAGGTATCTGCTATCATTTCTGTGTTCTTCTTGTTGTAGACTAGCATGATGGACTCAGGTGGCAAAAAATCAAAGCCCCTGTGGACTCAATTTTTGTACAGGACCAGTAAACTAACTGAACTTTGTGGCAAGACTGTGAAAGTATAGTGTTCTTGCTTAAAGGAACAAATTACTTGCCTTCTCTTTTATTGACTTACAGAAAAATAGCATTTACCAGTTCAATAGTTGCATTCCTAATGCCAGGGGCTGTGCTGATTTTCTTTCCTAAAGAGAACCAAACCTAGAATAGCAGTTGCAATGGGAGTCAGCACCTGATTAAGGTTTCAATAATTCATTATCATTGTGCGAAATCAATCTATCTTCAGTAATTGCAAAACTGGCAAGTTAATGGGGATTTGATAAGACTCACCAACCCTGACTCTTTCAATCTTTGATGGTTGTAGTTAACTTTATAATTCTTTCAGAGATTTGGTATTGTTTTTATTTCCCTCTTTGACAGAAAAAGATAATTCCATGAACTTTTCTTTCACAAGTACAGTCTTTATTCATGGTGTCAAGTTACCAGGGCAATTATTCTGCCATCATACTTTGCAACTGAGGGAAGATCTGTCTTCACCAACTTGCCATGAAGAAAACTTTGTTGACATAAATATCTCCAATTATTTCTTGGCTTCTCTACTTCTCATTCTGATCACTAGAAATGATAGTGCTAACCCAGAAAAGAATTACAGACTTAAACCCAGAGCATATTTACTTCCAAGTTATCTGAGGATTTCCTCTATCTCATAGATGCTTTGGTGGATGATACTAAGAAGAAACATTTAGGGTGGGCTAGAAGGAGAAATTACATTATACCCCACGTGCATGTGTGTGTGTGTGTGTGTGTGCGTGTTTGTGTGTGTGTGTTACACTCATTATTATATTATACACTTATAATATCAATGAAATTATATTAAGAACTTATAATATCAATGAAAGCATTCCTCAATTGAAAAATCTATTTGAAGGATCTCTATATGTGAATTGCTTCTCACATGGCTGAATGACTGATATTGGTCTTGTATACTGAGGCTCAGATCTGATTTCTCTTTGCCTAGAGGACATTTTTTTTTAACTTTAGTGACCTAATTATCTATGTTGTTTTTTAAGGACATCATGAATATTTTGCCACTACCAGGATTTCTGATGCACTCATTTTGGTTGTTACATCTCCTACAAAGGTATTAATAGCAAATTTGCTTTTAAAAATTGTTCATGTCCTTTGACTCTTTCATAGTATCTGAACATAACCTTGGGAATCTTGGAGTCCATGTCTGTTGCAACACAACACTGGCTTTCTCAAACTAGCAGGAAAATTCACAATAAGACTTTTGAAAAGGGTATTTGCCATTGTGATTTATTTCTCAACACCTTGACAAAAGTATCTATTTTGTTCTTTTAAGGACAAGGAACATGAATTGTATCTAATAATATCAATTCATGTTCCTTATCACCCTACTTTAGACTTTTTCTCATATATTAAAATAAATTATTTCTCATATCTCACCTTCACTTATAGACCATAGTTGAGTACAGATTTCAATCAATCAACTAAGAAAATGATTATAAATTATTTCTGCTACTCTAGTAAATTGAGTCCAGAGTTTCTGACAACATGTTTATATAAGTTCAGTTAAATTTTTATTCTCCTTTTATTCATCTAGTAACTACATAAATTCCCCATATATATTCACTACATTTTTGTGACCATAAATTGCCATCCCTATAATTTATTTTTTCCTCCAGAATATTTTCTCTCTTAGGATTTGATTTTGTAATTATGTAATTGGCTGGGTTTGGAGTCAAATTAAAGGCACAAAGGAAGAAAGGAGTGTGTTAAGGTAGATGATGGGATCCCATAATATTAGTTGCAAAATGACACTCTCAGATGAGTATCTATTGGGTTTTCAAAGTGCATGGGAAAAGGTTCCTCTTCAACTTTCAATCCCCAAGTGATGAGGAATTCCATAGAATCTGATAAAACATAACTGTTGGGGGGCTGGGGTTGTGGCTCAGTGGTAGAGCACTTGCCTGGCATGTGGGAGGCCCTGGGTTCTATCCTCAGCACCACATAAAAATAAATAAAATAAAGGTATTGTGTCCAACTACAACTAAAAAATAAATATTAAAAAAACATAACTGTTGGTAGTGGTTAGCAATGAGCACTGAAATAAATGGCAGGATCAAAAGTCTTTTTTGTTTTAGAGGGAGAGGCATACTAGGGATTGAACTCAGGGGCATTTGATCACTGAGTCACATTTCCAGCCTTGTGATGTATTTTAGAGACTGGTCTCACTGAGTTTGCTTAGCATCTCACTTTTGCTGGCTGTGAACTTGTGATCCTCCTGCCTCAGCCTCCAGAGCAGCTGGAATATAGGCATGTGCCACCACTCAGGCTACAAGTGTTCTTTAAATTACTTTAGGATCTTCTTTAAGCTACTTTCAAAGTAGATGAGAAAGCAAAGTGGGGTAGTTAATTTGTAGAAATTAATCAAAAGCAAAGGAGCTAATGTGAAAACACATTTTAAAAAAATGACTAATTGGACTAACTCTTTGGCAGTGTCCATTCATGTGTATGTGAAGCTAGGAATAATAGCTATAGGTGTCTCCATTTGTCTGGGAAGGAAGATTCCTTTAGTAGCACAGGGGCACTAAGGTAACTTCTGACTACCTATTGACCCCAGTGCCTACATTAACATGGGATTGAATTGTGGATAAGGACACAAGTCAATAAGATGGCCACCATGACTGTTCTGGAGAGGACCAACTAAGGACAAAAACTCCACCACCTGACAGGAGTTGAACACCTGATTGGCAAAGAGTACTAAAGTGGTCTCCAGTACTCTTGGCAAACATCAAACAGTAATAAATTTGAAGATAGCGTTGTCTCCTTTGTTATTCTCTGCTTGGGGACAGCTCTCTCTCTCTCTCTCTCTCTCTCTCTCTCTCTCTCTCTCTCTCTCTCTCTCTCTCTCTCTCTCTCTCTCCTTTCTGCTAAAATCTCACTTTGCATTTACTTTACCTTCACTTATAAGAAAGTTCTCTTGCATGGCTTTTTGTGTCTGACTTTATATTTTCTTTCATCAGAACACAAAACTGAGCTTTGGAGTTTCAGCTCCCTGCTTTCCTGCAACAATACCCATTTTTTTTCATAAATAACCTATCAAATTTTTGTGATATCACTCTTTTCCTGTTATTGACCAAATGTTTAAAGACATTGAAGAGCAATGAATTTAACACACTTGACTACAACTATAACATGCATTGATTGGCTTGAAAGCTTAACAAGAGACTTAACTAAGTTCCTAGACTTCACTCCATGCCTTGAGTTTGTCAAACTATTTGTCTTCTCTATTTTATTCCCTTTATGGTCCTGAACTTTTTATTCCCTGTACACTTTTTGATAGTAATGATTGGTTCCTCAAAGTCTTGCTTATCCTTAATGGATAAGTGAAACATAAGTAATGATTTGAATACTATTAACATAATGATAACATCTACATAGCTTTCCTTCTTTGCCAGATACTGGTCTAATTTCTCTATGAGTTTAACTTGTCTGATTTTTACAGCTGGCTATTGGATTGACAATTATTCCCATTTTACAATGAGTAACTTGAAACACTAATCAATTAAATAACTGATCCATAATCTGTGTTTTTCACCCAGAGAACTTGTCACTGAGTTTTGAATAATTGTTTATCCATTGTGTGCCATGGGTTATTGGAACCTAGCCTAGGGTTAAATTACTCACAATCCTTTCTGACATTGGTTCTGTTTTCAGATAGATTTCTTACTGAAAAATAAACTAAATCCAATACTATTTTATTAGGCATATAATTAAATTGTTAAAAAACATTATCTCTGAATCTGTTTCTAGATTACAGAGCAAAGAACACTACATTCAAGTGGTCCTATGCAATGATACAATAATGATGGCACAGCTGTAATTTTTCTGTACTCTACACTGCAGATTGCACTGTAGACATAGCTGGTTCAGCATTCAGTGTTGTTACTAGTTCTAGTGCCCTTACCAAAACAATGGTCAGCAGCAAGCTGCTTAGGTTCCAAAAGCTGATGCCAGAGGCTTGTATCAAGTTTTCGTTGGTTTATTGCACAGCACATTCTTATCTAAAAATTCTGATTCCAAATTTCTGGTTTGGGTGAATCTTATGTTCATTTATCCAACTGTAATGAAGAAAGAGAAAGTAATTACCTGGGAATCTCAGTTTCTACAATATCTCTGGCTTTACTAAGATTCATAAAGTTGGTAATTTTTCTAACACTAGAATAGAAGTGGGAGATTGTGCCGTCAAAAAGGGGGGAACAATTTCCTCCATAATGACACAAACATTCATAAGCTTTTAAATGTCACTTGAAAAATTGGATCTCAAAAAATAATTTTGTAAAAATGATTTTGGATGTAGACTTCACTAGAATTAAAACAACTAAATTCAAGAAATTCATATTATTGCCAGAATGCTTAGTCTTAATATTTAGACATATTCAGTTATTTGATCACATTTTAGAAAAAAATCTCAGAATGATGAACATAAATATTGTTTTATTAGTATACCTCTTAAATCCTATGTGATATACATAACATCCCATATACAAATGTTCATTTTATAGTTTTAAAATACTATAACAATGACATTATAAATGGATCATTGGGTATAATATGACTAAGTTGGAAACATGAGTGTAAAGTTTTGAATATTTATCAAACTTGGAAAATAATTCATTGAAATCATATTGTTATTTGCAATTAAGTAATAGAATTTTAAGCATACTATCTTTCTGGAATTATTATATTCTGGAATTAGATTATGTTAGTATATTCTGGAATTAGATTATGTTTTAGAAAGAATTTAATTATGTATAACTATCTTTCTGGATAACATTATTTCAATTTACAGAGTAATATATAACTTTAATAATCATGATTTAATATAAAGTATGAATAAGAATTTAGTTTGAGTTGAGGAGTATACTTTAATGTGTAGAAATAGAGACATGTACAAATTTTATTCCAGAATTTACAGATAACTAAATATTGGAGGTTTTGTAATTGGAGAATCATTATTTTCTGCATTACAAAATATGTGATAAAATAATGTAATTTATGGTATTTTTCTAAAAATTTATGGTATAGACTTCACTCTTATAAATATTATAAAAGAAAATAAATATGTATGTCTTGCTTATGTCATATGGCTACATAATGTTACATATGTCTAATACTGTTACACACTGTTGGGCTTATCCTAAAAGAGTATTTTGATATTAGTCAGTATACAAATTTTCATTAAGAGTTTGATGTACTCAACACAATCATAGTCTTCTTAAGATTTCAACAGTGGAATTATGATTCTTGCATTTAAAATAAGATTTGCTTTTCTCAAACTAAACTTTTGCCAATAATTATTTAAATAAATGTGATATTTCATTGAAATTATGTTAATGTCTTTCTTACAATTTTCCCCCTCATAAAAAAAGAGATAGAAATAGGTTTTCCATGTGAAAGACAGTGAGATTCTTGATTTACAAAATAATGCCTGGGCATATGTGGAAATTGTGGTGATAGATCAGTTAGAAAAATATTTATATTTGTGAGGATAGGGGTAAGTATACTAGTATGAGTTCCTCCTATATGATAATATTAAGATAATAAATAATCTTTATTGAGTTTTGACACTTAAAAATCATCAGAATTTAGGGAGAATTCTGAATAAAACATAATACCCATCCTTTGCAGATATCTGTAATTTCTGAATTCAATTAAAAGGCACATGGTTAAAATATAAACACTGCTTGCAAAACTCTGTAATAAAAACTTAAGTGACATAAGTTGAGTGCAATGGATGTGACTCTTTTTGGACCTTTTGCTTCTGCAATTTGGTTGTCATCTCAAAGTCTGATGACGAAGTTACTCTGAGGTCTATAATTCTATAATGTTTGTCATACGTTCATTACACAGTATAAGCCAGGCCTGGCAATGCACACCTATAATCCCAGAGCCTCTGGAGGCTGAAGCAGGAGAATGATGAGTTCAAAGCCAGCCTTCAGCATATAGTGGGGCCCTTAAGCAACTCAATGAGACTCTGTCTCAAAATAAAATATAAAAAACGGTTGGGGATGTGGCTCATTGGTTATGCATCCCTGAGTTCAACCCCCAGTACCTAATAATAAATAATTTTACAAAGAAAATTTTATGACTGTTTTAATGTTATTTGAACCAGTATCTCATTTTCTAAAATGATAGTGGCTATATTTAAAAGAAAAGCTAATATCACAATCACACCAAAAATTAGCACCAGTAATTTATATTAATATTAGCATATTTTTCTCAGTTTAATATTAAACTTTGTTTTGTAGTATCACTAGTCATACATACCTTATATTTATAGATTTTAGATTAAAATTTATTTCTTGATATACTAAGCATTTATTTTACTTGTACTAGCTATGGATCTGATAATTGCTGTCAGTATTTTTAACTTCCAATATTCTTCATTTATATTTGCCAACTTCAAGAAATTTGTGACAGAAAAAACACTAAATTATTAAAGGGACAATAAATAATTGGTGTTTACCTTTCTCCCCATTTAAAAAAATGGTAGGAAAGAGGATTTTCACTGGATACTCTGAACTATGAGAAATTTTAAAATCATGGGTATATATTTCCTTTTTTAAAAAAGCCCAAAATACAGTTGGTACAGTGGTGCATCCTGCATTTTGCAAGGCTAGAGCAGGAAGATCCACAAGTTCCAGGGCAGCAGCAGCAACTTAGTAAGATCCTGTCTCATAAAATAAAAAGGGCTGGGGACATAGCTCAGTGGTGGAGTGCACCTGGGTTCAAACCCCAGTACCAAATAAAAATAATAGATGATGGAAATTTAGCCCAGGGACAGAGACATCACCTAGCACATGCAAGGCTCTGAGTCTTGGGGAAGAAAAAAAAAGGTGAGCAAATAATAATTATAACATTAATCCAATACATGGAATATGAAAATGTCATCTATATATGCCTATAATTATATAGATATCTATATTATAATGTTAATTGAAAAAGAAAATTTAAAATGATTTACATTAACCTAGTTGCAATTATATGAAAGATGAAGCAACAACCTTAAAAAATGGTAAATAAATTTTGGATAATTTCCCACTAGTTGTATTCTTTGGAAAGTTAAAATGTCTTGATGATTGAAAAGTTTTCAACAAGAGTGTGGAAGTGCTTAATATATAAATTGCAAGGCACAGATTAATTCTTTTAAGCTTTATTTGATTAAATTGATTACTATGATTTTTTTTTTCTTGTGTGGTTTTTAGAAAGTAATCCTGTTATGACTAACCTGAAAGTCGAAGTTAGCTTTATATCCTACACATAAGTGCTTCATTCTGCTGAAACAAATAGAACCGAAACATTTTTGTTATGCTTTTTTCAGGTGATTCCTTCATTTTACGCAAAGTAACATTATGCAATAACTAAAAAGCATTATTTTTTCTTCAAAGTTTTCTCATTTTTTATTTTCTGATGATGAAATCTATTTTTATAAAAGCTTTCTGACCCATGAGAGAAATACATAAAACCAAATTTTGAATATATAGTATTTTATCTACTATATTTAAACATAAAGAATAAAATAGCCAATTACAAAATAGCAAAAAAAAAAATTAAACCATATAGTATAACTAGCATATTATTACATAGAAACTGCAATTTTTATTTTGGATTTTTAAATTCATCATTGTAAATACCTATTAAGTAATGCATTTTTTTATATCGTTAAGTTTCCATGGATTTAAAGTAAAAAGTGATCTCTATCATTCTGGTAGAGTTAACAAGAAATCAAAATGAAGTGTAAAATATGACACAACACATATAATGAATGATCTTACATTTAGAGAAGCAGCTCTTTGCTTATTTTAGATATTATGTATCAATAAAGGAATTTTATTACTAAATCCAAGCTTTTAATGTCCCTGAAATAAGAACAACACTTTCTTGTTTCTGTAATATTTCAAAATATTGATTTTATTAAAATAATACAGTTCATTTCTATCTGTGGAAAAGTTGTTTTCAGTGTACAAATTCCTCCTGTTTGGGCATATTTTATAATAAGATATATATATATATATATATATATATATATATATATATATATATATATATATATATTTAAACAATACAAATTTTTACCATTAGAGTTTTACCCCCTAGATGCAGTGCTCTTTGCAGTCTTCACAATTATTTCTAGCATCTTTGAGTGTTATATTTAATTGTCATGAAAATCTCATTAAGCAATTAGGAAATACAGACATGGAATAGGTAGATATTTCTCACTTAATAGAATTAATATGGAATAAATTTTAAAACTCTGAGTCCAAAATGAAATCTGAAATTTAGCTATCAAACTAAACCACGAAAAAAGCTATGATATCATTATTAGTGGATATAAGTTTAGAAAAATTAATTAAATGAGTACATATTGATCATAATATATATTTAGAACACTTAAAATACTCACCCACTTGTAAACACACACACACAAACACTTGTGGCCCACAGTGAACAACACCTTCTGGCACCCATTCTTTTGTATAGTTTCCTATCACACTGATCCTGGGATTGACCAAGATATGTGTTGACTAATGAGACACTAGGAACTATGATGAAAGTAGTATTTGACATAAACACACATGAAGGATTATCATCTTGAAAAGCTTTCTCTGGAATCCCGCCAAAATGCTACTTTTAAAAGTTGGGATTAAATTTTTAAATGTGAGTGGCTAGATGGAGAGAGCTCATGGAGAAAGACTGGTTACCTTTCATGTTCAGCCCCCTCTGAGCTCTCCTGTCAATGTAGCTGCATAAGTATCTTCAGCTAGTCCATACAGAATGAAAGAACTGCTCAACTGAACCTCAAAACTACAGCACTATGATAAATAGAAACTCTCTAGTGAGCCACCAAATCTGAGTGCTTTGTTATTTAGCAATAGGTAACAAGTTCATACACATCAAAAAAAAAAAAAGGTTTTTTTTTTTCCAAGTGAAATTTTGCATGTGCTAATTTGGAGGCATTATCTTGTCTGAACTTGTTCAGTGAGTGATGGAGAAATGTGCTCTTCCACAGCATTCATTTAGTATGCCTAGTAATGGATTTTGTATCTACTATATAATGTTTTATGGCTCCTTAGAGACTTGTTTAGAAATGAAAAGTCCTGCAGGGGTTCCATAGTTAATTCTTTTAGAAAGCATGTGGCTATAAATAGTGAGGAAGAGTAAAGCAGCAGTGTGATGAGACTCTTAAGGCATTTTCAAACAATTCCTAAGTAATTTCCCACAGAGACGCAACTGAAATCCACATTTGCAGAGCTGTTCAATTGATTAAAGCTTCATCAAATTCTTAAGGAATAAACAGACTATAGATATAAAGGAACTGGGAGTTAATACATGGATTAAGTGTACTTATTGACTTAAGTGGGTTGATAGTTTTCCATTTCAGAAAGAGAAACAGGGTTGTTGGTTTTTTTCTTTTTGAACCTTGAAGACATGGACTTATGTTTTGTGACATTTAAAACAAACAGGGTTTCTTAATACTTAATGTTCAGTTTACACTTCTTTTGATAAACCTCAAAGATCTTCTTTGGTTTATTTATCTTTAGGTGAAATACAGAAAATAAATGCCTGGAGACTGAACATATATACAAAAAAAAAAAAAACAAAAAAAAACACAGATTAATTATTTCCAGGACTGTTGCTTATGATATGTTAACACCATTTGTAGACCACATGTTCTGCTACATGAGACCACAATGTGAGGTTTTCATCTCAAAAGTTAAAATTTGTTTTCACAACACTTAAACTTTGCTCTTATCTTTCCTTGTTATAAGAAACATTTTTTTTTCTATTTTAAAACACTTTATCTCATAACCAGTAAAATTTACATGAAGCCACATAGGCCAGAAATTGCTCTAAAACTTGGAAATTGATTAAAATGTGTTTGGTCTGCTAAAGGTTACCACCAGTCTCCTCAATTAATTGCTCAACTAATCTGCAGAGATATGAAACAAACCCAACTGAAGCCAAAGTTATGACTCCAGTTTGTTATTATCCTGTAGGGCATGGCATATATTGAGTAGATAGTACTGATCAAAGAGATAATAAAAGATATAGAGAATTGGTAAAAGACTCAGATCAAATAAAAATTGAAAGGTGTGATTACTCAATATTGGAGAAATTGTGAAGGAGAAAGAAAGTGTCCTTTGGATGAAAAGAAGCCAAACAAGAGTAAGCATACCTGTGGGTTGTTCCGCATAAGCATCAAGAGTGTTGGTAGCCAAGTGCCTAGAATAAAAAAGCCACATGCTAAGGTATTATACCCTTCTTTGGACTAGCAATAATACTCTTTTATTTAAAATAATGAAATCATAATTAAAACATTTATGTTATGGAAAATAAACAATAACTATATAGTCTAATTAGGTCCACTTGTGGAAGGGTCTGTGGAAATGTTTAAGACAGATTTATGCTGCAGACAGGAAATGAGGTCACAAAGAGATTAGTATGTAATAAAGGGTTAACTTGAAGCTTTGATTATTTCTGATATATACATTCTCTCAAATATTTGCTTTAATTCTATATTAAATGATAAAGGAGGTGTTTGTAACTATATTGAATTGGCTGCTGTTAATCATTTCTATTTAGAAGAAAACACCATACTCTGAGATACCTGACTCAGGAAAGAAAAATAGAAATTTGATTTTCCTAATGTCCTATATAAGGATGTAGGATTCTTCAGTAATATAAGAATCCTAATCTTTCTTAAAGAAATAAATATTATTGTGCATATTTGAGGTTTATGACATAATGTTATAGAATACATAGATAATAATATGATAAAAAATAAATGGGAGGCTCACCAATATATCCTGGACTTGAAAAATAGGTGTGGGCAAAAGAGATTGAGAAATTTAAGAACTTGGGATCCTAGGAATCTGTGCTGTTCAGCAATCCAAGAGAAGCATGTGTTTTGAGAAAGGAATGACCCATTGTTTCAAATACAGCTGAGAAACCAGAAAGATAAAAGATCGAGAACAGTTATGAATTAGATATACGGTGTCTCCCAAACCTCTTGTGTCAATGTAGGAGGTGAAATGATTAAATTATGAGAACTGTAACCTAATCTGTAAATTGTTCCATTTCATGTGTTAATGATTTGAGTGCATTACTGGATGGTAACTATATGCAGGTGGGGCATGAACTGGAGGAAGTTTTTCACTAGGGATGTGCCCTTGGGGATTATATCTTGTCCCCCTGGCTCCTCTCCTTCTGTCTTCTGGCTCCCCTGAGCTGAACAGTTTTCCTTCCAGTCCCTTCCACCATGATGTTCTGCTTCACCTTGAGCCCAAAGCAATAGTCAACTAACTAAGGACTGAGACCTATGAAACTGTGAGCCCCAGAAAAACTGTAAGTGGGTATTTTGGTTACAGTGAAGCAAAGCTGACTGAAATACTAGGGCAGAGACAATCATAAAAACTAAACCATTCATTAGTTGATAGTACATGGCTTCCTGTAGCTGCTGTGTTACATCCTTTGAAAGGTCATTTTCCTATCCAGGAAAACACTACAATTATTTTCATTTTTTTTCTTATGTTGTTTAAGTTCCCTGTTGCTTCTTTCTTGTTTCTTTGAATTATAAATATCATGAAGCTTCAAAATTTGTGCCCTGCTTTTCTCTAACTCACATCCCTGGTACATTTATGTAATCTCATGATTGTCAACATTATCCATATACGAAACTCCAGATCTGTATATTTATGTGGTTATGTAACATCTGCACTTGTATATTTAATAGGCATCTATAATGTAATTATCTCAATATTAACTTATGACCTTCTCATAAACTCTTTCTCACTGCTTGGGCCCCGTTCATCTTATTGTACATACCACTTTCTTAAAAAATAGAAAAAAAAAATACTTGCAAAATGTGCACTGAAAGTATCATCAATTTTTAGCAATATCGTGATGGATATTTTTTTAAGAATAGGCTTTTCTGCCATCAATTAAACTGCTTAATAAACATAAAACTCTCTATTTGACTTCAATGAAACTTGTTTTGGCATGCAGCATGAACTCTGTTCAAAATTTTATTTTATTTTAAGATTGGGTCTTGCTAAATTGCCAAGCTCTTTAACTGGCAATCATCTTGCCACAGCCTTCATAGTAGCTGAAATCACTATGAAAGTACTTTTAACAGAACTAAGTGCTTTTGAATTTGATGCTACCAAGGACTGCATATTTCTTTTAGTTCCACGTTCACCATGAAGCTTTGCTTTTCTCAGGTATTTTATTAATTTTCATTTTTTATACACGAAATCATTATTTTATTACTGTAAAATAATGAATATTGGAAGACAAAAACAGAAATTCTATTTAGACTTTACTATTCTTTCTTTCACACTTTTATTCCAGTTTTTTTTTCTTTTTAAAGAGAGAGAAAGAAAATTTTAATGTTTATTTTTTAGTTTTCAGCGGACACAACATCTTTGTTTGTATGTGGTGCTGAGGATTGAACCCGGGCCGCACGCATGTCAGGCGAGGGTGGTACAGCTTGAGCCACATCCCCAGCCCTTGATTTCAGTTTTTTAACACATAGTATTGAGTGTACCATTTAAACATTCAAAATGTAACTTTGATGCCAACTGTATGAACAGTCAATTCTCATTGTTTGCAGCAGTTATGTCATACAAAGTCACCCTGAGGACTGATTAAAGCATATTGAATCATTTTTCCTGGAAGGAGAAGAGGGTTAAATTCCTGAAAACCTCTGGTCACAATATTTTCAATAACTATGCAATTATATATATATATGTATATATATATATATATATATATATATATATATATATATACACACACACACAATTATACATTTATGTATAATATATATTTATATAATATTTATATATATTATATTTATATATAGAGAGAGTTTTATATATATTTTTCTATTTAAGGAGAGCTCAATATATATTAATTAGGAACATTTCAGCCTTCTACTTAGCAACACTAGACAGCAATACATTGAGAATAGGTGGTAAACAATAAAATCAATGAAAAAAACACAAAAATATGAAAAACATGGTGCTTAGACCAAATTTTTTTTTTACAGGACATTACCTTTAAACAAGAAGGCAGAGAGCTGCCTTATTTACTTTAGCTGGGAATATGTGTACTACTAAACTCAAGTGTTTTGCCACTCTGCATAGGCTTGTGATTGATCTTGAAAATGGTACATTGATTAAGAAAATTACAAGTTAATTTTAGGGATTGGCAAACTTGCAAATACATTTCTGCAAATAATAAGACTTAACTGTATTATGATTTCCTATCCTCTTCTTCTACTTTATTTTTCTTCATAGAAATCACCACCAAATATATAATATGATTTCCTTATTTTGTTAATTGATTTTTATTCATTGCACAGCATATCATAAAGACATGGAGTTTTAAAATTTTTGCTTATGCTGAATCCTGAAGATGTAAAATAGGATCTGGCACATAGGAAACACTGAATAAATGTTTTCAAATAAAAAGTTTTACAGAGAGTTAGCTATAGCTACAAAGATATTTATTGAAATGACACAGTGATGTACATTTATCTAAATTTAGAGTATGTTTGAACAGTTATATTCCTATGGGTAAAACTTTAAAAGTACCAAAGGATATACCATGAAAAGTCTACTTGTATTATGAATAAAATTCCAATTTTACCATATTTTATATGTCTATATAAAACTGAATCTACAAGAAGATTAAAGATATATGCCAAAAAAGGAAGTAATCCAGTTAAACAAGAGATTGAACATAATAAAGTTCCTTGAGAAAAATGACCTCAACAAAAGATGAAAAAGGTTAGAACTAAGAGTGTCTGAATTCTTAGGAAAGAAGTGAATGAGGAAAAATAGAATAACACACACAGACACACACACACACAAAAAAATAAAGTAGGGCTATTCTGGAGAAGGCTTATATTGGTTAGCAAGAGCTAATTATTAGATTTGGGAGAATTATATGAGCTGGGTTTTAAACGTATCCATTATTAAAAGCTAAAAATCTACTTACATTTGGATGAACTGTTAAAGCATAATAAAACCAAGATAAATTTCCAAAATTCATCAGGTTCTAATTATTGCAATAGATTTTCCTATTACTGTGATCCTGAGGGTATTTTTTTTGTCTATCATATACACAGTAGAAAACAACAAAATAGTGTTATTTCATTTTTCTCCCAAACTACATATTGAAACAAGCCCCAGTGAAAATATTATATTACAGAATTCACAAATGCAATAAGTCAAAACTTAATTTATTATTTTATTGTCTTGTCTGAACTTAACAATGTAAAAATATTAATCTGCCAATTAAAATTAAAAAGTGTGTCATGCCTGTAAACTTTATATTGTGAATATCCCCCTCCCCAAAGTTTTTCCATGTAGTTGAAATTGTTATCTGATCAAATAAAGAACTGCTCATGTTATTGACAAATAATTGAAGTTGTGAAATATTTTTTATTTTATATTTTTGTGTTATTAACAAAATAATATGTCATTCCAATATTCATGTCAAAACTACACTTATTATCTAGTTATTAAGCTTTTAATAGCATAACATTAAATAAAATCTACATTAGTTAACAAAAATGTTGAATAAACCTGTGTGAGAACACAAGGAATATGAACTTCAGATTGAGAAAAATCACACTAAGTTAAATGGAATAATTCAAAAACATAAAAATAATCAGAAGGAAGTGAAAGTTTTAGGGAGTAGGCAATATTATGAAAGGCTGTAGGTCCATCAGTTACAGAACATTGGTGGTGTTCCTCAATCAGAGAAAAAACAGAACAAAACAAAATAAATACAACAGCTTTACACCAGAAAGATATTCAAGAAATGTGATATCCTGGAGCCATTTGTGAGCCCTGCCTCTGCCAGCAGTAGATGTCAAGGTCCACACTGGGCCATGGGTTGGGCAGGAGGTACAGTGAGCTGGTGGTCCCATTATGCAACAGAAGCATCACAGACAAGTCTTAGATCTTGGTTTCTTCTCCACTATGTTCTTGGACCACCTGAACCAGGTCAGATGATTTCTTTATCATGTATTCTAATAAACTTATACATTTTGTTTAGGCACTTAAATGTGCTATTCCATTTATGTGCATAATTTGTAAATGTGTTTTAACACTTGCTAAGGAATAATAAAGGTAAATGAACTTTGATCTTTAGAAATGAACTAATCATTGTCTCACATTCCTTTTTCTATTTTGTAACCTGGGGCAACTTTTATCTCAGATTTCATTGTTCTTTTCTGGGAAGAAGACAGTGATGTGTACAATGAAGATCTTTCTTTCAAGTAAAAAGACTCACTCTGATTAATTTTAATTAATTTTTCTTCTTTTCTTCATCTGCCTTACTTAGTGTGTTTTACCAGGCAAAACATGAGTACACAAAGTAATATTGTATTATTATTTGAGCTCCTGGGCAAAAAAAGAGTTAACACTATAGGCCTAAATCCTACACATTTCAAAGGAGTGCCTATTTTCAGGGGATTGGCTCTTGGGCTACCCCTAGGACAAAAATTTCTGAAACTTTGGAATGTTTAGCTTGATAAGAGTATTTTTCTGTTCATGATATCTTGGAACAGATGGCACTGTGCAAGATAAACTGCAGAGATATATTTCTTCAGACCAAGAAACACACTTTATAGCCCAGAGAATCAATAATGAACAAAGAAATATTATATCAAATGGACATAGTCATGATTTTGCTTCATCTCTAGTGTGGTGGTTTGGAAGAGAATTGTAATGGACACTGAAACACTTGTGTGTGTGAAATGGGAGAAGATAAAGGCATGAAGGGATGGCTTATCTGCCTTTATATGGATGAGTTCATGCTCATTGTGAGAGGGGCAAAGAACTGTTTTCTGTAAGAGAGATTTCTCTGCTTTTGTGATGTGATGTGGACAAGAAGGTATGATAACTAATTTCATGTGCCAATTTTACTTGCCTTAGTACTTGTATGTCTTGATTCATATGGACTGCTGTAAAAAATACCATAGACCCATAGACCGGCTGGCTTTTACACAAGAGAAATGTGCTACAGTTCTGGATGCTGGGGCATCCAAGATCAAGGCTCTGGACAAACGTTTAGGTTTCTGGTAGAGGCCCATTTCCTGATTGGTGGACAAGATATTTTCTATGTATCTTCACATGGGTGAACAGGTGAACAAGTTTTTGGTTTGTTTGTTTTAGTGAAAACACTAATATGCCCTCATGGCCAAATCACTTTCCCAAATGACTCTACTTTCAAAATAAACACTTTGGATTTTAGGATTTCAAATATGAATTTTAGAGAAACACAAACATTCAGACCATATCATCATTATTTTGTCCAGTGTTATTCCAAGTGTTTTGAACAGGTATTTTTTAATGAGAATAACATTTATTTTTTACATACATGACAATAGTGGGAAGAGTAACATTTAAATTGGTAGACTCCAGTAAAGCACATGGTTCTCCATAATTGGATTTCATTCAATCAGTATGAGGTTTTAATAAATAAAGAATGAAGTCCCCTAAGAATAGAGTATTTTTGTCAGCAGAAGGCCTTCAAACTAAAACTGCATATATTCTGTGGGTCTCCATCCTACTGACCTACTCTATAGATTTTGGACTTGGCAGCTTCCACAATTACAGGAGTCGATTTCTTAAAAATCAATCAATCAATCAATCAATCAATCAGTCTCTCTTCCTTTCTCTTTCATCTTCATTCTTCCCTCACTCCCTCTGTACATCTACTTATTTATTTTTCTTATGAATTACTTATTTTAATATTTGCTATTTTATCCATCTTTCTTATTGTTTCTCATTCTATAAAGTACCCTAATACAGAAGGGATAAAAGAGAATACTGGTACAACTGTGTGATTCTTACCCATATCAAGTTAGTTTTCTTTTTTCCAATTTGATCCAGTCATTCTGGGACATAGGCTACAATTGTGGGTATTGAGGCAGAAATATTTCCCATGTAAATAATTTTCAGTATCCTTTTAATTCTTTATGCCAGAATTTTAAAAAAACAATGAGATGGATAACTCCATCACTTATGTGGCAAAATTTGAGTTGACAATACATAGTAAATGTAGCCATATTGCCTGGTGCTTGGGACAGCCCACTGGGTTTGTATCAAGATAAGCTTGACTTGTATGAATGGGGATCGATGAACTTGAAGGAAAGCACCTGCTAGGCTAGTATTGCTTTCAACACTTTGAACTACATTAGTGGCTGAACATAACATTCATTTCAAATGTAGGAAATTTTGTGTCAAAATTAATGACAAATAGTGAGAAAGACATAATAGCTCATGATAAAGAAATCGACATGCAGATTATACATCAAGGGAAACACATTATTACATTGGTGCCTCAAGAAAGGATCAGAAAAAGAGAATTATAGTTTTTTCTCACAATTACACCATATACTCAACTGGATGAAGCCCTATGTTTTCATGAAAATTCTTTGTTTTACATTGAAACCCTACCAACTTATGTAGCCTTGATCTTGGAGAGAATGGTGATATAATACATGATTTGATATATTTAATTGAACCAATTTCTAGTAACTGTTTAGAGCTTCAGGAATGTCTTAGTATCTTTTATCTTTCATTTTCCATGTTAAAACTATTGCATATGATATCATTTGAGAGGGAATTTTCAGAAATTACTTTCTGATTGTCTAAGAATCATGAACTCTACAGATCCTAACAGACTGATTAATTCCTGGTCATTGACAAACATTGGTCATCAAATGCTTATGATGTTCCTTGGGTATAATGTATGAAATATAGCAGTGGCACACTGATATGCCATAATGTGCTGTCCATCAATTAGTATCTTCCTTATTTTTGCAGAAGAAAAGCTCTCAAGCAGAACAGAAAAAAATTAAAAAGAAAAAGGCAATGGATTTCTTATAGGAATAAAGAAAGAGTCATTATGAAGTAAATCTTACTTTCCCCAGGAAGCATTCCAACTGCTATTGTTTGGGTTTGTGCCCAAAAATTTCATGTTTTGGAAGCATGGTCCCCAGTGCACAGGTGTTGAAGTGGTATGGCCTTTAATAAAAGATTAGCTCATGGGAGCATCACCTTCAGAGGAATTAGTGTAGTTCTTACAGGACTCAGTTAACTAGTTAAAAAGGGGAAAGCCTGGCCCCTCCCCATTCTTGTGTTTCTTATCTTGCCATATGATGTATTTCTTTTTCACATGAGCTCCTATCATGTGATGCTATTTGCAATATTATAATACAAGTGAGATCCTAACAGTCACCCAATGCAGTCCCCAAATCTAGTCCCCAGAATGGTGAGCCAAAATGAATCTATTTGCCTTATAAAGTACACAACTTCAAGAATTTGGACTAAAAATGGGCTAAAACCTTTACCTAAGATGAGGAAGATTATGCAAGATGTGATAGCACACCCAAACTAAATTAAATTTAGATGTGACTATCACTCATCTCACTCTACTGTGGAGGACCAAATATTTTATTGATACCAAACAAATTTTAACCATACTCAGGCAACTAGTATGTAATGGCACCAACATACACAGTGAATTAAACTTTATCCCATAAGGCAAAAATGTCTTCAGAGAAGACAAAGGGAGTCTAGGCATTGTCAAACAGTCTGAATCTATTCTAATGACAAATGGATTCAGAGGAAAAAGATTTACTAAAAAGAATTAGCAGATTAGAGTGTTTCATTTTCTAGAAGGAAAGTAACAGATGGGAGTTAGACTAAGATAATGGAACTTCAGTGAAGTGGGTCAGGCAGATTCAGTAAATTCTGATGGAAAATGCTCTGCTACAGCCTTGGGAAAGGGTTTACACTTTGACCCAATAGGTCGTCCTGACTACAGTAATATGGATAGAAGCTAAAAAGTCTTGAGGTAATAACTACCTACCTTGCCTCCTGAAGACCAAGAGACACATTTATGGGAATCTTAAGCATCTCTAAACATTTGGAATTTCTCTGGAAGGACTTTGGAAGTTCTTTGGAAGGACTCATAAATTACATAGATGCAGCTGTGTATAGGAGAGCTTTTATCCATCCTCTGAGTCCTTCTAGAAAATTGTCAAGACTTGGCTTCACCTAGGGATCTCTGACACACTTCCCTTACTGTGTTTCACCCTCTGCAAATGGATCTTTAAAATACTACCATAGCCAGGCATTTTGGGAGGCTGAGGCAAAGGATCTAGAGTTCAAAGCCAGCCTCAGCAAAATCAAGAGGCAAAACAAATCAGTGAGACTATATCTCTAAATAAAATACAAAATAGAGCTGGGGATGTGGCTCAGTGGTCAAGTGCCCCTGAGTTCAATCCTGGATACCCCTCAAAATAAATTAATTAAAAGAAAATAAGATCATACACAACATTTTTCCAGAAGTGTCACCCTCTCTTAACAGGTCTAAAACTAGTTGTATAGTTGTTTATATCCCCAGTTTCTGAGCTCCTCTCTCAGAGAGAGAGAGAGAGAGAGAGAGAGAGAGAGAGAGAGAGAGAGAGAGAGAAATCTACATCTACATCTAGAGACATGGATATCTACCCCCAAAGGAAGAAGCAGTATATAGGCAGATATAGACATAGATCCATCCAGATTTCTTCCTTTTGGGCCTAAATTTTGCTTTATTTTTTAGAAAGTATTAGTTAAATCCTAGTTTCTGTTTTTTAGCCGTTTTCTGGTTTCATTGAAGACTAAATTTTCCCTATTTTTATTTCAATTCATCTCCATATCTTATTCTTTTTGTTATTGTCATTTGAATTTCAAAGAATAGATAAAAAATGCATTGGTGTCTGAATTTTTAACTATATCCCTGATTCTTTTGTGATACAGAAAAAGTAAAGTTCTTTAGATTGAATCACATTCAAAAAACAATAATAGAGATCAATCAGACACTAAGTAAATTGCAGCTATTACCACTATTTCCATATATATATATATATATATATATATATATATATACACACATATATATATAAATCTACACACACAAACACACTACATGAAAGTATTTTGAATTTCTTCAAAAGAATAGACTGAATAATTCATACAAAAATAGCATGTAAGTCATTATTTGCTTGATTTGTTAAAAAAAAAATCTCTTAGAGCTATTACATAAAAGCACACCAGGAAACTGCACATATAATTATTAATTATTAAAGTAATTTAATTGGTGAATAAAAGTAATTATGTATTTAATAACATTATAAGCTTCAAAATACTTTTGTTCTATACTACATAATTTGGAGTGAAAATAAATTACAAACACTATGTGACTCATGCTACCTGTTCAAAATGTACTACTGAATTCATAGGTATTATTTTAATAGCAAATCAGCAAAATTTCACAAAACTGATGCGGGTCCTGAATTATAAGGTTTACTATTAGCTAGAAACAAATTAGTTTTGAATAAAAGTAAAATAACAAATAAATAAAATTATACAAATTATTTTGGAAATGTTAAGAAAATAAAAAATATTAATTGTGAGTTTCTTTGGAGAATGAATATTCATTTTCCCTACATTTAAAATGAAAATTCAAATACTTTCCCTCAGGGAGGTACTCTTGCTGAAAATTTACTTAATGCAAATCCCCTGATAAAAAGGGTAATTATTCTTTCTAAATACTTTGCTTCAAATTAAAGTAAGTCTTAATCAATAGGACAATTGGTGAATTATATCCAACCTCCTGCTCTGAACTGCTAATGTCTCTATTAAAGTTCTCTGCTTATTATAGGTAAGAAGATACACTAGATAAGCACAACTTATATACCTAGACACTCAAACTTAACGAATTTGTTTCTCTATTAAAATATCTGACAATAAACATTACAAAATAGAAAATTTTAAGTGGGTTTGATTAAAATGTTTATGTTTAAGTGCATGCATAATATTATGTATAAAATTGTTGTCCATGCAAAAACAGTATTTTTTCCCATATCCTTATGTTGGATTACACAGGACATAACAGAAAAAAAAAAAGATTAGTATATAGGAAATTTGCTAGGGAGTGCTATGGATCAACCTCCACAGGAGGAAGGAGGGGTCCAATATCTGTGCTACTGAAGGAAAGAAGCTGCAAAGGACTTTGATTGAGATCCATTCTTGATGCAGCTCTGCTGGAACTCTCAGACAACCCTATGGGGTCTCTGGAGTTGGAGTGACTCTTTGGAATTGCCACATGCTGGGACAAGGAGACTGGGATTTTATACCCCTTTGTTGAGTAGTTGTTACATTTAGGCTGTGGCAAATTCTGTAGGGTACTCAATGACACCCATGACATTGAAAGATTTCTGAGCCCAGCACCCCTGTAAAAACAGCTACAGTTAAATCTTAGTGTGTTCCAGGAGCAATTCATTGAAAGAACCAGTTTTCCACGTGCACTTTTGGTAAGATTTGTTGATGATATGCTTTTATATTCTATGTCTCCTAAATGATTAGCCAAACTCTTCGCCTCCACAGAGAAACCTGAGAAAAACACCTGCTAACTTGACTTATTGAATCTTAACCAGGCTCTTCTGCTTCTCGGAGACCTTGAATTTTAAGCCATTCTGGAATTTTAACAAGCATTAGGGCACAGAGAATTCTTCCTTAAAGGCCCTATCCAAGGATCAACTGACCTCAAAGAAGAACATTTTCTGATCTATTGCCCCATCACACCATCTATTCATTCCACTCCTCCACACCCATTCTTTCTAGCCTTACATACCCCCTCCACACAAAAACAAAAAGTAGTTTCCACCTTGCTTTGGGATACTTGAAGACTCATATTATGGTTGGAGCACTCTCCATATCGCAATAGTCCATATCCTTCTTTCCTACAGACCCAGACCCATTCTCCATTACAATAGTTTTGTTTTTTTTTTTTTTTTTTTTTTTTTTTTAACAAGGTCTGTCCTTACCTAAGTCTGGGTTTATTATTTAACAGCTGCTAACAGCACCTAGAACTCAAAGCAACTGGAGAAATATTTTGTTTCTAAAAAGAGCCTGGGTAGTGTTACCCAATGGAAAGTCACCTTGGAAGAAACTTCGTAAGTAGCGTTAAGAGCATTACAACATTGACAAGAAAATTCTCATAAAAATACTAACTTGTAAAATATTCAAGGCTAGGGAAAATGAAATAACATTGTTTAGAGTGCATAGTATATATAAAGTAAGCCTCGGAAAGAAACAAGTAAAATTTCAAGGTAGTAGCTAGGCATAATTGGAATAAAGATTAATACAACCAAAGATGAAAAACAAGGTTTTAAAGATTATGGGTAGCTTTCAAACTCTTCAGCAGCTGGAGTGTCCCTTAGTGTTTATTAATTTTTAACCTAATAGGAATGATATATATTTTATAATCAATGAAGTTTCTTTTAGAATATGAAAGAATAGCAATAAATATAATGAAGAATCTATCTTTGTAAACACAGCATAGTTTCAAACAAGTCCAATAATTTATTGGCAAAAATAGGACAAGAAGAATCCCATTAGTTCTTGACTATAGCTATGATTCATTTAATGACATAATATTTTTTAATACTAGACAGTATGCTTCCTGGTTTTTCAAGTTTGAATATGTACCTACTTTACAAATGAAAAGGTCATTCATATTTACCTTGAAAATTGTTTCAATTAAGGAGAATCTTTCAAAAGAGACTTTTGAAAAGATAACATTTCATGATTGAGAAAACATATTACAATCTTCCTTTAAATGTACCTTATAAATTACTTGATTGTTTTGCTTTTTCTTTTATCTTAAAGTATTGCTATTTCCTATTTCATTGCTCTTTGATCTGTTTCCAGGGGGATGTGGAAAAGAGGGCAAAAGGTAAAATTTCAAATTGATCAGATTTAAAGATATATAATGAAGCTATCATTAGTGCCTCACTCCAAATGAGAAAATTATTTTGGGCTCTTTGCTTAACCGGAAAGAGAAAAAAACAAAACAAACAAACTCTGGACTAATTCAGGTTTCCATTTGTAACTACATAAAACTTGCAATGATTTCTATGCTACTGCATTTTGAAAATCAGTCCTGCAGATGTTGATTTGTGCTTTTACAGACATATAAACCAAACTGTGTCTTCCTGATTTGCATATGCTCTCAACAAGCTGTGCTTTGGTGTGATCCTTGCATAAGCTTTCTGTTCAATCAAGGGAATAGTTGGGACAGGGTTGTTTTTTGTTTTGTTTTGTTTTGTTTTTGTTTTTTAAATTTTCACTGTGTAAGCCAAGAGCTTAACTAATTACAGTACAATTTAAAATAGATCTTTGATATACTATCTTAAAGAATTAATATACTATGAAGGGAAACCACTTTGTGGGTGATGGCTTCATTTCATTCTGTAAGGCTATGAAATTCGATGTGCAATAAGCAGTCAGACAAACCATTAGAGAGCAAGGAGGAATGACATTCAAAGCAAGCACTTCTACAGCCTCATCAAAAATGTGCTGAAATGACAATACTGAATGTGTATTAGAAGTTTAATTTAGTCTTCTAAGTGACCTTGATCATTTGATTGGGTGGTATCTAAAAGAGTGTTTTCAAGTATATTTATAAATGCCTAAAGCAGAAAATAGAAAAAAAAATACCCTTCAAACAGCTACCCTAAAGATTTCTTGGATTAGAAAAGAAAATGAAAAAGATCAGTTTGGCTCATTAATAATTCAACATCTTTCTGATTTTAAAATCCCCTCCAGACAAAAATCTTGACTTACTTACATTCTTTCTTTCTTTTTTTTCTTCCTTCCTTCCTTCCTTCCTTCCTTCCTTCCTTCCTTCCTTTCTTTCTTTCTTTTCAGAAATTTTTTTATTAGTGAGAGCTCTAAGGAATTAAGAAAATGTTTATAAAGACTGTTTTTGTTGTTGTTGTTGTTTGTTTGTGTTAAGGCTGTGTCCTTCCTGTATGTCCCTACTAATATGCCGGAAAAATTAATTAGGACTCTTCTATCACCAACATCTAGGAGATATTTCTCTCACTTGTGGCTGCATTGCTCAGTTTTCTGATGCATGTTAGGTTGTTCTGATGAAAACAATATGTATATAATACAGAACAATCTTTCACCTTTTTTTCAAAACATAGCTTTTATAAAAATTTTGTCACCTAAAATATTTTAAATAAATGTTGTATTTCTTAAACTTTCAAGAGAAATAAACCACTAAAGCCATCTTATAATACCATAGATTTATAATATTGAAAATCACAAGTACATCCCTTCCATTTAAAACTTGAGTCTTTGAACACAAGTGTCATTTTTTCCAAAAATAACAGACATAGTATATATTATATGATGTACCGTGTGCAAACATTTGGATATTTGGTTATTTTTCTGTATTGTATATATATATGCATTTAAACAACTCTAAAAAAGTAAACTCATTAATATGTTGAATGCTTGTTGTGCCAGGAATTATACTGTTCAATAAAGTTTCTTTGATAAACAGAAAAAGTTTTTGCCTAGATGGAGCTGACTACTTAGACATATTTCAAGTAAAGAAATCACTATTATAGTTGTCAAGTATTATTGTGTGGACAAATATAGGTACTTGTGTGCACTTAGATGGTAACTGAACACAATATTGAGGACTGAGAACAGTTCTCTCAGATGATGTAATATCTATGCTGAGCTCTGCAAACATCATGAGAATTAGATCTAACAGTGTCTGTGTGTGTGTATGTGTGTGTGTGTTTGTGTGTTGGGACATTTGTATGCTTATCATGGAAACAGACTTCTGGAAAGAGAGAATGTCTATGTTGAAGGATGCTAAAGTGATAAGAAATCATTTTGCATGTGATTTAGCCATATTCTTAAATATACATATATATAATTTTATTTACTTGTCAAATTATAAGTGTTAAAAAATGAATATTGCATTATCAAAATTCACAAATCAAACATGGGTAGAGATCAGTATACAACATGGGATAAGAAGCATGGCTTCTTGCATCTGAAGCTCATGCAGCAACTTTGAAAGACTGCCTCATGCGTACAAATTTATCTAAAACTGGCTGGTAACTCTTTACTTTCATCTTTATGTGAAAGAGTTTCTGTATGCTGTGACAAACTATCTGAGATACTCAAATTTTAAAGAATGAATATACATTTCAATTCATGGATTCAAAAATTTCAGCCCATGGTTATTGTACCCTATTGCTCTGAGTGTGTGATGGCACAGTACAACATGGCAGAAACGCATAGCAAAGAAGACCTATTCAACTCATGGCAGACAGGAAACTAAAGGAGAGAAGAAGGGGTCATGGGCCCAATATCCCAAGGCCATGTGCCCAGTGACCTAACCTTCCATTACTAAAGGTCTATCACCTCCCAATAGTCTTGTGAGATAGGGCCAAACTTCAACACATGGGCCTCTAGAGGACATTCAGGATGAAAACCACAGCAGTCTCATGCTGCACGGCTTCACATAATCACATTATCTCTTCCATTTAATAATCTTTTGATGATACAATCTGTTATCTACTGCAGAGTACTATATGCTTCATATAGCCCAGAGTACTATATGAAGGACAGAGATAAATTTGAATAAACAGGTAAATAGATATAGGCAAATATTTAGAGTATGCATTTAAAGTAGATACTTGACATTTTTAAAGAAAATCAAACTTTTATGAATATATTTTCAAGTGAAGCAGTATCATTTTTTCTTTAGTTTCCCCAAATTTTGATAATAGATATTCAAAAGCTGCTCCTTCGATTTATCTCCCTTCCCATACTTCTCTACCACTTTTAAAAGTTTTGCCTAATTCCAAAGGAGGAAGCAAATATCAATAGCACATTGATGATGACCATTTCTAATTCATTTTTCTTCCACACTGGACTTTAGAATCTCTTTTACAGATACTCAATTTTGTGCAAGTCTACACTCACATCAATAGCAAAAGTCCCAATTTGTTTTCCTGA
Organism: Marmota monax; assembly: GCF_021218885.2. NCBI lineage: Eukaryota > Metazoa > Chordata > Mammalia > Rodentia > Sciuridae > Marmota > Marmota monax. The sequence goes on along the minus strand of NW_026692997.1, from coordinate 1,094,425 downwards.
GCCCCTTCATCTGTGTATATTTTAGGACATAGAGCTTATACCTGTGAGGAAGTAATCTAAATCTTTTGAAATGTTCTCTGTCAACACTCAGGGTATACATGCAAATGAAAAACTACAAATAATCACATATATCACAAAGAAATGCATTAAGTAACAGTTCTATAAAAATCGGCATTTAAACAACCTTCAGGTAGAGATCTTAATGATTCCATAATATTTCTAGATAAGTGTATATTGTTGAATTACCTAAGAAGTTGACAGTTTTTTTCTTGTCTTGAAAATACTTGATTATGCCAAATTAAATGAAAGCCACAAGTCCTACTAAATATAAGCTATATGGACATTTAAAAAAAGTATTTTAATAGATTTTGAAATATTTTAATAAATAATTGGAATTTCTAAAACTAAAAGCTTTTGAAAAAAAAAAACTTGAAAGCTCTGAAAATAAAAACAATTCTAGATCCATTAGAGGAGTGAATATTTTTACAGTGAGGATATTTTTAAATGATTTATTTTATGTTACTTGATAGCACAACTAAATACAATTTTAAGTTATCTGGAATTTTCTACATTTTACATAGATTTTAAGTTTTCAAATAAAACATAAAGTGCTAATGGTAGATTGTTATAAGAAATAAACTTTTAAGAAATGCCTTGGGCATGGTAAATAGCCTAATTTCTCAAATCTCCATCTACAACCCAGTGTAATAAGTATTGATGTTATGGATGTTAATACAAGGTTACCAACTCAGTCAATAAATACTTAGTGCTCTTGAGTGCACCTTCCATGCTAAGGAGAACATTTCAGTTTCCAATAGGAACTGGCTTAGAATCTATTCTATAAACTCAATAGCAGAAATGCAGATGAAAAGGTCGGGCGAGCGCCAGAGGAAAAGACCACCAAGAGACCGTCTCATGCAACAGCAAAGGGTTTATTGGGGGTCCAGCATGCTGGGGCTCAGAGCTCACTTCAGAGGAGCAGAGAACAAAGAGCCCCGAGAACCACTTGAGCAGAGTTTATATACATTCTTTAGAGAGGGCAGGGGCTTTACATACATCATAGCCTCCTTTAGCAAATCATCATATACCGTGGGAAAATCAAATAACAACTCTAAAACATGATTAGCACATTCATTGGCGGGAGCAGGTCGGGTGGGGGTGATTGGTTAGTACTAAGATAGGTATATATTTAAACTGATTGGTTGAAGTCCTGAGGTGCATATGTGCTGAGCTGCACGGTATTCGGGTTGTTAAGCAACTAGGTGGTGGGGGGAGGGGGGGAAATTTCAACACACACATCTAATGGGCAGTTCTGGGAATTGTCTTAACTGCCACAGGAATTTCAGGTTCTGAGTGCAGCTTAGAGACTTTACAGAACCTGGTCTTTTACATTTTAATTTCAATTTCTTTTATTCTTTCACAAAGACTTTTGTTATCATGGCTAATATACTGCATTCAGTTGTGCATGTGTTTATTCATTTTCCTTTTTCTGAGAAGATCCTTGATGGAAAAACAGTGTTTTATTAAGGCTTTTCATCTGCATTGCCTAGTTTAGTGCCAAGACCACAATAGCTCAGGAAATGTTTGTTGCATGCGTATGTAAATGAATAAATAAAGTGGAAAAAACACGTAGGTAGATTTACACTAAGAAAATTCAGCTGATTTTCAAAAGAAAGAAGTGGTGTACTAATCTCTTCTTCACCTGGCTATATGATGTCCTCAATCATTTCCCATCTTATTGGTGTTGACGTTTTAGCACAAAACCTAACCACAGGATAGGCTACAACCAGATTAATTAATCATGGTGATTTTCAGAATTTAATTAATGTATTACCTCTGTAAATCATACAATATCATAAGTCAATTTTAATGATGAATTAATTCTTTTCATTTTCGTAGTCACTTCATAATCACATTGATGATATTTATGTTTTTTAAACTCCTGAATCTAAAGTATATTTTAATGTGCTGCCTCTGGATAGTTAAAAATACAAAGAATAAATGAATGAATAAAAGATATTAATTTTTTTATTTTGCATTATTATCCTAAGCAACCCATTGGATATTTATAGATAGCTATCCATTTCTCAATAAGTAATTAATTAATGCAATAAATAAAATATATTTATTTTTTTATTATTACTAAGCCAATACACATTTTTTAATGAAAAAATGCTGTGATATTAAAGAAAGATGAAAAGAAGTATATTATAATTTCCTGGGGAAAAAAAAGATACTGATTAACCAACATAGTAAGTCTCCTTTTACTCTATTTATAATTTAAATAAATTTTTGAATTAATACAAATGCCTAAAAATATAGTAATTATCTTTCCAATCTTATCTGTGTAAAGTTTTACAAGGTTAAATTATAACCAATTTCTTTATAATATAAAGCAACTAATTTTTCATAATTTTCCATTCATTCCTTCAAAAATATTGTCTAGAATTTAATACATGCTTGAAAACTCCTCTGGATGCTTGGACTACATCAGTGAACAGAATAGAAAATAATATTGCACACATGCAGCTTAACCTCTGAGGTTTACAAATATAAATTCAAAAACAAAACAAAACAAAATTATATAGCAGGGTAGAAAATGCCATAGGAAACTAAGCAAAGAAAAATAATTGGATATTTTAACATTGCTGCAGTCTGGCTGGGCACAAATATCCGAGCTGCCACAAAGCCTTGTAGATTCAAACAGCAACTCTTTATTCCCCAACTCTCACTGGCACTGCACACACCACAGGGGAACACACTCCCTCCACTGGTGGCTCCCTCCAATCTCTCACCCCTGGGAGAACTGCCTAGGAACCCAAAGTAGCGGGTGCCCCAGGCAGCAAAAGCCACCCTATTGCCTGACAGTAAAGGTCAAATATACAATTCAATCAATCCAGCATCACAGCAATTATATATAGATTAACTCAAATCATCATCTCAATGGTTCGCTGGCATCATCTTTCAACCATTCTCTCTGGCTAATGCCAGGCATCATTCTGACTGGGCCATGGCTCTCAACAAAACATGGTATGAGAGAAGACATAATTGAGAATGCTACTTTTGAAAATAGTTCAGAAGTTAGTGATAGAATGAATCTCAGAGAAATATGAGAGTAAAACAACCACCAGTGTGAAGAAATAGAAGCAAGATCCATGTGGCTGGAGTGGAACAAACATGAGAGATTACACTGAGAAGAAAATACAATGAGATAAAGGCAGGAGCAAGGAGGCCATGCAGGATCAAGCACAATAATCCATGACAGAAGCAATATTCATTTAACCCAGAGGGAAAGTGGTGACAGAGGGCGGAAGTATTTGAATTCTAGGTACATTTTGAAGACAATCAGATGAATTTGTTGATATTAAAAATAGCCTGCTAGAGAATGGTCAGATCAAGGGTCACCATTAGATATTGTTTCTGAGAAACTTGGAAGATGGAATTTTCCTAATTAAAATATGGAAAATTACCCCAAAAAATCAGGTCATCATTTTGAACATATTAATTAGTTTCCTATATTACCCATCTGTATAGGCAGATGGGTAATATAAATTTGGAGATGGGGAATGAGGTTAAGACTTCAAAGTGAATGTGGGACTCTTCAACATGAATGAAACAAGCAGAATTCTCCCAAGAAAGGAGCCCAGGAAGGGAAGAGATGTCCAGGGACTGATCCCAGGAGCCCTTTCATGTCAGGAGATGGGTGTGTACAGGAGAAAAGATAGAAAAAAGTGTCAGGGGGAACAGGAAATAAATATCTATATCTTCAAAACCAAACAAAGCAAAAAGAGGGGGTGATCAATTTTATTAAATACTATTGGAGGGGCACATTAGATGCGGCCTGAGGTTTTAGAAATAGAAGTGTCATCAGGAACATTGATCATTGTGATTATGTTGAAGTGATGAGGGGGAAAAGCTTATTATAGCTTGAGAGTATATGAGGTTAGTTTTTCTTCTTTCTTTAGCAGATGGAGTTTTGTTTCAAAGAGAAGCAAATGCATGGAATGTAATTTGAAGAGAATGTGTGTTAAAGGCCATCGTTTTTCATTTTTATATATTTTTAATATTTATCTTTTAGTTGTAGTTGGACACAATATCTTTATTTTATTTATTTTTATGTGGTGCTAAGGATTAAACCCAGGGCCTTCTACATGCTAGGTGAGTACTCTACCCCAGCCCTGTTTTTACATTTTTAATGAATATTTTGAATGGAAAAGAAGTATTAGTCTTTATATCCTAATAAAAATGACCCAGTGAATAGGGAAAATCTATGATCTGGGACAATACAATGATAAAGACAGAGAGAATGACCTTGGATAAACAGGTTACTTAGTGTACAAGGAGAAAGCCTGACCATTGATATAAGCAAGGACAAGTCATCTTTGCTGACAGGGAAGAATACACAACAACAAAAATCCTTATTAATGAGTTGATACAGTAGATAGAGCATGTAGAGATTTTCTTGTGATCATTTCTCTTATTTATTTTGAGATCAAATTTGTATAAAATAAACCAGTTTAAAGTAAACAAGTCAGTGGCACTCAATACATTCAATTTTCTGCAATATTTACCTTTATCTATTCACAAAGATATCCATCACTCCAAAAGGATACTCCATACTCAATAAGCAATTGCTTCACATTCCCAGCTCCCTGTCCCCATGAATTCATCTATTATGGCTATTTCATGTCAATGGATTTATACAGTTTGTGAATATATGTGTGTCTGGCTTTTCTCATGCAGTATAATATTTTTAAGTTTATGCATGTTATGGTATATGTTGATATTTCATTGCCTTTGTATGAATGGATAATATTCTGTTGAAAGGAATTTTGTGTCCATTCCTACCTTAGTGGACATTTGGACTATTTCTACCTATTATAAATAATGCTGATATGAATATGAAGTTGTTTGTGTACTGGTTTTCAATTTGGAGAGGTATATAAGTAGCAATGGATTTACTGAGTCATGTGGTAATTTTATTTTAACTTTCTAAGAAACCAGCAAAGTGTTATGCATTGACATAACCATTTTTCATTTCTTTCACCAATCTATCAGTGTTCTTATTTCTCCACATCTTTGCCAATATTTATTTTCTATTTTTTAAGTATGACCACACTAGTGGGTATGCAGTAGTATATGGTTGAGATTTCAATTTGCATTATCTAAATGACTACAAATGTTGATCATTTCTTCATGTACTTGTTGATCATCTGTAGATTGTCTTTGAAGAATGTCTATTCTTGTTCTTTGCTCATATTTTAATTGGGTTCTCTATCTTTTTGTTGTTGCTGAGTTGTAGGGGGTTCTTTATATATCATAAATACTAGAACCTTGCCAGATATGAAATTTGAAATATTTTTTTGCATTCTATGGTTGTCTTTTAATTTTCTTGAAAAATGCACTTTGGTGCATAATTTTTAAAATTACTATGAAGCCAAATTTATCTATCATTTTTTTCTTATGTTGTTCTTGGGTTTTATATCTAGGAACCCAAATTTAATAACATAAAAATTTCTCCTATTTGTTTTATGGTTTTCATAATTTTACTTTCATGATTTTAGTTTCATGGTTTTACTCAATGTCTTTGATTAATTTGAGTAAAATCTCCAGTGTGGATTTTTTATAAATATAAATATCCATCATCCTCAGAACCTAATATGTGTTTTCTAATATTATAACCATACACACACACACACACACAAACACATATATATATATATATATATATATATATATATATATATATATATATACATGCACATATACCAATGTACTGTTCTATGTAGTTTCTATATAGTTTTGCTGAATATAGAATTATTTGATAACAGCTAATTTTTTCCCTCAAAATTTAAAATGTCCTTCTGGCCTTTATGGTGTTTAAGAAAAAAATCTGCAATTAATCTTATTGAGGATACTTTGTACGTAATAAATTACTTCAATCTTGCTGCTTTCAATATTTTTTACCCTTAGTTTTTTGACAATTTGATTTTAATGTGTCTTAATGTAGGACTCTCTCTCTCTGTTATTTTTCCTAATTTCATTGAGTTTCTTAAATTTATAGATTTGTGCTTTTTGTAAAATGTAGAAAGCTTCCAATAATTCCCCAAGCATTCTCTCTTCCCCTTTCTCTTTTTTCCTTGCAGGATTCCATTATGCATATGTTGGTGTACCGGTGGTATCCTATGAGCATCTTAGGTTTTGTTCATTTATCTTAATTTTTAATCCACTCTTAGACAAGGCAGTTTTAGTTAGTTTATGTTCAATAGAACTTATTTTTTTTCTGCCAGTTCAAATACAATATTAAAAGCTTCCAGTTGGTTTTTCGTTTTAATTATTGTACTTTTCAGCTCCAGAATTTCCATCTGATTACTTTATGGAAGTTTAATCTCTTTACTGGTATTCTCTATTTTTCCTGGGCCATTCTTGTTTCTTTTAGTTCTTTCTCAATAGTTTCCTCTAGTTTTTTGACACATTTAAGATAACTGATTTAGATTCTTTGTATAGTAAGTCTTTGTTTCCTCAGGGATAGTTTCTGTTAATTTCCTCATTAAGTGAACAATACTCTCTTGCTTCTTTACATGTTTTTAAATTATTGTTTTGATTCTAACTCTGAAAATAAAATTCTTCCTTTCCTTGGGTTTGGTTTTGTTGATTGCTATAGGCTGTGGTTGTTTGCTTTCTCACTGTTTTTTAAAGTCTGCATTTTTGTGTGTATTCTCTGAAGTAGCTTGTGTTTAGATAGTATTTCAACAGATATTTCCTTGAATGACAGGAGTCAAAAGCAAGAGTGAAAGAGAGAGAGAGAGAGAAGAGCTTGGGTGTCCACACTTCCTCTTCCTCTTTTCTTCCTCCTCATTGAACCTACAAATGAGCCAGAAGTAAAAATGTAGGGAGTTCTTTTTTGTGAGTTTGTCCTGTACTCCACATATGTGTGTTTTTCTACATTCTCTGGTATACACTTCTTTTTCAATGTTCTAATTCACTAAACAATAAAACTCTACCAACCTTTCCTCTAATGATTCATTACTCTATTTTTTTTTTGCTTTTATAGCAATTATTTGTTTCTGGTTATTGGGTAGTTTTTTTTTTTCTCTATACATTTTTGAATAATGCCTGTGGCTTTTCTGCTTTGAGTTCTGAGTTACATAGACCAAAGAAAGCATTTATTTGAGACCTTCAGGTAGCACACAAACAAAGTAAACACTACACACCCTCATTAGATAATAGCTCTGCTATTCTGACTCTAGAACAGGAACCATGTTCCCACACTAAAATATAGTCTGCTCTTTTTAAGACCACTGCTAAGCTTGAAAGTGGTGGGGCAGTGGTGTTTAAAAGTGTCATAAAGTTGTGTTTTTTTTTTTTTTAATTCAGTGTTTTTTAACCATTTCGGTGGAGGGACAATTCCTACTCTGCCATTTTCTCAGCCATTTATTTCTTTATGTTTTTCATTTAGACATTTATTTAGTCATTTGCTGAAGAAAGAAAAAGAGATGATGTGATGGAGGTTTGGAATTAGGGTCTAACATAAGAAATGGAAAGCTAGAAAACGTATAGAGACAACATAAAGGCAGGCAACATGATTGCCTGAAGGTGTTAATGACTTCTAGGGCTCACTGTTAAACTTTTAGAGTGAAATCAGTCAGCATGATAGAGTGTCATTTCTCACTCACACATATATGCATGGGGTAGCTAGAGAGATAAGTGTAAACCAGAATTGGAATTTTGGTTTTAAAAAGTAAAAAAAAAAAAAATGAGAAGTAGCAATTGATGTTGTGTCACACTGCTCTATTTGTTGGGCATAGAGATATTAAATAGTTGGGACTTTTGCTAATAGAAGAACATTTTACTTTAGAAAAGCACATGGGAAGAAATACATAAAATTATAAATAATCAAACATCCAAAATAAATTTTGATCATAATGTTGAACATACTTTATATACAGAGTTACGAAAAATTGTGAAGTGAATGGAAAATTATGAATATAATGCACTCCACTATTGTCATGTATGTAAGAAATAAATAAAAAAGAATGTAAAATAGATATAAAAGTGTGTGTGTGTATTCACATAATAAATGACTATACTAAAACAAATGACTAACAATGCAGTTTAGTTGATTAAAGAAGAAAGTGAATTCCTGTAAGAATAGAGAGAGAACAAAAATGTTGGGAATCAATAAATTCTATATTATAGAGGAGACAGCAGATTTTTGGATTTAGGCTTCAAGTCAGATGAACTTGGAAAAACTTGAGGGCAGTTGGTATGATCCTTGATTATGGAGGGAATACAGTGATTTGATCAATAGACCACAGCTTCTGCACTCATTTTGTATTACTCTTCCTCCCATATGTTGATTAAGCTTTAATCATAGGGCCAATTTTATCTTCCTTTGTAAGGGTCCGGCGAAGCGTCGGAGAAAGAGACCACCAAGTGACCACTCATGCAATTGGCAGAAGGGGATTTATTGAACCAGCATGCTGGGGCTCCGTGCCCACTCAAGAAGGGAGAACAGCCCAGAGCCCCGAGCAGGGACTGAGCACTGCTTAAGTACACTTTTTGGGGGGAGGGCGGGGATTTTACATACATCACAGTCTCCTTTAACAAATCATCATACACCGCGGGAAAATCAAACAACAATTCCTAAACATGATTAGTTCATTCATTGGCGGGAACAGGTCAGGCGGGAGTGATAGGTCAGTTCTAAACGGGGTACACATTCAAACTGATTGGTTTAGGGCCTGCGATGCCTACGTGCAACCACACAGAGCCCTTCAGTTATTAAACAACCAAGCAGTCAGGGGAAATATTTACTAGGCGGTTCCAAGCATTGTCTTAACAGCTACAGAAATTTCAGATTTTGCAGGTAGCATGGAAACCTAACAATACCTAATCCTTTACATTTTAACTCAGACCTTGCAGCTTAGAAACTTTACAATACCCGGTCTATTACCCTTTAACTTTTACGCTTTAACTTCAATTTCTTTTACCCTTACACCTTGAACACATCACACAAAAAGGCCCCCTCCCTCACTTTCCCATAATAATAGAATGCCCTATGTTAAATAATTTAAATAGCCAATTGAGCACACATCTCCACATACAAGTTTTCTCTGACCATCAATTTAGAGTTATCTCCACTTAATTTTTCTTTTTTGTACAAGTGTACGTACGTACGTACAGACACACACACAAGCACACTATTTTCATCTTTATTTTACATTCTTTGAACCAACACATGATCAAAAATTGTCTGGAACACTTGATTACCTATACATTTCTATATTTCTTCCTGTATACTTTGTTAAAATATGTTAGTTCTTCTACTTGATATGTCCATGCATAGCAAATAGAGCAACAGGAATGAATAAAGAAATAAAGGAATGTAAAAGTTTTTAAAATTTTATGAATATTTATACTATTTATAAAATTGTTATCTTTTAACTATGCCATAAGTTAGATAACTTAGCTAATACCTAGGATGTATTTGTAACATTTTTAAATGGAAATACTTAAATATTATGAATGTGGTAGCATTTACGGACTTTCTTTTTCTTTTAGAGAGAAAATATTTATTATTTTTAATATCACTCTACTTATTGCCTTTCAACTCATTTGTCTTTAAAAAAAAGGAGAGTCTTTTAAAGTCATTATTCACAGGGATAGATGAGTTTAAAAGCAGGTTTTTATTGCCCACTTGAACTTAATGGGTTCTAGCACATAGAATGAAATAGAGTTTACACTGTGTCATTTACATTGACATTAACTTGGTAAGACTCACAGGACTCTTGTCTGATGGCTTTCCTTGCCAAAATAAAAAATGATCTTTGGATTATGTCTGGCCCTTTACTGATTGGGTCTAGATGAAAATTCAGCCTTTCAAATTAATAAAACCTCATGGCCTTGACATTAATGTCTCATCTGAAACTGATAATGAGGACTGGGAAGTACCTTTCAGAAAATCCTTAGTTTCAATTCAGACCTGGTAAACATTGGATCAGATTACCCACTACTCAAATCCGTTACAATTGTTTTTGATGCATTCTTATTTTGTTAGAATTAATGTAAAAATAACTATATGATCAACTATGATTATGTAAGAAAATTCCAATTAAAATCTCTATTTTATTATAAACATAATATAACTGTTTTATATGGCTTTATCATAAGACCTTATGAGAACGATTTTAGAGGAGAATAAATTTATTTGCGTCATGATGCTGGACATCATGGCAGAAGAGCATGTAGAGGAAAGCATTTCAGGACATGGCCACCAAGAAGCAGAGAGAGGCACTGAAGGCCAGGTACAAAATATATACACCAAAGTTATGCCCCCAATGACTCTCCACCTTGAGGCACACTTTACCTGTCTATATATTCCACCTAGTTAATCCCTACCAGAGGATTACTGAACTGATTAGGTTAACTCTAATAACTTAATCATTTCACCTCTAAACTTTCTTTTATTGTCTTATACTTGTGCTTTTAGGGGACACCTCATACCTAAACTATAACAGTTACAATACTACCATAATTATAGATAGCTATCTATAATCAGAGTCCATAATTTCAGAAAAGTATATAAAAAGTCTGTCCTGCAAATAAAGAGTTAATTATTAAATCTTAGAACTAGAGAAATGTTTTGGTGAATGCTTCTAAAATTATATCAACTACATTAAGTGAATTTATTGCCTAAACTTATTTCACAAACTTGTTGGACATAATTGAAATGTGATCCTAAAGTGTTCCCTCTAAGAGATTAGACCTTTATTTTATGAGTCCTTTTTATTACATATGAATGTATAGAAAAAAACTATTTCAAGAGAAAATTCTCTGCATATCTCAGAAGAGCTTTTTTAAAACCTGTAAGTTCATGTGATGAATGATAAAGACAGGTTCTTAACAAATTTAAGACACTACACAAGCTATAAGAGACTAAAAGAAAGCACACCTTTCAAATGAATGTATTGAAAAAAGGGAAGTACACATAATGATAAATAAATAATAAAAATGTAATACTGATAAAAGGAAGATGAATTAAATTTTCTGCCTTTCAGAATTTAGTCTGGTAGGAGAGAAAGGAATATAAATACATAATCAAATACAATATTAGACTTCTGGTTCAAGATGCACAAATCAGCCACACAAAGTATTTATCTCCTGAGTTCACATTCAAATGATAACAAAGATAGTGTATTTAAAATTACAACTGCTTTTTTTCTGAGAAAAATTAGGGGGAAATATCACAGGATGAAATATCTTTACAAAGCATTGGAAAGAAAACGAAAGCACTGCATTTCTATTTCAAAGTTCATGTTTATGAATCAGGTTACCTTTTGTGGAAATATTGGTTGCATCTGATTCACATACTTTATATTTGTTGTTAATATTTTTAATTAGTGCAATATATTGGTCAATGAGTAACAGTTATGGTTCTAAATATTCAATCCTAATTTAGCAACTGTCTTTAAATTTTTCTGAAGACATTCTTTCCATTGCCTCCTCATATTTTAATTTGTGGTTCTCTATGCCAAATACAAAAGCAGAATACACATAAATTTGAGAAAGCAAAACAAAGTAGACAGCTAAATATACACACACAGACACACACACAAACACACTATATAAATAATATCTTAAATAAGAATACATTGCATTTGTGAAATAACATGGGATGCCATGGGGAAATAATAAAATATCCTGAAGAGCATGCTGACATTACATATATTGACAAAGTTAAGGAAAAGTATCAATAGTTTGGAAGAAAAAGTCAAAGATATATTCCTGACAGGCTTGAATAAAACACAAGGATATGAAAATGAAAAAAAAAAGTCAAGAGAACATCAATTTCTAAAGAAAATAACAAAAAGAAATATAGGTAAAAAAGAAAAGTAGATAAGGGCAAAAATGAGTAGAAAATTGGTAGAGATAAATTGCAAGATACGTATCCAGAAATAAAAAGACTTGCGAAGTATTCTCTTGGTGAAGAAGAACACTTGCCTAACACATGGTTTAAAATATCAATGACAAGAAAAAATACCCTGAAAATTCACAGAGCTGAAAAGAAACAGATGATCTACAAAAGGGAGTTAGAACACCATCAGATTTATCAATAGTAATAAGGTGTAATTGGAAACAGATGAAGACCATCACTGGACTTAGGCAAAATTGTCTAATACTTTTTATTCCCAGCCATGCTGAAAATTTAAATAAATCTTATGTGAGTACAAATAATAATATTTCAGATCATCTAAACTCTAAGATATTAACTCCCCTGTGACCATTTAAGAAAATTAATTTGAAAGAAAAAAAAAGAAAAACAAAGATGTGACATCTAGGTAATTTGCAGATTTATCCATGAGTCTGCCTAGCTGAGGAGTACCATCCCATTCCGGCATGGCTTTTGTGTGAAACTTAAGACAAAATCATTCCAGATTATAAACAGTAGCAAGTGACATTCAGAAAGGAAATTATAAATATCAAATATAAATGGAATGATTACTTCCTCCGATAAGTATAAGAATATGGTTAAGAAAAGAGGTGAAATAAATAAATTTCATTTAACTGTGACTACCATAACATACTGTGTAGGTTATGCAAGGTTTTGATATATTCTTTACGTAGAAGAAAATTTTTTAAAAGTATAAGGAGCAATGGCCAATGTCTCATTGCAGGGTTCTTCATCCTGCTGAGGGGGGTGTAAGCTACCTGAGATCTTACAGTCTGAAATAATTAGTGAAAAACAAAACACAAAGAGTCATAAATGTATTTGCAAAAGCAGAGTCTCTGATATATCCAGACCACACAAGATCTGGAACTAGACAAAGAAAAGATGGCTCCAGTGGTTTATTTAAGGGGGTACATCAAAGACAGGGATAAGATTTCAAGGTCAAAGTCTTACTTCCTGATAATTTGCAGTCAGCAGATGGATTGGCAACTTGGCAGGCCACACCCATCTCAGGTGCTGTGTAGGACATTGCAGAGCAGAATAGAAATTCACAATGTGTCAGGGCAGTTAAACAGAGGAAATGTTCACTGATCATTCCCAGATACCAGATGTTCCTGTCCACTAGGCTAGATGTGCGGTGGCCCATATGCAGCCAGCCCATGGCTGGCTCACGACAAAAAGTATACTGATTCAGTGTCCATTGACAAAAATATGTAGATTGAACCAATTTGTATATGAACTATGAAGACTTAACAATGGTTAAATAATAAAATGTAAATTTAGCCAATAATGACAAATTCAAAGTGTAGGTACAAATTATAATGGCTGAGAGATTCAACTGATTAAGGAAGTTAGAGAAGACATGTGGAAGACTAATGTGCTCATCTGATAAAATTGGAAGATAATTGGTGTGATCTATAGTTGATGGAATAAAAAACAATTCCAGCATGTTATTTGCAATTGCTAAGGAAATCCGTGCAGTTACTAAGATTAGAGTTATAAATAGGTTTATTCCAAACACTACCATCCATTTAGCACTCTTTCATTATCAAAACTATAGAAATTTAGAAATACATAGCATGATATTTTATCTACAAATCAACAGGGGAGTAAATGGCATTGTTTGATATAAATATTGTTAGTAATAGAAGAAATTCAGTTAGCCATGAGAAAATTGAGAACAAAGAGTTACACAAGAGGATAAACAGTGTGGGTAATTGTTAAAATTGGGTGCTTTTCACTTCATTTCAAATGTCTTTTTATAATTTTATTTTAAATCAGAGACTTTTTTTTTACATTTATAAAAGGATATAGAGCAAAAGGAACTCTCAGACACTATTCATGTAAGTATAAAATAGTAAAAGCACTTTGAAAAATACTTGTTTATTTTCTATTAAGCCTTAATAAAAATGTATCTTACTTTCCAGAAATTTCATTCTTAGATATGGAGCACAGCAGAAATAGGTACAGGATATGGACAAGAATATTTATAGGAACATGTTTGTGAAAGCCAAAATCTTTAAACAACCAACTTCATATTAGAAAAGAAATTGGGTTTTATTCATTTCATCAACCATGAAGCTAGAGATGGACCCAGCTAGAACTATAGATAAAGGTATAGATGAATATAAAAAATACAATGTTGGATGAAAGAAGTTGGATACCAAGGATTCCATTTCACAGTTCAAACAGGAAAAACTAATCTATAATGTTAGAAATCAGGATTTAATTACTTCCATGAAGAAGGTGATAGTGATCTGGAAAACATGTTCTGCAGTTCTGGTGATATCGTCTTTATTTAGATAGAATTAACATAGATGCTTTCATGATGAGATAACTTCATAATTATGATTGGTATGCTTTTCTGCATATATGTTAATCTTTAATAAAATGTTTATCTAAAATATGACAGTAGTTTTTAAATAGAGTGGTGAACAAAGTTTTGAGTGAGAACAATGGGAATGTTCAGGAAATGACAATTAAAGTGCTGGTGGAAGAAAGAGAGAAAGAATGAGAATCTAAACACAGGGAATCAGATCACTGGGGAGGAACCACTTCAAGTCCATCAGAGATTCCTTAGTTGGACTCACTCATAAAAGAGGTAACTGACAAAAAAAGAGAAAACATCTTTGCTGGGATTATTTTCTCTAGAAGATACATTTTATTTCTTTGGTTTTTTAATCCATTATTTTTAATATAAATAAAAATCAGAGACGTGGGACCTCAAACTTGTTTGCAGTTCCTCACACCTAACCTGAAATGTATTACCATCAAATCAGAGTGAGAGTTCTTCACTATTAGCCCTTCAATGGGTCAGAAGTCTATGGGGAGTGTAGTTGAGAGAGTCTTAGCTCCATTTTTCACCAACCTAATGAGGTGAGTGATAGACTCTGAAAAGACCAGGCGACTGATTTCTTGGCAAGCAGCCATTATGAACTCCTCATTAGAGGGTTCCACTCAATCTTTCCTAAAGTGAGGTGACGTGAGTTTGCAGACCCAACCACTTACAAGCAGTCTAGTCACAGTGTGATCGCAACTCATGCGTCTCTAGTTCTCTATCAGGTGGATTAGTATGATAATGAGGTGCATATCTTATGTCTTTCCTAAAAAAGACAGTTTTCTCCTAGATATGTGATATTTGTATCTGCAAAATAGTGAATCCAGAGTATTTTCTTCCCAGATCATTTCTAAATTTTAGAATGCAGGAAAGAAAATCCCTTGATGAAACATATGGCTTAAGAGATTGGAAAAATGTAATTCTTACCCTCCTGAGATCAAAGAGCAGAGTTTAGCTTATTTATGCCCCACACCCTGCTGCAGTCCTGTTTAGTCAGATGAGTGAGGTCTGGTGCACCATACACGATTGCAAGTGGGCATTTCTAGAGATGTTGTTTTACCTTAAAGATGTTTATCATAAAACACCATGTCCAATATCTTACAACGTTAAATTTAGTTACCATAAACACCCTCAAATTCCTGATCTAATGATGGTCAAGTCATTTTGTGTTTCATAGAATAGTCTCCTTTATGTAGAATAGTCTCATCCCTCAACTTTCTAAACAGCTAGTTCCTGCTATAGGAAAGAGGAGGCTTCAAAATGCCCTCACACAGTTTGGGTGTTGGCACTTATTAACTTGGTTTTCTACATTTCTACTTATTTCCTACAGAGAAAATGGAACAATTCCTTCTTTTTATTTTTCTTTCTCTCTCCTTTTTTTTATTTTTGATATTATCTCTTCCATCAAATAATGCAGTTTTACTTTGATTGGAGCCAATTCTTCCTCAAGATTCAGTAGCCCAGTGGTAACTTCTCCTGGAAGTTTTAATGAGGTTTGACCTTCTCTTTTATTTTCTGTACTAAATTATTTTGTAGTGCTGCCAGAGGAAGTTTAATAACACGTGAGTTTCACCCCTAGGCTGATTGTATTTCAGCAGAGGTTGAAGTGATCTTTGTATGTCAGGTTGTTAAATCTGTAAAAAACTATGTGATCTTTCAAAATGAAAGTCAGTACATCAAGGCAATATAGTTCTCCTTTTTTCTTTTTATGGACCTCTTTACATCTTTATTCTGGATAGCTCTGAAATACCAAGTGACTGCTTCCCACACACACACTACGTATGGCCATCAAATATGCAAATACAAAAATTGTCCAAATAAAATATTCTTGTCTAAAGCTTTGCAAAAATTCCAAGAAGTTTCATAATTTAGTGCCTCCATATGAACCTATGGGGAATTATTAAACTGTGAATTTAATGCTTTAAAATATATTCACAGTTAGCAAAGTTCTTGAGGTCTCATTCTAATTTATTTGTGCAACATCCACCACTACTGAAGTTATTTTTACAATGTGTTAGTAAATTCATAAGTTTCTCCTGAACTCTTTTCCTAAATCTAAGGCATGAGACTTCCCACCTCCCCCAGAAATCTTTTGAATTTACTATAACATAACATCATAGGAAAGTTTGTACTTTTTCTATAGTATTTTATATTTAAGTTCATGACACCACTTGCTCATTTATTTGATATGTATTCATAAAAGATGTGTCTATTATTTATTTGAAAATAAACTATACAGTTACCTTGGAATAATAATTTTGTTTTGTTTAATTGTTTTTACTAATTATACTTTTCTAGCATGTATAAGACGGCAATACATGATTACATGATAAGGACTCCCATCCCAAAAGCCAATTCTATGAATATCAGTCAACTGTTTCAATGTTATGATTAATATATGTTAAATATATAGATTAATATGTTAAATATATATGATTAATATGTTAAATATATAGATTAGTGTAAAAACCCTCCATGTCATTAAAAGTTACACTTGATTTCCAGACTGCCTTGTTCCTTTCCATATCACAATTTGGTCTTTAATCATCTTATAACTGAATCACTGCAGTAGTCCTCTAAAATATATTCAAAATTCTTTCCTTCAAACCCTCATGTAATGGATAATATTAGGGTTGGGAAACCAGATGTTCTTTTTTCATATAAGTTCTTCATCCACAGAGCTGGATTTTTGAAGCCATGTTTCTGCTTAATGGCCCTCCCTGTGATTGGTCTAGGAGTGCGCAAGAATGGCCTATCAGATTATCTTTCCCCAGCATTTAAAATTTTGAATGTAAAAAACATGGTAGCTAAATCATTTTAATGACAGTACATTAGAAAATTATACGCATTATGATTATACTCTCACAGATGAGGCCTTTGTAAATGTCTTTATTTCTTTACCTTCCAAGGCTTAGTTTTACTTATCATCTTTGGATGATGTGAGATATATCAATATGTGGCCAATGTGTCCTGTGGCTTGATCTTTCAGGAGTTGATTTGTTAGATACAAAAGTAAAATAAAATGAATAATAAAATATCTTGACTTAAATATATTCTTTTAATATTGTGATCAGAATGATCTACTGCGGGTAATATTTCTCAACCAAGACTGCACTTCAAATACACTTGAATAACTTCTTTCAAAATACATATTCCTTGGAACTATATTCAAAGATTCTGATTTAGTGAGTAAGCACCAGGATTACAATGTGCACCTGAGGCCACCAATCACAACCCCAAATATAATTCTGATCATGTTACTTACTGCTTATGACCGATTTCAATAATGTCCACAAACCTTTGCAGCCCCTCCGTTCAAGAGATGGAGTTTTTTATTTATTTATTGTTTTTGTTTTAATTGGTGCATTATATTTGTACATAATGGTGGGATTCATTGTTACATATTTGCACATGCACGTAACATAACTATATGATTTGACTAATATTTTTCCCAGAATTTTCCCTTTTCCCTCCTCCTGGTCCTTTTCCTCTACCCTTTGTAATCTCCCAATCTCCCTTTTTCATGAGATAGCTCCAACCTTTTCATTTTTCTTCTCTAGTTTCCAAAGGAGAGAAAATATATGACCATTGACTTTCTGAGTTTGGCTCATTTTACTTAACCTAATGTCTCAAGTTCCATCCATTTTCCTGCAAATGACCTCATTTCATTCTTCTTTAAAGCCGAATAATACACCATTGTGTGTATATACCATATTTTCTTTATCCATTCATCCATTGAAAGTCACCTAGGCTGGTTCTCTCATTTGGCCAAGAGATTTATCTTTTATCACACATCCTGAGAAATATCTTGTGTTAATTTTGACCGAAAGATGACAGTATGCCAATTCTGAACCTAGGATTCAAGAGCTCTTACAATGTCTAGCCTTGCTACTCTTGAACATTTGCCAGCATTATGAAAATGAGTTAGGCTAGCAAATTGGATAATTGGTTCCATGGTCCCATTATCCCAGCCAACAAACTATGAGAAGGATAATTACTTGGTGGACCAACATTTAATGGAAACATAAATATGTTTTCTCTGAAATTGTCAGGATAAACCCATAAATCTGAACTCAGATACAATTGCTGACTCACAGAATCTGAGCTAACAGTTGTTTTATGATACTAAAGTCAAAAGTAGTTTGTTAAACAACAGTTACTAAATGGTATTTTTTATCCTACTTACCATTGTTCAGTATCACAATCATATATAGTGATAAAAGTCAAAACTCTTTAACACAAAATGAAGAATCAATTGTTTTCTAATATTATTTTAACTCCATTGCCCAATAGTGCCTGGTGCTTATTTAACTTATCCCCTAGTAAAAATAGATTGCATGTAAAAAATTATATTTGTACTTGATTCTGTTTCCTTGAACTAATTTTCTGTCCAATATATCTACATAGATAAATATTGCACATTGATTGGACTTGTGGCTTTTTCATTCAGAATGTATTTCTCAAAATATGAAGTTAAATATGTTCCCATTATCAGTTCTCACATATCTCCTTTGATCATTTTCTATTTGAACATATGTTGCATTATGTTATGTATTTTTTTTAGAGGTTTGAGTTTGTAATTAGAGTATAGGTCCTTAAGGACAGGGGCCACAGTTAGTCATCTTTGTGCTTGGCACAAAGTGAATTTTGATATATATGTGTTAAGTAAAACTCTTAAGGAATTTGTTAATCTATACCCTAAAATATTCAGATTTAGGGGAACTTGAGGACTACATTTACAGACATTGAGCCACTCCTACAGTCCAAGTGTGTTATAGGAAATTTGCAAGATACTTTTAGAGATAATGCTACAAGTCCAATTACATAAAAATATTGTACATTTGTGAGAGAATGCAGCACATAGTTAATGGAAGAGGATGGGGCATTGGAAAAATAGAAAAAGGAGAAAGAATGAAGAATAGAATAAAGCAAATAAAAAGGAAAATTTCAAACTACTGGGATATTTGTTAAGTAAATACAAATGCCAAAAATTGTTTCTGTAATAAACTGGAACTTCCCAAGTAATTTCTTAGTGTGAATCAATTTGCATCCTGAGGATCAGGCTACAATGAGTAGGACAAGAAAATAAAATACATTTTAGTTTATTTTATGAATTGGGTAAACAAAATCAGAACATTATTGGCACTGTTGATTGTCCTATTTAATCATTTGGTTACACTGATGTAAAACTGCCATGGCTTAACTGTTCACTACTTTCCTCAAGTGCTAATAGAAAGTTTTTAATTTTTCTATAGTATTTTATATTTAAATTCATGATACCACTGTTCATTTATTTGAAATTTATTAATACAAGATATGTCTATTATTTATTTAAAAGAAACTGTACAATTATCTTGGAATAATAACTTTGTTTTGTTAAATTGTTTTTTACTAATTGCATATGAACAACAAATACTTCACTTTCTATCTAGGCTTGTGACTGAAAATTAGGTAAATACTATAGAACAACCATTTGATCTAAGTGAAAAATCATAGCTCAGGGTGATATGTAAAATGTAAAATTCTTTAATTGTACCAATTAATTATCATATTTAAGCACCCACAGTCACTTAAAATTATGTTTTGAAGTGGATGCTGATGTATCTTGAGTAAGTTTGTATCTTTTGTTCTTTATACTGTGGGGGATGTGACTCCCTTTCACAGTAATTGCTGCTGTGTATTTAGATGAGTCACAGATTTATCATAATGTTTTAGGAAAATGTAAATTTATTCAGTGTATTTTACTTGGTTGAAAGGCCTTATTGAGAAAGAAAATAGGGTTATAAATACAAATTTCAAATAGTTATGCATTTACCCAGTACACTAAATAGCAAAACCATGTGTAGCATAAATATTTAGGCAATTCTCTGTATGTCAGGACTTTGTTCTTCCCTCTACATGTTTTGCATGTATGTACACTCTTATACTTGACAATCTTGTTGACTGGTAGTCCATAAGATTAGTGCATCTTCTGTGTCAGAGCATATTAAAATAATAGCACACCAAGAGGCTGACAGAAACTGCAACCCTGAATATTTTTCTACCACATTAGAATTATGAAGAAATTACTCTTCTGAAAAATTTAGTCACAGAAAACTACCATCAAGAGCCTATATGCATATGTCAAGATCATTGTATTGTCTCGAGCAACTAATAAAAAATAAAAATTTTTAAAAAAGAGCCTATATGCAATCCTTGAGAAATGAATCTAGAAAGGATTGAATCTGGAAAGGGTTAAAAAAATAACAACCTTTTACTGATGGTTATTTTTTAGCTACATGTTAAAATGAGGATTACAATTTCTGCATACATTCAGTCTAGCATATTTCAGCAGGTCCAGTTGAAAATACCAAATAGAAGAATACTAAATCCTTTATGGCTTATTTTACCACTGCTACTATTATTACTACTATTGGTAATAATAAATGGTGAAGCTGATATAAAAGCTGAACTGGAAGACATGTTTGGACAAGAGCTTTATACAAGGCTACTCCAGCATACTGTCATTTTTGCTCATGATACATGTGGGTAAAAACTTTTTTAATAATCAGGCTCTAACATTATTAGTAAGTTAAAGGGTGAAATTTTTAAATTGTTTTTTTAAAACCCATTTTTTATATACTGTGTTATAAATTCTGAATTTAGAAATTTCCCTAGAAAAGGGAATTTTAAAAACACATTGGCAACAAAGTATTTTAGGAATAAATATTTGACACTCCCTATGGCTGAAATATGGACAAGACAGCAATTCAGTTGAAGGAAACTATTAACACTAATCTCATAAAAATTTACTAGTATATATTGCAATTTTATAGCAATATAATAATGTTTACTATTAAAATAATATTTTATCCACCAATTGAATATTGTTGTTTTACACAGATCTTATGTGATGCTCTTGAGGTCTTATATTCAAGTGTTAAAAATATGAGAATATTTTTTAAGGAATAGAATGTTAATTTGCCCTTTAAACAGACTTTTTCTTAATAATTATTTATCATTCTTGAGTTTGTTACAGTCTCTTTTGTTGAATTAAATGCTACTATGAAATCACACTAACACATTTGTAAACTGTTTCTTCAGTGTTTTCACATGAACATCCGCATTTTGTTCCTGGCAAGTCATTGAGTATCATACATTGCAATGAATCTCTAAAATTAAAAACAAAACAAATGGAAGAAATATTAAATTCTGTTTTCATGTAGAATAGGTAAATGGCTGCTATGATTAATACCTGAATTACAAATTTAATGACAATCCAAATATAGGTATTAGCTAAATTATCTGAGAATATGAATGCTGTTTACATAGATCAATTAATATTTAAATTGAGGCATATATGGTCTTTGGCTGTTTGAGATGAAATATCACTGGTTTGAACAATGATTTAAAGTAAGTCTAAATTATTTCTTTCAAGGATAATCTTTAATGTAATTTTTATGGAAGAGTTTCAAGTATGTGAGGGAAGCAATATGTTATAGTAGAACCATTAGTGTATTAATCTGCTTCATGTAGAATAGAAATGATGTGTTTTGAAACATAAATCTTTTTCAATGTTTTTATAACTCATAAAAGTCTAACTAAATATGCATCCATCCTTTGGAGGGAGACTAACTGAGAAAACATGAACAATCTTCTTCAGTCAAGGTCCCTATATCTCTCCCTCTTTCATTGTGGACAAAATGCCACTGGTATGTGTTTTTAAGCTAAAAACCAGACACAATAATAATAACTACTTAAAACTCACTTGGTTTCAAATGCCTCTTTCTTCTTCAAAGAAAATATTTGCCACATGCCTGCAAATGATAGTGCTTCCTAAATGGATTTTAAGTTCTGCAGATGCTATTAAAATTATCTAAGCTTGCCAGGTTCTATTTCCCAGCATGTCTGTTTCCCAGGAGCTAGGGAGGCTGCAGCAGGAGGCTCTCAAGTTCAAAGCTAGCCTCAGCAAAAGTGAGGTGCAAAGCAACTCAGTGAGACCCTATCTCTAAATAAAATACAAAATAGGGCTGGGGATGTGGCTCAGTGGTCAAGTGCCTCTGAGTTCAATCCCCAGTAACTCCTCCAGTCCCCCCCAAAATTATCAAGCATCATGTTCTATAGTATAAACTTGCTTATAAATTTATTTAAGAAGCACTACAGTAGTTTAATTGACTTGCACTACCAGGTTTAATTGACTTGCAGGAAAATAGAAAGATAAGTTGATAGGTCAGGAAACTAAATCCAGGCACAACTTGGTGGTAAAGGGAAAAGGGGGCTTGCTGAGCATATTTTGCAAGAGGATAAAGGAAAATGGTGAGTTTGTCATTTTTCTAATGAAAACAGGTTGGTGCAAGAAATGCAAGGAAATAACAAATTAGATCAAATTCAAGTGCGGACCCTAAAACTAATTGGCTGTGTCACTTGAAGTATTTTATGGCTCCAGAAATCTGTGTCCTCAAATCTCTGTTAACCAAAGAAGTGGCACTTATCTCAACTCCCTTCTAAGCACAATACTCTCAGAGTCTGTGAAAAAAAAAATCAGTTTGTTTTTTTTTTTTACAATGTAAAAATTTTTACAATGTAAAAATTGTAATTTTTCTACACTTCTGAAGTTTAGACTTCTTGACTGTCCTTGACTGTCCTTCTTGACTGTTAACTTATCTGATGAAATTCATAATGACAATAATATTAATGATTTAGATTAGATAGATATTTCAACCAAAGTACTATAAAGAAAATTTAACTCTCTTACTTCTTCTTTGTTTGCTTGTTTTAAAGAAAGATACCATCAAATTATATACCATGAAGTCTTTTGTTAAATACAAGCTTTCTGGATATTTCTGCAAAGAAGCTTCTCAACTTTCATGTTCTGGAAAACATGAAATGTTTACATCTCTTTAAGTTTACATCTCTTTAAGTTCCAGGCATAGGACTATTTGTCTCAAGATTCCAAAAGAATTGTGTGAAAAGTCATACTGTTATTTATCCCAAATCATGATCTCCCTCCTATGCTCCAAATCCACTTCCTCCCTTTCAACCTTCCCCTCTATTCCCCAGCCCTCACAGAATCTGACACTTCATTTTTTTGTTAGATTTAGAGGAAAACAAATCAGAAACAATACAGGTAGAATATATAAACTACTGAGATAGGATGCAAACACTAATCCTTGAAATGCATGAGTTGAGCCAGGCATGGTGGCACAAACCTGTAATCCCAGCAAATTGAGAGTCTGAGGCAAGAGGATCACCAAATTCTAGGCCAGTCTCAGCAGCTTAGCAAGACCTTAAGCAATTTAGTGAGACTCTGTCTTAAAATAATAAATAAAAAAGGCTAGGGATATGGGTCAGTGTTTAAACATCCCTGGGTTCAATTTTATATATATATAAATTTATATATATGGAGAGAGAGAGTCTTCTAAAAATTCAATGTAAGACTTACTTCAAAAATTTTATTGTTTATCAAGATAGTTTCTAAACTAACCTACCCTTTTTAAAAAACACATTTATAACTTATTGCATAACTGTTGCTATTTGTTATTATTATTTCTTGATTCTATTTCCCCTGTAGGAGTTTGATGGTCATTAAAGCTGGATCCTATTATAAATGCTTATTTACTTAATGAATTATTCATGAATGATAAATAGCACAGCTTCTTACAAAGTACATTGCTCTCACATTCCATCTCAAACCATGGCTGTTTTATGAATTTTTTTTTCTTAATTTATGGGGTCTGAATTAAGGGAAACAAAACCTGGATCAATTTGGGCAAACAGGAAATAAAAGTGAGGTATATAGGATGCGGGAGGATGAAATACGATTGGTTGTCAGTTTTTATCTCATGGTGATATCTATGAAAATAATCATTGCAAGTGGACCTTCCATAAGTCTAAACACAGTTCTCTAATATAGATTTGTAACTATATGTCATATATTTTAAATTTCTACATTTTCTCTTACATTGTCTAAATTAGATGTATCTGTTGTTTTGTTCTATTTCTGATATCTGTAAAAAACACCTGTGCAGGGAGACCTGTGAAGGAGGCACACAAAGAACACACACATACACGCACACACACACAGGGCAGGTGCAAACAGACAGAAGGATGGCAGACAAAAAGATGCCTACCCCTCTCTGCTGTCATCTTTAATAACCCAAAAAGTTACATATTATCCACTACCAGTGATTATACTTTGACCAGAATTCCTTTAATCTTGAGTACTAGCTCAGATAAGGTCCAGGTTAATGCAAACACAGAGCCTCTCTCCTTCAAAGGATGTCACTATGTAAACCAGGTAGTATATCCACATAGTTGTCTTAACAGCCTCACCAGGGAATAGCGGGGCATTCCAGTCCTGGGAATCAGGACGCCAGGTACCCCACCATTCCCCACCCCCAGGTGGTTTGCTCACCAGGGGAACACTTCCCTGTCTATTTCCATGGTCAGAATACATACAGATATCTTTGGTTAATTTGTATTTCCTAAGAACTATACATAATTGTAAAATGCTTCGAAAATTTTTTTTCTCCTGCTATATGGATATATTTTATCAATACATACAAATATTCCAGCCATTGAGCATGATAAATTGAGATAGATTTTTATTAACAATATATAAACTGCCTTGAATATTTCAGTA
Organism: Marmota monax; assembly: GCF_021218885.2. Classification (NCBI taxonomy): domain Eukaryota; kingdom Metazoa; phylum Chordata; class Mammalia; order Rodentia; family Sciuridae; genus Marmota; species Marmota monax. The sequence continues at coordinate 1,069,516 of NW_026692997.1, read as the reverse complement.
TGTTTTTTTACAGTAATTTAAGTTTTCTATACAAATGTAAGAATATGAATTTGGAACTTTTACCACTTTATATTTACTAGGAATTTACCGTTTTAAAAGACAAAAAAATGTGTATATTGTTATCAACTGCAACATAATATACACTTCTAAACTCTATAAAGTTGTAACATTTTTGAAATGAGTGTGATTACTTAAGGGCTTTCAGAGTTTGGTGAAAGATATAATAGGGGTTTAGTATCCTTACTTTCATTCATATTTATTGATTTTGCACCAGAATGTTAGATAAAATGGACAGTGATGGTTGATAAGAGAACAATGTGTATGTGTGTGTATGTGTATGTGTGTGTGTAAGTGTGTCATCATCTGTGCTTTCATACTCATATTAAATGTGTGCCTGTAATAATATGGGTGCCTTAAATTTTACAAAATTGGTTAAAAATAATATCTGATAAACAATATTAGTTTTCTTCAGATACAGCCTGCAGTTTTCATGACTCATAAATACTGCTGTTGGTGTATTCTAAAGACAGTTCTTACGTTAAACAAAAAATGAAATTTCACCTCACTTTTGAGACCACCTAGTTTTTTCATATTTTGAAACTATATTTCTTATTTAAATTCTATAAAGCAGATTATGCTACTGTCCATAGTATATGTTCATATTAAATTGACATCATTGCAGTTGTAATTCATTTAATATAAATAAGAATAATCCTTCTACAAATGAGCTCTTCTCAAAAATGAGGTTTGCATTGTAATTTTCAGTAAAATCATGAATAATAATTTTTCATTTTAAAAGGCAAAAACATATTTGGGACTTCTTTAACTTTTCAAAGATGATTTAACCAAGTGAAAGGTGACTGCACAGATTTCCAAACCAAAATATGATTGTCTATTTTTTACTGTCATCTTCTTTCTGCTTGTTTCTTCATAGGAAAAAAAAGAGAGAGAAAAAGAACTACTTCATAATGTTGATAAAGAAATTAATAAATCAAACTTTTATAACACACATATGGTCTTGGCTATAGAAGGAAGTATACACAACTCAGATGGTGTGCTATTATGATTTTATATTAGGAGACAATAAAAGTTAGAGTAAAGGAAGTCCAGTGTATCTATTTTATTATTTGTGATAGTGCAAACTAAGATGGGTTCTGACCAGCAACACTACAATCACAGTGCCTTAAATATAAAATAAATGAATTTCTCTTAAATATAACATTCCAGGAATGAGTATCCTAGAAATGAGTAGTTCAGGAATGAAGCACATCCCACAATAATATTCAGAGGATAGTGCTTTCTGTGTTGTAGTTGCTTCCTCACCTCTAAGGGGTCTCCTTCTCCACATGGTAGAGCTGATTGAAAAACTCCATGTCAGAATTCCTTCCTACTGAGAAGAAGAAGGAAAAGCATTGAAGGACAAGTTCATTCCCTTTTAAGATTGTAATCCAGAATCTGAAAGACATTATTTCTACTTAAATCCATCATATTATATTTACCTGCATGAAAGACTTGAAGAGAGTTTCTGTGCAGGCATATGTGTACCAAAATAGTAGACCCTATTACTAAAATGAACACAGGGAAACTTGATACAGAAGAGGAAATAGAAATATCAGTAAAAATGACACTATCTCATTGTGATAATGCAGAGTAAGATGCGCTAGCCAAGAACAGCCACTCTTAATAGTAAGGGCTTTAGGCAGAACCTCAGACTTCATTTTTCTTATATCATTCTTGGCAAAAGAGACATATGTTCATCGACAGGCAGCTACGACTCACGCCTGAGGATATATTCACATTAAGTCCCCCATCCCACACCTGCTGCACACACACACTCAGGATTTTAACCAATCCTCTGCCAAATTGTTGGCATTCAAAGTAGCCACACATAATTCCATGCCTCTGAGGATGGTGGCTCAGCACAGCTGAGCTTCCTTGGTGTCATGTTGGGAAACCAGTAATCATAACACAACACCATAAGTACTTGAGGAGGTGTGAGCCAGGAGTCAGCCACAGTGAGGAAGCCTTCCTAACAGGACAGATACATGGACTTAATCACAAGTCATGGCGTTTTCAAGTGAACTTTAGGAGTAAATGTTGAAGACAGACATTCCATAAGAAGGAAATGAAAATATACAAAAACATTATGGTATCCAACTGTGATACCTTTTAGGGCACGCATGCTTTGGCTATGTTTCAGTGGAGTGTTGAAAAGAATGATTAGAGAAATGTTTTAGAAATTAAAATTTAGGGAACAATTTGATTCGGTGCTAGTAAGTTGGGGTTTTTCATAAGTTCATGGTAACTTAAATTTTGAGAATTGCTACCTGAGAGAAGGATATTATTGCCAACCATTAAAAAAAAAAGGAAGGAGAAGAAAACCAAAATTCCAGCCAAGGTTTCCACATAATGATATTTATGATGAAGATTCAAGTGTGCGATTTATGCTGGGAAATAATTATATTTTTATAATTAAACTATAACTGTGGCTTTAATTCATTAATATATGATGTTTTTTCTCTATTCTCCAATATAACCCATACTTGCAGGTATAAAAGTAATAAATAAGACCAGGGTACTAGCATAGTATAAAATATTACAAATAATACATAATACAAAAATATTACAACTTTAGAGAATTTAGAGGGAGGATGTAGATGGATTTTTGTGTCTTTATGTGCTAGGCCTATGTAAGTTTAGAATTGTATATTTTATTCTTAGGAATAAGAGTACAAGTTACTTAAGGAACAGTTGTCCAGTCCTACTAGTTATTATTGGAGATTAAAGAATAATATATTCATAAAGAAGAGTGGGGTTTTTTTTTCTTTAATTTTTAGGGGCAGTTGGATATGCTTTGAATGTTACTGCATTAACAGAATCCTAGTCTCCAGTATGGAAGACACTGTTTTTATTTTTTAATTAAGTTTGGTTAAAAAAAGTAATTCTTAACTATGTTCTCTCAAAATTCTTAATAATGTACCAAAAGAAAAGAAAAAAGAAGAGAATGAGAAAATTAGACAGGAAATGAGTGAGAAAGGGCAGGAGAAAAGAAAGAAGAGGCTGATTGGGGAAGAGGGAAAACATGAAAGTATTAATTTGGACATGTTAGCTAACTGCAATGAAGAATAATTGTTAAAGAGAGTAGTTTCTGTCTACTTGACTTTCTCATATATCATTATAAGCAATGCATTTTTCTCTGGCTCCATTTGAACATCTATTTTATTTAATTCAGTAATTTTTGAAGAGTGAGCTTAATTCAATAAATTCTGAATGCATTCACTTATTAATGTCTGCAAATCTTATTAAAGAGTTTTACTACATTGCTGAATTTCAAATTTAAATCCTTTTATAAGAAAGATATGCAAAGGGTAATAATCTATTTCAATTATTTTCTTAGAATTTATTTGTTAAATAGTAAAAGTTTCTTATGGGAGTTGGGTAAGCTGAAATGAAACAAAGCTAAATAATGTCATTATGATCATTATGATGTTTCCATTCTTAGTAATTCTTACTGTGAAGAAAACTCAGAGCCTTCATTGACTTTAAGTGAGAAAGTTTGACCAAATTCTCTATATACTAAAATTGAAGACTTCAGAAAGGCAATGTGGGAGAGTCTGTTATAAAGGGACCAACCACGTGAACCTCCTTGTGTTTATTCCCACTGTTCCTATCCACGTTATATCACACTGACAGTATTCACTTAGGTTTCTCATAAGGAAGGCATCTGAATAGAATAGCCATTTTCGACTGATAAGCATTAGAGAGAAAAGGTGTGTCACCACAGGTGGTTTGTTCTACTACACCTCTGAAGTCAGAAAATGGATTCATTTCATGAAGGCAGTTTTATTTTGCTGAAAGAAACCAATACTTAGGTTTTGAATAAGTATTAAACCTGAGAGAATAAAGTTCTTATTTCTGCTCTTCATCTAACAGTTTATAGTTTATAGAGTTCTGCCTTTTCTTTTTTATTTTTGCCACTGCTTTTAAAGTTTTCTAAGATGTTAGCTTTAACAAAATGTATCTATTAAGGGTGTAATGTTGGTCCTTTGCATTACATGGAGAGTCTTATTTGGAATCAATTTCCTTTGATGTAATTTGAAAGGAAAATTTACCTTTAATGGGAATGCTTGATCTAATTTTAAATGCAGAAAATTTTTTCTTTCTTATAAGTACAGCAGTAATCTCTACAAAGAATTGAAATTTAAAACTTATAGCTCTGTTGAAAGGTGACTTTGATTTATAGCTAGAAAATTTTATATAAGCTTTTAAAACTAATTTAATGAATTATTTTAGAAAACTATGTTAATGCTCCTTATGGTGAGTTTGTTTATATGCACCATTCCTATTATTAGATAAATCTAACCAGTGTTTTCAAAATATAAAAATAATTTATCTGAAATAGTTATAGGCAAATAACATTATACATCACACAGAGCATGTATGAATACTTATATATCACATGATGAATATTCATTACCATATATATAACATTATATATATATATATATATATATATATATATATATATAATGTATGTGAGTTTGTATGTGTGTAGTACAATATAATATAGAGCAAAGGCTCTATTTCCTTAATATTTCTCTGATATTCTTTCTCTAAGATAAGGATCTCTCCTAAGCACTCTTTTTATATCTCTTGACCATAGCTTCTATGGTTGTATAGCATCTTTGCCTAAATTTTAATAACTAGCTTTAAGAGCCAATACTTAGGTTTTGAATAAGTGACCCTAGAACCTCTCACAATGCTTTGTGGTATACTAGCTTTTTGAATATATGGATGCATCAAGAATGAATGAATGTATAAACAGATATGGTTATGTGTTCTTGTGCCTCTAGTGAAAGACATTCCACTATATTTCATATACCTATGGTATTCTATACAGTGCTTTATGAAAAAAAAGGAAGAGATGAACTTTGGTATAGAAATAGTACATATTGATTTATTAAATGCCTTTAGCCAGAGATTAAATTATTCTATTAAGGTATTTTTTTCAATTTATCAAGTATTTAAAAGTCCATTAAAGCTTACAAGAATGAAAACATCACCGGGTATGGTGGTGCATGCCTGTAATCCCAGTGACTTTGGAGGCTGAGGCAGGAAAATCAATAGTTCAAGGTTACTTAGTAACTCCATGAGGCTCTGTCTCAAAATAAAAAAAATAAAGGTCTGGGGATGCAGTTCAGTGGTAACATGCCCCTGGGTTCAATCCCCAGTACCAACAAAAAAAAAAAAGGAAAGAAAATTTCACTATATTGAAGCTGATCCATTCACAGACCATCTTATTCTATAGTCATATTTAATCTATCTGAAAAGGATAGCCTATGGCCAATGGTTTTTGTAAAAAGGATACCAAGATCACAAAATGAAAAATGGTTAGTTCTTCAACAAATGGTGCTGGGAAAGCTGAATATCCACATGCAAAAGAATTATATTTGATCCTTGCCTAACACCACACACACAAATAAATGATTCAAAATGGACCAAAGGACCAAACACATGAGCTAAAACTTAAAATCTTGGAAGAAAGCAGATCAAAACCTTCACAACATTGAATTGAAAATGATTTTTTGGGTATAACACCAAAGGCACAGAACAAAAAGCAAAACATAGTAAAATTTAAAAACTTTTTTGCATCAAAGGACAATCTTAACAGAGTGAAAATACAACCACGGATGGAGGGAAAATTTGAAAATCATAGGGATTAACATCTAGAAAATACATACATGCTCCCATGTATACACATGCACGATATATGTGTATATATGCATGTGTATATGGAGAGAGAGTGAGAGAATTCCTAAAACTCTAAGAAACATTACTGATTCAAAACGAGCAAAGAACTAGAATAGACATTTTTCCAAAAAAAGACATACTAATGACTGATGATTATATGAAAAGTTACTTAAAATCTCTTAATTTTTAGGAAAATGCAAATCAAGCTCACAATGAGATGTGACTTCACATCCATTAGGATGGTTAATATATGGGGAAAAAACTGATTAAAAATAAGTATTGGCAAGGAAGTTGGAAAATTAAAATACCTGTATGTTGTTGATGCAATATAAATATAAAATGGTTGTCACTGTGGAAAACAGTATGATGGCTCCTTAAAAATAATAGAAGCAATCACTATATTATCCAGCAATTCTACTTCTTGCTTCTAGGTGTAAGCTTAAAATAATTAAAAGAAAACACTAAAGAGATATTTGTACTTTGATGTTCATGGTAGCACTATTCATAATAGCTTAAGAGTAGAAGTAATCTTTGTGTCCATAATGAATATTGGATAAGCAAAATATGGTACATACAACTGAATAGGGAGTAAATAGCATTCAGCATTAAGACAGGATATTCTTTTTTATTTTTTATATGAATGATAAAAAGCAAAAAGAAGGTTTATTGATTTGCTAACAAAGAAACACAGGGATGCCTGTCCCAGAGGTTGTGATTCTCCTGTATGTACATCAAGGGGAACTGGGGCTTTTTATTTTTTTTAATTTTTTGGTTGATTTTTCTAAGTTATAAATGACAATAAAATCCATTTTGATAAAATTATACAAATATAAAATATATCCTATTATAATTAGGACCCCATTCTTGTGGGTGGACACTGTGATGAGATTCACGTAGGTATTTTTCATATGTGTACATAGAAAAATTATGTTAGATTTATTCTACTTTAAAACAGAAGATTCTGACACATACCACAAGATCAAAGAAATAAGGACATTATACTATATGTAATAAATTAGTCACAAGATGTCAGTTATTGTATGATTCCAGTTACTGAACGTTCAAATTCATACAGACAGAAAGTAGGATCTCAACTGTCAGGGATTAGGGAGAGAGAAAAATGGGGAGTTATTATTAAATAGATTTAGGTTTTAGTTTTTTAAGGTAAAAATAATTCAGGAGATGGATGGTGGTGAGAGTTACACACACATAGTATACTTCATACTGCTGAACTTTATGCACACTTAAAATAGGATAATAATGGGGAAAGACTGTATTTGCAAAATATTGCTACAGGTTACAGAACTAATTTTCATGTTTTAAACGGATATATTAATTGTATTTAAACTTGATTCTGTCCAATAATTTTCTTTATAGATATAATGAAGTATATGGTTATCTTCATAAAACCAGCATGGTGTTATCAAGAGAAGTACTGTGTTAGAGAACTTTCAAATTACTCTAACCAGTCATTTAGCGTCTTTGACCCTATAAAGAATAATGTGTTGGACATTAGTACTATCTTTTAGATCTATGTAAATGTGTTATTTCTAAATGTTTGATTGGTTTGGGTTAAATCCATAATAATCGAAAGAAATATTCAGAAGAGAGGAATCCTAACATTACAAACAGAAAACAATGAATACAATGGTTACTTCCTCATGCATATAACCTATTCAACTCATTTTCACAAAGAAACCAACATACAACAGACTTTCTCACTTGCGAAAGTCTAGATGTAACAACTGGGGAGGAAGAGTCACAAATTCTTTCTGTATTTTGTAACCTCTTTTTTCATTCTGTGAACTAATGTCTGTATGTGTTAAATATCATCTGTCCCAGGGCTTACACCCATGAGTTGGAATTCATTATATAGAGAAAGATGGAATTTTTCGTCTAGATATAACAGACCTCATTTACTTGGTAGGTCTATACAAACTTTGCTTGCTTTAAAATTTGAAAGGGCTCTCCATAGCTTAACAGTGTAATAATGTCATCTATGATTCAGTGTACACCCACCCATTGTGCAGTCTCTCTCCTTTGTTTAACCATTAAATTATCTTTTCAGTAAATTAGCTATTGCATTCTCTAATTCACACATGAATACTCTCTAAAGGAGGTTTATTAAGTTGGCTCATTGTCTCTGTTATTCTGGTAATCACTGCAAATTAAGGCTTTGCAACATTTCTTTCTGATAATTCCTTTCTCTCTGAAGCTAAAGAAAGAAACAGTCATAGTATGACCACATGCAACTTTTGTGCCTGTACAATGATTTTGTAAAATACTAACCATTTTCTCAAATCTTTTTCTGGCTTAAAATTTTGTTTGAAAACTAGGAATTGATCTAGAATTAGCTAGTTGTGATGTGTATATATACACACATATGTAGAGGGGTAGATTTATTAAACATACACATATATGTAGAGATAAACATACATATACATACATATGATAAATGATGGCTTGTGATAAGATGGAGAAATAAAACATTTTAATTTTATTTTATAGTATTTTTGCATCTTACTTAATCATAGAAGGCATTCTGCTAGAATTCTTACCTCCATTTATTCTTCCCCATAAATAATATAGTCTCTGCTATTATCTAGAAATAAAATTAAGGAAAGTAAGACCTACTGTGATGTTAACAAATGAAAATTTCTTTGTTTTCAAAGTATTTAATAATAAGGCATAAAGTATTTCAATTAATATAGCTCATTAAGAATCTTAGCAATATACACTATATTTTTCTTATTTAACAGTAAATAAAACTGACCATTTTATTTTAGTGCTAATTTTTTTCATGTACAGAAGATAATTTTATTCATATTTCATATTTAAGAATAAAGAATCTACACCTGGTTTATATTATATACAGTCACATGGAATATTCTGGAGTAGAATTTTTTTACTTCTGAAAAACAGTAATATTAATTCACAATAGTAATAACTTGAGATACCAGAGTGTCTAGTTTTCTCTAAATCATCACAAGTTAATTTATGTTTGCTATGGTTTTAATGTTCAGCACATTTTATTACATCACAATTCTTAAGAACCTGTGACTACATATATGAAAAAAATCATTATTAGTGCATTACTTTCCTAAGGCTGCTATAACAAAATACTAAAGCACAGCTGACTTAAACAACAGAAATTTATTTCTTGCAGTTTTAGAGGGTTAAAGCCAAAAACCATGGTGTCAGTAGGACGGGTTTAATTCTGGTGCTTCTCTTTTTGGTATGCAGATGGTTGCCTTTGAGCTGTGTTCTCCTGTGGTCTTCCATCTGACACTAGTGTCTCTTCATCTGTCCCCTTCTCATAAGTACACGAGGTAGATGAGTATTAGGGCCCACCTAATGGTTTTTGTTTACTTATTTCCCTCATTTAAAATCTTGTCTTCAAAACATTCACACTCTTAGGTACCGAGAGTTAGGAATTAAACATATGAATTCTATGAAACACAATTCATCCTATAACAACTACACAGCATATTTCAAACACTAGATCATTCTACTTCATTTTTAAGAGAGATAATTTTTTTTCTTATTGTTACTTGTATCCATAATTTGAGGTGTTTAAGGAATATATTGCTATTATTAGATGATAAGCCAATATTTTTTATGATTTGATATGGACCTATTTGATTTTAATATGTTTACTTGTTAAAACTGTATGTATGGATCCAACATAAAATATTAAGAAAATCAGATCATATAAATTTGCTTTCTCCAATGTCAATGTTTATGTAACATATCAGAAGTTTAATCTGTAAAAACATTTTAAAGATCAATAAAATATAATTCTAATGACAGTGTTTCTGCACTACTCTACATGGGGTGCATACAGTATGAATTCATTTTTCAAAGTCATGGACCACCCTGAATGAGTGTCGAATGAGATGTTTGTTATAATGTACTCTAATACATATTGCTATACACTTGAATGCTCTATAATAAAATATTACCATTGACTTTTAGAGAAGAAAAAAAGTAATTCAGCAATATTTTAGGAGTTTTTTAAGACTATAACTAAGCTGGGCATAGTGCACACCTATAATCCCAGTGACTCAGGAGGCTCAGGTAGGAGGATCTCAAGTTTGAGTTCAGCTTGAAAAACTTGGCAAGGCCCTAAGCATCATAAAGAGACACTGTCTCAAAATAATAAAATAAAAGGGGCTAGGGAATGTAGCTCAGTAGTAAAGTGCCTCTGGGTTCAATCTCCAGTACAAACAAAAATTAAAATGTCTATAAATAAAAATAAGAGATTAAGAACAACTTATCCCAGCTGTTAATCAAAATAATATTTTGAATGGGAAAACTTATTTTCAAAACAAAATTTATTTCAACATTTGTCCAGTCTTTTGATTATGAAATAATAGTAAGTACAGTGGGAATTTATAGTCCTTAATAATATGAAAATTGTTAATGTTTACATTTTCATCTCAAAATCATGATGACCCTATCATCAATGCAGGCCAGGTACTGTGATCTACAAAACAATTATGGTAAAATCGTTTTTGATGTCCTGCACTAGGCAACAAAACAGTAGATAGATATAAAACCTATAGATTGAAAAGCACAACAACATTCTGATTAATACATAATTGTTATTTGTGGCTTACAATGAATTTTTTAGTAATAGCATCATAGATAGACAAAAAAGTTCTGTAACTGTATCATCTTGAGAAGAACTGAATACAACGGGTCTTTTCCCCATTTTCATTACCTCCCCAACTAAACAGTGGATTGTTTGGGGGAAATTCGTTTCCCTCCTTGCATTCTTGTTTCCATCTATCCATTTATAATCTCTCTAAACCTCATTTTTATAAATGTTAGCTATATGTTCCATATTTCAATGTCTGACCTGGACCTTTGTTCCAACCTCTATTCACCTATATATAGCTGTAAACTTAATATAGTGCCTAATGCTATCTCAAAATTAACTTGTAAAACTTGTCTGCTAATCTTCTGGCCCAAACTTTTCTCTCTTCTACTAAGAAAATGGCAATATCATTCATCCAGTGGCTTATAATCAGAATCTTACCACATTTTGAAAAAGATCATTCTTTTGCTTATAACCAAATTGTAAGCAGTGTTTTAAACATTTATTATTGACTTTTGGCTTTATTAAATAAACTTGCTGAATGAAAAAAGAAAAGGACTTATCTTTCATTCAGGTTTTCAGGTGTAATTTATTCATTTTGATATCACAGACCTTAACTACTTTGTCACTTTGATATAACAGACATGGGGCACAATGTCGCCAAATGAGTGAGTATTGAATATCAATTATTTAGGTTTTTAAATGAACTTTCTTAGATAAACGTTTCAAATGAAGCTGTTTCCATATTTCATTGGTTAACATATGTTGAATCCTTCCTAATCACTGGTACCCATGAATGTGACCTTATTTGGAAATCAGACCTTTGCAGATTTAATCAAATAATAATGAGGCCATACTGGATTAGAGTGGGCCCTATTGAAAGGACTGATATTCTTATTTTAAAAATGGAGTTTTTATATGTAGAATATAGACAAACAAAGGAGGATGCCATATAAATATGGAAAGAAATGGAAATGATATATTTTTAATGTCAAGGATAGCCAGCAAATTGCCTTAACTAGGAGAGAAGTATATAACATATGGTCCTTCAGGACCTTCAGGAAAAACTAACACTGCTGAAACATTGATTTTGGATTTCTAGCTTCCAAAACAGTGAGACAATAAATTCCCATTATTTAAAGTTACCAAGCTTGTGGTACTTTGCTACAACAGCATCAGGAAATTGATAGAGATTTTAGTACTACACAGGAGGTTGTGGCTGTAAGAAATCCTTCAAATATTGAAGCAGTTTAGAAATTAGGTACTAAGTTGGAGCTAGAGGAATTTTGAGGAACATGGCAATCAAATTCTAGAATCCTATCTGTGTTGAAGATACTATCAGTGGTAAGATGGATATGAAAGTTACTCTACTGAGGGTTCAGAAGAAAATAAGGAACATATTATTGGACACTTTATAAGGTTGCAGGAAACTTGTTTGTGTGATCTACTATTGAGTGGAAAATAGAACTTGTAAGCAATGAACTTGAAGATTTTTAGACAAAATATGGAAGATGTACCCTTTTTTTCCCCTTGATACTCATAGTAGAATTTGAGAGAAAGAAAGTAAATTGGGAAGCAGACTCCAAGCAAAAATCAATCAGCACTTGGTGAGTTGGAAAGTTCTAAGCATATTCAAATAGCATGCTCTAGAATCAGAGTCAAGAGTGTGGCTGTACAACCTTCCAATGAAGAGATTAGGCATAAGACTCATAAGTCAATCAACCAGTTCATCAAAACAAGGAAGAAAATGGACTATACATGGAGGTCTTATGGAAAATGTTCATATTTAGTAATTTGTTTCTTCTTAACATCTATGGAAGAGCAATAAAGTTTTAAAAATTTATACACTAGCAGAAACACTTGACAGACTGGGCTATAAAGAACAAAGATAAGAAGAAATGAAGGAAGAATGATTTTGGGTATACCATCACAGAGATGGAGGCCAGAGAACATGGGGCTGCTATTATAAAGGATGGAAAGGGCCGACCATTGGGCCATCAAGGATCAATTTCAGTCCTTAACACCTAATTGAATTGTCATGGTTAGTTGTGAATTTGTTTTATGCTAGAATATTTTTAATCCTCAGTTTTACTCTTTTCAAAATGGAATGCTCTATGGTCATTCATTATGTTGAAATCCTATTGCAGAAGGTAATGACAGTAGGAAGTGGGCCTTGTGAAGTAGTTAGATAATGAAGACAGAGCATTCATGAATGAGATTAGTGATCCCAGAGTTCCTCAACCTCTTCTATCATCTGAAGAAACAGGGAGGGGATTCTATCTTTAAATCAAGAAACTGGTCTTCTATACTCCTAATCTTGTGATGCCTTGATCATCAACTATCCTGCCTCTAGAACTATGAGAAACAGATTTCTGTTATTTGTAAAGTACCTGGGCTATGGCATTTAATTATAGTAAAACAGACTAAGACAGGATATATCTTCTATGATTACGCAACCACTGTATTTTAGAGGAAAACAAAGTATTGCACAGGTCTGTGGAAAAAGGAATGTTTTCTCAAGAAGACCCTACTAAAACCTCACTCATACATAATTTATATGATTTAGAGGATGAAATTGAGACTTTTTGAGTTCACATTTAGGTGATATTTAGGACTTAAGAGTTGATACTGGAATGGGCTAATAATTCATGAGATGTTCAGATGAGGTGAAGGTATTTTTCACATTTAATAGATAAGGATTATTAAAAAATTGGAATGTAAATGTTATGGATGAATCACATTCCTTCAAATATGTTCAAATCCTAAACCCAGGTATCTATGAATGTGATCTTATTTGGAAATCAGATCATTTCAGAAATAATGAAAATAAGATGAGATCATACTTAATAAGAATGAATAGTAATCCAACATCTGGTGTTCTTATAAGAAGTGATACAAAAAGAGAGGAAGACACAAAGAGACACCCTCTGGTGATGGAGACAGAAACTGCTGTGATGTGAAACTGCCAAGGAACACAAAAGATTGCCAGCAATATCAGAAGCTGAGAGAAGCATAGAAGAGTCTTCCCTAGAATCGTCACAAGAAGCATGAGCCTGAAAAACACCCTGGCTTGGAATTTTATTTTCCATAACTGTAAAAGAATGGATGTCAGGTATTAGTTAAAAGGGACCTAGGAAACTCATACAGCAATGTCGCGACCCCTCGCCGGCAAGGGAAAACACGACACAGGATTCTTCTTTCAGCAGTTTATTCAGGCCTTGTTTCATGTATCATCTTCTAGTGACCCCCCGCCGAGCGCCCAAGCACAGCCTAATAAAGCCTCCCGCATAGCAATCCCAAGCTGCCACGTGGATCTCTCTCATAGGGTGGTAAGGGATTGCGTGCCAACTCTCCAAAAAAGGAGTTGTTTATCACAGGCCACAGTGGAAGCCGGCGCCATCTTCTAATGGCGGCCACGGTCTATTTAGAACGGCTCACCACACAGCAAGTTTATATGAAAAGAAGATCTTTGTAGATATAAATAGTTAAGATCATACTGAATTAGGATCACACTAATCCAATGACTGATAATAAGATAATGTCCTAATAAGAGGAGAAAACAGAGATCCAGAGATACACAGAGAGAAAAGACCTGAAGATAGAGGCAGAAGTCTGAGTTGTGCTGCATAAACCAAGGAATGGGAATGATTGCCAGCGATGCCATCAGATAGGGCACCGTTCTGGGGAAGGGTCAGAGACATCATGCCCCTGTACATCCATGACATCAGATGTCTAGCACCTCAGGCTATCAGAAAATAAATTTTGACTTTTTTGGGGGGAGGTGGCTACTCAGGATTGAACCCAGATATTAACTGGCCACTTCCTCAGTACTTTTTAATATTTTATTTCAAGACAGGGTCTCACTTAGTTGCATAGAGCCTTGCTAAGTTGCTTAGGCTGGCTTTGAATTTACATTCCTCCTGCCTCAGCCTCCTGAGCTGCTGTAATTACAGGTGTGTGCTACCGGACCTGGCAAATTTTGACTTTTTTAAGTTACTCAGATTTTGGTACTTCGTTGTGCAGCTCTGGGAAATTATATCTCTATTTTATACTATACTACATATCACTCATTTGTCACAACCATACTAGTCTGTGTGCTGCTGCTTCAAGAACACATAAAATACACTCTGTTTCAGAGTATTCGTATCTGCTAAGTTTCCATCTAAACCATTCTTCCCATAGATGAACAAATGATTCGCTATCTCATCATCCCAAGTTTTTATCCCAATAGCTCATTCTCAGTGAGTCCTTACCTACACATGTAAGTACAAATGCTATTACTAAGTCCTTGTCTGTCATCCTTTTCTAAAGCATGTAGACCTATCTAACATACAGTATAGTTTGCCTATTTAATTAGTCAGTTGCCATACCTATAGTACGATATGCCTGCATAAGGGGGATATTGGATATTTTCCTGTTTTGTTCACATCCTTATCATATAATTTTTTCTCAATGGAAATTATTGATTATATGCATGAATAAATGAACCTTTCTATAAGACTGGCTTAGATTATTTAAAACGTGGATTTACAGATAGAATGATAATTATGTTTGGAGATACAAGCAAAAAGTCTTAGCTGTCTCCCTGGGTTATTAAGTGGATTAAAAGGCAATGCATGTGCAAAGTCTTGGAAATCACTAACACTATGGTGGCTATTTTGGCTAGAATATACGCTTGAATAGAGTATTATTTTTTAATGTTTATTCCCTTGATAATGCTTAGATATGTTCTGCTTCATAACAAATGCACCGTAATGATTATATATAATTAATATTGACTGAAATAAATAAAAATAAGTCCTGATTTGCCAAAATGAACATTTTTGTTTGTTTGTTATTGCTATTTGAAAATCATTTAGAAGGGAAATGATATAATACCTTTTAAGTTTTGGAAAGCAATTGTGGCTTCTAACTTTATGAAGATAGAGTACAGGAGGTTTTGTAAGAAACAGGAGAATCAATTAGGGAATACTTAGAGTAGTCCAAGTGAGAATTGCATGGAAAGAAGTGAAAAAAGTTTTTACTATTTTGGAGATGAAATAGAAGTGATTATATAAAGAGTAAAGGAGATAGAGATTCCTTCTCTAAAAAGAATCCTGCTTTTCTGACTTGAGTAACTGATTCATGATGGTATGATTTACTGATATGTGAAAGACTGGGGTTTGGACAAATTCAACGCGGAAAATTGTTTTTAATTTTATGCAAACAGATAGTTCCTCAGGCTAAGAGAATGAAAAAAGAGAAAGAGGTAAGCTTAGGGACTCAAGATGTGAGAAAGATACAGAATCACTGGCAAAATAACGGACAAAAGAAAATTAGAGATGTGAAAAGAAAACCAGAAGACATACTATTGCCGAAGTTTAGTTTGTAAAAGAAGAGCGCCAAGAGTCAACTCACCTTGTAACTCTTCTTTTATTGTGGAGACAAGAGATGACATTACCCTATGACCCACTTAATTGCTCATCACTTATTGATTTTCTGCTTGTCATTCTTAGCCCAGAAATACCCTGTCTGTCTTTGTTCAAACATCTCTGGTCTAACTTTCTCAGTGCTCCATGCCAAGAATCCAGATAATATTGTTTGGTCTAACCAGCACCTTCATTTTTATTTAATTTTCTATCTACCATCAGCATCCCTTCAGATTATTTAGTTGTTGTCCAGAAAGTCTTCTATTCATGTGTAAATCTGATAGTTCTTTGTGCTGTATATATTTAAACCTAAAAACAAAGAAGCAGTGAATACAAATAAAACTCCACAGAAAGGAAAAGAGATTCGAATTTTTAAAATAAAAAAGAAACAGCAGTGTGGTTCACCTTGATATGCTTTTCATTGTATTCTCAGTTATTGGACACAAAAACTCACATCTTAATACACAGCTTGCAACCATTATATTAGACTTGTTATTTTATGACATTTTACAGAAACTAAAGAATAACATCTGATTCAAATGAAAAATTGGACATATAAATGCATTGCAATTCTTAAGATAGATCATTGATTTTATGGAATGACTCCAAAGAAGTTAATAAATATATTTTGGAAAATTTTCACAGAAGTAAATTACAACATAATGTCTCTTATTCATGGGACTCTGGCTAATTTAATTGATTGACTGAAACTCTATGAGAAATAACAAAGTTTTGCCTTAGAGACAGCCCTAGAGATTCAGAGAAACATTTGTGTTTGAACCAGTACTGAACTCTGTCTTTTCTCATATAAGCAATGAATATAAGAAGGGAATGATGAATTTTCTCAGAGATTATTATTTGCAATGAAACCTTTTGTGATTCCAAGGAAGTCTTGATTCTAAGAATGATTTTAACTCATGGGGAAGAGTTTCTCAAAACTATCTTCAAGGGCTTAAGAGCAGAGAAATGAGAATTCATATTTCTGGTGATTCCAGGAACACAGACATTCACACACACACAAAAAAAAATCCTTTGGAGGTTGTGTTTTATCAGAAAATATAAGTTCTTTTAAATTGTATTCTATATGCTTTATTATAGTATTGTACTGTTCTCATAATCAAGGTAAAGCTTAATAAAACTTCTAGCTCCACCTGTTTTTAGTTGATTTTTAAAATCACTAATATTGGCAGTCACTCAGCTGAGCTATATAATATTAGTTTCCCACTGGCGTTGCTGTAGATGACACCTCTTACTGAAACCATCTAATAAGTCAAAAGTGTTTTTTGAAAAGTACATTTTATTATCTTCTCTGACCTCCCCATTATCATTCTTTGTTCTCTAAAGGATGGTTGTCTTTCTGTTTTCTACTTCTGCCAATACAACTTTTTTCCTCCAATATTCTGTGTCAAAGTTTTGGCTTCGTTGGGCAGCAGTGGAACTAGACCCTTTGCAATTATGTTCTTACCCAATTACAATACAATCTGTGTTCCTGGAAGATGTGCACCGCAGAATGTGTAACAGCAGGAGCTATGTGTACTCCTGGAATAATCTCATATAGTCCATGAAACATCAGTTTATGAACATTAAATAAACATTTCATGAATAATGACTGAAGAAGGTGAAGAAAAATCAGAAAACAACCAGAAAAATATCACAAGAGCTTTCAACAAGAAAAATAATGCAAAAAATATTTGATTTGGGGGTTTCCTGTTCATTTGATTTTAAACCTCCATTACTCAGTTCATCACTTTCTTTTAAATTTACCTATGATGTAAGACAGTCTTAAGTTTGGCTTTTGCTGGATTAAAAATAAGAAGTATCTAATAAAAGTTTACTCTTTTAGAATGCAAGTTCTGTGGAATTTGATTGAAGTGAAAGGAGGTTTTGTTTGTTTTATTTTTAATAATATACAATTTCATGAATTGAAGCACAACAGGAGAAATATATAAGGGAAGCATGAGCAGATAGAGGTGTTAAGAAGAAAGCCAACTTGGTCACAGAATCCTGGCTGGCATTGTAGGAATCGATACAGGAACAAGTGCTCAGAGTTTTGTTCTTGAGAATTCAGAATTTCTGGTCTTCTCTAGTCTTAACTAGAACTGATATTAAAAAAAAAAGAAAGGGAAAAAAAAGAAAACAAAAAAACACCTAGAACTTTCCTGGCTTCATTTCTTCCTAGAATAAACTTTCCAACTCCTTTTATTCTGAGAGAAGGGTAAAATATCAGTGTGTGTTTAGAAAAGGTATTAGGAACCTACATTCAATAAACTTTACTAATTTTCCCCCATTCTTAACTATCACTCCAATCCATGACTATGCAAGTTTTCTCAGGAATAAATCAAAATTTAAAAAGAGGTTTTCTATCTATATAATAGGAATTTAAAAAATGAGAATCTAGGTGGGTATATCTGGAGTAAAGAGGAGATATCAAAAGCCTTCAGGAAAAAAAATATAGAGATAATAAAAATTATCTGAAACAAAATGAAATTAGATATCACAAAGCAACATTAAAGTCTATAGAAAAGTAAATGATATCATAAAAATTTCTGAGAAAGAAAGTTTTATGGCACAAAATTCTGCAATCAGCCAAATTTTCAAACAAGTATGAGGATAAACCAAAGACATTTTCATGGACAATATCTCAAAGTTTATTTTTGTGTATTCTCTCATGAAATACTATCAGAAGAGGGGCCCCAGAAAAAGAATAAAGTAAGATACCAAATATGGCACATAGAACTGGAACATAGCTTCAAAGGACAGAAATAAAAAGATGGCTGGATGATACTGAAAAAGAATTCCAGAGTGAGGTTGTACAGCAGCTGACTGAACAAGGTGTCCAGGTGGGAGGAGAAAAAAGATGTTATGGGAAAGGTCTTCACAATTGGTAGGGGGAAAAAAAAAACCTTTCTCAATATTTGTGCACATGCAAAATCAAGTCTAAAGGAAGTTTATAAATCTTGCATATCATTTATCTCTTAATTATATATATATATATAAAATATATATGTATATATGTGTATTGCTTTGACAAAAATGAATGTTACTTCCAATATGTTACTTTTGAAAATTCAGGAAAAAAATATGAAAAACAAGCAAAATACATTTGTCTCTTTAAAAATGAACTTTTGACTTCAGAATAATTTTAAATTTACAGAAAAAAATGAGAAGATAATAT
This sequence comes from Marmota monax, assembly GCF_021218885.2. Lineage (NCBI taxonomy): Eukaryota > Metazoa > Chordata > Mammalia > Rodentia > Sciuridae > Marmota > Marmota monax. The sequence goes on along the minus strand of NW_026692997.1, from coordinate 1,050,582 downwards.
AGAATTCTCACATAATGTACATGAGATTCTCCCTTCAGCCACTGGGAGATCTTTCACTTGGATTCAGAAACAGTGTGTGTGTGTGTGTGTGTGTGTGTCTGGCTGGCTTTTTAAAAACATTTTAAAAATCATCTGACCTTAAAAGATGCTCTAAGTTCATTGTTCATATTTTCTGCCCAAGTCCTGAATTCAAACATGTCTTCAAGGACTCCTGAAAGAATCAAGATAGGATGCTAATTACAAATGTTCTTTTTAGGACCACTTTCCGATCAAATGAACATAAGGAGAAATAATGTCAGAAAATCGAATAGAGAAAAAAAAGCATAAGTAAGACATTATAGTATATTACAGGTTTTATATGAAACTTTTTGAAATTCTGGAGATAGAGTATCTGTTGAATTTCATCAATTCAACATTAATTCATTGGACATTAGGCATACCTTGTACCAGTGTCCTTCAAGTGTCTGGCACAATTCAGGATCTAAAAATAACGGCATTACCATTGAAGTCTTTGAAAAGATGTGTAATTAATTAATAGAACACTTTTGTTCACTGCCCTTAATAGTTTTATAGTTGTGCCACCAAGTTCTTTACTTCATTAAAGTTTTCCTCTATATTTCTTTCCAGAAATATTATGAAGTAACTCATATTGGTGTCAGAATTTGTCTCAACATGTTTGCTGCCATAATTGACTGTCTTTCATGACAGTATTGTGGAGCATCTTCTTTCTTATTTTGTCTATTGATCTTTAAAAATTTACTTTATTCTTAGAGTACAGAAGCCTTATTCATAGTGGATATTTTTAAAAGTAAAACTCCTTGATTTTTTAGAGCTCAAAATAACTTTTCTTGAAAAGAAAGCTACCTTAAAAGTAACTGTCAAAATTGTCAGTGATTAATCTTATTTTTAATTAAGCATTATAATTTTTTTAATGTTTTTCCTAACATATTACTCAGCTTCAGCTGCACCCTCACTCTGTATCTTCCAAATTTATCTATAAAACAAGCCCATTTTCACTGTCTTCATTCAGCCATTACTTTATAACCCAAGCACTACGACTAGCCTTGGGGATATTAGTAAGATAAATCCCACCCTTCAAGTAGGTCACCACTAGAATGTTCAAGAAACCAAACCCTCCAGCATTTATTTGTGTTAAAGTCTCCTATCTCTTTGAGTATTATTCCCCACTAATAATTCTTTTCATTACATGTTCTGCACATGTAAGTGTCCAGTGGACCCTTTCCTTTGCCTAATAACCATAGTGAGGACAATGTAAGGACTTTCCGGATCAATTAAATGTCTACCAAATAATATAGCAATTTAAGAGACTGTGAAATAGTTTGAAAAGTTGGAAAATTAAAATACTTAGACAAAGACATTAGAAGTTATTCTTAGAAATATAAGTGGGATAATAGCACTAATATAATGAACTCTCTGTTCATTATAAGCTATTCTGGAATAGACAGGAAGAAAACATTGGAACACATGACTATTGAATGTTTCTCAATGATTACGCATGGAGTTTTCCAACTAGCTTTTTTCTTTTTTTTTTTTTTTTTTATTTTTTTATTTTTTTTTTTTTATTTTTTTTTTTAATTTTTTATTGTGGGTTGTTCAAAACATTACAAATTTCTTGACATATCATATTCCACACTTTGATTCTAGTGGGTTATGAACTCCCACCTTCACCCCATACACAGATTGCAGATTCACATCAGTTACACATCCATTGATTTACAAATTGCCATACTAGTGTCTGTTGTGCTCCGCTGCCTTTCCCATCATCCACCCTCCCCCCTCCCCACCTCTCCCCTCCCCTCCCCTCCTCTCTCTCTACCCCCTCCACTGTATAACCCTGAGGGTCTCCTTCCATTACCGTGCAATTTACCTTCTCTCTCCCTTTCCCTCCCACCTCTCATCCCTGTTAAATGTTAATCTTCTTCTCCTGTTCTTCGTCCCTACTCTGTTCTTAGTTACTTTCCTTATATCAAAGAAGACATTTGGCATTTGTTTTTTAGGGATTGGCTAGCTTCACTTAGCATAATCTGCTCTAATGCCATCCATTTCCCTGTAAATTCTATGATTTTGTCATTTTTTAATGCAGAGTAATACTCCATTGTGTATAAATGCCACATTTTTTTTATCCATTCGTCTATTGAAGGGCATCTAGGTTGGTTCCACAGTCTTGCTATTGTGAACTGTGCTGCTATGAACATCGATGTAGCAGTGTCCCTGTAGCATGCTCTTTTTAGGTCTTTAGGGAATAGACCAAGAAGGGGAATAGCTGGGTCAAATGGTGGCTCCATTCCCAGCTTTCCAAGAAATCTCCATACTGCTTTCCAAATTGGCTGCACCAATCTGCAGTCCCACCAGCAATGTACAAGTGTACCCTTTTCCCCACATCCTCGCCAGCACTTGTTGTTGTTTGACTTCCTAATGGCTGCCAATCTTACTGGAGTGAGATGGTATCTTAGGGTGGTTTTGATTTGCATTTCTCTGACAGCTAGAGATGTTGAGCATTTTTTCATGTACTTGTTGATTGATTGTATGTCCTCCTCTGAGAAGAACCAACTTTTAGTTTTGTCAATTTTTTCAATTGTTTCTTTTGTTTCGATTTCATTAATTTCAGCTCTGATTTTAATTATTTCTTGCCTTCTACTTCTTTTGCTGTTGTTTTGCTCTTCTTTTTCAAGGATTTTGAGATGAAGTATGAGATCATTTATTTGTTGGTTTTTTCTTTTTTTAAGGAATGAACTCCAAGCAATGAATTTTCCTCTTAGAACTGCTTTCAATGTGTCCCATAGATTCCGATATGTTGTGTCTGTGTTTTCATTTATCTCTAAGAATTTTTTAATTTCCTCCTTGATGTCTTCTATAACCCATTGATCATTCAGTAACCTATTGTTCATTCTCCAATTGATGTAGCTTTTTTCTTGAAGCTCTTCTAGGCATAACTGAGATTAGATTCTCACCTGCGTTCATGATAGAAACAAGAGACATTAATGCAGGCTGAAGCTAAAGAACTACAAACCTTTTGAGTAGGGAATCTTGTGAGTTATGTTTCCCTCTTATGTCCTTGTACATTTCTTAAAACATGGTTAAAAAGAAGGTAGTTTTAATGTGGAAATTATGAAAAAAGTTTGAAAAAAGTTTCAAGGGCTTGTTTCAATTCATAAGTTCATAGGGCAGGCTAGTGCCAGCTCCTTTTGATTTTTCCATGTGATTTTTGTTCTTCTCCACAAATTTAAGATTGTAACAGTCACTTCCAGTTTTATTTTCAGATGTGCATTTCCACTTATAGGGAATTTGGAGATTTATTTCATTCTTTAAAAAGTGGTATGGAGATTCTTTAGAAAACTTGGAATGGAACCACCATTTGACCTAGCTATCGCACTCCTCGGTTTAAAGGACTTAAAATCAGTATATTACATTCATACAGCCACATCAATGTTTATAGCAATTCAACTCATAATAGCTAAACTATGGAACCAACCTAAGTGTCCTTCAACAGATGAATGGATAAAGAAAATGTGATATATAAATGATGAACTCTTAGCCTTAAAGAAGAATGAAATTATGTCATCTACAGGTAAATTGATGGGATGGAGAATATCGTGCTAAGCAAAATAAGCCAATCCCCAAAAACCAAAGGCCAAATATTTTCTATGATATGTGTATGTTAATTCACAATATAGGATGAAGGCTAGGGAAGAATAGAGTTATTTTAGATTAAGTAGAGGGGAGTGAAGGGAGGGGAGGGAAATGGGGTAGGAAGGAGAGTATCATTAATCGACATTATTACCTTATGTACATATAAAGCTATACTACCAGTGGGATTCTACACCATGTACAATCAGAAGAATGAGAAAATACACTCCATCCATGGAGTATATTTTATATAATGTATCAAAGTGCATTCTATTATCATGTATAACTAATTAGAACAAATTTTAAAAAAATTGCCAGAAGCTCTGTTGTCTTGGCTTTACACAGGTTTCATTCTTTATAATCTAGTAGAGAAGGGTGGTATTTCCACTAGCACATATTATAGACTTCATGAAATTAGCTATCATTTACTTTATTTTGTCAATGTTGGATAACTTTTTTAACATTTTTTATTATAGTTATTTTGTTTGTTTTCTATGCTTAGTTTTGTGGTAACATCAAACCTATTTACTGCTACTGTCATCTTCCTAAAATATTTGTTTCTTTTTTAAAAAATAATTGTCTTTATAATACTAATGTCATTTACTTGTGATCACAAAATATAAAATAGTTGTATTTGCTATTCCAAGAAATTGAATTTTTTTCTGCTTGAGTAATTGGAATGACTTGCTGATTATAACATTCCAAAATGAAAATTTTAAAAGAGCATGAAACTTATTACCCCAGTCTACATACCATAAAGTAAAACATGTCTCTCACCCTAAACATTTTAATTATGCAAACCTAATCTCAACTCTATTGAATCAATATTACTAATATGTATTATACCAGTTTGCATGGAAGATCCCTCAAAAAGCATCTGCCCGGAACCTGGGAATATGTCAGTATTTGGGAAAGGGTCTTTATTATTAAGAATTTCACAATAAGAACATACTGAATTAGATTGGACCCTAAACCCCAATAACAGGGTCCTTAGGAGAAAAAAGGAGATCACACAGAGGAAAAGTTAACATGAAGATAAAGTGAGAAATTGGAATCATGCATCTACAAGACAAACCAAGGACCGTGGGTAGCCAACAGAAACAGACAGAGGCATGGAGAGGATTCTCCCCCAGTTTCCAAAAGTAACCAACACTGTCTATACTTTGATTTTGTTATCTGTGGCTGCAGAACTGCAGAACTCTGGTGTTTTAAGTCACTTAGTTTGTTAAAAATTTTTTATGGTAGCACTGCAATACTAATACATAGATCATCATCATCATCATCATCATCAGGCATCACACCTTTCTCTGTTTCTAAAAATTGTTTGCATTTAATAAAATATGTCATTATTATCCAGCCATCAAGAACAATGAGATTATGGCATTTGCTGGTAAATGGATGGAACTGGAGAATATCATGTGAAGTGAAATAAGCCAGTCCGCAAAAAACAAAGGCCAAATGTTTTCTCTGATAGGTGGATGCTAACCCACAAAAAGGGAGAAATGAAGGGAAGGGACCGGGGATGGGAATAAAAAATATACTAGAATGAATAGGATATAACTTTCTTATGTTCATATATGAATACATGACCAGTGTACGTCCACATTGTGTACATCCATAAGAATGGGATCCTAATTGGAATTAGTCATACTCCACATATGCATAATATGTCAAAATACACTTTAATGTCATGTGTATCTAAAAGAAACAAATTTTAAAAATTAAGTAAAATAAAATGTCATTAGCAAATAACTTGAGAAATTATAGTCTTTTAACATATGTTGTTAGCCACACATTTAAAATAAATAGATTCTAGAAACATGTTTCACATCTTTAACAATATATAACTTCGAATGAATTATACTTATATGTAAAATACAAAACCACAAAACTTTCACAAGAAAACATAAGAGAACATAAGTACGGCCTTGTATTTACTGATGAGCTTACAGATACAAACTAAAAAGCACAATCAACCCACGAGGAAAACAATAAATAAATTGAACTTTATTAAAAGTAAAACTTTTTTTCTCTTTTGGAATAAAGAAGCCATAAGTTGGATAATAAACATTACATAAATGTTTGCAACATTTGCAAACCATGTATCTGATAAAATACTTATGTATAAAATATATAAAGATCTCATAAAACTCAAAAATAAGAAAACAAGAAATTAAAAATGAGTTAAACATGTGAACAAACACTTGACCAAAGGAGATATAAGTATGGCAAATAATTATGCCATACTTATGGCATAATGAAATTATGTCTAATGCCATTGTTATTAGGATAAAGAAAAGGTTTAATGCAATGCCAATCAAAATCCCAATGGCATTTCTTGTAGAAATAGAGAACGCAATCATGAAATTCATATAGAAAAATAAAAGACCCAGAATAGCAAAAACAATGCTACGCAGGAAGTGTGAATCAGGAGGTATAGCGATACCAGACTTCAAACTATACTACAGAGCAATAGTAACAAAAACAGCATGGTACTGGTACCAAAATAGGCGGGTGGACCAATGGTACAGAATAGAGGACACAGAAACCAATCCACAAAACTACAACTATCTTATATTTGATAAAGGGGCTAAAAGCATGCAATGGAGGAAGGATAGCATCTTCAACAAATGGTGCTGGGAAAACTAGAAATCCATATGCAACAAAATGAAACTGAATCCCTTTCTCTCGCCATGCACAAAAGTTAACTCAAAATGGATCAAGGAGCTTGATATCAAATCAGAGACACAGCATCTGATAGAAGAAAAAGTTGGCTACGATCTACATACTGTGGGGTCGGGCTCCAAATTCCTCAATAGGACACCCATAGCACAAAAGTTAATAACTAGAATCAACAAATGGGACTTACTCAAACTAAAAAGTTTTTTCTCAGCAAAAGAAACAATAAGAGAGGTAAATAGGGAGCCTACACCCTGGGAACAAATCTTTACTCCTCACACTTCAGATAGAGCCCTAATATCCAGAGTATACAAAGAACTCAAAAAATTAGACAATAAGATAACAAATAACCCAATCAACAAATGGGCCAAGGACCTGAACAGACACTTCTCAGAGGAGGACATACAATCAATCAACAAGTACATGAAAAAATGCTCAACATCTCTAGCAGTCAGAGAAATGCAAATCAAAACCACCCTAAGATACCATCTCACTCCAGTAAGATTGGCAGCCATTATGAAGTCAAACAACAACAAGTGCTGGCGAGGATGTGGGGAAAAGGGTACACTTGTACATTGCTGGTGGGACTGCAAATTGGTGCAGCCAATTTGGAAAGCAGTATGGAGATTTCTTGGAAAGCTGGGAATGGAACCACCATTTGACCCAGCTATTCCCCTTCTCGGTCTATTCCCTAAAGACCTAAAAAGAGCATGCTACAGGGACACTGCTACATCGATGTTCATAGCAGCACAATTCACAATAGCAAGACTGTGGAACCAACCTAGATGCCCTTCAATAGACGAATGGATAAAAAAAATGTGGCATTTATACACAATGGAGTATTACTCGGCATTAAAAAATGACAAAATCATAGAATTTACAGGGAAATGGATGGTATTAGAGCAGATTATGCTAAGTGAAGCTAGCCAATCCCTAAAAAACAATTGCCAAATGTCTTCTTTGATATAAGGAGAGTAACTAAGAACAGAGTAGGGACAAAGAGCATGAGAAGAAGATTAACATTAAACAGGGATGAGAGGTGGGAGGGAAAGGGAGAGAGAAGGGAAATTGCATGGAAATGGAAGGAGACCCTCAGGGTTATACAAAAGTACATACAAGAGGAAGTGAGGGGAAAGGGAAAAATAATACAAGGGGGAGAAATGAATGACAGTAGAGGGGGTAGAGAGAGAAGAGGGGAGGGGAGGGGAGGGGAGGGGAGGGGGGATAGTAGAGGATAGGAAAGGCAGCAGAATACAACAGACACTAGTATGGCAATATGTAAATCAATGGATGTGTAACTGATGTGATTCTGCAATCTTTATATGGGGTAAAAATGGGAGTTCATAACCCACTTGAATCAAAGTGTGAAATATGATATATCAAGAACTATGTAATGTTTTGAACAACCAACAATAAAAAACTTAAAAAAAAAAACTACAATGAGATACCACCATACAATTTCAAATGGAAAAATTTAAAACCTAATGATAAAAAACGTGCTACCAAGGATACTGAAGAAGATCTCAATCATTACTTGTGGGGAATGCCATGGCAAAGACACCTTAAAAGGTGTTTTAACACTGGGCTAGAAATGAAATATAGACTCATTCTATGGATCACCAAAAGCCTTCCTAGGAATCAGGTGAATTGAACCGAAGTTCACACAAAAACCAGCACACCAACTTTATATTGTACAGAAGTCTTAAAACCTAGAAACAGCCAAAATGCTGTCAAATGGAGAATGTGTGAAGAATCTGTGGCACCTCCAAACAGAGGAATGCTATTCAATGAAACAAAGGAAAAACTATAAACTGATATATGGATTTTGCTAGGTGAAAGAATAAGCCCTTAAAGCCTATTTATAATATGATTTTATTCAGGAAATACTCTAGATAAAGCAAAACTGTAGGAGTAGAATCTAGATCACAGTTTGCAAGGAATTGGTGGGCACTGAAATGATTGACTTCAAAGGGACTATACCAGGGAAATTTTAAAGTGACAAAACTGTTCTGTATGATAACAGGGTAGTCAAAACCCATACAGTATTACATCAGAAAGAGTGAACTTTGAAAAACAAATTCAAATCCAATTGTGATGTTGAGGGAAGCCAAGATTAAAATGTAAACTACAGCACCTGAAGCCAACTGCATTACAAATGCATAACATAACTACACCAAATGGGTTGGGTTGACGTAAGTAACTTTAGGATTGAACGAGGTTCAAGTATCAGTATAATGTCAGTATCATGTTTAGTTTAATGTAAATAGACAAATAGGTATATAGCTGGAAAAACAAATGGATAGAAAAAGAAACAATTATAGGCACATGTGTGTACACTTGTTAGTATATCACTAAAGGTTGAATGTTTGTGTACCCCAAAGGGCACATGTTATAATCCTAACCCCCATTGTGGTTGTATTTGGAAGTGAGCGTTTTGGAGGTTGATTAGGACCTTAGGACAGAGCCCTTCCAATAGCCCTTTTGGGGTAATAATTTTATACATTTGTAATGCTTTTGAATTTATAATGCTACAAAACCCCCGTGATTGGGATTAGAGCTCTTATGTAAAAGCCCCTGGAAACCTCCTTCACCATTTGAGGATATAGGAAGAAGACTGAACAGGAAAGGGACCCTCACCAGACACCAAAACTGCCAACCATGATCTTGAACTTTCCAGACACCAGAAGAGTAAGAAAGAAATTTCTGCTTTTTATAAACCACACAATACCTGTTATTGTTTTATAGACGCCTTAACTAAGTATATACTTACAAATATTCTAACTCTTCTTTAAAGATGTACAAACAATGACACATCAGTTGCAACCACAAGCTCATGTAACATGTTGAGCCAGAACCATATACCAACATTCTCTTGAATTCCTAATACACAGAAATGGTGAGAAAATAAAGATTTAATCTTTTAAGTTACAAAACCTGGAAGAATTTTTTTTTTATGTAGCAACAGAAAATTAATACACATTCTAATAATGCCTTTCCGAGCTATTTCTTCCTTGGTCCAGTATACAATCTAAGATTATGCATTGGAACCAATCATCATGTTTCTTTAGTTTTCTGAACTATACAATGGTTTCTGAACATATTGTTTATTTTGTTTATATCAAATTTTTTTAAAGAATGCAGGTAAGTTATTTTATAGTGTTTTATAGTTTAGGGTTATCTGATATTACCTCAGATTAGATTTACGTAATGGATGTTGGGCTGGAATATTTATAATTCATGTTTATTGTGGGATGATTTTTTATGGTCCCAAATAATTTTAAACAAATTCAATCCAAATAAATGAAAAAAGAATTGGTAAGTAAATTATAGTCCTTTTGATCAATAAAATATAGTAAGACCATTAAATAATATAATACAGATGCATTTTTATTGACAAAGTTAGGATAACATATTGCTTGGAAAAAAGAAAAACAAGTTCCAATGCTGAAAGCATGACTTAATCTCATTGATTATATTTGAGGATGTAAATACAGTTGTCTCTCAGTATCTGGGGAAGACTGATTCCAGGACCCCATGCACATACAAAATCTGCAAATGCTTAAGTCCCTTATATAAAATTTGATGGTACTTGTATAATAATCTACAAAAATCCTCTTGTTTACTATGAACTATCTCTGATTACTTATTATACCTAATACAATATAAATACCACATAAGCAGGTATTGTAATGTTTAGAGAATAATGTCAAATAATTTTTAAAAAGCCTTTATTTCAAATATTTTCTATTTGTTAAAAAGCCTTTATTTCAAATATTTTCTATCTGTAGGTAGTTGAATCTGTAAATGAGGAGTCTATGAATATTGATAGCCAACTATATTAATTTTTTGTGTTAAGGCAAAAATTATTTCTTCCAATTATTATGTGTGTTCTGGTTCTTTTCTTTTCCAGTATCAGGGCTTGAACTCAGGGGCACTTGGCCACTGATCCACATTCCCATCCCTATTTTGTATTTTAGAGATGAGGTCTCACTGTGTTACTAGGTACCTCACTTTTTGCTGAGGCTCACTTTGAATTCATGATCCTCCTACCTCAGCCTCCTGAGCCACTGGGATTACAGGTGTGGTCACCATGCCCAGCATGTTCCAGTTATTTTCTGTATTAAGTATATTATTGCTTAGGCAATGAAAAAGCCATTATATGCTCTTTGAAACATAAGTGAATTTGCTGTTAGTAATCCAAGTTTAGAACACATGATCTAAGATCATAAGAGTACTTTATAATTCAATCACATGACCAAGTTACACAAGAAATTTTACTCTGCATATTTGTCAAATATTCTATAGATGTTCATATATACATTAGTAGGAAAGTACTATTAGTGAAAGAGAAATGCAGTAGTATCATTCAATAAAACAATTAGTATGTACATGTCAATAGTCTACTCTATCCCAAATATTCCTCACATTCCACATAGAAAGAAAACTAAGGAAAAGAATGTAAAGGAAAGAGAAAATGTAGATTCCATCTTTCAAAGTAAAATAATTCCTTTTCAGCTTTCTGAAATTATATATTTAAGTGAAACTATTTGGTGGCTTTTTTGAGGTTACGATTTTCAGAGAATTTATTTATAATATTAAGTTTAAATAATTCAATTTGTTCTTATTAAATATGTTTTTATTATTTGTCTCCTAAAATAGGCTTTACTTCTTAGAATATTATCCACAAGTTGGTTTCCATTAGCTATGTGCACATAAATGCACAGGTAGGGGGTTTCAAAATGTTCCAGCATATAATCTTATAGTGTAGAGCTTTTGAACATTTATGAGAAATGTTTTATGAAATTAGATATCAAGGCAAAGTGTGTAATCACTCAAAGGTATAAATACTATGAATCAAAGAACCCTTGAGGATGTCAAGACATAATGCATATAAAGGTCTAAGAATTCTACCTGCTCTTGGGCAGAATGTCAGAAATATTGGATTTCTATCTTGCTGTTAAAAGAGCAAATTAACTATAAATAACTGAGATTAATCTTGCTTCCACCTAGATAAATTATTAGGCATTTGATAGACTTTCATGAGGGAAGAAAAGTGAAGTCTCACAATAACTTATCATATAAGAAAGTATAGGTATAAAGCAAACACTTGGGATTTCTGACAGATTTTTACATGATCAAGTACTTTGGAACGATGTTCTCAGCACATCTATTTGTAGCTACAATAGCATTTGCCTCTTTTAATTTCTATCCATCTTCTTTGTATTTCCTTCTCATAATTTTTTGCTCACTCATTTTTTTATATTGAGTGTTGTGTTTTCCAAACAGATATATATCTAACATGATACCATTTATATCTTTTAAATTTAACATCTAGTGTTTTCTTTACTGTAAACTATATATTTTTGCTTCTCCTTGAAAATTTCCACTTATCACATTCCATACATTTCTGAGCATTTGACAGCATCTGTTCATCTCTCTAAATGTTCAGGTCTTTGTTTCTTTTATGCATAATTTAAATCAGATTTTCTTAAGTAATAGATACAGCCTAGGCTCCACAGAACATTCTACCACAATACATTTAGTCACTTAGCATTTCCTCCTCTATTTTCATGGAAGTCTTTGTTGGGTCTTCATTCTTATTTTGTTAATAATGAAATGAAGCTTCACTTTTTTCCCTTGATTTAATTTCCTAATCAGCTCAGAGACAAAGAAAAGAAAGATGTACTAAATACAAGTCAAACACAATGGCGTTTTTTGTTTGTTTGTTTCATTCAGTGTAAAGATTAGTAACTCTTTGCCTGAGCACACACAATATCTGAGATTTCGATGGATATATATATAGGATCATAAGTGTGTATATATATATAATATACACACTTATGATCCTATATACATAGTCTTGAATGAAATTATAAGGAAGCATATCATTGCTTTTGCCTTCATGTTCATAAAGACCATGGCTTAATGACACAAAAGAAGAAATGATGGTGTACTGTCATTGAGAAGGTAATAACACAATTATCTTGTTTTTGTTGTGGTTAAGAAAGAGGCATGATGACAGCAGGAACATTGCAAAGAAATTTCACTGAAGAGAGAATATGAGGAGGAAATTCTCTACTGAATAAGCAGTCCTGAAAAGCGTAAAACAGAGTATGATAGCTACTAAATAGAACTGTAAATAAATTCTTCCAGATACTCAAAGAATAGATGGTTGATTGTGACGATGTGATCCAAAAAGTTTGCATTGAAGATGGGTCTTAGAAAACAGGCAAGACTCTGCTAAGCAGAGGAATTGAGGAAAATCACTCCTGGTGGTTTCCACAAGAGAAGCAGAAAGTTGCAGATGTGTCATATGAATGATAATCACAGCACACATTTAAGTAATCCTTGCTGTGTTCTCAGTGTCTTACACATATTAGCTGATTTCATCCGTATGAGAACTCTCTCCATTTGCTACTAGTAATGTCATCGTTTTTCTTATGAGGAATAGAAAGCAGAGGGCTTGAGTAATTGAAACTTAATTCAACAAAATTAGTAAGGGACCCAAATTTTGGACCCAGGAAACCTGGCTCCAAATCTGTATTCTTAATTGTTAGGCAATTCTACCTCCATAAGGCAAAACTGTAGCATAATTAGATCCTCAGGTAAGAATGGAACGCATATAGCTTGAGTGCTGCCGCAGCTCTGTGGCACTATTGGCAGACGTCCGCAATCAATATTAACATACTTTCCCACTCAACCTCAGATTGCTTAAGTCATCATAATACAAAAACCACTGTTAATAAATCATACTGACTTGGGAGTTGAAAACTATGTTACAGGCCTACAAGAATAGCTAATTCTCTCAATATAAGAATGTATTGAAAAGACTAAGAGCTGCAGACTGGGAGAATAACAGTATATTTTTGTTATACTGTAGGCTAAAAAGAAACAGAGAAACAAAATGGAAATAAAACAATTCACTGAAGTAGAAAAATATATGCTGAAGCCATTTTACAACTAGATTAGATGCTCTGAGAAGGCAGGGAATGAACCTACTACCTATACCATATGCCTTTCCACACATCAACAATTTTATTCCTACTGAAAATTCAGTATTCTGCAGAGATTTATTTGGTCTGAGCATGACAGTATATCACAAGAAAAATCAGCCTTATTATCTTACACAGATGGAAAGCATGATAATAAATGTATTATTGGGGAGAACAGAAATTTATGGGGAGAAAATGACTTTGACTCAAATGGAGGTTTCAGAAGAGCCTGCCCTCTTAGTATTTTGAGAGAAGGAAACCCAAAGTCCACATATAATTAGGACAGTTATTTACCAGCTAAACCATCTGGTCTTATTTACTTCTTCACAAATAGCTATGACTGGAGATGCTTGGGGTATATGGGGCAGGAGGACATAAAGTAGAATCTTTGTTTCAACAGGGACATCATTTCTACCTTGTCCCTTCTGGGTCTGCATATTATGTACAATCCCTGCACAGAAGGTTCTAGAACAACCCTATCAATGCTGGAACATCCAGTCATATGTTGAATGTGTAAAATGTGTTTTTATCTGCTTAGGAAGATTTTATAGTTGCTTTGTATATTTACAGTTACCTTATTTGATTTTGTTCCACAGTTTGAGTCTTAAAATGTTTGGTGAACGACATATTCTACCTTCTTAAATTGAATGTGATATTTTCCCTACATCTTTTCTCTTCATTCACATATGAACAGCAGTCTCCAATGACCTCTGTGGACTAGTGCAAGATATAAACCATATTTCCCAGTGTCTACACATTTGGATTGTGGTGTAAGAAAGAACATGGGGTGTGTCAACCTTTACTTCTATATAAGACAAGTCTCAATGGAAAACAGAATTCTACATAGACATGACAAATCAAGGTACCTGATAAAAGAGGTAATTTATAGTGTTTGCAAGCAGGGTCAGCAGAACAGCAAGCAATGCTGAAGCATCCCAGCTGAGCAACGACATAAGCAATATTAATTTCCATGGGAGATGAAACAGAAAAAGAGGAGGGGTAAGAGACTGAACTGAAGAAGGAGAAAGCAGATCGGAGGAGGAGCCAAAGGGCGGTAACTGCTGTCATGGAGCCATGCAAGGACTTCTGCAATGACTTCAAAACCAGTCTCAAGGCCAGAGGGAGCAGGAAAGAAATACCCCAAATGTTCTTTTCACTTGTATTCTAATCTACTGGTGTTTTCCATGGACAAAACCCGACCAAAGAGAACATGTAAGGGGCCGGGGTTGTGGCTCAGTGGTAGAGCACTTGCCTAGCATGTGTGAGGCACTGAGTTCAATCCTCAGCACCACATATAAATAAATAAAGATCCACCAACAACTTAAAAAAAAAACATTAAAAAAGAGAGAACATGTAATGAAGAGGTGTTCCATAGGAGTAGAATACTGAGAGAAAGAATAGAGAAAAATGTTAAGAACATGTGTGGGGAAGAGTAAACTAATGATCAGTTTACAGTCCTTTACTCACTTATTTTACAATTCTTTGTAAAATAAGTATAATACAATCACTGTTCATTGGACCTATGAAGACTACATACAAGTAAAATATTGGATACAAAGACTACCCACCTTAGGTGTTCAATAAAAGTGAGCAGAAATTAATATTATTGTAGGTTTGAGATTGTGGCTCAGTGGCAGAGCACTTGCCTAGCATGTGTGAGGCACTGGGTTCAATCCTCAGGACCACATAAAAAATTTAAAAAGTTATTATGTCCATATAAAACTAAAATATTGTTTACATTACTATTATTATAAATAAAAATGTTATAAAGTTGCAAATACAAAAGAAAAAGGTTCAGTTTCATTACATAGCCATAGATTTTAACAAAATTTTGGCAATGGAGGTGGACAAGTAACAAGTGATTTAGCTGAATAAAGTATTTAATGAGCTGATAAAGGACCATGTTAGGCATAGGTACAAAAGAGGGGAGACATTTGAAAGACTGTAACCATCAACCAGAACATTTTGTTCCCAAAATGACATTAACCACATGTACACTTCAGAAAGGGAAAAAGAGGTTCATTCTCAGAGGAATTGAACAGGCTACAGTTAGAACTAAAGATTGCAGGTTTGAGGGCTTAGGAGATGGGTTAAATGAGATTTAAGCAAACAAACAAACCAAATGAACAAAACATTAGCCCACAGACCAACCAGCCCGATCCTATTCTTAGATACTGAGCTAAGTAGAAAGGTGGAGTGCTCTAGAGGGCTCATATTTGAAGGAAAACGTCCATACCAGAAAAAAAGTTCCAAACTAATATTTCAAAATCTTTTCATGAAATGGTTTATTCCCTTACCAAAATTTAATAAAATAATTTTCTCACAATCATTCTAAAATGAAGTCAATGAACTCATAAATATACGTAAGAGTACTTTGCAATAAGTACATTGAAATAAGTTTATGATAAAGGAATTCACTCTAACACATGTTTATAAGCAAATATTGCTAGATATTTAGACATATGAGAGAATTCTCAAACAGAAAAATGGAGGGAGAAAAAGAGAGAATAAATAAAATTACAAAATAGAGAAAATAGATTTTGACAAACTAGGGATCATAGAACAGAAGAATATTATAAAAGTGTCCAAAAGAATGGGGGTTGTGTGTGATAATCAATGTTTATAGCAGCACAAATCACAATAGCTAAGCTATGGCACCAACCTAGATACTCATCAGTGGATGAATGCATAAGGAAATTGTGGTATATGTATACACAATGAGATATTACTCATCCATAAAGAAGAATGACTTTATGGCTTTTGCCAGTAAATGATGGATCTCGAGAGTATCATGCTAAGTGAAATAAGCGAATCCCAGAAAAACAAAGGTCAAATGTTTTCTCTGATTATATGTATGCTAACCCACAATGGGGTGGAGGGAGAATAGAAATTCAGTGGATTAGACAAAGGGGATGAAGGAAAAGGAGGGGGTGGGAATGGAAAACTCCACAGAAGAAATCTGACATAACTGTTCTATGTACATACACGAATAGACCACTGTGAATCTCACCATCCTGTTCATATACAAGACTGGGATCCTAATTAGAATAAGATATATTCCAAGCTTGTATAAATATATCAAAATGGTTTCTACTGCCATATATAACTAAAAAAGACCAAATAAAAATTTAATAAATAAATAAATATAATGCAGCTTGCCCAGGGAAAGCAAGGTTTGATGATTATAAAAGAGAATATGGTATTTAAAAAAAAATGAATGCTCAAAAAATAATTTAAAAAACAATTATATATATACATATATATATATACACACACCTACATATTTTTAAATTACACATTTAATTATTTATAATATATGTAAGTGTTTGAAATATTTGTATATTATCCAAATAATAAAACTTAAAGTCACCAACAACAGGACAAACAGACATTATGGTTTAATATATAGAGATAGTAATAGAGGTTCAATACTATTTGCCAAAATTGTTTAATCTCAATGTAAAATGTAACATTCAAACTGAGAAACAGTCTGCAAAACAACTGACAGTGAGCCTCCAAAATAATCTGACAATTACAAGAAAAACTGGGAAACACTCTAAATTATAAGAAACTAAAGACTTTCCCCAATAAAAAGAAATTTTTTTGAAGAACACTATAGGGAATATAAAAGTAGATTATATATTGAAATTTGTCTAATATTAATACTATGTAAAGTATCACAATCACATTAGGTATACCTCCAAGGGAAAATATTTTTAAGATCGAATCCTATACCCAGCCAAACTATTAATAAGCGGGAACAGTAATAGACAGTTTTAAAAATACATTGTAGACACGAAAGTTCTCAAAAATTCCACTTCCTATTCATCATTTTTAGGAATTCACTGGAGGTTTGGCTTCCAAAAGCATGAGAAGGAATGCTCCAGAAACAGAGGTAGACAAAGAGAAACCATTATCTATCCAAATGGCAACAGATGTCCCGAGAACCTTATAATAATCATCAAGGGAAAAATGGTGTGGAAAGAGTAGTGGTGGATTGAAGTTCTAGAACATCTGGAAAGAACATAGATTAGCACGCACAAAATTATGCATGTAAGAAAATAGGTGAATTAACTATTGGGAACATAAACATTTTTCTTTCAAGCAAGGAAATAAACAATAGCATACAGTGAATAGCGTTTATATCATTATAAAGCTGTAAATGTTGATTTTTGATTTGCCTAAAAATAGTGCAGGTGACAATTTAAGAAGGTGGAAAGAAGAGTTGATGTGGATTATGCAAGTGAGCTAAATGTTCATTCTCTTAAATGGACCAATCATTGGATAATACTTATAAGATTAGCTTACAACTATAGAGTTAACCATCAAAAAGAGATGAAGTTCAAAGTCTATAAACTTAGAAGCAGGATTAAAAATTGTGTGGACAAAAATGTGTGTGCATACTATTTTTCTTTTTCTTTTACTTGCTCTGTTGTATAGCAGACCCTGAGACAAAGGTTTATGTGTGAGTAATTGTTTGTAAATATGATCCCAAGGATAAGGATAAGAGCTAGTTAGGTAAAGTGGGAATAAAATGAGAGCTCATATAAGGACATATTATTTTTAGTCCTGTGATTACCAAGCAGGTACTCAATATGTATCTAAAATTGAAAAAGTTATACTAAGAAGCAGAACAGTCAGTGTGGTAAACTGGTACTAAAGTAAAATGAGAATCCAATGTTTAGGATTAATTTTGCTTGTTCAAACAACCAGGAAATTCCATTACTTACACAAATGGAAGTCAGAGATGCTTGACTCAACCATAAATCTTCATGAGCAAAGAGTATCCTGGCCCACCTTTCAGAATCAATCCTATTCCCTACCTTAAATTGTATATTCTTTGCATGTTTTGTTAACTTCTTTGCCTTTCCATTGCTGTGTGTGTATAGACACATAAATAATTACTATATACATTTATATGTATAATAATTATTGATTGGAATCAAGAGTCTAGGGTTCTAGCTTCATATCCATTAGATTTCTTTTGTGAATTTTTTTAAATTAAAAAAGTAAAACATTTCAGAGAATTGGTTTTCTTATCTGTAAAATAATAAAATTAGGTCATTTCAAAGCTCCCACATGTTACAATTCTATCAGCTGAGCAAAGAGATGTGTAAGATATCTTCACAAAAGGATTATAGCTGTGAAGTCGCCTGAGTTTTAAACAAAATTTCTCATTTGTGAAATAACACACAGATATGTTTGTCAACAGCAAAAAATATCCTATCTGAAAGCCAAATTGGAAGCAGTGCCAAATATTACTTATATCAGTTGCTGGTTTTTCGTTTATTTTCTTTCCAAATAGTGCACAAACTAACAACCATTATTTGCATTATTTTCCCCTCCACAGGACACTGCATTCAAGGCAAAAATATATTCAAAGGAACACAAACTGACAAAAGTATCTGACTTAGTTTGTAGTTTGGATAACAGCCCATCTATTATAGCCAGTCTTAATAGAACATATAGCATATGAATGTCATATAGTTTTGTTTTTATTCTCATTCTCAAAAAATTAATAATGTATACTGTTCTTGCCACAGATGCTTTTTTTGCATGTATAATTTATTTCAATATATTTGATGTTATCAATGTGATTTTACATGTACAATTGTGTTTTAAACATTAACACAGAACAAACATGTTGATCAGCTTAAAAACTAAAGTTTAACAGTGATTAAATTGGCAAGAATGAGAAAAAATGATAAAATATTAAATAAAATGCTAGTGAAAAAAAGAGGATGGTGCATAGGCTCAGTTAAAAATTCTAAATAAAATAAAACAGTAATGAGATACTACTATACTGCCATTAGAATGGCTAAAATATTTTCCTTTAAAAAACTGACAATAGCTATTGATTTTAAAAATGTGGAGCAACAGAATCTTTCATTCATTGCCAGTAGGAATTCGAAATGGCACAGTCACTTCACAACTCAGTTTGACAGTCTCTTACATAACTAAGCCCAATAATCATGCTCCTAAGAATTTCCTCAATTAATTTAAAAAGTTATGTCTACCAAAAAAATCTGTATGTCAATATTCATGGCAATATTTTTTATAATCACCAGTAACTTTATGTAACTAAGATGTCCCTCAAGACCTGAATCAATAAAATTTTGTGGATCCATAAAATGGAATATTATTCAGCAATAAATAGAAATGAGCTACCAAGGCATAAAAAAGCATTGAAGAAACTTAATTGGATATTACAAAGTGAAAAATTATAATATGAAAAAGGCTACATAGCATATGACTCAAATTACATGATGTTCTAAGTAAAATAAATCTTTGAGTATACTTAAAAGTTACCCCCCAGGAGTTGGAGGGTAGGGAAGAGAGTTGCTTAGCTGAAGCACAAAGAAGTATTATGTTAAAGCTACTCCATACTACGCTGTGATTGTTGATACATGACACTACAAATTCTCCAAAACTCATTATTTAATATTTAATATGTAAATTTTCAAAAAAAAAACATTTATGAGGTCAGTAGAAAAGGTGATCACAGGATGGGTGTAGAATGTGACAAAATAATCTAACTGTATTACAGTTGTACAAAACATATTCAGTGAAGGAGGTGGGAGGAAATTGTGCTGATCTAACTATCTTTAGAAATTGTCAAGATTTGTAAAATTAAAGAAAAAGGGAAATGTACATAAATACCAGTTGACAAAGTTGCCTTCCCTGACGAGAAGGAATAATAATTCTGAAAATGCCATAATTGTACACTGGAAATAACTAAATAAGTAAAGAGATGACAGGTGGTAGTAGTCATGTTTCTTACTGTTGGTGTAGGAGGTTACAGACAAGCAAGAGAGAGAGTCTAGAAACATCCATATGGTGATAAATCAGAGTTGGAGACAACAGTATGAACTCATGTGTGGCTTACTATAAACACATATGGTTACATATAAAATATTTATAGATAAGTGTCTATACCAGGGTCAGTGTTACACACACACATATTTTTGCTTGTTTTGTCAACTGAGGAGGCCTGTGAACAAAAACACCCTGAGAGCAACAGTCATCCATTATACCCAGACACTGGATTCTGATGCCATTCTTCAACAAAAGGAACTAGGTCTCCTTGAAGAAATGGATGGTTCTATAATGGGCGTAGTGAATATACAAGATGAGTCCAGAACGTTTTACAGCACCATAAAATAAGAAATGGCTTGTACAAAAAACAAAAAAAACACACCGATTAAAGTATGCCAAAGGGATACAAGAACCAGGTGAAAGAGTTCCCAACGGCCCAAACTAGTGTAATAAAATAACTAAAGTGGGATTGATATTAGATCATAACCCAACACACAAAACAAATATCCATGAGTCCTTACTGATGTTAAATAAATGATTCAATAAATAAATACATGGAGATGAACAGACAAATATTTTGTACAGAAGAATCCCAAATAAATTATACTGATAAATAAGTATTTATGTATAGATCCTTACTTCTTAAGTGGGGGCTGTACATAGTGACTTCCTTACAAAGACAGCAGTTTAAAAAAAGAGAAAAAGGCCAGCACAGCTAAAGAAACTTGACGTGACCACCTCAGCCAAATGACTAAAATCAGTACCAACAGTGCTAAGGAAGTGATGTTAATGGTATGCAACAACCTTGATAGAATAAGATCACAACTTTTACCTTCATTGGTCTTCCTGACAAAAGCACATAACCCCAGTGTGATCATGAGGAAAACATCCCATAAATAACAACTGAAGGACAATCCACAAAACACTTGAGTCCTCCTCAAAACTGCCAAAAGTCACCCAAATTAAGCAGGGTCCAAGAAACAACCGCAGCCAAGAGGATTTGAGGGCATACCATGACTTTGCATTGATGTGGTGATCTGGATGGGATCCTGGAGCAGGAAAAGGATATTAGGGGGAAACTAAGGAAACCTGAGTAAAGTATGGACTTCAGTTAATAACATTATGTCATTCTTAGTTCAATTGTTGACAAATATACCCTGCTAGCGTAAAATGTTAATAATAGAAGAAATCCCATCATGATGGGAAATCACCCTATACCAGCCAAAGAACTATGTCTGGCGGTGGCCCTCTTCCTAATAGATTCCCAAGGTGGTGCTGGGCATAATGTGAGGAGAGACAGAGACTGTTTGAGAGGCTGGCCAACCTGGCTTTTATAGCACATCTGCTCTTGAGATGACCTATTAACTCATTAATCCATTAATCACATGAATAGAATAGTCCATTCACAAAACAGAGCCATAATCATATCCTAAAAGTTCCATCTGGTAGTGCTTCTCAATGTCCCATAATAGGGTTGAAATTTCAACATTAGTTTCAGAGGGGACCCACCATAGTCAAATTATGTTAATTTAGGACTTTTATACTATTGAAATTTCTGTTGCATTTCTCTGTATTTAAGATGTTCAGTCCAAATCTATTTTCTCCTCATTCGATTAATTATTCATATTAGAAAAAAAATTAAATATAATTTGAAATAAACCCTAATGCACTCACCCTCATACATATATGCACACATACTTTAAGAAATGAAACATTTTATTTTAGTTTTCTTTATGCTTTTACACTAGATTCTAACCTACCATTAGAGGAAAGTGATTGGCTAAAATATCCTGAAAAAAAAAAAAGAAACACAATGGTTTGTAAGTCTTCTACACAGTTCTTTTTCTAAACTCACTGTGTATTTTACTATAATCCATAGATGGTACTCTGATTGTGGCATACTACTACCTTGTCTTTTTTTGGTTAAGAAGTAAAAAATCATAAGCTTTCTAATCAGTCCTCAGAACCTCAGGAAAGCCCGCCTGCCTCCACATCCTCAATCAGGTCAAATCTTCTTGCTTTACATATTCATATATAATGTAGCTCTCCTTCTAAAGATTTGTTATAGCTGTGATTTTTACATGTGTACATATGACTTTGATTAAAAAGAGCAGAGATGATACCTGGTTTTGCCCAATTATGGTGATTGGCTCAGAGATGCAGTTTCTATAATTTGGGGTTTGGGTTGAATGACTTAAATTCTCCTTTCTCCTTCACTCTGGAAGCTGTCTTATAATGACAGAGATTTGACTAATAGTCAAAGGTAAAAGATGCTTAGCTGGGTTGAAAATAATATCAGATGAAGTTTCAAAAGTTTTTAAAGCTTATTGTACATGCAAAAGCCCAGTTCATAAACTAGGAGACTTCAAACCAAAATGTTAGGAAACTCTGCATGCAGGAATTACAGTACAATGTATAAAGTGTATGTGAGGAAGCTCATCCATCTTTATCATGATTGGCTGTTGTAAATGTACACTTCTTTCAGGAAAGCAGAGATGTTTAAGCGGATTAGTCTGTAAGTGATCACTTTAATTTCATGAACTAGGCTGAGCAAGAAAAAAACCTATGCTTTATGTTTTGTTTATGATTATCAACTAGGGTTTCAGGTACATTAAAATAATTTACATTCTGGCTAAATGCCTACCTGGGTGGTTGGCTTTACAGTATCTAAATAGTAGGTTGATTAGTAATTAATTCATTATTAATAGTTGAAAACAATGAAACTGAATGGACTGAAAGACCATAGAAGGGAGCTGCAAATATCAAATAAAATCCCCAGTGACTTGTCTTGCATTTGCCCATTGAATGCTGCCACAGGTCCTGCTAACATTGAACTTGTGTGGCTGCCACCACCACAGGACTTAATTCCACTGCCCACAGAGTGAGTGATCTTTAACCATTCTGCTGTATTCTTTCCTGGTGAGAACATCTGACTGGCAGAACCTGTTCAAAGTCCTGACTTCCAGCTGCCAGAGGACAGAAAGAAAGAATGCACAGAAACCTTCAGACTTGCTAGTGTGAAGCAGGACCTTGTTTCCTACCAGACCCCCATGCTGGCCTTCTCCTAAAGAGTAAAGAGGTCTAGATGCTACGCACACAGCTCAGTGTATTAATGAAAGCTTGGAAGAGATTATTTCAAAAATTTTCTATTTCCTCAAATTGCCCAAATACTGCCCCCTCCCCAAAATAGACTATTTCTTTAAATACAACCTGAGGACAATTTTATTGTGCTATTGTTTCCCACCCCCCATTGGTTTCTTCATTATCATATTGTTTGAACTTAAAGCTATACCTGGAATATATACGTTCAATAAATATTAGTTAAATGAATATTACTCAGTATATAATTTTAAAATGACAAAATTTATGCCAGTATTTACTTTATGTAATACACTTTATATGCTTTAAATTCATTAATTCTCAACATAGTCTTATGAAGGAGGTCTGATCGGCATCCCCATCTTAAAGATCAGAAAACCTAAGAAGATGGGGATTATGGGGAGTAATTCTCCTAAGGTCACACAATAATGAATAGCAGAGCCTAAATTTGGATTCTGACATGATTAAATGTCTACTTAATTCTCATTGTAGGTGGCATAAGAATTTTGTAGACTTTTTAAATTTACTGATTTTAAATTTGGTGTAGTATTATGAAAAAAAAAATCTAACTAAATCTACCTAGAAATCCTAAGATGGTATTGCAAAATATCATCACTGTTGTTTGTAAACTCAGTTCTACTCAGAAAATTTCAACATCTCAACATTTCCTAGTAATATTTTCAGCTCTCAGTCTAGCCTTCCAGGACCACTTATAGTTTCATACTAGGTTCCTGGTGTGTGGCACAGTGTTTGCTATTGATAATAAACTTTACTTCTGTGACTGTCAAGGATTATTAGACTCATTGCCCACTCAACCTTCACATGCACTGCAGTTTTCTATTTGTCCTTTGATGTTTTGTATTTGGAAAACTCCAGAATTCTAAATGTCATGTGCTGTATTTTGGGCACAGGCATAGGTAGCAGTAAGAAAGACATTGTGTTGAGTCCTAGTGGGCCATCTGTTCTTCGGAGTGCAGATCTAGCACCACATGGCAAACCCTCTTCCTGTTGGGCCCACATATTGCATGTTGTGCCATTTTTTCTCCTGAGTGCTCCCATGGAATGGGGCCCAATGCCTACTTGAAATATATAACCAGTGCTCATGGAATAAGTCATTCCCCTAAACCTAGTGTCAGTCATTTCTCATATGCAAATAAAGACATAAAATTTAATCTGAGACACAGATTCAGGTATACATCCAACCCAAGGACGCTTTAAGAAGGTCTTCAGTCACATATTCTTTTCCTTAAACACAATTGTTGAAATGTCTCATTTTCATTAAATTTGTAACAGAGATCTGGTAGGACTCAGCAAATGCAGCACAAAGAACTATGAGAAAACATAGCTCAAAATGCAGGCTCACCAAACAGCAGTGTCACACAGTGCAGGTTGGCTGAATAGCAGCAGATCCAGGCACACACTCAGAAACTGGCAGAGCCAGGTAGCTGGCCAAAGAAAGAGAAGAAAGACCTCAAGTGGTGGTCATCATATACACATCCTGCTTGCAGCTCAACTGTCAGGGTCCACCCCGTTTCAGTGAGATAGTCTTACCATGCTTTGTTTCTTGCATATCACTTTCATCCCTCATGTTCTCCTATCAGAATTCAAGGTTCAATCATCTTATAATGCCTTTTTAGAACCCAATTGCTATATAATGTTTCACCCTGCAGAAGTAGCCCAATATTTTGTAGCATTAATTCAACAATAATGATGTATTGTATAAAGGTAGTTATTACCCTGACTGTGCAAGGAGTTTCTCTTTATTAGAAAAGAAAAAAATATATATGAATGTCAATATCACCCTTGATGCATATCCTACACCTACTAAGTAGGTCTCAATAACATTTGCTAAATTGTTTGTTAAAGACCATTTTATAGATTGGATTAGAAAATGTTTTGTTCATATTATTAATAGTGTTCAGAGTAATGCAAAATACACTCTACTAAAAAAATTGACATTGACGATATATTAGAAATAAAAGAAGACTCAAGCTCTATGATTTCTCAAAACTCATTATATTTTCTGGGTTCTTTAAAAAGAGAAAAAAAGGAAAAAAAAAATTTAAAGCTACTTTGTGACTTGTGAGAAAGCTAACATCTGTAAAGGTGGCAAGATTTTGACATAGGCAATTTTTTATTTTTACCTTTCTGCCTCTGGTAATGACAAAAAGCACGCTCTTCCTTCAGTGAAGCAACTTGCTTGAAACTCTCTCCTTGGAAAAGTCAGTGGGCTCAGTTCTGTTCTCAGCTCTGCTGCCAGCAGGGTGACTAACCTTGAGCAATGAAGCTGATCTGGCTTTGCCTCATTTTCAGTCCCTGAGGGAAAAGACAGCAATGGTAGTCACTTAAATTTGTATTAAAGTTGCATGAATTAGTGAGAGGATCTATGAAAGGCTTTGAGTTGGTAGGAGAGTGATTATTTATACATATAAGCCCCTGTTATTATGTTTGAGCCTGTCTTGAAACTGATAATGCTCAACTTTTCAATTTTACATCCTGGGATGACAACAAATTGCTATGGTACCCTTGAGAGGATGATCCACTATACTTAAACATCATAAGTTCTTACTCTAATAACAAAAGGTTTCAATATATACTCATCACATGTAGTTACCATTATTTTATTATAGTTTTACATTTCTGTGAAAAAATAAGGAATGAAATATGCTAATGTTCAGCCTGTAGCCTCCCTTAATCACCTCAGTGAGAACCATGGAGCTTTAGATACAAATAGTTTGTCACATCTTTGTAAAACAGGATAAGTGGATACTCTTGAAACCTAGTGTTTTGTCACTCAAGCCTGTACATCAGAGTGGAATTGAGAGGAACTTTGAAAACTTGGAAACCATAATTATAATAAAACTGCTTCCATTAAAACTGAAGCCTATCAGACAATAATGCTTGACAACTAAGAAAGCAGCTGCAAAAATGAACAGGCTCCATCTCAGCACCTTCAGATTCCCACTCAAATTTCCTTTTACACAGAATCTGCCTGTAACTATCCCATGTAAAACAGCACCAGCACAATCTTTGCCATTTCCATACCTGATTCACCTCATTTCATTTTTTATTCATAGTACTGACTAAACCTAAAAACACATGTGTATGTGTTGTGTTGTGTTTGTTTTCCTCTCCAAAATGTAAGATCACTGAAAGAATGCAGTTTTTCCCTAGTTTATCCCCAGCACCTACAGAGCACACAGAAGGTGCTTAATAAATTCTTAAAGAATGGATATCTAGCTGATTTCTGATCCATCCCTCTACCCAAAATATATTAAAATACAGTTGAACCACAGGGCTAGTGTATTATAAGTGGCAAATTATAAACAGCAAAAATAGCAATCATGGGAATATTTTCATATTTATTACATTTACAAATTCTCAAATCATTGATCAGTCAATACAAGAATTTAGTACAAATAAACATGGTAGAGAAGACATTTAAAAACTCACACACAAGCTTGTTTGAATAAAAAAATTGTTTGGGTCTGCTATTTCCAGTCCATTTCAATTAGTGCAATTATGATTATGATGACTGTGTTTAAAAGTAAGCATCTTTCTGTCAAAGGGTTTCATGGCTTTAGAAATTTGAAATAACACATATGAAGCTAGTATATTATTTTTCACATGATAATAATTGCACCTAACCATATATATAACTATATATATATTTGTTATATATAACTATATATATATAACTATATATATAACTATATATATATATATATATATATATATATATATATATATATATATATATATATTTGTTCAGAAGGTTTTGCATGTTTGATATTGTTCTAGGATTTAAAAACAAGATACTGATTAAATAATGAAAGGAATCACTTTTGCCTTTAAGCAGTTTATGATGTGGACATATGTTGGAAAATCAAAATGAACATATATAAAATACTAAAAGACACACAACAAACATTAATAAATTAAATAGAAACTATAATGAACTGGCTGTAGTGTATGAATCTCAGGTTGGGGAATATTGAGGAAGGTGGAGAGAGAAATGATAAAGGAAAGTTATACCTGATGTTTTAGGTAGTCATTTGTGGTCTGAACTAAATGATGGTAGTGATAATGGAGGTGATGAAAAAATAGATTTTTCAAAGAAAAAAATCTTAAAAAGTTTAAATAAAACTTGGAGGGAAAACTATACTCACTCATTGCCAGTGGGACTACCAATTAGTATAACCACTTTGGAAAGCAATATAGAGAATCCTCAAGAAACTAAGACTGCAACCACCACCATATGACCCAGCTATCCTACTCCTTGGTATTTATGCAAAAGTGTTACAGGCACATCAGTGTTTGTTACAGTGCAATTCATAATAGCTAAGTTATGGAATCAGCCCAGGTGCCATTAACTGATAAATGAAGAAAATGTGATATGTATGTGTGTGTTTGTGTGTGTATGTATTATAATAATACATACACACACAAACACACACATACATACATACATACTTAGCCATACATAGTAATAAAATTGTCATTTGCTGGTAAATGGGTAGAACTGGAGAATATCATGCTATGTGAAAGTCAAGGGCTGAATGTTTTCTCTCATATATGGAAGATAGAGCAAAATAAGGGGAAAAAGCGGACAAGGGGGGGGGGGCAACCATGAAAGTATAAGGGAGATCAGGAAAGTAATGGAGTAGAGGGAAAGAGAGAAGGGACTGGAATTGAAGGAACTGTGGAATGAAATTGAATTAATTATGCTATATACATATATGATTATAACATAGTGAATTTCACTTTTCTGTATATCTATAAAGTACCATTTAAAAATCAATTAATAAATGCAAGGAAGACCTGTTGAGCAGAGGAAGGGGAAGAGAGGGAGAGAGGAGGAGAGGAAAAGAAGAAGTACTGAGGACTGAAGTGGAGCAAATTATATTCCATGCATATATTATTATGTCAAAAGGAACCCCACTGTTATGTATAATTGTAATGCATGAATAAAAACATTAAAATGTTAACTAATTTTTTAAATAATATCTAAAACTGTTATATTAATATTATTTTGTACTTAAAATGAATGCTATATTATGTGAAAAATATTTAAACATGACTTTCTTATGATATTTAATAAGTATGTTCTCTTTACATTTTCTGATATATTAGACTGATTATTTTTCATGTATAAATTAAAGTCTGTATTTTCATAAATTTATCCTTTGAAAATGATTGTGTAGTCATTTAATGAATAAGCATATTTTGAAAGATATTGTCAATTTAATTGTTAAAGTAAGATGTTAGAACTTTGAAATTCAAAATTTTATGATTCAGAAAACCTGAATCTCTATGCCATGTGATGAAATCTTCTGAGAGGACTGATTAGGAGATGACTTGCATTTTGTAGTCATAGTAACATTTATAGTTATTGCTTATTGTTTTAAGGGTGTATTTTTAGTCTCTCGATCTTTCTTCTGTCTGCCATATCTTCTTCCTTGCCAGTGTGCTTTCTTCTAGCAAGGCCTGCTTTCAACTTGTTTCTAAGTTACTTCTGAATTACAGAATAAGAAAGCTGTAAAATATATAAGCTCATTAGAATTGTTATGATGAAAACTCTACAATAGTAAATGCTTTAACTCTATTTGCATGCTACAATATAGTTTTGACTACAGAGAGATGTTTCAATATGTTTCTTTCCTTCTACAAGTTTAATTTTTGTCCTTCTAGGTAACAGTGTTTCCTAGGTATGTAATCCTAGAAAAAATAAAGCATTTAGAAAAATAAAGATGTATAGGCTAAAAATTTAGCTTACTTAACCATAAATTTATTTTTAATATGAGGAAAGAAAAGCAACTACAAAACTTAACAATTATTTTTAGTGATAACCCCTTTAATAGACCTAGATTAATTTCTAGACATAAATGTTTAAATTATTATGTTTCAATAAATAAGCATAGAACTAAGTTATAATAAATAATGTTAATTGTATAGATTATGCTGTGTTGGACATTTTTACTAGATCTACACAAATATTTCTAATAATCTTTAAAATTAGTTAGTAGACTTGAAGATTGATGGATGACTCCCATATCTAAATAAATGTAAACACAATACACTACAAAAGAGTTTTTAAAAGTGTCTACAACTCTCAATTTCTACTCCTGAATTACAAGTACATATATTGGATAAGATTCCTAATGAGTTTCTGAGAACTCAAATTCTTTCACTTTTGGTTTTCAAGTTTTCTCTTAAATCAGTGACTAAAATAAACAATGTGTATGTGTGTCGATGCAGTTACTTACATATATATTCATATATGCATATATATATATGTATATATATATACACCATTTAATTAAGGAGTGAATTTGTAGATAACTAAAATAAAAAATTGCACTCAATAAACTGGAAAACTATATTCGTGGGTTTTGTTCTCTATGTTCAACAGGTAGCTTAGCAAAATGCAGTAGTGTTGGGTTGTTACCTTGTCTGTAAGAATAGAAACTAAGAACAGGACTAGGTACAAGAAGTTTATTTGAGAATATGATCCCAACAAGTAGGACTGAAGCATAGAAGGAATGGAACAGACAAGATGGAGACAATAGAGCGATGAGTTACTGAATTTGTTATTCTTATGTAATTGATAGTTCTATCTAGGAGCTTCTGAGAATCATTAATTGCATCTAAAAACCATTGCCTGTGAGAAGAAAGGAAGAAGCATTTATCCCCTTGTTCCATAGTCATTTTTCAAGGATTGCAGTATGTAGGGGTTAACTGCTCTGCATGGTTTGCACAGGTAGGAATGCAGAAAGAATTCTCATGGACCACCCACAGATAAGCCCAG
Source organism: Marmota monax (assembly GCF_021218885.2). Lineage (NCBI taxonomy): Eukaryota > Metazoa > Chordata > Mammalia > Rodentia > Sciuridae > Marmota > Marmota monax. Next base: position 1,020,540 of record NW_026692997.1, on the reverse strand, counting down.
GGTAGAAGCCAGACATTTGGCAAAACACCATATATTGCACATGAAAAAGACTGGTCAAAGTCTCTGTAAAAATGTTTGTTATATCAGTTACCAGAATAATAATAATAATAATAATAATAATAATAATAAGTATCTGAAGTAGTAACCACACAACAGATATCCAATTCAGAGTTTCTTGCACCACTCAGATTTGCTCATACCATCTACAAAGCACAGTATGTCATAGGTGGTAAACAGATACATTCTTTGCAAAGATACAAATGAGTACATGCCAGACAAGCTATATTCCATGCTACAGCCACTAACTGGCCTTAAGGACCTCAAAGATATTCATTATCTCCCTACTCCCTCACCAATTCTAGATTCTATTTCTGTTTTATTAGCACTTCAGCTAGTAAAGACCAAATGCTGGGTGGAATGGCTCATACCTTTCTCTGCAAGGAGTCTGAACCTCTGGTTAACTTGCCCTAGTTGCACTTATTATATTCGCTCTTTTTATTATTCTTTCCAGGCATGGGATTGACCAAGTCAATTGCAGACATACACCCAGTCCCATTTTATAACCACAATAATTTTCCATGCTATTCATGGACAATTACCAAGTACTTATGCATATATAATAATCATTGTTGTCTTGTTGCCTTAACTAGTGAAGATTTTTAGTCAAGTACAGCCCAGTAAAGTAAAAGTTCTGCAAATGAGTTGGTAAGAGTGGTGGAAAGAAGGTCTAAGTATACTTTTCCCATTTTGGTTTCTGGCCCAGTGTATTATAGAAACTAGGAACCCATCATCATTTATCAGCCATTGGTTCAGCATATATACTCCAGTCTGGAGGACAGTGACCCAGTCCATCGTCTATTAAGTCTTAGCTGAATCAGGTAATGCCACCATTCATTAGATCTAGTTTTTCTTGCTTGTACATCTATTTAGTGTTTGACCATGCAGCAGCACACCGATGCAGAAGAATTACCATCACACAGAATGATTATCCTGCTGCTTTAAGATAAATAGATTATATAAGACTCCTTCTAGAGATTCTTCCTTGATGGGAAGTGAATACAAATGTGAGTTTTCTTTTTATGGCCTCAATATATTTGTCAACACTCCTATTTAAGGGCTTACACTATGTTCCATGTATTGGTATATTAAACTATATAATATTGCCTCTCATTAAAACTTCTAATTTGGTTGTAAAGCAGATGTGGGATGATGAATTCCAGAAGAAGCAATGGGTCTTGAAAGACACAGCCATAGCAGCCTGGATCGAGTCTTCATATGTATCCAGTAATCTTATCTAGACTGTAAAGCTATCCCCATTTCTATTATGACCAAGGAAATCCACCTGACTATTGAGTATTTCCTCTGTAGTAGATGCACTTTGATGGGTACTAGTTGTGCAATACCTATAGACCACTGCAGATGCCTCTTTCCTGTATTTTCTTGACTCCATATTTCTAATCTTTTTTAAGTTCCTGAAAATCCAGTGAAGTCACTCAATATTAGATACACAGGACCACTTCTAAAGCTATATGAATTTAATAACATGCATACTGTACACAATGGTACTAGGAGAATTTCTTTCCATATTCTTTTTAGAGCCACTCCTGACTAGGGTTTGGAAGCAGTCTGTTTTCTGCATGCATCAGCATATTGTGCCAACTCATGTGAGAAGCAGGCCAGGTGGAGAAAAGCCCCATTATGTCATAGGTAGGAGTTGTAGAAGTGATGCCTGCATAATATGGATAAAACCATGAGTATTTGGAACATTTAATCATGTGCTTTTACTCATACCTGCTGGACCTCCTCAATATTTATTATTGAGACTTTATGTTTCAGGAGATCTGATAATAGCCTACTGAAAATGGAGACTGCAGGTCCCTTGTTCAGGGAGCATCAGGGGCCTTTTTCACAAGAAAGACAGATGAGATTTCTGCCATAGATGGCACTATTTTCTCTATAACCATCCTAGAACTGTGCTCCTGGTTTTTACCAGACACCGTACACAGTACCTTTTAGATCTGTGACATCTCTAACACCATCAGATTCCTGGGACATATGGCACAGATAAAATACATCCTGCACTGAAATTTGAACCAGCTACAGGATTCTCTTTTACTGTCTGTCCCGTTTCTGAATCACATAAATTGGTTGGAATACTATGCCTCTTTGGTATATGCTGCCTCCAAAATCTAAAAAATCTCTCCAATTTTAAGGAGAGGGAATTCAATACACGGACATTTTATTTTTACCACATGCCTCAGGTCATTTAACCCTAAAACCTTCAAAAAATTATTCTTTGGCAGATATGTAAGTATATAAGATATCTACCAATTTCTGTTCACCAAATTCAATTAATAGATAACTATTACTAGATTAGTATGAAGAAGATCCCTTTGAAAGCTGACTATAGTCCCAGGACAAGAAAGAGAATATGTACTCCTATTTGATTCTTTTAATGATGAGGAAAATGTCTAAACCAGTTGAATTTTAGTAGTGTGCACACACTATGTAATGTCTCCTATTCAAGAATGTGCTATTTGTTTTTAGATCTTATCTGCAATATATAAATATTAAAGTCAACTTGAAAAATTTCTCACAAAATCGCTTGGGTTTTTGTCTGGGTTGTTCATCTTATATTACATTTGAAAAGAATTAACATATTTCAGTTATTTAATCGTCACATTCATGACTGTGACTGTTTTTATAAATGTCTTTCAAGAATTTTTCTAATTGTATAAATGTAATTCTTGTAAATATGTTATATATATGTCTGCATACATTAATTTTCATATTTTGAAAACATCTAAATTTCTAGCTGCATATATTGGTGTATATATAAGTAGTTGAATATGCAATATTCATTTTAAATCTTTATCTCTTATAAATCACAGTTTCTTTTGTTCCAATTCTTTTACATTTTACTTATTTTTTTCATCTTATTCTACTGAATATTTCCAACTGTACAATATTGAATAAAAATAGTAGTAGTGTTTGTTGTTGAATTATTTTTGATTATAAAAGAATAACTTGTTGTTTTAGTCAGCTTTCTGCCATTGTAACAAAATACTTGAGACGATTCAACTTAAAGTAGGAAAGGACTGTTGGCTCATAATTTCAGAGATTTCAATCCCTGATCACTTGGCTTTGTTATTTTGAGCCACACATCATGGCAGAAACACATGGCAGAGGAAACTCACGGCATTCAGGAAGTGAAAGATAAACAGAAGATGTCAGGGACACAGTACCTAATTCAAGGGCACACACCACAACCTAACTTCCTCTAATTAGGTCTACTTCTTAAAGTTTCACCACTTTCCAGTATTATGTGAAAAAAAAAAAAAAAAAAAACCTTTCCTATATACACTTTGGCAGATACTTCAGATTCTGTTTCTGAAACTTAGTTTAGAATTTGAAGTACCACACTTGTACATTGCTGGTGGGACTGCAAATTGGTGCAGCCAATTTGGAAAGCAGTATGGAGATTTCTTGGAAAGCTGGGAATGGAGCCACCATTTGACCCAGCTATTCCCCTTCTCGGTCTATTCCCTAAAGACCTAAAAAGAGCATGCTACAGGGACACTGCTACATCGATGTTCATAGCAGCACAATTCACAATAGCAAGACTGTGGAACCAACCTAGATGCCCTTCAATAGACGAATGGATAAAGAAAAAGTGGCATTTATACACAATGGAGTATTACTCTTCAGTAAAAAATGACAAAATCATAGAATTTACAGGGAAATGGATGGCATTAGAGCAGATTATGCTAAGTGAAGCTAGCCAATCCCTAAAAAACAAATGCCAAATGTCTTCTTTGATATAAGGAGAGTAACTAGGAACAGAGTAGGGTCGAAGAGCATGAGAAGAAGATTAACATTAAACAGGGATGAGAGGTGGGAGGGAAAGGGAGAGAGAAGGGAAATTGCATGGAAATGGAAGGAGACCCTCAGAGTTATACAAAAGTACATACAAGAGGAAGTGAGGGGAAAGGGAAAAATAATACAAGGGGGACAAATGAATGTCAGTAGAGGGGGCAGAGAGAGAAGAGGGGAGGGGAGGGGAGGGGAGGGGGGATAGTAGAGGATAGGAAAGGCAGCAGAACACAACAGACACTAGTATGGCAATATGTAAATCAATGGATGTGTAACTGATGTGATTCTGCAATCTGCATATGGGGTAAAAATGGGAGCTCATAACCCACTTGAATCAAAGTGTGAAATATGATATATCAAGAACTATGTAATGTTTTGAACAGCCAACAATAAAAAATTTAAAAAAAAGAATTTGAAGTACCAAATCACATATCAAAAGAAAGTTTAAAAACTAATAATTATATACTGTTAATTATATGCAAGGAATTATTCTAAGCATTTTACATATATTTGCATTAATCTTTACTAAATAAAATACAAAGTAGTTCCTTTTATTAGTGCAATTTTATAGAAGAGCATGGCACAGAGAATATTATTCAAATCACATAGCTAGTTAAGTAGTTGAGCAGACTTAATAATTGGGTAGTTTGTCTCCTGAATCCAAGGTCTTAACCTTATGTTATGCTGCATAAAATGGTAATCAGGAACTCATTTCTCCCTCATCTACAAAAGATCCAAATTATAAAGCTTTGCTTTGACTTTAGTTTTGGATATCTAACCGTGACCTCCCTTCCTTTCTCTCTTTTCATTCTCAATGAAATAATACAGCATTTCTTTTATTTTGAAGAAAATTAGCATATATATAAATATACATATCCCATTTGTATAAATTCATATATATGAAGGCAGTTATTAAATAAAACTTTAGACAACCAAACGTCGCAGCACCTGTAATTAGTTTCATAAGTGTAAGTAATTAGCCATTTTTTAATGTGTTTGATTCTAACGTATCTACATGCTCTTTGGGGGAAAAAAATCAATCTACTAGCACTAAATTTTTAAAACGTCAATCTGATAAGCACAGATTCAATCATCAAATGTTCTTTGGGATCACTAACCCAGAAGTCATAGTTGCACATGGCTGCACACTGAGATGGGAGAATGCACTACTGACTATAGCCGATGCCAATCAGCATTTAATCATTCTTTAACTTGCTCTGAATGACATAAATTAAAATAAACAAATAAACACATGAAAACACCAAGTTGAAAGCAAAGCCTAAAATGTTTAAAATTAAAATACCTAGCATAAATATAATGATAATTTTTTTAAAACCCACAGATTATTAGCAAATTCTCAAGGATACAATTTCAGGTAGAGATTGGTGCCAACTATTAAATGTCAGAAGAAAGATGGAATACGATATCTGCAAATGGAGACTGCATCAACATTACCTTAAAGGGCAATTGGAGTAAGAGTCTAGAAATATGAAAGTATTTTTAAACTGCTTGTGCAATATTTTCTTATGCTACAATTTTATGGTGGAAAAAATAGAGAGGATCAAAACAGGAAATGCTATTTTTGGAATTTATATTTGATGACAACAGTTTTGTTTTCCTTAAAGAATTTCAGAGAGCACTAATGGCAATAAAATAATAGAATATTTTGAAAAGGATAAAAGCTGAGTAATTTTGAGGTATATTGCAAAAAAAGAAACCAGATTCACAAATATTGAGTTCAGATCTCAGCCAGTCACCTAGTAGCTGTATGATTTTAGAAAAGGTTACTAAGAACTCTGAGATGCAGCCTTCTTGTTTATAAAATGAGGACTCTACCAGTGCCAAACTCATATTCAGAATATGACATAATATTCTAAATACCTCACAGATTAGCAATGATATGTGGCACTCACTAGCAGATTTTAATACTCTCAAGTAATAGTGCATTGCATACCAATAGCAAGCATTGAAAAACACAATTGGATTTTAAAGTAAATACAGTAATAAGAATTAAAAGATATCATGTATAAAAAATAGTATATACCTATAAAAATGATATGACCAGCAATAATTATGTTTATTTACATATGTAGCTATTAAAAGAGACTTTAAATAGACTGACTTCCAAACAGACCCATTGCTACATAACTGTGTGAACTTGAGCAAGTTAACATAATTTTCTGTGTCTTAGTTTCTTCATCTGTGTAACAGGAAAAAAAAAATAGTACCTATATTGCAGATCTGTTCTGAATATTAAGTACTTAGAATGGATCTTGGCACATAGTAATTATGGTACTAAGTATTATTTACTTTGGTCAAAAACTCATATTTGCAAAGGATTTATTAATTTTATAAAATTTGTTTCACTAAACCTTTTATAGATAAGTGCAAATTAGCCCTGCTAATTTGTTTCACTAAACCTTTTATAGATAAGTGCATTCTTTTAGTGTACTGCTCAAAGAATACAGAATTATGTACTTATATCCGTATTTTTATATGTGTGTGTGCATATATATGTACTACACTTTATGAAACCTATGAGTCAATAGATTGAGATGATTTTGCCTTTTGCATCTCTCTGGATTTTTGAGAATAAAATAAATATTTACTGGGAAGTCATTAGTTAGTACAAGTATAAGAAAAAAGGGCAATACAAAAAAAAAAAAGAACACTATAAGTCCAACATTAGGAAAAGGAATAAATTTGGGAGAATAATTATTTATTCTTTTTCAGTGTGTATTACTTGAAATTTTTTACCATGGTTAAATTATGACATAATTTGAAGTTTGATATAAATTATTTGCAAATGACTAAAGTTAGTATTGTAAGGTATGTTTTAAGGTAATTTTAATTATGCTACTAATAAAAAGGAAATACTCCACAACTTCCTAATAAACTTCCTACAAAGAAAACTCACTACAGATGTTAATTGCTGTTGTAATTAAAGTGGTTTTTTTTTCATACATTGATCCAAATTTCATGAACATCTTCACTTTCTCAGGGTGTTCCATTCCTAACTTTGCTCTGGAATGATTCTGTCCCAATTTGTTTCATTTCATGGAGCTTCCACTAGGCAGGCAGGCAACGGACCTTACAAGATCTGTGGTTTGGAATAGAAAGGAAGGAGTACATGTCTTTACACCAAGCATGGGATGCCCTGAACCCCATTATAGTCTAGGGGTGGCCAGGCTGGAAATTGGCATTACTCAGATGAGAGAAGTCCTGACCTTGGGGAAGCAAGGCAGTTAAAGAAGCCCAGAACATAGAGATGGCAGAGCAAAGCTGGTTTTCTAAGGGCAGCTGGGGGACTTTGTCAACAGCTAGCTTGCCTTAGCTGTTTCTTACTTGGATGTACGCTGGGGGATAATAATACTCTATCCCTTCTCTGGAAGAATACTGAGACCCTTGGACTGAGTTTACCCCTTGGACTGAGCTGAGTAAACTATAATTTTAAAAAACAAAAATTAAGGAAGTTGATATCTCTGCCTCTCTTAAGATTCCAAAGGAGACACTGTCCTGTAGAAAGAGTGATCTTTACTAGGAGACACATGTTGGGCCCTGCTCAAGAAATCTTCCCACAACATGTCACTCAGAGAGAGGGAAAGAGCCCAAAATGCTGGGGAAAATGAGATGGAGGGACTCAGGCCTGAGAGCCAGTAAGATTACGCAGAAGGGAAGATTCTGGAGAAGAGGACTAATGCCTTCTAAAGGAAAAGGCAGCTTGGTGTTCCCACCATCAGAACTGGGGTAATTTAACCTTCTTTTTGCTGGTGTCTACCCAAGCTAATAAAAGACAGAGACAGACATACATAGGGATAATAAGGACAGAACAATTCTCCCTGTAAGAAAAATGTGTCTTCTCACCCTCTGAAATTTTTCCTTAAGGATCTAGAACCAAATGGAAAGGGGGTCTTTGCATCTCTTACATTTGATGGCATATAAGTAGATAAAAATCACTTAAGTTTTACAGGTACCCAGGATCATACACCAGAACCATACCATGGCACCACTCACTAAACAGGTGGATCAAATCACTCATTTCCTTGTTGGATTTATTCTCCTAACTTCCCCCCACTAACTGTGCAGGCTGGCTATGAATGGGCTTTGAAATTCTAGTTAGTGCATGATCTTATGAGAAATTCTGGGTCTTGAAAATGTTTTAGTACTGATTCCAAATTCAAGCACTACAAAACAACATAGAATTCAGATTATAAAACATCATGGGATCAGGGATAAGATTGCTATATAAATGAGGCATAATGATAGCCTCTGCACTTTGGTCCCCAGGTTATTATTTCTTCACTACAAGCCCCAACCAATTAGTTCAAAACTCTACCAGTGCCAAACTCAGATATTTACATTTCCAATCATGTTAAAAGTAGTACGAACAAGCAGATTTTTAACCATTTAGAGCCTGGCTACTTTGCATACTCCCTGAAACTTTACCCTATACCTGCTAGCAATAGACAAAGACCCCCAGCCGCCATTGCCCTTCTGGAGCTCTCTGACAGGCTGCTAAGCACCATCAGCTAGACACATAGCCCTGTATATGGACCTCTTCCAACTCTGAGCCACTGGACAGACAGGCTGCAAGGCACTCCAGCACATGTAAAACTCAAACCCATCATGGAGTTGCCTGGCAAATCTGTCGTCTCATGGTCATTCATGTCTTTTTCTCAGTTTCCAAATCTCTCCAATTGCCTATAATATTTCATGCATATATTAATGGAAAGAAACCAGAAGTAGTTCTATCAATATAGAGTGAAATAGACCTTAGAACATGGACTATTATTTAGCATGAGGAGATATGTTAAGTTATGGAAAAGATAATCAGTTCCCTGCAAAGACTTAAAAACTCTGGTAGAATAAAAAGGGGGAAACATCCATAATCATAATCGGAAATGTTATAAATAAGAAAATACAGATAAAAATTCAGTTAGATAGAAAAACCTATCTGCCTATGTTCTTGAGCTGAAAAACCTATCTACAAATGACCATATTTAGACAACACTCTACCTAGCAACCATAGAAGAAAAGCTCTTATCAAGTGCACATGAGACATATCCCAAGATAGACCATACTCTGTTCCATAAAATAAACATTACCAAATGTAGAGGAATAGATATCATACAGAGCATTACTAATCAAGCCAGGGAGACTGGCTGGATCCTACCTGGCCACTTTTGGCCACCCATCTACATAATAAATAAGTAATATTGGAAAGAGGAGAAATAAATTTTATGCATTTTGATGAAACTGGAGAGAAGCAGCAGCCAGATTGCTACTGTACTGCACTGCTTTCACAAAAGCCTATGCAATTTATTTTTAAAAAACACAGGTGATAAACACATTTAGATTTATCAGTGAGGTAGTGTTTAGTCAGAGAATGTCAGTCTTCATTACCTTGGTGCTTGTCCTCAGCATGAGGAAGTTTTCTTTATTCTTAGCATGAGGAAGTTCAGGAGTTCTCTGTTTCAAAAGGACATTCCCAGATAATTATGGATTAAACTAATATAGATATCTGGAATCCTCCCTTAAATGTTTAGCAATTAATCAATGAACTAATATGCAATACATAGGCCAAAGAGAAATTATAAAGAAAATACCATTTAAAAAATGTACTAAAGAAAAAAAAGACATATCAAGATTCATAGAATGAAGCTAAAGCAGCATTTATGAAGTATTTTATGGAGAAAAAATATAACAAATGATGATGTTAGAAGAATATTATATACACTTGCAACTATCATCCATCTGTGTATAGTAAATGATCAACACAGAGAACATGATTTTCTACATGGAATTAGACAAGGCTATACCTCTGGATCTCATCGTGTAGAATGAAATCCAAAGAGCTTATAATTATCAAGGAAGGCTATGTATGGAATGTCTCCATGATACCTTTTAGACTTCATTTTCTTCTACCTAGGGCTAATATTTTAGTAATTTTAACTTCCTCACTCTTCTTCAAAAACAACAAAAACACTGCCTCTAATTCTTTGCAATAATTTCTTACTCAGGCAGGGACACTCTGCTACTGATAAAGAGGCTTCTCTAACCATCCTTGACCTTGGGTAACTGCAGCGAATATCAAATCTACCAGAATATGTCAGTGCCTCAAACATAATAGATGTTTATATGTCACTGACTCATGTACACCGGTGGTACGACTCCCCTTGAATATTCACTCAGAGGCTCAGGCTGAATGGAACCAGGTCTTCATGTCCAACATGTGTCTTCTAAGAATGCTGAGGTCATTTCCATCCTTGCTAGTAACAAGAATATGAAAACAATACTGTGGCAATGTTTTATTTCATTTGATTTTTATTGGCCCAACCTGAAGAACAATAGAGATGTAACTTATGCTCACATTTTAGAGAATGATGCTCAGGCACATTATTATACCTTACCTTAAGGGTATCTGATCTTGACAGTCTGATTATGATCTCAGACCAAAAGAAATAAAAATTTTAAAAAAATACAGTGTGAATTTTAGTGAAAAACTAAAAGTCTATAAAACCATGGCTTTTTTCACTATAGTATTTAATAGCTCCTTCTACACTATGAATTCATTTGCTTCTTTCTTAGCTATGTAGTTGAGTAAAATGTAATAAACATGAGTAGAGGTATATCAAGTACTTTTTCTTTTGCTGAAAATAATCACAAATGATTTATAATTCTCACATTACATTCTGAAACAGATAACTAAGGGTTTCATAAAGAAATCATAGAGATATTAAATGGAAGTGAAAATAATTAGAAACATTGAAGATTTATTAAAATCTTCTTAGAAACACAAGGTAAATGGGGAAATTATTCTTAATTCTGATGCAATTTAAGTATATTTCATCATTTTTTAAAAATTTCTTACTACTGAACATTTATAAGAAGAGTCATAACTTAGCCAAGTGTGGTGGCTACTGTAATCTCAGATACTCAGGCAGATGAGGCAGAAAGATTGCAAGTGAGGTCAGCCTAGGGAACTTAGTGAAAACCTGTCTTTTAATAAAATAAAAGGACTGGGGATTTGGCTCAGTAGTAGAATGATTGCTCAGCATGCATGTAGTCTGATCCCTGGTACTTTAGGAAAAAAAAATGTAAAAGAAAGAAAGAAAAGCCATAGCTTCTCATCCAACATGAAGATTCTACATATATTTTCTGTCATTTACTCTCAAATATCTGTAACCATAAATTAAAACCACAGAAGTATTAAATCAGAATTTATGCAATTATAAATGTTCTTTTATAATAAAATCAGACTTTCCAACAAATGAGAATTGTCTTTCAAAAACTCTCCCCAACACTAGAAAAAATGTCACCACTTTTATTTGACAACAATTTAATGTTGTGGTACAGGCATGCAAAGAATAAAGAAATGCAAAACATGGAAATCAATTGCATAAGAAGTTTAAAAATTTTTTTAATATCGTTTTTGTCAGAACACAGTTAACTATCCTTACAAATCTAAATAGAAAACTATAAATTTCAGAAAGACCAGCTATTAGCCTGTGCCCAAGATACCTAACAAAAAATGGGGGATATAGAATTTACAGCATGGAAAATGGCCAGTAGGACCTCAAACTGGGAAACCTCAGTAATTCCTGAATGCTGCCATTCCCAGAGGCATTGAAAGTGAATCCAAACTTTGACAGAAAGTGTCCTGCTTGTATAGTACAGTAATGAGTAATTTTCTATTAGCATCCTTAAAATTTTATCCATTATTTATTTATTTTAATTTGTTGTTTTGTTTTTTTTTTTAAGAGTAAATAAATTCTTGTTTTTCCACCCCAGTTTTCATGGGGAGGAAAGAACATCTTTTGAAAAAAGAAGCTAGTTTTAAATTCCTAAATTCCTAAGTTTATTTTTTTTTATTCTTAAATGTTTTAACTTTAGAACTGTTTCCAATCTCTCTTAAATTTTTTCATCAATAAAGCAAAGTACTAATATTTATATTAATAAATTATATATATGACACTATAGCAATCAGATAATGCAGAGGTGTGAGCTCATGGAATTTATGAACTGGTTATTTTTCATTATTTATAGATGTGGATCACATAATTATCTTTTCTCACTTTTCATCTTATGTATTTTTTGATTTTTAAATTGATTTAAAAAATAAATGACAATGGAATGTATTATAATTCTTATTACACATATAAAGCACAATTTTTCATATCTCTGGTTGTAGATAAAGTATATTCACACCAATTCGTGTCTTCATACTCATACTTTGGATAATGATGTCTATCACATTCCACCATCCTTGCTAACCTCCTGCCTCTTCCCTTTCCCTCCCACCCCTCTGCCCTATCTAGAGATCATCTATTCCTCTCATGTACCCCCTCCCTACCCCACTTTGAATCAGCCTCCTTAAATCAAAGAAAACATTTGTCATTTGCTTTTTGGAGATTAGCTAACTTCACTTAGCATTATGTTCTCTAACTCCATCCATTTGCCTGCAAATGCCATGATTTTATTCTCTTTTATTGCTGAGTAAAATTACAGAAAATTCAAATTACCAGTATACGTGATGAAAAAGATAATATCACAATAGATACTAAAGAAATAAAAGGATAATTAGAAATTATTTTGAAAACTTATACTCCAATAAAATAGAAGACATTGAAAGAATCCACAAATTTTTTAAGTCATACGATGTGGACAGATTGAATCAGGAAGATATACACAATTTAAACAGACCAATATCATGTGATGAAACAAAAGACACCATCAGAAACCTACCAACCAAGAAAAGCCCAAGGCTGGATGGATACACAGCCAAGATCTACAAGACTTTTAATGAAGAACTAATATCAATACTCTTCAATTTATTTCAGGAAATAGAAAAAGAGCGAGCACTTCCAAACTCATTCTATGAGTCCAATATCACCCTGATCCCAAAACCAGACAAAGACACATCAAAAAAAGAAAACTTTACACCAATATCTCTAATGAACATAGATGTAAAAATTCTTAATAAAATTCTGGCAAAGTGAATAAAAAACATCTAAAAGTTCATGCACCACGATCATGTGGGATTCATCCCAGGGATGCAAGGTTGGTTCAACATATGGAAATCAAGAAATAAAATTTATCGCATCAATAGACTCAAAGAATCATACGATCATCTCAGTAGATGTAGAAAAAGCATTTGATAAAATACAGCACACTTTCATGTACAAAACACTAGAAAAACTAGGGAGAACAGGAACATATCTCAACATTGTAAAGGCTATCTATGGTAAACCTCAGGCCAACATCATTCTAAATGGAGAAAAATTAAAGGTATTCCCTCTAAAAACTGGAACAAGACAGGGATGCCCTCTTTCACCACTTCTATTTAACATAGTTCTTGAAACACTGGCCAAAGCAATTAGACAGATGAAAGAAATTAAAGGGATATGTATAGAAAAAGAAGAACTTAAATTGCACTATTTGCTGATGGTATGATTTTATACCTAGAGTACCCAAAAAGCTCTACCAGAAAACTTCTAGTACTAGTAAATAAATTCAGCAAAGTGGCAGGATATAAAATCAAGACCCATAAATTGAAGGCATTTCTCTATATCAGTGACAAATCCTCTGAGAAGGAAATGAGGAAAACAACCCCATTTACAATAGCTTCAAAAAAAAAAAAAAGGACTTGGGAATCAACTTAATGAAAGAGGTGAAAGATCTATGCAATGAAAACTACAAGACCCAAAAGAAAGAAATCAAAGAAGACCTTAGAAGATGGAAAGATCTACCTTGCTCTTGGATAGGCAGAATTAATATTATCAAAATAACCATACTACCAAAAGCACTATACAGATTTAATGCAATTCCGATCAAAATCCCAACGGCATTCCTCATAGAAATAGAAAAAGCAGTCATGAAATTCATCTGGAAAAATAAGAGACACTGAATAACTAAAGCAATCCTTAGCAGGAAGAGTAAAGCAGGTAGCACCACTACACCAGACCTTAAACTATACTATAGACCAATAGTAAAAAACCAGCATGGTATTGGCACCAAAACAGCATGGTATTGGCACCAAAACAGACTGGTAGACCAATGGTACAGAATAGAGGACACAGAGACTAACCCACAAAATTACAATGATCTTATATTAGACAAAGGCCCCCAAAACATGTATTGGAGAAACAATAGCTGATTTTGGGAATACTGGAAATCCATATGCAACAAAATGACATTAAACTCTTATCTCTCACCATGCACAAAACTCAACTCAATGTGGATCAAGGACCTAGAAATTGGACCAGAGACTCTCCTTCTAATAGAAGAAAAAGGAGGCCCTAATCTTCACCATGTGGGATTAGGCCTCCAACTTCCTTAATAAGACTCTTATAGCTCAAGAATTAAAAGTTTCTTCTCAGCAAAAGAAACAATCTGTAAGGTAAGTAAAGAGCCTACATCCTGGGAGCAAATTTTTACCCCTCACACATCAGATAGAGCACTAATCTCTAGGTTATATAAAGAACTCAAAAAGATAGCACCAAAATAAAATAAAATAACCCCATAAATAAATTGGCCAAGGACCCGAACAGACATTTTTCAGAAGAGGATATACAGTCAGTCAATAAATATATGGAAAAAATGCTCATCATCTTTAGCAATTAGAGATATTTGTTTTAATTTGTATTAACTTGTAATAATTATAACAGCTGTGGAGTATAGTGCGATGTTTCAACAAATGTACATAGTGTATACTGATGAAATCAGGATAATTAACATTTTTATTTTCTTATCATTTCTTAATGACTGGGTCTTTCAAGCCTCCTAATTCTTCATAAAATACATAATTTGTACAACTATAGATCCTCACTGTGCTGTGGAACAGTAGAATCTATTTCTTCTATATGTGTTTTGGTATCTGTTATCCAAGTTCCCTTTGTCCTTCTTACCCTGCACCCTTCTGAATCTCTACTAATCATTATCCAACATTCAGATTGACTTCTTGGAACTTACACATATGGGAGAGAAAACATTTGTCTTACTATTTCTTAAGACAATATCCCCTAGCTTTATTCATTTTTCTATAAATGTCAAGATTTTGTTCTTGTTTATGGCTGAATAATATTCTGAATTGGTATATATTTCTATCTATCTATTTATCTAGTTATATCATATTTTCTTTATCCATTCATCTATTGATGGGCACCTAGATTGATTCCATATCTTGGCTATTATGAATAGTGCTCTAGTAAACATAAAAGTGCAGAAAACTCATTGATATCATGACTTCATTTTCTTTGGATACTTATCCAGAGTGTGATAGCTGGATCATATGGTAGATCATATAGCAGATTTGTATGTACTAATATATTAATTACATTTCTACCAGCAATGTATAAGAGCTCCATTTTCTCCACATACTTGAACATTATTTATTTATTTATTTTGGTTTGCTTGATAATAGAGATTTCAACTAGAGTTAGAATTTTGGTTTTGATTTAAATGTCCATAATGACTAATAATATTAAACATTTTTCATATATTTACTGATCATTTGCATTTCTTCTGTTATAAATTCCTACTCAGATAACTTCCTTATTTTTTAAATGATTATTTGTCTTCTTGGCATTGAGTTTTTGTGCTCCTTACATAGTATGGTTATTAATCCTTTGTCAAATGAGTAGTTTGTAAATAATTTCTCCCATTCCCTAGATTGATTTTCTGCTTACTCTGTTGATTGTTTTTCTAGCTATGCAGAATCTATTTTACTTGATATAAATTCATATATATATATATATATATATATATATATATATATATATATAAATTATTTGGAAGGAGGAAAAGCAAATTCAGGTATTTTTGACAAAGAGAATGGAAATTTTAAATAGAATTGCATTCAGAAAGCATACATTTATTTTTATAACCAAAAAAAGGAGCTTAAAGTAACATATACAATGATCATGAAGTTCAAAATATAAAATTTTCTATCCATATCTTATTTCATACCATCCTTCTAGCCAAAATTTTTCTTAAAAATTACAAGTATATATTTATTCACCAAATGGGTCTACATTCCTATTATGTGTTGTTTACTATTTTCAGACTGCTATTGAGTCTTGTCCTCTTCCTATTGATTACACATAAATAACTACTATTTTAGACACTTTGTTGTTGTTGTTTTGGCATTAGTAACCTATGGTTTCTGTAACAAATTATCATAGATGTAGTGACTTAAAGAAACCCACTTTTTTTATTTGGAGATGAGAGATCTGAAATAAGTTTTACTAGGTCAAAATCAATGAGATTAGGTGCATGGATACTTTTGGGAAGGCATTATTCAGTCTGCCATACTATTCAAGATGCTTTAGATTTATCAGGCAATGATCAACCCAAAGGTTAACTATTTTCAATGCAACTTTTCAGTTCTTATAACAATTTCAATTTGATTAGATTGAAATTACCAAAACTAATATTTTTTTTTCTGAAATGATCAACATAAACCTAATTTACCTATTTTATTGTTCTCCTTCCTCCTCCTCTTTCTCACTCATTCTCTTCCTCCTCCTTCTCCTCCTCTACTTCTTCCCCTTGTCCTTTTTCTTCTCTTCTTCCTTCTTTCTTCTTCCCTCTTCCTCCTCCCTCATCCATTCTCCCTCTTTCCCTCTCCCTCCTCTTTCTCCTCCTCCTCCTCCTCCTCCTCCTCTTCCTCCTCCTCCTCCTCCTCCTTCGTGTTTGTCTTCTTCTTCTTCATTCTAGACCAGCACTCTACCACTGAGTCCATCTTTTCTCATTTTAACTTGAGACACAGTGTCACTAAGTTGCCCATGATGGCTTCAATATTGTGATTTTCCTGCCTCGGTCTCCTGTAGCAGGGATTAAAGATGTGCACCTTAATTCCCAGCTTGATTTTTTTATTTCTCAAAAAAAGTATGATTATTTCAACTACTACAACTTATATAAGAGTTTTGCAATTGACATTTCTTAAATATCTGGTATCTTGATCTAATCTGTATTTAGGAAAGAAAAATAGCATGTTAATATTTTTTGCAACCTTCTGGAAAGCAATTTAGCATTTATTAATCAAGTAATAAAATAGAACTGGAGGAAATGTTATCAGCCATCCTTTTACCACAAGACATTATTTTAGAGTTTTCATTTTGTTTTTTAAAACTAAATACCACTTTCAATTTGTACAGGAAAAAAAATGCTACCCAAAAGACAAATATCTGTAAATGTTTCAGAAAATGTATGCCATATACTATGTGTTATATCAAGGTTTTAAGACTAATAAAAAATATGGTGTTACTTGAATCACTTATGATAGCATAATTGACTATTTTGAATTGTCAAACAGATATTTGACTAACCTTCATGGGCAGCATGATTTGGTCTGATTTAATTATTAATCTGAGGCTAAGGAACTGAAGAGATACTTTTAAGAAGATATACAATTGGTCAACAAATATATGAAAAAATGTTCAGTATCTCTAGTAATTAGAGAAATGCAAATCAAAACTACTCTAAGATTTCATCTCACACTAGTCAGAATGGCAGTTATCAAGAATACAAACAACAATAAGTGTTGGCAAGGCTGTGGGGGCGGGGAGACACACCACTCATACATTGCTGGTGGGACTGCAAATTGGTGCAACCAATCTGAAAAGCATTATGGAGATTTCTTAGAAAAATTGGAATGGAACCACTTTTTGACCCAACTATCCCTCTCTTCAGTTTATACCCAGAGGACATAAAATCAGCATATTATAGTTTTGGGGGTTCTTCTAGATATAGAATAATATTATCAGCAAATAGTGCTAATGTAAGTTCTTCTTTTCCTATATGTATCCCTTTAATTTATTTTGTCTAATTGTTCTGGCCTGTGTTTCAAAAACTATATTGAATAGAAGTGGTGAAAGAGGGCATCCCTGTCTTGTTCCAGTTTTTAGAGGGAATGCTTTCAATATTTCTACCTTTAAAATTATGTTGGCTTGGGATGATCAAATGATTCTTTTCTTTGAACCTATTGATGTGATGAATTACATTTATGAATTTCCATATTTGAATCAACCTTGCATCCCTGGGATGAATCCCACTTGATCATGGTGCATGATCTTTTTGATATGTTTTTGTATTTGCTTTGCCAGAATTTTATTGAGAATTTTTACATCTATGTTCATTAGAGATACTGGTGTAAAGTTTTCTTTCTTTGATGTGTCTTTGCCTGGTTTGGGGATCAGGGTGATATTGGCCTTACAGAATGAGTTTGGAAGTGCTCCCTCTTTTTCTATTTCCTGAAATAAATTAAAGAGTATTGGTATTAGTTCTTCTTTAAAAGATTGGTCACAATGTACAGAAATGTTGGGTTCAACTATTATCTGTAATAAACCAGTAGTTTTATAAAAGGGTTTACAGTTTCTGACAGTGGACAAGGAACTGGGAATGAGATATAAGATGATATGCTGAGAAGGTAGGATGTGAGGATATAGAGTTAATATATCTTAGAAAGTGTGAAAGAGAATCTAATGAAGAGGGTTAGTAGCAAGAGAATAGACAGGGAGTACTTTTGGTAGACAAGTATGTGGGAAAACAGTAGAGTACATAAAACAAAAACATATGTATTTAGAAAAATAAAGGATATTAAAATAGTAAAAATTAGAGGAGAAAAAAAAAAGAAAAAAGGGGGCATATACAACACCTCTGTATTGTATTATTCAGATGTCCCAGTCCTCAAAATCCTAATTCATGCAAAGTTCTGGGTTTTACATATAATGGAGATGTGAGGATTGGAGGATAGAGGGGGAGAAGAAAAAGAGAAAAAAAAATCCTCAAAGGAAGAAACCAGGATTGTTACTAGTTTTAGAGATCTATATCTTTCCTGCTTTCCTTCTCATCCAATAAATGGAATTGTCTATTGTAAACTGGTGTCTCTGTCCTCAGGATGGTAAAGGTAACCAGAGTGCAAAGGCTGGTCCTAGTGCAGAGTGCCTGGAAGCTCGGAGTGGCATCTGCCAGTCCCTGCAGGGAGAATGCACCTCAATGGTCTCTTTTTGGATCTACTCCTATGACTTGAGATCCAGGTCCTATCTCCCTATCTTGCCTGAAGATTTTCCAGTTCCTGGTCTCTCTGTTAGTCTCCAAACTTTTGCCCCATCTCCCTCTCCCTTAGCAGTTCCCTAATGAGGGACCTCTCTCTCCAGGGCTCCCATGGGTGGCGCCCTGGTTGCACTGCACACCTGTCTCACTGAGAGCTGTTGTGTGTTGGGAAGCTACTGTGCTGGGTTATCACCACTGGGGAGAGTGGGGAGTTGGAAGCCTGGTACCTGGCCAGCTAGAGTTCCAATCTGGAAGCTGCCCATACCAAATATGGTGGGAAAGTGAGCCAAGATTGAGGCAGTCTGCTTTCAGCATAGGGGTGTCAGGTAGGGTGGGGGCAGCCGGGCAATGGCATTGTGTGATAGGTAGGTAACAGCTGAGTGTCCTGCGTGGAAGTGGAGCAACATCTGGATTTCTGCAGTGGTGCTGATAGGTGATCCTGCTAAGGCACTCGCAGGCCCTGTGATGGCTAGAACTTTGGGTGTTGGGTGTTGGGTGTTGGGAGCTGGGAGTTCTGCTGGATTGCTGAGGCCCAAAGCACTGCACTGGTGATTTCTGCAGGACAGCAGCTATATAGGTGTCCTCTAATACTCTCAGAGATGCAGTATACCCACTAGGTGAGATCCCGGTCACAGAGTGACACAGAATGCTGCCTCCCTCTGGCTCGCCATCTTGAATTCCCCTCCTTAACACTGTTTTAAAGACAATTAAATTTCAACATTAAAGCCATAGCAGTTCATTACATATTATATAAATATGTAAAGGAGAAATCTACTTACACAGGATGCTAAACTCCTGGATTACTAAAACTTGCATTGCCTAGGTAAATGTCTATAATTATGGTTTGTATAGTGCTCTGGTGAACACTGTGTAACAAAGTAAATTATTGCAGCAGAGCGCTTTGATACAGAAGAATAGACAAGAAATATTCTTTTTAATTTCAAACAAACCTTATGTGCTTCCAAGAATTTATTAAAATCTCAATAAGACAACAGTAGTAAATCATCTTATATAGAAAAGAACATGCATACCTTTTATTTTACAAAATTTTCATAGTTTTTTGAATGTAGATTGAGAATTGATTGATCTGTTCTCATTATTTTTCTTCACTATAGAAACCTGGAGATCTGGAGTCAAAGATTTTCTTGTTCAATCTATTATATTTATAACATAAATATATATGTGGTAATAACTTTTTAATAAAAATACAACATGTGCCAAATTCTGTAGGACAGACATTTACACATATAAGCAACAAATGAAACTAAATTTTCCCTCAGGCTAAGTTGTATAGTGGAAAGAACTATGGATTTTGTATCAAAGATTGGTATTTCAGAATGGACCCTACCATTTAAAAGTTATTTCAGTTTAGGGAAAACACTTCAGAAGTTCTCATGGATATCTATTAAGGGGAAAATACAATTGTTCTCAGGTCAGAACAGACTGTGGTGCAGATACCTGGGTGTTTAGAAGCATTCATATTTGTTTATTCACTCACTTAACACATTGCTACATATTTATTAAATTACAAGCATTAGTCTAGGGGAACCCCAATGAAAAAGAGCATATAGACAACAGTATCTGGAGCTCACATTCTGTTCTGCGTGTGAGAAGGTAAGGAAGAGAGAACAGCTAGTATGTTCAATAAAGGTGTAAGATATGTGGTGTTTTTCAGAAATGATGGAGGAAAGAAAGTACAGCAAAGTATGAAGATAGGAAGAAAAGGAAATTCACAATTAAGGAAGAAGTGAAGCTCTATTTAAAAAGTGGAAGGAGAGGTACAGAAGAAAATTACTTCTTTACAAACTGGTACAGAAGCAATATGTAGGCATATCTGGGGGAAGTTCATTGGAAGATGCTCTGACAAAAGCATGAGCAGGTGAGCACAATAGAAAGAAATTGAACCAGGTTAGAGTTACAAAAAAGGTGGAATGGGTGCAAAGAAATTGAATACATGTGTAAGGAAGTGGTTACAATGTTTGACTATGAAATTTATCTCAGTAGAGCATTAAATAGATGGGGAGGCTGTAGAATTAATAGATCAAACATCCCTGCAGTTGGAAAACTGTTGGAATCTTATGTCTGAAAGAGTAAGTTCATAAGAATATAGGGATCTGAGAAGAGAATGATCGAAACTGAATGCACAAATAGTCACAGAGAATGGCAGGTTGTAGGGTTTGTTCAATAGGTAATTGGCTGTAAGTGAAAACAAGAAGAACATGGGAGGAAAGAAGTTCAAGGAAACATGAAGACAAGGTGTTGGTGTAATCCTTACTATGAACAATGGAAATCATCAGGAATTAAGAATAATGTTTAAACAGGAGTTTAAACTGTGCATGAGACAGATGATATGGTGTGAAAATGTAAATTAGTACAGCCACAGTTGAAAAAGTATGGCTGTTCCTGAAAAATTAATTAATTAATTTACTAAATTAATTTACTAAATTAATTAACTAAAAAGAACAGTAGTTATAGACTCTGTTATAACTATACTTACAGCAAAGATTCAGAGTAGGCATATTTTTAGAAGAGGAAGAGAGAATAGTTTGAAAGTGGACAGGTGAAGCATGAAAAACATGTAACTCACTTCTAGGTTCATGAGTATAGCAGAAAAATAAATAAATAAAAGATCACCATGTAAAAACTACAGGGGAATTGGTGTCTTTATGAAGAGGACAAAGTCTTAGCTAGTTCAAAAAAGTAAAGAGAACATTCAGCAAAGAGATAAGGATTCTGGACTTTCTGTTATTACCAGATAATAAAAGAGCAAGAGGACCAGAGGAGTTTCCAAAAATGCATAGTTATAGAAGATGAGGACAGAATAAAAAAATGAAAAGATTCAGGTGGAAATTGGAATGCAGAATAGGAGACAGTATCCTAGGAATGTACTCTGGACAGTAACAGTAGTAGCAATGAAGGAGATAAAATAATTCATTCTAATTTCAAGGTATATAGTATTGGAATACTTCTGTGTATTAGAGGTAGACAGTGTCTGAGGCATTGTCTTGCCATTTTTGGAAGACCCATAAAAATCGCACTATGACTTAGAATATGCAGGTCCCATGCAGTCCACTAGAGAGAAACGTCTGGAGATCTAGGAAATTATGGTGTAATCTAAGTACAGGCTCTCTCTTATCAGTAGGTCCTTTTTACTGGTGGAGACATCTCTTAAAATATTGAGGAGTCAGAAATAACAAAATAGCTAAACATATAATAACATGAGTAAAATTAGAGTAATTAGTGAAAAATAGCGAGAAATGGAATAATGTGTTAAATGATACAATTTTTGTAAGTTAAACCACATACCTGCAAAACAACAACATAGAGATATAAATGTAGAAGAAACTTGTTCATGATTTTGAGGTAAAGAAGTTCAGCATGTGACACTCCAATATGCCTCTTTAGTGTGCTGAGAACTTCAAACTGAGGGCACAAGGGCAGTAGCAAAAGCAGAAAGGAGCCTTCTCTGAACTCTTAGCCTGAAGACAGATCCTCCAAAAGAACACATTTGTCATGAATCTTCTCTCCATGAATCTCACTAACCAGGAAGGCTTAAATTAATGTCCCAGGAGAGGAAACAGGAGGTTAACACCATGCCCAGATGGACTTTGTCTCAAACTCTCTCTTGTTCTCTTATTGGTCAGTCATGGTCCCTTCAAATCACTTATTCTCCCTAAATTGCCTACATCACCCCTCCCTTTTCCCCAATCCAGAGAGTAGATGAACTTCTAGATATCACTGAGTTTGGGGGTATTCACTTTGTTTTTCATGTGAGGCCCTGGGTTCAATCCTCAGCACCACATAAAAATAAATAAATAAAAATAAAGAGATTTTTAAAAAATCATTGATTAGACAGTGAAGAAGAATGCCAATTTACTCACTATATGTACATATGACACAGGACTTGTATGTTGAATATATAAGAAGTTACTCTATCTCAATGAAAAATAAGTCATTAATTAAAAATGTACAAAATCTTGTACTGTGTATAGACTGTACATTTTGTTTTTATCCATTTATCCATTGACGACCATTTCATTTGATTCCATACCTTGACTGATATGAAAGTCCTGACACAAACGTGGGAGGACTGGTATTTGTTTGAAATAGTAATTTCACTTCCTTTGAATATGTACCCAGCTGTGAGATTGCTGGATCATATGGTAGTCCTGGTTTTTTTAATTAATTAATTAATTAATTTTTCAGGAACAGCCATACTTTTTCAACTGTGGCTGTACTAATTTACATTTTCACCCCAGTGTGTAAGAAATGCCTTTCTTCCATATCCTTTTCAGCATCTGTTTTTTTCTGTCACTTTGAAATAGCTCTTTTAACTGGTATGAAATGACATATCCTTGTGGTTTTGATTTGCATTTTCCTGATTATTAGAGATATATTTGGTGGTCATTTATATGTCTTCTTTTGAAAAATGTTTATTCATATCATTTGCATATTTTTAATTGGACTTTTTGTTTCTTTTGCTGTTGAGTATCTTTGAGGCCCTTATGTTTTCTAGATATTAATTCCTTATTGGATAAATGGTTTGCAAATGTTTTCTGAGATTGTGCTGGTTGACTCTTCATTCTGTTCATTGTTTGCTGTGAAGAAACTTCTTAGTTTGATATAATCCCTTTTGTCTATTTTACTTTAGTTAGCTGTTCTGTTTCCTGTTTGTACTTTAATAGTTTCAGGTATCACATTTGGATCTATGTTCCTTTTGAGTTGATTTTTTGCTGTTCTGCCAGGTTCCTGGGACCTCAATAGACCTCTAGGAGCCGAATCTGATGCAATCACATGAGAGTCTTTATTGCAAGCTTGAGCCTGGACTCAAAATCATCCTGATGCAGCGGTCCCAGGGAGTGAGTCCTGGTCCTTTGTTCAGTGAGATTTTATAGGTTTTGGAGGGATACTCTATGCGCCGTCACAACATCACACAGCAAATCATTCCATACCACAGGAAAGTCAAACAACAACTCTTAACATTGATTAGCACATTCAATGGTGGGAACAAGTTGGGTAGGGGTGATTGGTTAGTACAAGAGGGAGATTCCTTTGCACTGATTGGTTTAGGCCACGAGGGGTGTACATGCTAAACTACATGGTTTCCCAACATGTTATCAACCACCATAAACTACTGGGGAGTCATCTGGCATTCCAGGTATTTTCCCTGTCTCATGCTGATTGGAGGTTGCTAGGGGGGTTGCTATGGGTCCTCTCCTAGCTTAACTGAGTCAAGGACACCTGGCACCTCAGACCTCTCTTGTTATTTACTGTGGTGAGCCGTTCCTATAGACCGTGGCCGCCATTAGAAGATGGCGCCCGCTTCCACTGTGGCCTGTGATAAACAACTCCTTTTTTGGAGAGTTGGCATGCAATCCCTTCCCACCCTATGAGAGAGATCCACGTGGCAGCTTGGGATTGGTATGCGGGAGGCTTTATTAGGCTGTGCTTGGGTGCTCGGCGGCGGGGGGGGGGGGGGGGGGGGGGGGTTACTAGAAGATGATACATGAATCAAGGCCTGAATAAACTGCTGAAAGAAGATTCCTGAGTTGCGTCTTCCTTGCGGGAAGGGGTCGCGACAATTTACAGACAAACAACTCAGCAGGGTGGGTGGGTATGTGCTTAGGAATGCTCTGTGGGTTTTTCCAAGGACAAGGGTTATGCCCCCTTCCTTAGGACAGGCCTTGAGGTAGAAGCTGCTGTTATTTTTTTTTTAAATGGAGTCACATCAGTTTCTCATTACATGGTGAGAGGTTCTGCATATGTATATCCAGTTTTCCCTTCACCATTTATTGAAGATACTCTCCTTTCTTTAATTTATGTTCTTGATACCTTTGCCAAAAATCTACATGTAGTGGATTAATTTCTGGCTTCTTTTTTCTGTTCCTATAACTGTGCATTTTATAAAAAATCATTCAACTATACAATTGAAATGGACTTATTTTTACTATAAGTTACACCCCTATATACTTGAATTTATTTTAATTATAAGTAAATTATACCCTGATATAGTTGATTTCAGAAACTTGAAAACTTCACAACAGGAAACTTAATAAAATATTGATTTATAAAACCAAAAAATATTTGCAACTCATATAAAAATGACTGATATTTTTGTGTATAAATTCTCATTTGAAATTATAAAGAAAAGGGGTTGGGGTTGTGGCTCAGTGATAGAGTCCTTGCTTAGCATGCATGAGGCACTGGGTTCCATACTGAGCACCACATAAAAACAAAATAATGTGTTCACCTAAAACTAAAGATACATAAATAAATAAATATTTTAAAACAACAACAATAACAAAAAGAAATTATAAAGAGAAAGCCCAACAAGAAAAGAAAAGGCAGGGAAAATGAATGGATAATACACACAAAAAAGGTATTAAGTGGAGGGAAAGGGATGGCCTTAACACATTTTAAAATTGCTCATCTGTACTTACAATCTTTTTTTTTAATTTATTTTTTTGGTGGTGCTGGGGATCAAACCCAGGGCCTTGTGCATGCTAGACAAGCACTCTACCAACTGAGCTATATCCACAGCCCTATAATCTTAAAATGTATATCCTCTCTAGAGGGTACATAATTTATCTGATTGTCAGAAATCTACATTAAAAATATTTTGTATATATGAGACAATGTAGAATGTAGAAAATATTATACATTGCTAAAATGAGTATAATTAATACACCACATTTATAGAAATTTGAAACCATCTAAAAATGTAGCTATCTGCCAAGTGAGAAATCCCATTTTGGGGAATTTTTCTTAAGGATAAACTCATATATATGCAAAATAACATGAAAGATTTTTATTCTTAATATTAACTATAATACAATATAGGAAGTTAAATCAATGATAGACTAGTTATATAACTTTTAGTACCTCCATGCTAAATTGGAAAGATTTGTAAATTATACACTGATATAAATAAAAGTAAGGTACACTGTAGTGTGAACAGTACCCCCATCTTTGCCAGATTAATGAAAATTCCAAAGAAATAGAGAGAGATGGATTTCTTTCACTATACCAATTTCTTACACATTTTACTTCTCAAGCCCTATGTTTGATTTTTTAAATTAGATATATTAATTTTAAGTTTTAAATTACTTGCCAACATGACAAAATATCTCGATCTGAATTGATTACTCTTATAAGGCGACAAATTAGTTATACTACATCTCACATTATACTTCAATAAAGGAGTTTGCCTAATATCCCCATTTAACCAAGACGTGTAACTTTATTCCAATTTATAAATATATTTAACTTTTTTATAGATTACTGTGGTGTTTTTAACAGATTATAAACAAGATAGGTAATTTAATAAAACTATTGTACGCATTAGAACAAGAAAAACTCATTGAGAAGGTATGATCTTATTCCATTATTGTAGGGGCTCCTACAGGGTCTCTCTGGAGGCAGATACATCTGCTCAGACCTTCTAAGATCATGACAAATCACAGAAAAGAATCAAGTATATGTTAGATTTTAAAAGAGGAAGAGAAATTTTTATAGCATAAAAGCAAAGACAATGCATTCTAAGAGCAGAATTCAGGTAGAGTGAGACACACAAGTTATACTCCATGTATGTATAATATGTCAAAATACACTCTACTCTCATTCTACTGTCATGTATATCTAAAAAGAACACACACACACACGTTTATATATATATATATATATATATATATATATATATATATATATATATATATATATATATATATTACACAGGCAGGCAGGCACTGTGGTGTAAACCTGTAGTCCCAGCAGCTCAGGAGGCTGAGGCAAGAGCATTGTAAGTTCAAAGCCATCCTCACTAATCAGTGAGGCGCAAAGCAACTTAGTGAGACCCCATCTCGAAATAAAATATGAAAAACACTGGGGATGGGGTTTGGTGGTTAAGCCACACTGTGTTCAATCCCTGGTACCAAAAAAAAGAAAAAGTGAGACCCAGTGCTTTTGAGATCTCCTGTTCTTTTTTTTTTTTTTTTTTTTTTTTTTTTTTTAAGAAAGGGGAGGGTTTTAGGGATGGTGTCAGCCTAGTGATCACAAAATGGTTTGGGTTGTCTCTCCATTCTTAGGATCATTAGGTCAATGTTGCCTCAATCAACAGATATCATTGGGAATATAAAATATAGTTTTCTTCAATATCATATCTGCCTTTGTTTAATCTATTCTGAAGATACATTGTGTGTCCTAACAGTGCTTTTAAGCATTTAAACAAAGCAATTTTCAAAGATAGGTGAACTTTCCATAACTAAGGTTTACAGATTCCTCAAACTTTGGAAATGACAGGCCTGGGAGAAAGACGGGCCTGGTGAGAAAAGGTAAGAGGAATCTGACAAGTCTTTCAGACTAAAGTGATGGTCTCCTTTACTTCCTCTGTCTCCATTCTCCCTGTCTTTTATTACTTGTCTATCCTACCTTAGTTTTATTTTCTGAAATGTTGCATAATCACAACTAAGATGTCAGTAGTCACATGAGACCACAGGCTGTTTCTTGTTAGGATCTGTCTGTATTTCAGAGCTAGTGTGGCTTGTTCAAAACAAATTCAGTCCTGCATTTTATTAGTGGGATTTTAAATTCATTTCAAGGGATACAGGCTGGACAGGTCATTTGTAACAATAAAACATGAGTGAAAAGTTGTCAACAAGCAGGACTATATTTGTGTAGTTGTTTTTAATTCAGTGTATTTCTTTAAAAGTATATTAACCAACTAAATGCTCATCGATCATCCTTGGTAAAGACTAAGTAATTAAAACTTACAAATTAACTACCCATAACCTAAATTTATATTGTGTCCCAGCTGGCATGAGAAACACAACATTTTTAGTAAATTGCTGACTTATTTTTTAAACCTCCATAATAGTAAGACTTACTAAGCAAAGGTTATGGATTTATAATAGGTCAGTATTGCCAACTACTGTATCTGATTTATCACTGTGGGGAAGAATGATCTACAACATAGCAGTCCCCAGCAACCCATGCTGAAGCATATAAATTTACATCAGTGGCGCCTAAAACACAAATTAATTTGTGCATGTTTTCCTAGCAGCAATTAGCAGCAGGCAGGAGTTTTAATGAAATAAAGTTGTGATTCCCACAGGGACTATTTATAATGAATACTACAAAGCAACAAGAGCTTCAAACTATTTACATTAAGAATTGATTAATAACAAAGCCATTAAGTTACATATTAGGTTACATGTTGTGCCAATTTAAGGGATACTGCTAATTAAGTAATCATAATCATTTGTGTGTGCTAGATCTAATTAACTTTTTATCTCTCTTTAAGTTTTTCCTTCAGGACCAATAGCATTCAAGTGGCATTAGCAAAGGAACATTTAGGCCATTTCTTGGAATATTGTTTTCCAATAATGTAGATTTCTATGAAAACACTTGGAGAGTTTAATCAGAGTAAGTGCCTTTTCATGACAAGGACTTTGGGCTACATCGCATCTGCAATTGGGGGAATGGCTTAACATTAGGTTAGGGTTAAGTAGAGCTTTTAAATGTGTCTATGTAAATGAAGTTGAGAAAGTAGCTTTACAACTTCTGAAAACTTTCAAAACAGAGTTTTAATGCCTGAAAGGATTATATTGACCTGTTTTTTTTTTTTTTTTATGTACGTGATTTAAAGAGTGCTATATATGCATGCATGTGGGAAGATATTTAAAGATTTTTTTTTTATCTTGGTGGTAAGAGTAGGTTTAAGAGGCTTCTCTTCTTCAATATCTGCCTCATTAAAAAAATGATGCCTTCAAAGTAGTTCCACCTTTACAAATAAATCTCATAATCCATATCTCTTCAAAGAAATTTAAGAGTATCATTTAATTCAACAAACAGTAACTTGTAAAATTAGTTCAATTTTTAACAGTTTAGAAGCTTTATAGGTTATTAGGTCTTAAATTTGTTTATTATATGGTACTTTACATTGATTAACATAGAGCAAACTGTTCATCATGGACTAGAATGGTAGATTTGATTGTCGACATTATCCAATCAAATAGGTGATTAAACTAATATTATTATTGTTATGTTCTTTTACAGACACACTTCTGCATTGAATTGTCTGGACTTTTACTAACAACATATTAATAGTCTGATTATACTACCGATAGTCCAATTAATTACACTGAATGATTACTAAGACTAAAATACTATACTATTTCTTATCACAGATCAGTATGAATAATACAAATATCTTATAAAATAGGTTTATTATTACCATTTTGCTGATAATAAAATTGAGTGAAATGTTAAGTAATTTTAATAAGTCAAAAAACTAGCAAAAGGCAAATAAATCCTGGATACTAACATAAATCTCTGTAGATACAAAGGGAACCCTGCATACTACATCAAACTTTACCTTTCTAATTAATGTAAGTCTTCATTTCTGAAAAATCTGTATCCATTGTATTCCTGTTTATTCACAATTGTAAAGATACTTTTGAAAAACTTTCTAATACCATATCTTCTTATTCAAATGTCATGGCTAATTTAAAATATTTTATATTTTGCTCCTAGATATGCCAATAAAAAATTATATTGCTTTTGGGATCTCAACAAATGTCCTTCAACAAAATATGTTGATAACATCTCCAGAAGTACTAGAATAAAACATTTTTAGGTGAGTGTTATTGAATTGTCTTTGGTTATATCCTGATTACATTCAAGATGTCTGTTTTTAATCTGTAGCCTGTAGCTAAATTGTAAATTACTTTGCTCTCCTAGGAGAATATTTTGTCAATGACTCATTTCTTCATGGCAACAAAAAGAAAAACATTGTGTGTGATGGAATATGCTTGGGAAAAAATTCAGTATAAGTGTATGATTGTTCAGTATTGTCACATGAATGTATAATATAAGACATTATTCCAGTCCTTTAGGTGTGAGTAGCACCATGTAAAGCAATACACATAAAAATGGAGATGTTCTTATTAATGATATAATCTTTACTTATCAAAATGATAACAAAATACAATATATGTTAACATGAGTTGGACAGAATGACTTACTAGGAAACCACAAAGAGTGAGAATGTGATGGTTTCAGACAACAATTTTAATTCCATGGTTTCAGCTAAACCACCATATAATTTGTCTCAGTCAACTAGAGATATTTATATGTAACTGAGGAGTGTGAGGATTATTAGGATCACATTTGATGTACATGGCATACCTCTCCTTAGAGAGCATAGCAATTCATTATTTACATAGCATGATCATCAAAATCAAAGTTATCATCATTGTCAGCATAGAGCTCATATAATTCCACATTACTGTTCTAAACATTGTATGACATTGAAAATTAGCTTAGGGACTGGTGATATAGCTCAGTTGGTAGAGTGCTTGTCTTGCATGCACAAGGCCCTGGGTTCAATCCTCAGCACCACAAAAAAAAAAAGAGAGAAAATTAGCTTAAACATTATTTGCAAATATACATTCTATATCTTAATGTGTTGGTGGTTGACATATATGGAATGGCTAATAATCAATGCATTTATGTATCTAACTTTTAATTGAGCAATACACACTGAGATATTTCATGATAACATTATGTTAATCCAAAGGGAGCCACACATAAAATATTTTTTTATCATATACTCTGAAGAAAATAGGATGAACTTATTACTCTTTTTTTATTGATTATTCAAAACATTACAAAACTCTTGACATATCATATTTCATACATTAGATTCAAGTGGGTTATGAACTCCCATTTTTACCCCAAATACAGATTGCAAAATCACATCCATTACACATCCACATTTTTACATAATGCCATATTAGTAACTGTTGTATTCTACTACGTTTGCAATCCTCTACTATACCCCCTCCCCTCCCCTCCCATCTTCTCTCTCTACCCCATCTACTGTAATTCATTTCTTTCCTTGTTTTTTTTTCCCATTCCCCTCATAACCTCTTATATGTAATTTTGTATAACAATGAGGGTCTCCTTATATTTCCATGCAATTTCCCTTTTCTCTACCTTTCCCTCCCACCTCATGTCTCTGTTTAATGTTAATCTTTTCCTCCTGCTCTTCCTCCCTGCTCTGTTCTTAGTTGCTCTCATTATATCAAAGAACACATTTGGCATTTGTTTTTTAGGGATTGGCTAGCTTCACTTAGCATAATCTGCTCTAGTGCCATCCATTTCCCTGCAAATTCCATGATTTTGTCATTTTTTAGTGCTGCGTAATACTCCATTGTGTAATAATGCCACATTTTTTTTTTAATTTTTTATTGTTGGCTGTTCAAAACATTACATAGTTCTTGATATATCATATTTCACAATTTGATTCAAGTGGGTTATGAGCTCCCATTTTTACCCCATATACAGATTGCAGAATCACATCAGTTACACATCCATTGATTTACATATTGCCATACTAGTGTCTGTTGTATTCTGCTGCCTTTCCTATCCTCTACTATGCCCCCTCCCCTCCCCTCCCCTCCCCTCTTCTCTCTCTGCTCCCTCTACTGACATTCGTTTGTCCCCCTTATATTATTTTTCCCCTTCCCCTCACTTCCTCTTGTATGTACTTTTGTATAACTCTGAGGGTCTCCTTCCATTTCCATGCATTTTCCCTTCTCTCTCCCTTTCCCTCCCACCTCTCATCCCTGTTTAATGTTAATCTTCTTCTCATGCTCTTCGACCCTACTCTGTTCTTAGTTACTCTCCTTATATCAAAGAAGACATTTGGCATTTGTTTTTTAGGGATTGGCTAGCTTCACTTAGCATAATCTGCTCTAATGCCATCCATTTCCCTGTAAATTCTATGATTTTGTCATTTTTTAATGCAGAGTAATACTCCATTGTGTATAAATGCCACATTTTTTTTATCCATTCATCCATTGAAGGGCATCTAGGTTGGTTCCACAGTCTAGCTATTGTGAATTGTGCTGCTATGAACATCAATGTAGCAGTGTCCCTGTAGCATGCTCTTTTTAGGTCTTTAGGGAATAGACCAAGAAGGGGAATAGCTGGGTCAAATGGTGGCTCCATTCCCAGCTTTCCAAAAAATCTCCATACTGCTTTCCAAATTGGCTGCACCAATTTGCAGTCCCACCAGCAATGTACAAGTGTACCCTTTTCCCCACATCCTCGCCAGCACTTGTTGCTGTTTGACTTCGTAATGGCTGCCAATCTTACTGGAGTGAGATGGTATCTTAGGGTGGTTTTGATTTGCATTTCTCTGACAGCTAGAGATGTTGAGCATTTTTTCATGTACTTGTTGATTGATTGTATGTCCTCCTCTGAGAAGTGTCTGTTCAGGTCCTTGGCCCATTTGTTGATTGGGTTGTTTGTTCTCTTATTGTCTAATTTTTTGAGTTCTTTGTATACTCTGGATATTAGGGCTCTATCTGAAGTGTGAAGAGTAAAGATTTGTTCCCAGGATGTAGGCTCTCTATTTACCTCTCTTATTGTATCTTTTGCTGAGAAAAAACTTTTTAGTTTGAGTAAGTCCCATTTGTTGATTCTAGTTATTAACTTTTGTGCTATGGGTGTTCTATTGAGGAATTTGGAGCCCGACCCCACAGTATGTAGATCATAGCCAACTTTTTCTTCTATCAGACGGCGTGTCTCTGATTTGATATCAAGCTCCTTGATCCATTTTGAATTAACTTTTGTGCATGGCGAGAGAAAGGGATTCAGTTTCATTTTGTTGCATATGGATTTCCAGTTTTCCCAGCACCATTTGTTGAAGATGCTATCCTTCCTCCATTGCATGCTTTTAGCCCCTTTATCAAATATAAGGTAGTTGTAGTTTTGTGGATTGGTTTCTGTGTCCTCTATTCTGTACCATTGGTCCACCCGCCTGTTTTGGTACCAGTACCATGCTGTTTTTGTTACTATTGCTCTGTAGTATAGTTTGAAGTCTGGTATCGCTATACCGCCTGATTCACACTTCCTGCTTAGCATTGTTTTTGCTATTCTGGGTCTTTTGTTTTTCCATATGAATTTCATGATTGCTTTCTCTATTTCTACAAGAAATGCCGTTGGGATTTTGATTGGCATTGCATTAAACCTATAGAGAACTTTTGGTAATATCGCCATTTTGATGATGTTAGTTCTGCCTATCCATGAACAGGGTACATTTTTCCACCTTCTAAGATCTTCTTCTATTTCTCTCTTTAGGGTTCTGTAGTTTTCATTGTATAAGTCTTTCACCTCTTTTGTTAGGTTGATTCCCAAGTATTTTATTTTTTTTGAAGATATTGTGAATGGAGTGGTTGTCCTCATTTCCATTTCAGAGGATTTGTCGCTGATATACAGGAATGCCTTTGATTTATGCCTGTTGATTTTATATCCTGCCACTTTGCTGAATTCATTTATTAGCTCTAATAGTTTCTTTGTAGACCCTTTTGGGTCTGCTAGGTATAGAATCATGTCATCTGCAAATAGTGATAATTTAAGTTCTTCTTTTCCTATTTTTATGCCTTTAATTTCTTTCGTCTGTCTAATTGCTCTGGCCAGTGTTTCGAGAACTATGTTGAACAGAAGTGGTGAGAGAGGGCATCCCTGTCTTGTTCCAGATTTTAGAGGGAATGCCTTCAATTTTTCTCCATTCAGAATGATGCTAGCCTGAGGCTTAGCATAGATTGCTTTTACAATATTGAGGTATGTTCCTGTTATCCCTAGTTTTTCTAGAGTTTTGAACATAAAGGGATGCTGTACTTTGTCAAATGCTTTTTCCGCATCTATCGAGATGATCATATGATTCTTATTTTTAAGTCTATTGATGTGGTGAATAACATTTATTGATTTCCGTATATTGAACCAGCCTTGCATCCCAGGGATGAATCCTACTTGATCATGGTGCACAATTCTTTTGATAAGTTATTGTATCCGAGTGGCCAGAATTTTATTGAGGATTTTTGCATCTAGGTTCATCAGAGATATTGGTCTGTAGTTTTCTTTCTTTGAAGTGTCTTTGTCTGGTTTAGGTATCAGGGTGATGCTGGCCTCGTAGAATGAATTTGGAAGTTCTCCCTCTTTTTCTATTTCCCAAAGTAGCTTGAAAAGTATTGGTATTAGTTCCTCTTTAAAGGTTTTGTAAAACTCTGCTGTATACCCATCCGGTCCTGGGCTTTTCTTAGTTGGTAGTCTTTTGATGGTTTCTTCTATTTCCTCAATTGATATTGGTCTGTTTAGGTTGTCTATATCCTCCTGACTCAATCTGGGCAGATCATATGACTTAAGAAATTTATCGATGCCTTCACTATCTTCTAATTTATTGGAGTATAAGGATTCAAAATAATTTTTGATTATCTTCTGTATTTCTGAAGTGTCTGTTGTGATATTGCCTCTTTCATCCCGTATGTTAGTAATTTGAGTTCTCTCTCTTCTTCTCTTCGCTAGCATGGCTAAGGGTCTGTCGATTTTGTTTATTTTTTCAAAGAACCAACTTTTAGTTTTGTCAATTTTTTCAATTGTTTCTTTTGTTTCGATTTCATTAATTTCAGCTCTGATTTTAATTATTTCTTGCCTTCTACTTCTTTTGCTGTTGTTTTGCTCTTCTTTTTCTAGGATTTTGAGATGAAGTATGAGATCATTTATTTGTTGGTTTTTTCTTTTTTTAAGGAATGAACTCCAAGCAATGAATTTTCCTCTTAGAACTGCTTTCAATGTGTCCCATAGATTCCGATATGTTGTGTCTGTGTTTTCATTAATCTCTAAGAATTTTTTAGTTTCTTCCTTGATGTCTTCTATAACCCATTGATCATTCAGTAACCTATTGTTCATTCTCCAAGTGATGTATTCTTTTTCCTTCCTTCTTTTATGGTTGATTTTCAGTTCCATTCCATTATGATCAGATAGGATGCATGGTATTATCTCTACTCCTTTATATTGTCTAAGAGTTGCCCTGTGACATAATATATGATCTATTTTTGAGAAGGATCCATGTGCTGCTGAGAAAAAAGTGTAACTGCTTGATGTTGGGTGGTATATTCTATATATGTCAATTAAGTCTAGGTTATTAATTGTGTTATTGAGTTCTATAGTTTCCTTATTCAACTTTTGTTTGGAAGATCTGTCCAGTGGTGATAGAGGTGTGTTGAAGTCTCCCATGATTATTGTATGGTGGTCTATTAGACTCTTGTACTTGAGAAGAGTTTGTTTGATGAACATAGCTGCACCATTGTTTGGGGCATATATATTTATGATTGTTATTTCTTGTTGGTGTATGGTTCCCTTGAGCAGTAGGTACTGTCCCTCTTTATCCCTTTTGATTAACTTTGGCTTGAAATCTATTTTATTTGATATGAGTATGGATACTCCTGCTTGTTTCCGAAGTCCATATGAGTGATATGATTTTTCCCAACCTTTCACCTTCAGCCTATGTATGTCTTTTCCTATCAAATGCGTCTCCTGTAGGCAGCATATTGTTGGGTCTTGTTTTGTGATCCATTCTACTAGCCTGTGTCTCTTGATTGGTGAGTTTAAGCCATTAACATTTAGGGTTATTATTGAGATATGGGTTGTTCTTCCAGCCATAATTGTTTATTTATGTTACTAAACATGGTTTGTTTTCCTCTTTGATTATTTTCCCCCCTTTAGTGTCCTACCTCCCACTGTTGGTTTTCATTGTTCTTTTCCATTTCCTCTTCCTGTAATGTTTTGCCAAGGATGTTTTGAAGAGATGGTTTTCTAGCTGCAAATTCTTTTAACTTTTGTTTATCGTGGAAGGTTTTAATTTCATCTTCCATCCTGAAGCTTAATTTCGCTGGAAACACAATTCTTGGTTGGAACCCATTTTCTTTCAGTGTTTGAAATATGTTATTCCAGGATCTTCTAGCTTTCAGAGTCTGTGTTGAAAGATCAGCTGTTATCCTGATTGGCTTACCCCTAAATGTGATCTGCTTCCTTTCTCTTGTAGCTTTTAAAATTCTCTCCTTATTCTGTATGTTGGGCATCTTCATTATAATGTGTCTAGGTGTGGGTCTCTTATGATTTTGCACATTCGGCGTCCTGTAGGCTTCTAGGATTTGGGGTTCTGTCTCATTCTTCAAGTCTGGGAAGTTTTCTCGTATTATTTCATTGAATAGATTGCTCATTCCTTTGGTTTGAAACTCTGTCCCTTCCTGTATCCCAATGACTCTTAAATTTGGTCTCTTGATGTTATCCCATATTTCTTGGATGTTCTGCTCATGGTTTCTTAACAGTCTTGCTGAGCTGTCTATCTTCTTTTCAAGTTGAAATACTTTATCTTCATTGTCTGATGTTCTGTCTTCTAAGTGTTCTACTCTGCTGGTAGTATTCTCAATTGAGTTTTTAAGTTGGCTTATTGCTTCCTGCATTTCTAGGATTTCTGTTTGTGTGTTTTTTATAACCTCTATTTCCCTGTATAGTTGATCTTTTGATTCTTGGATTTGTTTATGTAATTCATTGTTGAAGTGATCTTTCATTGTCTGATTTTGCTGTCTGATGTCTTCCTTGAGACTCCAGATCATCTGAAGCATGTATATCCTGAATTCTTTATCTGACATTCCATCTGCTGCAGCTATTACCTCTTCTAACGTTGAGTTGACCTGCAATGCTTGTGGTCCTTTCTTTCCTTGTCTCTTCATACTGTTAGCGTTCCTTTCTACTTGGTGAAACTGTTGTGCTATTGAATTTTCCCCCTATATATTTATATTGGTCTTGTATAGTTGCAAAGTCTCCCTCGCAGGCGTGGGCGGCGGCTCTGTCCCTCTGCAGGCCGCTAGGCTTGTTGTGTCGTTGGTCACAGTTCTGTCTACTTTGCAGGTGCAGGCAGCGGCACTGCCCCTCTGCAGGCCTCTGGGGCTGTACTGCCAGTGGGTCGCAGGTCCGCCTACCTTGCAGGCGTGCGGGGGGGGCGGCTCTACCCTTCCTCAGGCCACTGGGCCTGTTCTGTCTCTCGGTTGCAGGTCTGGCCTGTTCTGATGGTGGTCACAGTTCCGTCTACCTTGCAGGCGTGGGGGGGAGGGGGCGGCTCTGCCTCTCAGCAGGCCCCTGCTCCTCTTCTGCCGGTGGGTCGCAGGCCCGCTTACCTTGCAGGAGTGATTGGAAGCTCTGCCACTCCGCGGGCCACTGGGCCTTTTCTGTCAGTGGTCACAGTTCCGCCTACCTGACAGGCGCAGGGGGTGTGGGGCAGCTCTGCCCCTCAGCAGGCCGCTGGGCCTGCTCTGTGCGTGGTCACAGTTCCCTCTACCTTGCCGGTGCAGGGGGAGGGGGCGGCTCTGCCTCTCAGCAGGCCGTTGCTCCTCTTCTGCCAGTGGGTCGCAGGCCCGCCTACCTTGCAGGAGTGATTGGAAGCTCTCTAAATGCCACATTTTTTTAATCCATTCATCTATTGAAGGGCATCTGGGTTGGTTCCATAGTCTAACTATTGTGAATTGTGCTTCTATGAACATTGATGTGGCAGTATCCCTGTAGTACGCTCTTTTAAGGTCTTCAGGGAATAGTCTGAGAAGGGCAATAGCTGGGTCAAATGGTGGTTCCATTCCCAGCTTTCCCAGGAATCTCCATACTGCTTTCCAGATTGGCCGCACCAATTTGCAGTCCCACCAGCAATGTACAAGAGTACCCTTTTCCCCACATCCTTGCCAGCACTTGTTGCTGTTTGACTTCGTAATGGCTGCCAATCTTACTGGAGTGAGATGGTATCTTAGGGTGGTTTTGATTTGCATTTCTCTGACTGCTAGAGATGGTGAGCATTTTTTCATGTACTTGTTGATTGATTGTATGTCCTCCTCTGAGAAGTGTCTGTTCAGGTCCTTGGCCCATTTGTTGATTGGGTTATTTGTTATCTTATTGTTTAATTTTTTGAGTTCTTTGTATACTCTGGATATTAGGGCTCTATCTGAAGTGTGAGGAGTAAAAATTTGTTCCCATGATGTACGCTCCCTATTTACCTCTCTTATTGTTTCTCTTGCTGAGAAAAAACTTTTTAGTTTAAGTAAGTCCCATTTGTTGATTTTTGTTATTAACTCTTGTGCTATGGGTGTCCTATTAAGGAATTTTGAGCCCGACCCCACAATATGTAGATCGGAGCCAACTTTTTCTTCTATCAGACGCAGAGTCTCTGATTTGATATCAAGCTTCTTGATCCATTTTGAGTTAACTTTTGTGCATGGCGAGAGGAGGGGATTCAGTATCATTTTGTTGCATATGGATTTCCAGTTTTCCCAGCACCATTTGTTGAAGATGCTATCCTTCCTCCATTGCATGCTTTTAGCCCCTTTATCAAATATAAGGTAGTTGTAGTTTTGTGGATTGGTTTCTGTGTCCTCTATTCTGTACCATTGGTCCACCCGCCTGTTTTGGTACCAGTACCATGCTGTTTTTGTTACTATTGCTCTGTAATATAGTTTGAAATCTGGTATCGCTATACCACCTGATTCACAAGGGTCTACAAAAAAACTACTAGAACTAATAAATGAATTCAACAAAGTGGCAGGATATAAAATCAACACGCATAAATCAAAGGCATTTCTGTATATCAGCGACAAAACTTCTGAAACAGAAATGAGGAAAAACACCCCATTCCCAATATCCTCAAAAAAAATAAAATACTTGGGAATCAACCTAACAAAAGAGGTGAAAGATTTATACAATGAAAACTACAGAACCCTAAAGAGAGAAATAGAAGAAGATCTTAGAAGATGGAAAAATATACCCTGTTCATGGATAGGCAGAACTAACATCATCAAAATGGTGATATTACCAAAAGTTCTCCATAGGTTTAATGCAATGCCAATCAAAATCCCAAGGCATTTCTTGTAGAAATAGATAAAGCAATCATGAAATCATATGGAAAAATAAAAGACCCAGAATAGCAAAAGCAACTCTAAGCAGGAACTTATTACTCTTTATGTAATAAGAATTTACAGTCTGAGTTTTGTGATGTTCTGTAACTGATTTACATAGTGGACACTAGGGAGGTTAAAGCTGCATTGAACATGGAACCTGCTACCCACATGTGGCTACTTAACCTTTGAAAGCTACTAGTTTGACTTATGATGTACTGGTAAGTATTAACTGCACACTATATTTTGCAGACCTATTATGAAAAATACAATGTAAATTTTTATTAATAAATTTATATTGAAATAATAATAATTTGGCTAAATGATTAAAAACAAATGTATTATTTGAAGCAATTTTCCTTGTTTCTTTTACTTACTTGTCTTACTAGAAAAAGTAGAAGTCTGTATAACAGCACAATATTTATTATGAACAACACTGTTAGAATGTTTGAAATTCATGAAGATAGGTTAGGTATATATCAAAGAAAAATAGAGAAATATTAGCAGAAAACCAATTAATTATGTGTCTTTAAAAGACACACATGGTATGAAAGCTAACTTAAGATCAGACCTCAGGGAGTTTTTCTTATGCTGTTATTTGCAATAAAATAACAAAGTGGCAGTAGCATTTCACAGAGAATACTTTTTCAAATAAAGTCATGCATCTGGGCTGAGGAATTCTCTCTTGGGTTGACATACTGCTTATGCTTATGTGATTCCAAAATTTGTTGGGAAAATGGAGCTTCTAAAATAAATAAGCACTCTCCATGGCCAAATTATCTTGATAAATTGATTCATTAATTCATTAATATTCTACCTTTAAGGTGTGCCACAAAATGCCATATAGATGAGGAACAGATGAACAGAGAGCTCTGTTATCTTTAATTTTCACAAATCCTTTATTTCCAGCCTATCTTTCATATCTCTTTATATGTGGCTGTAATGAGAATTTATAATGTATTGAATTCTCTGTTTCCAATTTTCAAGTCATGCTATATATTTTATATCCAGATTTAAGACATATATTGCACTTTGCAAGGCATTTCTTACTTGTGCCAAGATAAAATTAATCATATTAATTTATTTTGTTAACTCTAGGTTGTATTTTTCATATGCTTTTCTTGATCTCACTTGATTTCTTATTTAAATATAGAAAAACATAATAAAACAAAATTATCCATGATACATAATTCTAAAAATACTTCTTAAAAATGTATTTTATCTTATGGAATATAACATGTATACTCTAACATAACATGCATAAATATTCATTAAAAATAGTACACAAGCTGGAGGCAGTAGTACACACCTATAATACCAGTGACTCAAGAGTCTGAGGCAGTAGGATTGCAAGTTCCAGGCTAGTCTCAGCAACTTAGTGAGCCCCTCAGCAATTTAGCAAGACCCAATTTCAAAATAAAATAAAAAAGGGCTAGGGATGTAGCTCAGTGGTAAAAGTGCTCCTGGTTCAACATCCCCATATAAAAAAGCAAATAATAAACAAAAAAAATAAATGGCAAATATTTATTATTTTCAGTTATTAATCATATAATATGATTGCTACTAATAGAATGACAAGGTAAGACAAGTTATAAGTTAGAAGATTTGAAATACATTCTTTGATACATCTAGAGTTTACAAATTAAGTAGTTTAACTATTGGAGTATATCATAGGCCAGTGTCAAATCACACAATCACTATTTTGTAACCATGTAGGCAAATATATATGTATATATTTTTGCCTATAGTATATATATTTGCCTATACCATATATTATATGATTATATATGTGTGTGTCTACATATACCTCATAAGGCATTTTGAGAGAAAAGAAATTATAGCAAACCTCCCCATCTAAGGCAGGCCCTAGAGGAAAATTGTGAAGTAAACAAAGGTATTTTTAAAAACCTCTTTTGATCCTTTGCAGCGGATTTCCAGCAAAGATTCCCAGCTCTAGATGTATATGATAACTATTGAAATGACAGGGAACTACTTAGTCCCACCTGAAATGGATTGGCACCTAATGAGAAGGAGGACAGACGGCTTTATTATTTTGGAGTACCCTGAGTGATTCCAGTGTGGAAACTGGTAGACCCTAATCAAGGCCAAGCAGAAGCCGTATATTCCCTATTTTTCCACCATTATGCTACTGACATCTAAACTTTCTCCATTTGGAATGGGTTTTACTCTGTACCTTGCCCATGGTTCCTCACTATTAAATGTCATTCCCAATTAGTTCTATATCATCAAAGCCTCATTGGGTTATTGGCCTGCTAATTACATATCTTAATTTATAATAAAGCACTAATGGTTGAGAATTATTTAATGTATAATAGTGTATTCATTAATAAATTTGATTTTTTAACCTGGTATTTAATACACCCTCAGGCATGAACGGATCAATAAAATCCGAATTTTAGTCATTCCAACAGACCTACATAGAAATACTTTAACTATGATGGAGCATTCAATATTCCATAAAATTGATGGACAATATTAGTAGGAGCTAGCTGCCTTACTTCCATTTATATACAAAACTATGAAGAAATGGAAGAACAGTGTAGGACAAAGATGAGGTGAGAATAGTTAAGTGGAGTGTCAAGAGAAGGAAATAAGCTGAAAACTAAGGTAATGTAATTAAGCATTTGTGTATCACTATGGGTATTTTCAAACTACACTATTACTTCCTTAAAGTCATTTTTTGATTGTCTATTTCATGAATGGCACTGTGTTGGATAAAAGTATGCAAAAAAAAAGTATGCCTTTTCCATAAAGAGTGTAGACTCTTTGTAGAAAATTACAAATTTTGTTTTGGTAGTACTGGAGATTGAACCTAGGGGTGTGCTAACACTAAGCTACAGCCCCATTCTTTTTTACTCACTTTTTTAAGACAGGGTTTTACTATGTTGCCCAGGCTATTCTCAAATTTATAATCCTCCTGCCTCAACCACCTAATTAGCTGAGAGGAAAATACAAAAATTTTAAACAGCCCTGTAAATTTATGATACAGTAGTGCTAGAAAGGAAAAATGTACCATATGACTGAAAGTTATATAAATACTATTCAATTAATTGAGGTGATAGAATTATTCAACTATAAAAAGGGATGGACCTTGAATTTCAAGAAATGCAGGGACAGTGTCAATTCCATTAAGAAATAAAAATTTAAGCAAATAAGTGACATTAATCATGTATATGGAATATTTCATAGGCATTTCATCATGAAAAGTGGAATTGCATGATACCATTTTAGCAGTCATTAGAAAGACTATAATTCAAACTTTAACTAATGCACATGAAGAAGAATGATTCGTTATTTTAAGTACAACTCATGACAGATAATGTTATATCAAAGGATTTTTTCCTCACTGCTAGGAATTATTGAAAAAGGAGGCATAGATATTATTAACTTATTAGTGTATTTCCTCTCAGACTAAGGAAATAGGTTGCCCATTAACTGTATTCCATAATATATAGGCATTATGTCTTTGAAATTACAAAATTTACATCAAAGTTTTGTGGATTTAAGACAATTTTATTCATAAGATTTTTTCTTGCAATTCTGAATTTATTGAATTGCTTTAATCAAGGATAATTTTCTGTTGCAAAGGAAAAAAAGAACTTCTTAAAGGTCTATTGGGTATCAAATACTGTGCATTCTTCTATGTACCTCTCAATAACCTTCATAAGAAAACATAAGATGAAAATATACTTTTCCATATACTATTGGACTTAATCAGACAAACAAGTATATCATTCTGCTTATGTGAGTCTTGTTTGTTTGTTTGTTTCTAAACAGAGCCATTCATTGAAATCAAAAGGAGAAATTTTACTCTCTTTCAGACCACACATTTGAGTTCTAAGATAAATTTTAAGGAACATCTAGATTTAAGTCTATAATTTAAAAGCAATATTTTATCTATATTCTTCATAATAATGAAAGCAACTGCATGAGAATTAAGTGGGTATAAAGAAGTTCAAGGAAAGATATTCATATCCAAAATGTTCTTAAAGTGAAAAGATGATGTCACCAAGAAAGTGGACCCAAGGTTTAAGTCCTGGGTTTCAAATATTGCCTCAGTCATGATTGGTAGTTGACCTTGAGCCAGTTACTTGTCCTATATATCAATTTTTTTTACCCATAAAATGGAAATTCTATACATATGTACCTCATGAATTTGTTGGGAAGGAAGGGTTTAAATGAGTTAATGTAAATAAAATCCTTTAAAAGTGCTTAGCAAATAGTAACCAACAAATAGACATGAACTATTCTTATTATCAAATATGCAAAATTATGTTTTTATTATTTTACCACCAGTTTATACTATACACATGCTGTTAAGTTCAATTCCAACTTTCCTCTAACAACTATTTATAGAGTTTAGTGTTAAGAGTTACACCCCACCCCCACCCCACCTGCTGTGATCAGACAGATTCACTTATTTCTTGCCTCACTCTGAATCTCATTGTCTTGCTCCATTCCCTGATTGATAATATGTTCATTAGATTCATGATTCTGTCTTTCCTAATAAACTGGATGTCAGCCACTCTGTCTTTGAGAGTCATTACTACAATTTATTTGATATCTAATCCATGAATTTAAGTATTTATGAGAATTTTTTTTTTTTGTACCAGGGATTGAAGCCAGGGGTGCTATACCTCTGAGCTACATCCCCAGCACTTTTTATTTTTTTTTAATTTTGACACAGGGTCTTTCTAACTTGCTGAGGGCCTCCATAAGTTACCGAGGCTGGCTTTTTGAACTTGCAGTCCTCCTGAATCAGCTTCCTGAGCCACTGGGACTACAGACATGCACCACCATGCCTGGCAATGAGATGATATTTTTACATGTACTCAGTGTTAATCCTCACAAGTTTTAGGTATATACTACTTTTTAGAGAATAAAAGTGGATCCTTAAGTTTAAATAATCATGACTACCTCACACAGTTCATGTCTGAGTCAGATTTCAAACTCAGACAGACTGTCTAATCACAAAGTCTTTGTTACCTTTATCTTTCCAAGTTGTCTCTGGATGCTCTAATTTCCAACCACACTCCTCTTGTTTTACTCTTTATACCATTCAGTTGGTTTCTCCCCCTAGTTTTTACACTTAATTGCAACTATCAATTGATATAAAAGGTTAAACTATACTAATAAAAGTTTTGGCTTACATGAATATTTTCTTCACTTAGAAAATCACATTATTATCTAAAACAGATATAAATAATTTAATCAACAAGACTAATTTGTAAAGGAATT
Source organism: Marmota monax (assembly GCF_021218885.2). Taxonomy (NCBI): domain Eukaryota; kingdom Metazoa; phylum Chordata; class Mammalia; order Rodentia; family Sciuridae; genus Marmota; species Marmota monax. Next base: position 976,573 of record NW_026692997.1, on the reverse strand, counting down.
TGCAAAGGCTTTTGAAATAATTTTAAGAGATGTTTAAAGCAAAAAACAAGTATCTGTTGTAGTAAGACTTCTATAGCGTAAGAGTTAAAACCAAGAATCAATAAATGGGATGGATTCAAACTTAAAAGCTTCCTCTCAGCAAAAGAAGCAATCAGTGAGGTAAATAGAGAGTCTACAGAATTGGAGCAAATCTTTACCACAAGCACATCAGATAGAGCACTAATCTCTAGGATATATAAAGCACTAAAAACCTTAACACCAAAAAAAACCAAATAACCCAATCAGTAAATGGGCCAAGGAACTGAACAGACACTTATCAGACGAGGATATACAATCATTCAACAAATATATAAAAAAAATGTTCAGCATCTTAGAAAAATGGAAATCAAAACTACTCTAAAATTTCATCTCACTCCAGTCAGAATGGCAGCTATCAAGAAAACAAACAACAATAATTGTGGGGGGGAAAGCACACTCATACATTGCTAGTGGGACTGCAAATTGGTTCAGCCAATATGGAAAGCAGTATGGAGAGTCCTTGGAAAATTGGGAATGGAATAACCATTTGAACCAGGTATCCCACTCCTCAGTTAATACCCAAAGGACTTAAAAACAGCATACTACAGGGACACAGCCACATCAATATTTATAGCAACACAATTCACAGTAGCTAAATTGTGGAACAAACCCAGATGCCCTTCAGTAGATGAATGGATAGGGACACTTTGGTATATCTTTGGTATATGTGTATGTGTGTATGTGTATACACACACAATGGAATATTACTCAGCAATAAAAGAGAATAAAATCATGGCATTTGCAGGTAAATAAATAGAGTTGGAGAATATAATACTAAGTGAAGTAAGCCAATCCCATAAAACCAAAGGCCCAATGTTTTCTTTGATACGAGGATGCTGACTCATAATGGCAATGGGGAGGGTGAGCATGGTAGGAATGGAGGAACTTTAGATAGAGCAAAGGGGAAAGAGGGAAATGGAGGGGGAATGGGTATAAGAAAAACTGTGGAATGAGTTAGACATCATTAACCTAAGTATATGAGTGAAGACACGAATGGTGTGAAAATACTTTGTGTACAACCAAAGACTTGAAAAAATGCGATCTATATATGTAATATGAAATAAATTGCATTATGCCATCATATATAACAAATTAGAATAAATAATTTAACTTAAAAAATTTATTATTTTCTACACTGCAATAGTTAACTAGCAAATTCTATTTGTTTTCATAGCACATGCTAGGATTATCAACATAGTTTTTGCCTTGTAATTGAGAAAATCATTATGACTTACTACTATTTTATTATTACTATCATGAACCTTCCAATGGTTACTTTCTATAGCAATTCCAATTAAGAATTTAAATTCCTGGGTTTTGCACTCTGATTATTTATGACTTTTTAAAAATTCTTGTAACTATTACAATTTGACTGTTACAAAAATTTCCACTAGCAAAATAAAGGACAAATTTTCCAATAATGTAATAAGTGACATTTATAAAATCTAATAGTAAGCAGCACACTTAATGGTGAGAGATGACCTAAGATCAAGAACATGGCATGGATGTCCTTTCTCCCCACCAGGACTGAACATCATATTGGACATGTAAGTAAGACAGATCAGCACTCAGGCAGGAAAAGAAAAATTAAAGCCATGGGCATAAGAAGAGCAGGAGGAGAGCTGCATCTGTTTGCAGAAGGCATGGCTGTCTATATGGATAACCACAAAGAATCTAAAAAGGGCTCCTAGAACTTCAAATACTACAGTTCATTTTATGACAATACCTTAATAATACTTTTCAAAAATTTCAAGTTAAAGCACAGTGACTTGCTTTGTGGGATATTTGACAATGATTTCTTAAATATTAATTTTTTTCCCCTAAAAATAACATTATTTTCTCATAATGTTGATCCAGTTTTTCTTAAAGACTCTAGAACTCTTTGAAATTAAATTATTAACCTTGCATAATTAATTTCAAGGAATACACTTATCTTTTTATTTTCTATATAATGGGACTTATATCTACTTAAAAGGGGTATAAACCCATGAAAATTAGCATTTTAAGGGAAGAGCTCTCATTTACATTTCAATTCTTTATTTATCCACAATTCTATTTTAGTTTAATCTTTTCTTTTAAAAGAATAAGCTGGGTTTTGATTCTTAACTTTATAAGAATCAAAGTATGTCACTGATTTTAATATTTTATATTTATTTACATGGAAGTTTTCATTTGGAAATTACTTGAGTAATACTTCGCACACTTGTTAAAATTCTTTTGTCTGTTTTCCGTGATGCCCTGGTAATAACTCTGTGTCTGGTACTGTACTATTTAGTAAAATCCCCCACCAATATTCACTTAGGAAATTAGCTAAGCAATCAGGTTTGTGTTTGATGAATGTTCACATTTCTCAAATGCATAATGATATGATGTCAATTTTAACATCATTTTGGTTGTATATGCCCCACATAAACATTGTACATTTTTTCATCAATAATCTTAGTTTGTATAGGTCTGCAATTCTCCAGAGAAACTGCAAGCATAAAAAAATGTTGGCATCCTCTTAAAAGTATCTCAGTACTGCTCCTCCAAATAATTTTGCTTAATAGTTATTCTAGGATCTTAGAACTTTCTAGTGAAATGTGAAAACATGCATTTAAAAAAAAGCTGAAAATACAGACACATATCAGCACATATAAGTAAAAATGAAATAAAGAAGGTATGCCTTCCTAATTGCAAGGAAATATGCAAGAATTAAAATATTTTCCATGAGCTGTCTAAACTTAATCCTAGGACAATTGGCTACCTACCATCTGTTGCAGGAAGAACTTCCTTTTGGATAATTGAAATCATTGGGATACTGTTTTTCAAAGCGGTCAGACTCAGTTTATATCTTTGAACATAGCCTACATATTTAATGAATATATGTGATAATTTTACAGACTACAATCAAACTAATCTTTTTTCTTTCTTGCTTGCTTTTTTTTTTTTTTTTTTTTTTGGTACTGGGAATTGAACTCTGGAGCACTCAAGCATTGAACCACATCTCCAATCCTATTTTGTATTTTATTTAGAGACAAAGTCTCACTGAGTTGCTTAGTGCCTCACCATGGCTGAGTTGGCTTTACACTCACCATCCGCCTGTCTCAGTCTCCTGAGCCTCTGAGATTACAGGCATGTGCCACAGTGCCCGGCTTCCAAGCAAACTATATTGAAATAAATTGTTGAGTTCAGGGGAACAAATAATTCATCATGTCTATTAAATTTACTTTGGTGTAAAATGTAGATGTTGTGTGGTCATAGTTATATTCTTCCTAAGCATCTATGACACTTTCACAATAAATTAATCCTGAATAAAAAGTGGTAAGGATGATATGCTCCTCCCCAAGTAGGAGAATACTACCAATTTGTTTATAAATTACATTTTGTCTCAGTATTACCAGTGCCTTTCACAACAGCTGCTTCTCTCATTAGGGAGAACATCAGCAACCATGAAACCATATCTTTAGTACACAGTAATGAGATATCAGCCTGAAATAACTGCACCACTGTATTCCTCTGGCTCATTTAAATTCTAACTTTCAGTTAAACCACATCACTGAAGTTTTAAAATCTATGTGTTATCCCTTTGTTAAATTGATTTTGCAGAACTATTATAATATTTCTATAATCCACACAGGGGAATTATAACAAATATGCTATATCTACTTGAAGTATTTTAGTAAATCAATTATGCAAATCAGTGCACCTTCATTGAATAACTTCCTTGGGATAGACAATAATGCTATTCACCCTGTTACATGATGCCATACTCTGGGGACCTCTTGGGGGTAGATTTTTTTCTCAGTAGTGTTCAGGCCCTAAAATATGTTCCTATATAGAGTAAACAGTGAGCTTGACACTTGCATAGAATCTTATTAATATAGCTGTCTTGATTTCATTCAGTTTGATGATGTAATCTGTGACCTACCTTTGACTAGTGTGAAGAATGCGACAGTATATGTATTATGACTTTTTTGGTCAACAAAAGTCCACACATGTGGTGGTGGTCCCATAAGCTTATATAGCACTGAAAAATACCTATTGCCTAATGGTGTGCTATTGACACAGTGTAATGCATCACTAACCTAAAATGTTCATGGTGTTGCTATGTATAACTTCTTTTCCTGCCAGTATCATAAAAGTATAGCAATTACAATTATGTTCAAAGCATGACACTTGATCATGATAACAAATGACTATATTGCTGGTTCAGTATTTACTATATAATACTTTTATTATTATTTTAGAGTATTCTCCTTCTAACTTTCAAAAATGAAAAGTCATGTGTAAAAGAGCATGTTATGCTAAATCTGCAGCAGTCTCACATGCGTCATGTTTACTCATCAATGGGCTTTGTCATGCTATTGACTTACATTGCCTAGGTTTGTATTCACGAACTATGTTAGTCCTACAACAAAATTGTCTAAAAATACTCTTCTCAGAATATAACTTGTCATTAATTTGTGCTAAATGGTATTTGCATAGAGATTGTACCCTGCAATTTTATCCTTTTTTTAAAATCTTGTTTTTTATTCATCATATTTTTCTCCATAGACTTGGAGCCTAAAGCAGAAATGTATTGTCCAATAATTATGCTCTTTCATTTATTCAAAATGGTGGTAGTAAAAATTTGAAATTCTCAATATGGAATTCATCATCTTGTGACAAGTAGCAGGAGTTGTGGTCAGGAATATAAAGGATAAAAATAAATAATGGGCAGACTGGCATACATTATGATGCTGACTCTAGTGATCATGCATAAACAGTCACTCTTCCATCAATTAAAGCAGATGCTGTTCTTGCATTGTACTGGTGTAGTGAAAGCAGATTCATCATATTTCTACTATTTTCCTATCCATATTTTAGTACAAGCTGGTAGAGTCTTGGAAAGGGGCTCTCACAGGAAGTATGTGCATAAAACCTAAAGGTCTAATGACTTCATTTGTTTCCCCTTCAAATATAAACTACCCTGAAAAACCCTTCATATCCTTGACAATGTCGCTAGATGCAGCATGTATTTATTTTTAACTATGTTGTAAATATATATCATGCTCATTTATATAAATCAATCCCATATTTCTATTCATTTTCTCACTTGATTTCCATTAATATTTATTAATTGTTTAAGGTAATAGGTATGAAGAACCTACCCTGATGTATATAAATTTTACACTCACAGAAGCTTTCTTCTTTTACATCATTATTTAAGGGGGAAAAGAGGCTAATTTCCAGATAAAAGCAGTAAAGCCTATCTCCCCAGAGGACTGATAATCAATTTAAAGTCAAATTGAATTAATTTAATTTTTATGCTAATGAGCAATTATAAAAGAAAAGTCCAAGAAATAACAATGTGTTTAATTCATAAAGATTTTATAATGTTGTGACTTAGAGTGCATTTCCTCCAAACAATTTTGAAGATTTCAAATGAAAACTCATTAAAATGTTATTCTGGGAAGATATTAATAACCAAATATTATCTATGCTGTGTTGACCCTAACTGATAACCAGAAGCCACCTCGTCAGAAGTAAGGCCACACAATTCCATTATGCGAATCTTCATGTCAAAATGTTTAGAAAGAACCCCCCCAAAATAGCAAATGTCAATTGTCCTGAACCAGATACGTTCAAGGTAAGAATGGGCTGAGTGAAATGGCTACTTCTGGGAGCATCTAGAAAATTTAAAAATAGCATAGTAGCTCAAGATATGGTACATTACAAGACATCATTTTGAATCATGCAGAACACCAATATTCCTTATCTGTACTGAATCATAATAAATTATTATTTGGCTTCCCAAATAATTTGTATGCACATTAAAATTCAAGAAATACTTTTATAGAGACTGCAAGATCTGTAGTCAGCATTCCAGCAGGAATAGATGAAATACTCATGAGGAATAACTGAAAAAATAAAATTAAAGAGACTTGTTAAGGACTGAATTGTGTACCTCCCAAACATAACACATACATGTGTTGAAATTTTACCCTCAAGCACATCTGAATATGACTATATATAGATATAAGGTCTTAAAAGAGTTAAAATAAGGTTATTGAAATGAACCCTAATAAAATATATAATCACTGTCTAGATAAGAAAAGGAAATTAAATCACAGATGGTTACAGAGGGAAGACATGTGAAAACACTGGGAGAAGATGGCCATCTGCAAGCCAATGACAGAGTCTGCAAGACCTCAGAATAAACCAACTCTACCACTACCTGAATCTCAGGCTTCTAGGATCCCAAATTGTAAGAAAATAAACTTCTGTAGTTTGCAATCCTAGCAAACTAATAAAGGGCTATTCATTAAAGGTTGGTAGAGAACTTCAGGACTAACAAAGAAGAGCCCTCACATCCCTTCTAGGCTTAAAGACAACTGTAGTCATAGAGAAAGGCATCCCTATAGAAGTGAAGGCCTTCAAAATTTGAATGTAGCTGCCTTTGAATTCCAGACTGTCAAGAAGGGATCACGGAAAATAAATGTCCACACACTTATTATTTCTGTCCTTCAATATATTGGTTTCTCCTACTGGCAAAATCTCACATGAGTACGTCCTGGTGATGGAATTTGTGTAAATAAATGTGGGGAGGATGCAGACTGAGACAATCATAGGGAGCAGATTGCAAGAGTGAATAGAAATTGTCCATTAGATAATCTTCCTTCTCTTTGTTGTTAGTAACTGATTCTCACTTTTATTCTGAGTAGTAATGCATCCGGCTATTTTCCCAATTCCTTCTATATCTACCTATGTGTAAGAACATATTAACCATATGTATGAATTGAAATTGTTGGACAAGACTTCAAATTATGCTGTTTAAAGGAATACAGATAATTGGAATGAATCTTTCAGCTTCCCCTCCCTTTTTGTTAATGCCTTTATTAATTATTATTATTGTCTATTGTTTTTGTAAAGCAGGTATGCAGACTGATGTTCTGGCCACAATCTTGGATCCTGGAATGATCTTCAGCAGGAAGCCATTGTGGAAAGTGGAAGTTTGGAGAGGTGTTGGGTCTTTGGCAACTGAGGCACAATAAAATCCATGCAGTAAATATATAACAGAGTGTATATATTTAAGCCACTGTTACTTTGTATTTTATATTATGTTGAGAGGATCCATAATATGTGTTTTAGTCAGGTTTTTTTGTTTGTTTGTTTTTTGTGGCTGTGACTAAAAAACCCAACCAGAACAATTATACGGTAGAAAAAGTTTATTTGGAGGCTCACAGTTTCAGAGATCTCAATCCATAGACAGCAGCTTGATTCCTCAGTGTTCATGGTAGAAGGGTGCTGTAGAGGGAAACAGCTAACACAATTATCATGAGGCAGAGAGAGAGAGACATTCCACTTGCCACATCCAAAATACATATCCCAAAGGCACACCCTCAGTTATTCACTTCCTTTAGCCACCTCCTACCCACCTTCTGTTTCCACTTGGTTAATCCCTTCAGGGGATTGATTCACTGATTGGGTTACATCTCTCATAACCCAATCATTTCTCTTCTACACCTTCCAGCATTGTTTCACATATGAACTTTTGGGGGACTCCTAATACCTAGACCATAATACATGCAACCCCCAAATATGCCACTGTAGCAAAAGAATTATGTTGAGTTGAAGAATATCAAGAATCAATAGATGTAAGGAGAGTTTCCTTTCCTTATTTGCATAAGTGCAGAGCACAGATTTCCCATTGGAGAAAATGTCCTTCCAGAACCAGGAAGACAACAGCAATTCTTATCCTCAAAGATGGGGAGTCAACATCAAGATTATTAACTTTGCATAAACAGACTTTAAGAAAATAGCCCTTATCTCCTGTTAGTTTTCTCAGGTATACACTAGTTATTTTCTCACAATTTATCGTACATTGAAGTTTAACTCTCTTTCCTTTGTTAAAAAGATATATGAACCCCTGAGTCTAACTACTTTTTTTGCATTTCAATTCTTTTCTATAAACTCTCAGACTTGCAAATATTAATAAAAAATATATGCCTTTTACCCATTTATCTCTTTTATCGGTCACCTTGCAGGCACACAAGTAGAGAGTCTATGAGAATAGAGGAAAAGCTTTTTCTCCTCCACAGTCTAAAGCTGGACCTAATTCAAACTGATGCAGAGACAAAGGTGAGGGACTATTTTTCAAGAAACCTCACAAAAAAACGAACATATTAATTTTTAAGAATAAAAATGTCTCAGAAGAGTTTCTGAAGTGGAACAACCTCATCAGTGCTTTCTGTGTGACCCTGATAAAGATCACAGAATTATTCTAATGTCAAGTTTCTTACTTATAAATTTAGTTTAATAACAGCATCTTGGTATACTAAGAGAATTTTTCTGAAAATATATATGAATGTACTTGACAAGTGCCACAGTCTGGCTGGGCACACAATCACGAGCCACCACACAGCTTGTAGATTCAAACAGCAACTCTTTATTCCTGAACTCACACCAGCCGTGTACAATCACGTTCTGGGGAAATCCACGTTCTCTGCCCAAATCCACTCCCACTGGGCTTCTGTCTCCAAAAAAATACTGTCTGAATCCCATGAGAACTCAAGGGGAACTCAGGCAGCAGGATACACCCTATTCCCAGCAGGAATAATCTTAAACCTGGAATGCCCTAAACCCTATTATCCTAAACCGGGAACACCCTAATCCGCCCTGGTCCTTGAGCAAGGTCACCTACATGCAATGTCACTGCAAAATGTCCTATTTCCACGAGTCCTTCCACTAAGCAACATGGGGTACGCTGGCAAGGAAATTGTCATACCTACTTGGCTAATGGCTCCCAGCAGAAAAGTAAAATGTAAAGAAAATGAGACTAAGAATCAGAATTTGGAGACTAGTACGAGTTCTTCAACTAACTGAAAATTTATTCTTTTTAATTGATTTGCTCTCTATCATATAGTAAGACAGATTAAATAATTTAAAAATCTTTGGGGTTTTAACAATCACTTTGGGCAATCACTAAGGATTGTAACAATTTCAATATAAAACATGAGCATTAATACTCATATTTAACTGAGCTGCATAAAGAAAGAGTGGATACAATATAATGTTAAATCCATATTAATAAGCTATTTTAAAATGGACATCTATGATATCTTCACAGGTTTGCAATACCGCAAGGGAAAAAAATTTCACTCCTGACAACTGACATCCTTTTATAGGCCCCTAAGTTATCTGGAATGATAACTTGGGAATTATCAGAATGATTCTATGGAAGTATAAATTGAAGTTAGTGAGTTCTTGGAGGAAGAGTAATCTCCTATGGGTTTTCTTTAAGGATAATAATGTTTTTAGGAACTTTTTCACAGGAATTTTGGTTAAGATAAATATGTCATTATTAAAATACTATGTGTTGTGCTATATAAATCCCATGTACTCTGATTCATCACAAATTACTAGGTTTTTTTCTTAAAATGTGTGTGAGTATATGTGTGTGTATGTGGGTGTGTTTATGTATCACTGAAAATAGAGAAAGGTGATATACAGAGAATACAATTAAGGAAAATGTAATGAAGAGGTGGAAGGAAAAAAAACAGACTTTCAGAAGATAAAATAACAACTCTTCCAAAATTAAAGGTTAGTTGTCAGGAATGACATGACTCTGAATATTCATTAAGAAGGTAGATTATATCAATACCTGTTTACATTGAAAAGGGTTTGTTTGATACAAAAAGGTCACAAGTTTAGATAATAAATGATCAATCATTACTGTGATTAAGAATCATAAGAGTAAAGATTCTCATAATGTTCTCTTGAATTATATTTTGTTTGCAATTGAGGTAAATATTTTAAACTCATCACTTATAAATCAAATTCACTTATTGAATATTAATTACTCTAAGTTGTTAAATGTAAAAATGTCAAATCTGTATTGGTTACTATAATCATTTCACTGATTTAAGTTATTAAAAGTTCATAGTTTGTTGTTTATTGTAACATTTTTAGAAATGCAGATATCAGAGAAAAAAATCAAAAAAAAATGCAAGGTAAAAAATATACATTTTTCTTTCCCCTTCCTTCTAATAAAAAGGTAGTTTTTACAATCTCCTATTAGGAGATAGGACAATGTTATGCTTAGCTCATATTTCCTCTTTCTTTCTTCCCAGCTTACATATTTTTTTTCTAACCAAAACAGGAAATGTCTTCAAAATGTTAACCAATTGAACTACTATATATGATTCAGCAAAATTATCTCTGGATATTTATCTAAAAGAATTGAAATCAGTGTCTTCAAGAGGTGTCAGCAGACTTGTATACACTGCAGCATGGTAGCCAGAATGCAGAACATTCTAAGTGTCCATTGTCAGATGGATGAAAAAAGAAAATGTGATATATACCTACAACGGAATATTACCCATTTTTATTTTATGCCCTTTGCCATGATTCTCATCCTACAATTCCCCTCAGAAGAGGCTTGATAAACCAGTAGCACCTATTCTTTTCTTTTATTGAAAGACTTAAATGAGAATTACAGAAATTCAGATACAGAAGAGACTCAGAAGATTACTCAATACATTTCCCAATTGGATTTTTTTAATATGCTCTTTACAATATTTAAGATAAATTGTAATCCAACCACAAGTTGTACTTCGTTATATCACAAACCTTTAATTTTCAGTGTTTATTATTGTTGTTTAAAGACTTTATCATTTTTTAAAGCAGTTGATATTTATAGCAAAAGTGAACAGAAGTTTAGAAATGATTCCCATGTCACCCTTTCATGGATAGCCTCCTGGAATGGACTGAATATTTATATCCTCCCCCCAAATAGTAGGTAAATATGCCACCCCAAGGTAATGGCATTAGGAACTGTGGCCTTGGGAGGTAATTTGTCATGAAGACGGAGTGTTGAGAGCCACAGCCAAAGGGGCCCCAGCAAACTTCCAGCTGCCAGCTGATGATTGGCTCACAGCGGCGCAACATCTAGCTGATTGGCTCCTCTGCGATGATGCTCATTGGGCTGTTTCCCTGCCCTTTCAGACCACGGAGCTGCTCACTGGGGGACTTTTTTGGCTCCGCCCACGTGACCCAGCCAATCGGCCTCAAGAGCAGGAGGATTGTGGGAGGTTGCGAGAGGCTTGTGTTGGAGAGAGAGGCTTGTGGAAAGCCGGTGGTGGCAGTTGGGGCTCTGAGGGTTTTTCCTGAGAGGCTGTTTTGTTTGGTGTGTGTGGTTCTAAAAATAAAGTTAGTTTCTTTTGACAAGTGGCTCCTGATTGTGCCCAGCCAGACTGCGGCAATGGAGCTCTTAGGAATGCGTTCAGTACTTCTATAAATGGAACCACAGAAAGCTAGTTTGTTCCTTTTACCATTTTAAAGATATAGTGAAAATACAACCATATATAAACCAGGAAGTCATGCCCCATGAGACACTGTATCTCTAGGTGACATGCTCTTGGACTTCTAAGCCTCCAGTACTATGAAATACAGATTTCTGTTGCTCATAAGATATTTAGTCTATGCTTTGTTACAGCAGCTTGAACAGAATAGACGGGTGTCAGTATTTCTTTCAGAAAACATCTGCCTTTTTTTTTCCTTCTAGTCACTGACCACACTTTTGCATTCAAGAATCACAGATAAACCATATGCTTACAAAGCCACAAAGTTGTCCTTTCTGTGTAGTACTTTGGGGGCACTAATCAATTTATGTTTTGTATATTTAATTATTTTGGTGTTACATATTTTATTGAAGCATCTAAATCAAAAAAACTACGCCTACATTAATGTACAATTCTATAGATATTAATAAGTATAGAGTTTGTCCAGGCCTGAAATATTTTCGTTACCCTAAGTATTCACTTGTGCCCTTTCATAGTGAACAAGTGCCCTCACTCCTAGAACTTGATAAGGACAAAGAGCCTCTCCTTAAATAATCTGTAGTCAGGCTCCTCTAAGTCCTCTTCATAGTCTTCTACCTTTGACTCTAATCTTTTCCTTGCAAAGTCCAGTTTAAGCAAGTGTGAAATAATAACATAAACGTGTGTGTGTGTGTGTGTGTGCGCGCGCGCGCGCGTTTCTGATTCCTAAAACTCCTGGAATTTCCTGATGGACATCATTGGAGGATCTTAGAGCTCCTAAATCCCTCAGAATTTCCTGGGTTATTAGAACATCTTTAATGACTTTTGGTGGGTTCCTACCTCCAAGAAATTAGTGTTTAAATGCTAGGGTTTTAAATGATAGAAACAGTTGGTATCTGCTTGGTGTGGGAAACCCACACATTTGGTATAAAAATATGCCATGTGAGTGTAGGGACAACAGATTGGTTTTGTTGTTGTTGTTGTTGTTGTTGTTGTTGTTATGTTTAAGAATCTTCCTGCTAAGTCATTTTGAGAGAGTCATCTTCCCCTTGATATACGATCACCCTCATCTGCATCTGGCAAGAACTCTGGTAGGACAATTCACCAAGAGTTGCTGATGCCTTGATGTCTCATTTCAGTAATTTTCCATCCCCAACACCTCAACACCATCCCTACCTGCTCCTTAACTATAAACCCTATTTTTCTTGTTGTATTTGGATTTGTGTCCAGTTACTCTCCCTTACCATGACAGTACCAACACCTGTGCAATACCCTTGAACGAAGTCTTCCTTACCATTTCATAAGAATTGAGAATAATTCTTCCTTTAACAAGAAGCACTGATCTGATCTGTCTTCTGTCTCTGTAGTTGTGCCTGTTACAAAGAGTTGTATGAATTGAATCATATAGTGTGCAATCTTTTATGTCTGGGTATTTTGATTAGCACATGCAACATCACTCATGTTTCTTCTTATATGAGTAAAAAATTACTTTTATTACTAAGTAGCATTCAATTTTTTGTTCATTTGCCTGTAGAAGGACCTGTGGTTTGGGTAATTGTTAGTAAAACTGCTAAATACTGACATTGTAGGATTTATTGATCTTGGGTAAATACTTAGTATATGATACAACAATCTGCTCCTAAGTATATATTTAACTTTATAAAAAAGTGTCAAAATGTTTTTTTCAAAGTGGTTACACTATGCTCTATTGCTACCAGAAATACACAGGAGGTTTACCTGGGTGAGATTTTCCAGATTTTCTGTTGTTTTATTTTGTCATTCATCATAATAGGCATGAAATGTAGATGTTTGTGGTTTTAATTTTAATTTCGCTAATGATCAATAGTGCTGTCTTTCTCTGTGCTTATTTACCCCAATTACATCTTTAATAACTTGTCTATTCAAATCTTTCTCTATTGTTTAAAATGAGGTTTTATTATTTTTTAGCTTTTGGTTGTTAGGAGTACTTTATATAATCTACATAAAAACCTATACAAGATATTTGCCACAAATATTTTTCCCAGTCTCTGATTTGTTGTTTTATTCTTTTTCCAAGACCATATCTTTCAAATATTGAGAAAATTGGGGAAATTTATATCATGTTTTTACTGAGTTTTTCCTATGTCTGTGACTTCTCAATTGCCTTCAGTTCAAAATAGTATTCATGTCAAAGTGGCATATTGTGGCATGGCATTTTCTTACCACCACCATCCTTTTAAAATTTTTATTTATTTATTGGTTCTTTTGAGTTATACATGACAGCATAATCCATTTTGATATAAATATATAAACATGGAATGTCTTATTCTAGTTGGGATCCCATTCTTATGGATGTATATGATGGTGGGATTCACTGCATGGTTTTCATATATGTACATAGGAAAATATGTCAGATTCATTCCATTATCTTTCTTTTTCCTATCCACCCTCCCTTCTTTCCATTCCCCTTTGTCTAATCTACTGAACTTCTATTTTTCCCCTTACCCCGAATGGCCTGCTTCCCTCCAGTTTGCGGTCTTACACACCTTCCCCCTCATACTTTTAACTGCAATCCAGGGATTGTTTTCTGTAAGTTCAGAATGATTTCTCTTAATTTGGTATTTATGAAATAAAAATTTCTAGGAGCTGGGATTGTGACTCAGTGGTAAAGCGCTTGTCTAGCACGTGTGAGGCCCTGGGTTTGATCCTCAGCACCACATAAAAATAAATAAATAAATAAATGTATTGTGTCCAACTACTTCTAAAAAATAAATACATTTTTTTTTAAAAATGAAATAAAAATTTCTAAAGTTATTTCATATATGTGTAATAGTAAATATTTTAGACTATTAAAATACACATAATTTAAGAGAAGATAAAAATCATGATATTTGATCATGTAAAGAATAACTAGTATGTTTTTTTTTTTTTGTTTTGGACTCTGTTTATTTTGTTAAGTATTCACTCAGACATATTTTAATTCTTTGTAAATACCGTGTCCTGAATTTCAAACAATTCTCTAACCTGCCATTTTGCTCAACAGTATAATTCAATACACAATGTTCTTATAATGCTCATTATTAATTTTTACATATACTTCAACGGGGTTACTCATCTATTCTGATTCCATAACATGTTCAATGCACTTATTTTCTTACTTAATTTTATCTAGTAATAAAATCATTTATTTACTTAGTTGATATGACATGAAATTGCAAGATTTTTCAAGACAAAGATTGCATATTATCAACTTTATAACACAGGACAGCTAAAAAGTATCATTAATGTGAGTCAAACTCAAATGAATTAAAAACTATCTTTTTTCCACTCTACACTAAAGCCCCACTAGAACTTCATTCTTAAAGAGTGAAGATCAAATAGAAGTTTGCTCCTAAAGTGCAAACATAAGTGGGATTTTTGTCCTGCATACGAAATTAGACCTTTTTTAACCAAATGTGACTTTCATAGGAAATGCAACTCAGAGAATTTAAGTGCTTTACCTAGGCAGAGTGAATGATTATTAATCTAACCCTAGTTGGACCAAAAATATGATCATGAAAAATTTATGCAAAATCTTGTTTCATTCACATAGATAGATAGATAGATAGAATTTTTTTGATAAGAGGATAAAAACACATATAGATCAAAGAACTGGAAATATTTAAGGAACCACTGATTCATATTATCCAAAACATTTTATAATCAATAGATGAATCTAAACATTAAGAGTCCATGCTATGTAGATTTTCATCATTTGTTTTATTTGTATATTTTTCTTCAAATGACACTATCTTGAACCAAAATGCTTCTGGATAGATGCAAAGTGAATGTAAATTTAATCTCATAGGTTTTTTGTTTTGTTTTTGGTACCAGGGATTGAACTCAGGGGCACTCAAACACTGAGTTCCTAGTCCTATTTTGTATTTTTATTTCGAGACAGGGTCTCACTCAATTGTTTAGCACCTGGATGATGCTGATGCTGGCCTTGAATTTCTGATTCTCCTGCCTTGGCCTCCTGAGCCTCTGGGATTACAGGTATGTGCCACTGTGCCCAGATCATTAAATTTTGCATTCCTGTAATAGTTTTCTGTTTATTCTAAAACAACTCTGTCTTTAATGTATGAACTGTGTATACCTGTATTTACTTTAATACGTGCTAGAATAAGCAGTTTAGTTTTAAGTAGCTGAAAAACTTACTTAATGGTCAGATGTCACATGCAAATATTTAATTATGTCTCTATGCTCTTCTGGAAGGAAATAAGCTCACATGAGTTCTCAAATTATTCCAGACTCCTATTGATGCAATAGCATTTGTATGGCATCTCCTGTGACTGAGATTACAGCAAGTTATCTAGGTTTTGAAGGACTCAATATTGCAAACAATTCTTCATGTCTTAATTGTAATGAACTCTGGTCTCAGTAAAAATATTCATTATGTAATAATGACTTCATCAAAGGTAGTATATAAATTAAAGAACCAAAGTAATATTTTCCACTTTGACTTTTTTAACCTAAGTCACCAGAATACTTAAATTTTATATTACTTACATAGCTATTTAAACTTTTCAATTCATTTATGAGTATAGGTGGCACTTGAGATAAATCATACTAGTAGTATGAGAGTCCTCCTAAATTATCTAAGTTAATGCTTCTTAACCACTGGTGTGGCATATCATGAATCCCTCGAGTATATGAAGAAAGAATGAACCTGATTATTTAATTAATCATCAAAAGTTGTTTATTGAAGTCACACAACTAGTTAGTAAAATCTTAATTTATTTGGCTTCAAGTTCATTAATAAAATGAGAAAACTAAATTCCATAAAATTTTCATGTTCTGTGCTTTGTTTCTTCATGTTTTTTATCAATACATTATAGTTGTATATAATATGTCCTATGCTTTCTAATAACCCCTTCTTATAAGTTATATAATTTGTTACATTATAAAAATATAGAGATATCATACTGATGAAGCATATTTACAAAACAGCATGTAAGAAATGAAAAAATTGAATAATCTCACAATTTATAATTTTAAAATCACTTATGAGTATCAACAGTAAGAATAATTTGAGAGGAAGTTGAAAAGATAGCCCTATATTCAAGGAATTTCTAATATTAGGTGAATAATCACACATATATACAGGGTAATATAAAGATACAAGAATTAGCATAGTGTATTTATGAACAATAGAAGTAACAAAAAGTAGTCCTTATCTAAATAATGAGCTAAAATTTATTAGTGCTCCAATTTTGCATAGTTTCACCACAGCTGAAGACAAGAAGGAACATTTAGTGGGGTGCTAGATGTTGAGGAGGAATATAAATAGAAAAAAATTCTTTGAAAACACCACTATTTGAACATGGATGTTATTGTATATGGTCTTTTTTTTTTTTTTTTGAGGGGAAAGTTTGTGGTTTATCATAATGTACATGTGCTCCAAGTCAACAATAAATCATCCACAATATGTATATGGTCTTAATGGCTCCACACCACATCCTGATTTAGTTTTGGTATTTCTCTCAACTCTAGTAACTGCTGTTTCAGTAGAGGAAATTGAAAACTAAGTTTGGATCTCAAGGCCTCACTGAAACTGGATCAATGCATTTCACTTCTAAATGTTCTGAGCTACAACTAAGACGTAGGCATTTACTCACAGTGCCCCAGGCAGGTATTGTTCATTGAATGGAGTCCTGATTTTCGTTGCTTTAACTTGTCCAAAATTTTGACACCAGAAATCATAATTAGATTTATTGATTTACTTACTTTTAACGTATATAGAAAAGGGATAAATGTTTTTGTTCAATGAAGGACTCAAATATTAAGTGACGAATTTTATGTTATTCCTATTTATTTAAACCCTTGTTCCTGGAAAACAGTGATTGTTAGGAAGAGCTGACACCATTTTGTAGTTCCAGAAAATGGTTTATTGCAAAGAACTATCCTTAATTGTTTAACATAGATATGACTTATAAATGACCAGGTCATTTTCCTTGACAAGGTTATACACAAACACTGCATATTCTCATTCTTTATCTCATAAATATTTAAAAGAATTATTTGTCCATCTGGACAAAATGTTCTCTTACTGAAACTCAACCAAATTTTATTCAGAGTTCACATTTTCTCCCAGATCCCTAAACTTTGTCTCATCTTTGATTTTTTTTAATTGCACATATTTGTTATACAACATCATATTTTGACATATAGATAGCCCCAAACCCCCAAGAAAACCAATCTGAGAAAGAAAAATAAAGTTGTAAGCATCATGCATCCTGATTTCAAATTATATTACAAAGCTATAATAACCAAAACAATATTCTATTGGCATAGACAAATGAAACAGGTTAGAGAGCCCACAAGAAAACTCAAGTGTATATGGTCAACTAATTTTCAATGAAGCCACCAAGAAAACACAATGGACAAAGGATAGTCTTTTCAATAAATAGTGATGGGGGAAATTGGATATCCACTTGCAAAAGAATGAAATAGGCCCTTCCTTGATTTTAGTCAAGCATTAAGGATTGAAGCAAGCCGTAGATTGGGAACAACACCCATTTCTTGCTCACTATCCTATCATATCATCTGTTCATCCCATTTCTCCATATCTCTTCTTTTATATCCTTGCTTATCTATTCTGTCTTAGGATGCATATAGATTTTAGAATCAAAACAATCTCTCAAAATAATCCACCTTTCCCTGTTGTAATTATCTTTTGGAGTAAAATTTCTCCTTACCTAAGTCAATATTTTTTTAGGTAGTACTTATAATGTTTCCCATCCATTTCATTTAGATATTCTAAGCCAAATTAACATTATGTTTTAGTCAGCTTTTGCTGCTATGACTAAAAGACCTTACAAGAACAATTTTTGAAGAGGAAAAGTTGATTAGAAGTCCACAGTTTCACAGGTCTCATCCATAGATGACCAACTCCATTTCCTGGGTTCAAGGCAAGGCAGAAGAGAATGGCAGAAAGATGGGATGGGAGAAAACAGCTCAGGACATGGCAATCAGGAAGCAAAATATAAACCCCAAGGTCAAACACCAGTGACCTACTTCCTCCAGCTACATCTTACCTGCCTACAATTACTGTCCAACCAATCCATTCCAGTGGTTAATCTACTGATTAGGTTAAGGCTCTCCTAACTTATTCATTTCACCTCTTAAAATTCTTGCATTGTCTTATAAATGAGGTTTTAGGGAAAACCTCTTATCTAAAACATCACAAGATACTTATTTACACATGAAGAAGTAACAACCACAAATAAATGTTTTCTAGGAAACATTTTCTAGGAAGTCCTGTCTACAGGAACCTTCATATATAAGGTGATTTGATCTAGTCTTACAAGCAAAGGTAAAGACTATAGAGACAAAGATGTATCTAATATCTTGCAGGCTGAATAACCTACTCTACTCTATGACTCTACTCCCTGATGTCCCTTTTCTTAGAACATTATCTTTAGAAAACTTTGACTTGTAAATTCTATCTCCATGTACCTTTAAAATATGTTAAAAGATTTAAAACCTTTTGCCAATATTAAAATCCAGAATGTCTTCCCAAGGACTTGAGCCCATCTCTCTTTTAAATGTAAACATTAAATAAGATGGTTCTTCTACCTCCCGGTCTTTGGGTCTTTGAGCAGGTAGGAGCCCATCTGTGATGAATACTAATTTGTAAACACAAATCAAGTAATCACAGGTGAAAACATCTAGAAACTCAGAAATAGCTCAATATTCTTGAATATTGTGTTGTTTGACTCCACACTGATGTACTTCAGTACATTTGTACTACCTCACCCAGCACCTAGAAACCCTCCCTTCTTTTGGATCAATGGAATTGAGTTTGAATATAATTTTGAATTCTCTATTACAATGGGCTTGAATAAAGTCTTCCTTGCCTGTTTAACATTTCAGGTGCAATTTCTTTGCTTTGAAAGAGTTCCTTAATTTTTTTTAAAGGAGGAATGGAAGGAGACAACAAATAAAAATCAGCAATTCTTTTGTTTTTCATAGATAACTCAACCCATGCAAATGGGAAAATAGACTTCTCTATTTTCAGTTACATTTAAAAATTATTTTATGGACTACACCCAACTTTTGGCATAGATTTAGTTATATTTTGGCAGAGTTAGAGACTACAGGGATTATATAAATGTGGAATATATTATTTTGCTTTAAAGCAAAATGAAACACCTAAGAAATATATTTTTTTTATGCCTAGAATGTGCTTCTACCTCTTCTGTATTTGGCAATATGTTTATCACCCCTCCAGATACATCACAAGTGTCTCAAGTTGAAGCCTACCCAACATGGACTAGATATTTCCTGAGCATACACTTTTTTATATAATTGAATCATCATGATTTATTCCCTGCATTATTACTCCACTCTTGATTCTTTTCTCCCTGTGCTATTATCAATCAAGTCCTCCTCTATATTGTCCAGATTGGATTGGATGCTCTCATTCTATCCTAAACTCTGGCACCATGAATGTTACAACAGGCTCCCTTTGTAACAGGACACTTGATGGAAGGAGACTGACATTCAGACAACACCTATCTACAAGCTGTGCTACATAATGTTCAGTACTGTTTGAAGAAGTCATCTAATTTGCATGAAGGTGCCATATGGGATGGTGATTTCCTGGTCCTGTATGTATCATCATAATAGTATTTAAAACAGAATTACCCCATTACTCAGAACCTCATAAGTTTAAGAGCAAGTTTTGTGTGTGTAACTCATATCAGAAGCCCAACATTTGCCAAAGTGTCTAGAAATATACATTGGTGGAGAAATAAATGAATGAATGTAGATTTTTAAAGTGTATTCATCTCTCTCCTTTCTCCAAAAGAAAACTTAACCATTCTAAGTTTCCATAAAGACAATTTTCTCAGTAGAAGTAATGATGGTTTTTCCTAATGCAATGATTTTCTCAGCCATATAAAGTCTGCTTGTGACATCCTTAAATTGTATCAGCTACCTTCTTCTCCTTGGAGCATGCACATATGGCTCTTATAGTTTTTACCTCATATACCAGACTATTGCTGTCATTCTGTCATACCTCAGGGACATCAGTGCACTAACCTATTGCAGCTTAAGAGTTCTGTAAGTGTACTGCTGGTGTGCTATGAGATAAGAAACAAGATAAACTGTGAGTAAAACTTAAACATTCTAAGTTTCCATAAAAGACAATTTGCTCAGTAGAAGTAATGATGGTTTTTCCTAATGCAATGATTTTCTCAGCCATATAAACTCTGCTTGTGACATCCTTAAGTGGTATCAACTACCTTCTTCTCTTTGAAGCATGCACACATGGCTCTTATAGTTTTTACCTCATATTCCCTTGCTGTCATTCTGTCATACTTCAGGGACATCAGTGTGCTGACCTATTACAGCTTAAGAGTTCTGTAGTGTACTGCTGATGTGCTATGAGATAAGAAACAAGATAAACTGTAAGTAGCCTTAAAAAAAATAAGCACTTGTGGAATTCTGTATATTCTGGAGAAATACAGAGATTTGCTGGCAGAGTAATATGACTTTAGTGGAGAAAGAACATCCTAAAGACTTATTTTTAAAAGTTCAACTTCTTGGTCCTATTTTTTTCCCTCTTTCTCTTCCTCATTCTTTTCTTCTTCCCCTTCTGGTACATACCAGTATTATTGTTAAATAGCCTCTTTACAGATGTATGAATTTTCAAGCCCATGTGTCTACATTAATGTGGAGTAAAATAAGTGCCCCTAATAACTCTCAAAACCAAGTAAGCTCACTTTCCAATTATATTCAACCTTTATGAAACCATGGGAATGTTATAACAGAAAGCAAGTCTATATGATCTCTTTTAGTGATATAAAAGCTCTTTGGCCCCAAATTTATATTCCTGCCATTTATTTTATAAGTGTTCTCAGATTCAGTGCATTCAAATAAATTTATATTCTCCCTGACAATGCAGGTGACCCCATATGACTCTATCTGTATTTCTGAGAGGATTTTTCAATCTTCAGTAGCTTTTATATTACCTTCAGGGAGTCTTTTTATTGATATGTGCGTGTACATTAATACAAATGGGATTGCTCTCTCCTAATCCTTTGAAAGTTGTAGCCAGCGAATATACATAATAACAAAGTTGCAGGCACGGATGCATCTTACAGAAACTCATCTTTAAATAAATGACACTGCTCTATACAGGGATTGTTATGGGTTATAGTCTGAATAGTTATCATTTTTCCATTGAAATGTTTTCTCTGAGCTTATATTTGTTCAAGAATGTATTTCTACAATTATTTTTATTTGTCTCCTTAAGTAGTATGGTTGTTCAGAGAAATAGCAAATGTTCACACATGACATCTGCTGGAAAATAATGTGGTATAGTTTAAAGAACATGCAGATGTTATATAATTCTAGCCACAAATTCTACTTTGACGAAAATTCCATGATTCGCAGCAAATCACTTGGTCTCTCTGATCTTCAGGTCTTTTTTATCTTTAAAAGGGCCTTTACTTTATTAGCCACCTAGGAATATCTTAAGAGTTTGTATGAGTCAGTGAGATAATCTTTAAAAACTGGTAAAAATATTGGGCTCCTAATGATGCACCTTCCTTCTCCCTCCATATTGCTATCTGTGATTCAGGGTAATGGAGGCTCTATTATATTCAGTCCAGGGCTTCTAAGCTCACTCAAGAGATTAACGTACTGCCTGTAGATGGGAAAAATAAATGAACGAAGGGCAGAATGCAAGGTTTAGTAAGCCTGGAAGTAATAATCATAGCCTCTGCCCATGTGCCACTGGTTCCAGCCAGAAGTAAAGGTTGAGGGGAAATGAAGTAACAGCCCCCAAAGCAATTGCCCACCAGCAACTCTATGTCATGGAAGGGGAAAATTTGCCACTATAGAGAGCTAGAGGCATCCTACCAACCTAGAAGAATGTGGGGGATTGCTAAAGATCACCTGAGTGTACCCTATTTAGGAGGTCTGACTGAAGGAAGCTCATTCTAGTCTAAGAGGCAAGGAGCACTGCTTAGGTCAAGGGGAACAAATTATTGTGGAAGGAAAAGGTGATTTTTGAGCCTGGGTTGGTACAAACCAATTAAATTTGCCTGCATCATTCAGTCTTCAGAGTATAAAGAACTATGTCTGGGTTCCTTAATAAACAGCAGTCATAATACAATAGTAAATAAATGGAGCCAATAAATAAACATAAAACTATATACCTATAGTTTACAACTATGAGCGTAAATTTTTCAAGTAACTAAATTTCCTGAAACAAGTGATTATTTGTAGTGTACACACAATATACTTTGTATTTCGAATTTTAAGTATTTAGCTTTGTTCTGTCAACAAATTACACTTCCTTAATCTCGACAGAAGCTAGAAATCATAAAATCATGTTTGATTTTCTATAATCCTAGCTCTGAGCTCTGACTCGATCTTAAACCTATACACAGCTCTTCAGTGGGTATCTCATCAGACATCTTACTGGTACCTCAAACTCTACCTGTGCATATAACCAGCCACCCAAATCCCAACTGTGTTATGTGCTGGCCTCCATGCTAATTAATGCTCATTTCTAATCAATTCATTTGTCTTCAATAATATCGCAGGAAACTATTAAAAGATAGAAGAATCTGACACAGGGATTTTCTAATTTAAAGCCACTTGAAAACCAACAGATACAAGCATTCTTTACTTTCCATGTTCTTCCTGAAGATGGTAGATAAATCCCCCATTGGAAAGATGTACTTCTTCTACCAAGGGAGAACCAAAATTCTTATCACCAGAGATGGGAAGTCAAGACAGAAAGAAACCCATATTAACAAACCTTAAAAAAACAGCTCTTTTCTTTTTTTAGCCTTCTCATGTTTTAGAAACTTTTCAATAATTATTACTCTTGGTGTATCCATACATAAGTACTTAGGCATAACTTCTGTTTGTGTTATCTTCTTTGGAATCTCCATATCCATATAAAAATAAAAATGTATGGTTTTGTTTTCTGTTAATCTTATGTCAACTTCATTATCAGACCAGATGAAAACCCTGAGAAGTTAGAGAAAGAGTTTTGTTCTTCATACATAGTCTTTCTTTCTCCACCCATACTATTGTTCTCTCTTTCCAATCAGCATTATCTCTAACACTGTTTTGGTCAGCATTTTTTGCTGCTCTGACCAAAAAGACCTGACAAGAACAACATCAAGGAGAGAAAGTTTATTTGGGGGCTAACAGTTTCAGAGGTTTCAGTCCATAGCCTGCGGACTCCATTCCTCAGGGTTCCAGGTGAGGCAGAATGTCATGGCAGAGGTTGTAGTGGAGGGAATCAGCTCAAGATATCTCACCAGTAAAATGAGAGAGATTAAGATCAGCTCACTAAATATATACCCCAAAGGCTTGCTTCAAATGACTCACCTCCTTCAACCACACCCTACCAGCCTAGAGTTACTATTCAATTAACCCCTACCAAGAGATTAATTCACTGATTGGGTTAAGGCTTTCATAATGCAATTAGTTCACCTGTAAAACTTCTTACATTGTCTTACAACATGAGCCTTTAAAGGACACCTAATATCCAAATCAAAACATCAGCTAACATGTGTTTTTTTTTTCTTTCTCCCAACTCTTTCCTTTTTCAAATTAGTGTTCACAGTTGTCTCTGCCATGTCATAAAATTCTATCCCAATTTGATTAAAAATTAAACTGATCATGTCATATTCTGCTACCTCTGCTAAAACAATGATGATATCCTGTATTCATAGGATGAAATTCTATTTTTCTTAGCAAGCCAGACAAGAATTTACATGTTCAGAACACTGCTTATCTCTCCAGTCTCATCTTTAAGTAATTAGCTATATATACAATTACAATAGATTACTTCAACAAAAATCACACTTCTACCAGTCTGTTTCAAACAGCAAACTTAATAAAATAGCAAGATGAAAGGACAGAAAATAATGAAATATACATATAATTTGATTTTATTTTTGTTTTGGACAGATGCTATGAAAAAATAAGAGAAAAAAACCATAGTAAGAAACTTTGATGTACGAATTGTCTGTATCAGTGAATAGCATCAAAAAAAAAAAAAAAAAGCAAATTCTGGAATACAGGAATAAAGCACTGGGTGATGGAATTAATTGAGATGACAATATTTCTAAAAGAAGCACAAGCAATGTCCCTCCTGCATTTGTAAGGAAAAGGGGCCTTTCTCCTCATGGCTCCCTGAAATGACACCATTGCTACAGTTGCATGTAAGCAAGTAAGGCCAGATGACATTACCACAGTGACTTTTAGTCAATGAGCTGTCACCAGGCATAAGGACCTGTGTGTCTAAGTTTGTAATGTTGAGCCTCTGCGTGTGTATTGAATTTATAGCTAGAAGAAAATATTTTTGGCTTGTTTGTTGTACAAATCCAATAAAATAATATTCATAAACTTCCAAAACTTGTTAAAAAAATGATACAAATTTGCATAAGCTAGCAATGTGACCAAGTCATTATTCTTATCATTTTTTTTGTATTTAATTAGCTCCTTCAACAGAGAACTATAAGATATTGCATATTTCTGATATTATGGATAAAGTTAAATTAACAATTTTGCCAGTCTTTCTTCACAGTGAAGTGACAGCAATTTCATTGCCAAGGTAGATATAGTAGTATAAAGTATGAAAACATGATTTCTTTGGGTGCAGGATGTTAGTCGGTTTTCTGTCACTGTAGCAAAACATCTGAAATAAATTAACTTATAAAAAGAATAGATATATTTTTGCTTCACAGTTTTTGGGGGTTCCAGTTCATGATTGATTGGTCTTATTACTTTGGGCCTGTGGGAAGGCAGTTCATAATAGAAGTCTATGGCCGAGAAAAACATCTCAACTCATGGCCAGGAAACAATAGAACAAAAAAGGAAGAGACCAGGGTCCCACAATACTGTTCAAGGCCATGCCTTTAACAAAGAAAAGACCACACACAAGGATGTACCTCTTCATTATACCACCTCCCTATGTGACCATCCCAGAGACCAAGCCTTTAACACATGGACCTTGAGGAACATTTGACCTCCAAACCACAGCAACTGGTTTTCCAAAATATTTCCAGACATCTTTTGACATATATAGCCTCATGCATTTTAAGAAATAAAGAATAAAATAATTATGTGCATAATGAATTATAATTTTAATATAAATTATATTATATTTATAATTCCTATATTAATATAGGAATATAAAGAAGAAAACAGCTTCCTGAAACAAGTTAAGATTGCTTCACTAGGAATTTATTGAATTAATTTATAATTCAGAGAGTATTTCTAGGCATAATAGAAATCTACAGGGAATTTTTGGAAAATCTGCAATAAATTATGCTTATACTAGAGAAATTTAATTAGAGATTTTATCTAAAATCTATTGGAGTTTTGCCAGTCAGTCATTAGGTCTTATCCTTATTTGGAAGCCATCCTAAAATGTAACACTACCATATCCTGTAAGATATAGAGTGATTCTAAATCTAAATATTAAAATGAATAACAAATATTTCAAGCACATTATAACAACTTTGCAAATTTCTCTGATAATTAACAAATTGATGCCAAGAAAGCTATTTTTTAGACATTTCTTTACAACAATCAAATCCCAGTTTATTACCTTATTCCTATTAAAGAGTGTCATCATACATAGCTGAAACCAGTCTCCTCTATGTGTTGCATGACAATCTTCACATGATCGCCAAGGAAAACTGGAGACAGCATTACTTCTAAGGCACAACACCATCTTTTGTCTCTCTAAGAAAACAATAATCTTTCTTTAGGTTTATTTTAAGAATTATGTGTCACCAACCTGGAAATATTATATCAGAATACCTCAATATGGACTCAAAGATCTGCAGTTTAACAAGTCCCTTTTGACTTTTCTACCAAACCATGGAGAACTAACTTATCTTTTCTGTTGGTTCCCACTACATTTTATATGTGCAATTACTTGTTTATTTTTTTGGATTCCCTAGTAGACTGAAATATTTGAGAGGAAAGATATTATGTTTTATTAATTTATGCACACTTGAAATACAGCAAATACTGTATGATGCAAACTATGTATATTGAAAGAATGAATTTAGACAAATATTAATGTTTAAAACATAACCAGAAATTTGATGATAACAGTAATAAAATACTACAAAAGTGACAATAAGAATGGTATATAAATAATATCTTAAGCAAAAAAACCATTATATTTTATTAGAAAAATCTATGTTGAGAGAATAGCAAGAAATATGCCTGGAATAATGGGTAGTCTTGGTAAGATCAGAGGAGGTTTGAATATAAGTTTGAAGAATTTTAAATATAATCTATACAGAAAAAACTATTTATTGATGGAAAAATATTAAAAATGAATATATTATCATTTAAAAATATCTATAATAGCAAAATGTATCTAGTGTGGTAATGTAGGATCGATTATATAGTAAAGAAAGCAGAAACCACTGTAGTATGAGTAAAGGGATGGCAGAATATTGGTGTTACCAACTCTGGTGTTGTTTATTTCACATGCAGATTAATATTGAGAGAAAAATATTTATTTATAGACTATAATGTACAAAATATAAACATATCTTAAAGAGCTAAGTCAAACACAGAAATAAAGGATTTAACAATTACTTTTAAATTAAAATTTATGGTTTTTTGTTTGAAACCCTCTGTAATTTTATAATACATCATGATGACATCTGTATTATGGCTAGAAAATTTCATTATGGTATCTTTCCTAAATTTGGGGGGACAAGAACACATGTCATCAAATAACTTCAAATAAAACACATAAAGAATAAAGATACTAATTAATTTGCAATCTTAAAAGAAGGAAGCATAAAGGGCTATTGAAGAGTTAGAAATACTTTTAAATAATATTTAAATCAAGTTTTATCTATCTATCTATCTATCTATCTATATATATATATATATATATATGCTAATTATGAAACTCTTGCAAATTTTGGTTTTTAGGGGATTCTGGGGATCAAACCCAGGGCCTTGTGCATGCTAGCAAGTAGACTACCACTGAGCCATAACCCCAGACCCAACAATGCAAAATGTTTACTTTCTATAAGAAAGAAAGATAATCACCTATAGTCTTGAGAAGTTGGTAGTGGAGTAAATTATAAGGGTTTTATTTACCTTTGTTAGATTGAGAAATTTTAATATGTTGTTATCATATATTCTGGGGTTAATTAGAGTACTTTAAGAAGGAGCAGAGCGGATATCTGTTTTGTTTAAATACTAAGAGTTTAAAAAAATGGATAGCTAAACCTATCAAAGAATTTACAGCTCATGAAAAGACTAAATAAGTAATTTTTTGAAAAAAAAGATAAGTGGTATAACATTCTGCTATTTTGCATGGGAACAGATGGTTACAAAGGTAAAATGATGAGTCTTGATGAGGAAAATATATTTTTAGATGAAAGGAATGGAGATACTTTTATAGCATTGAGTTTACTTTATTAAAATGAGCAAAATAGTAATTATATGACAACAAAATAAGTGATGTAACAGGAAATGTTCAGTTAGAATTACTTTAAAATCATTTGGATCTGGAGAAAGCATTATGACTTGAAATGTTGGATGTGGAACAGATTCAAATGTTGCTCCACTTAATTGACCTAACTGGAATGAATCTAGCATTTAGGTCAGAGAGGTTTAGAGGCCAAGGAATTAATGACACAGTATCACTTATAAGTTTTAAGAAATTGTAATACCTGTTGGCAACTATTCTCTTATCTTTTTCACCTATTTTGATATGCAGAATTTTCATCAGAGAAGAAAATAATCTTAAATATCACATATGCAGTCAATCAAGGGGAACCCAGAAGAAAAGAGCCTGAGAAATCAATAACTTCCTCTCCTCCCTTCTACATATTTCCTTCTGGGAGACCTCATTCACTGGATTCAAGCAATTGGCAATGGACAATGAGTTGTATTAACAGTGTCTATATGGACAAGACTTGTGGGAACAAGAGAGTTCAACAGAGAATGGTGAATAATGAAACCAGAGGAAAAAGTTCAAGATAGCCAGTACCCCTTACCCAGTACCTCAGCAGCTATCAACAAATGTGTCCTAGGGATACACAGTAACCCTGTCTTCTGCCTTGTGCACCACTGCTGTCTTAGTTCCATTCTGTCACAACTGCCTTACATTCCATAGTAGGTACTCATTGCCAGAGACTTCTTCAGTGCTTTATTGTAGGAGGTGTAGCGACTAGTGCATGAAGTACTGCATACCTGGCATACACTAAGGGCGTCTGAGTGGCAAACCACTCCCCTGCAACTAGGCGTGTGAGTGGCGAACAGCTTACCCCATAGGCACAGCCCTGGGTGTGAGGCCGTGTGTTGCAGTCCCTGTGCTTGCTCCATGGCCCACTCCTCTATTGGTCGCTGCAGGGACAGTTGGCCAGCAATTGTATTGGTGGCTGCTTGTAATCAGCTTAGCTACTGCCTGAATATATATTCATGGTAACTGTACAATCAAATTAGGCCTGCTTCCTGCTTGGTCTCCAGAGGTCTTGATTAGAGACTCCGTAGCCAGTCTCCTCTACCCTGTTCCGTGGACCTCCTTACTGGACAAGAGAGTGCCCACACACAGAGCAACATCCAGTGAGTATAACAAAAATTACTAATAAAATTCCTCTCTTTTGCAGTCCTGGGGATTCAGTTTGCCACCATCATTCTCTACTCCTATTGCATTCCACATTCCTATTGTTCCATGTCTAGACCTACCCAGTGACTAATATTCTTTCTGCACTTTCACTGGGTCTGCTCATTCGACTGGAGTATTATTATGTGGCTGCCACTGCTGTTGGGCTCTTAGTTCAGTCCCCTAATTCCACTACTGCAAAACTTGGTCCCTACATGGTGAATCTGCTTCTGATGTTTAACATTCTTATTTATTTACCCCCCTCTATGGCCTTTAATTTACTTATCTTGAACAATAATCACATCCAACCAAATTCTTTCTTGCATCACTGTCACTATTGCCCAATATTGAACTCAGTACAGCTGGCCCTGTAAGGTTAGTGTCTATAACATTTTCTTCTGTTTCACACATTCAATTTAACGTGGAATATTAAATATCAAGGGCTTATATAATATCTATGCTATGCTATAATGTGAATTGCAAACAAGATAAACATCTTTCTTGTCCTTTCAGATATTATAGTCTAGTTGGTAACAGAGATAAGCATACATTCAAAAAAACATGATCAGTGCTAAAGTAAAAGGAATTGAAAATATAGCAAATAAAAGAAGCACAGTAGGATACAATTCAGATATAGAAAATCAAAATATTTTTCTAATAATAATTTTTTTTTATTTCTTAAGTTGTGTACCTTATGGGGCTGGGGATGTGGCTCAAGCGGTAGTGCGCTTGCCTGGCATGCGTGCGGCCCGGGTTCGATCCTCAGCACCACATACAAACAAAGATGTTGTGTCTGCCGATAAGTAAAAAATAAATATTAAAAAATTCTCTCTCTCTCTCTCTCTCTCTCTCTCTCTATCTATCTATCTATCTCCCTATCTCACTCTCTCTTAAAAAAAAAAAAGTTGTGTACCTTAGTTAAAAATTTATAAGGTAAAAAGGAAAATAGAAAAATCTGTGTGAATAATTGACAGTCAGGGGTATAGTCCTGTTAGGGGCAATCCTAGCCTTAGAAAAATTATGACACTTTGGAGAAATGGAAATCATTTGAATGATGTAAGAACCTGGACCTTCACTGTGTCATGAAACAATAGGAGAATTCATTAGTAGGAGTCAGAAATGATTAATGAAACTTAGATTTGGCAAGTTCTTAAAATCCATATTATGGTGTGTAGAACTATCCTAAGTGTTGAGATTCTCAGGGTTTTATTCAGTAGATGACAATATCATATATGCATGGTATAGTAATTCTTTGCCACCTAAGGTAGATAGGGAGTACAAGTCAGAAGAGAGAAAATGAAAATAATTTCCAAGTACAGTAACAAACAGAGATCCAAGCCCATTATAATGTCACAAGAGAGGTGACGGAGATAAGTAGATGTATTTGGGTTCAGGGAGGCTGAAGCAAGTGTAATTTTCAGGATAGAATAATGGAAAGAGAGAGAGATATACAATGAGGGACTATGAGAAATCTACATAGGAATCTCCTAGGGATTAAATCTGAATAGTTGTAATTTCATAACATGAAACTCGATGAGGCTTAAGAAAGAACTTTGTAAGATAAAAGTAGAGAGAAGATTTTTTAGAATTCATGCAAGCCTAGAAGACATTTGTGGTCTAAGGTTTCAATGAACACTCAGGATATTTATTAGATGGTCAATGTGATTTATGTTTTAAAAATAGAGGTAAAGTAATCTTATAATAAAGCTAAGCAAGCCTTGAAAAATCATAGCTTTAAAATACTAAAAGATCAAGCAGGTGTACATGTAATTTAGCTGTCTTTATTTTTAAAGTCAACAATGATATTTAGATCATGAATAATGTAATATTTATAATTTTTACTATCCCATCAATATACTATATATATACAAAAAAGGAAATAGAAATCATAACTTTAAGAAAAATCAGTAAAGAAATGTAGTCAGAAATGATGGAGATGATAGAATCATCAAAAACTGGCTTTTAAAGACCTACTAAAGTATGCTAGAAAATATAAAGGAAACATGAAAACTGAGAAGAGAGATGAAACAGGGAAAAAAGAACAAGTGGAACTTGGTGAACATTTTGAAAAAAAAAATTAGTAAAATTGAAAACATGGCAATAGAAGCTATTGAAAATAGAGACCAAAATAACCCCAGAGTCCAAGTGACCTGGAGAAAACTTCAAAGATCTAATAAATATGTAATGGAGCACAAAAGTAAAAGTAACGAGAAAATATCTGAGGAAGTAATAATCAAAAGGTTTCCAAATTCATAAGAACCATAAATCTTTAGTACCAAGAAAAGAAAAACAGAAAGAAAATTCTGAGTAAAATAAACACAAAACCCTAACAAACATCAAAATAAAATCACTGAAAATCACTAATAAGAAGAAAATATTTAAGCTAGTCAAGTTGGCTTGAAAAAGAAGGGTAAGAAATAAAAATATCTTTAAAAAAAACAGAATTATTTTTTGTTTTCTTTTTGTGAAAATCAAAGTTGTGAAAATTTATCACAACCACACTGAAACTACAAGAAATATTAAGGGAAATTTTAAGAACTGGAACAAATAAAAATCAAATAGAAACAGGAATCTACATAAAGAATAAAGAACAAAATAAAAGATAGAAGACGGTAGATTGGCATAAGGCAGCATTTCTCTTGTCTGGGCTACCAGAATTCAAGCAGTGGGAATTCTAAGTCTCCCCAAGGCTTTGAGTGAAAATTCCTGAGACTGCAGAGGCAGTCTGCTCTAGCAAAAACAGACTGTTTGACTTCATTTGATATTAACAAAATTTCTCCACTGGAGTTTATCAATCCAGGAGCCATCTTGGGACTTGTAGCAAGGTGGAGCGTACGGAAGCTGGAAACCCAGATCTGTAAGTTTACAGCTAGGTCTGTGTAATCCTGTCTGAGCTTATCTGAGCCTAGCTAACCTGTGGAAAGTCAGGAAATGGGAGCATTTTACCCAGGTGGAAAGCAGGTTAGAGAGAGATGTGGCCAGCTATAGTGGTCTGAAGGTTGAAAGAGAAGGTATGAGGGCATTTTGCTTTCAGCTGCCTGTCTAGGCTGTCTGGCATCCACTGGTTCCAGGGGGCCCATGCTAGCCAGCACACTCTGGTCCCCACACCAGCCTGATACTTGACTCTCTCCCCAGTCCCATCTGGCTTCCACCAGTCCCTGGGATCCACTGGATCTGGCGCCAGTTCAACGCCCAACAGGGCCCTCCATCTCCCTGTCCCCAGTCTCCCAACCCACAGTCCTTGGCCTGGACCACTGCTCCAGCTGCCCTGACTAGGCCTAGAACATCCCATCACCTGGCTTTGACCCACCCCATGCAGAACAAAAGACATAGACAACACCTATTGTTTGATTTTACACTATACATAATATGTGATTATGTACTGATTGTACTGATGGGAATTGCTATCCCCACATATTGTACCAATTAATGCTGGATATTAAGACAGGAACTAAGGACTTAGTCTATACTGCTATATTATTTGCATACATTGTTGCTATAATTGGGCTTCCTCTCCTCAATCTAAAAGGTATTATTAACATACGGGGACATTGTAAATTAATAAAATAGAAATGCCACAGCGTAGATCCATCCAGATAAATGGGTAGACACACAAACAATATGAAAAAGCAAGGGAACAAACCATTCCAAATAACCCAAACTATCTCTACAGTAGACTCATTGATACCACAGTGGAGGAAATATCAGAGATAGAATTCAGAAAATTCGTGGTTAAACTGTTCTATGAGGTAAAAGATAACATAAGAAATGAAATCAGGGAACAAATGCAAGAAACAAAAGATCATTTCAACAAGACAGAGATCCTAAAGAAGAATCAGTCAGAAATCCTTGAAATAAAGAAATCAGTAAACCAAATTAAAAATTAATTGGAAAGCATCATAAATAGATTAGACCACATGAAAGAGAGAGTTTCAGGCAATGAAGATAAAATATATAATCTAGAAAATAAAGCTAACCATGGTGAAAAGAAGTTAAGAGGCTATGAACAGAACTTCCAAGAATTATGCAATAAATTGAAAAGATCAAACTTAAGACATTGGGATAGATGAAGGCTCAGAGATGCAAAGGAACGCACAAACTTTTCAATGAAATAATTTCAGAAATTTCCCAACCCTTAAAAATGAGATGGAAAAACAAATACAGGAGGCTTATAGGACCCCAAATATATAAAAGCCAACAGACCTGGACCAAGGCACATTTTTTATGAAAATGCCTAACATACAGAATAAGGATAGAATTTTAAAAGGTGCCAAAGAAAAGCAATAGGTAATATTCAGAAGGAAACAAATCCAGATTTCAGCTTATTTATCAACCCAGACTCTCAATGATAGAAGGTCTTAGAATAATACATACCAAGATCTGAAAGAAAATGGATGCCAGCCAAGAATAATATACCCAGCAAAATTAAGCTTCAGAATTGATGATTAAATAAAATCTTCCAAAATAAACAAAAGTTCAAAAAAATTCACAACTAGAAAGCTTACTCTATATACTTGATAAAATATTTCAAGAAGAAAAATGAAAAAAAAAGAGGAAAACCAGAAAAGGGAGGAAGGACACTAGGAGAATAGTCAATCAAAGAAGAAATTAATTCAAAATAAAAACCAGAAATAAATCAAAATGACAAGGAAGAAAAATCATTTCTATGGGCTGGAGATGTGGCTCAAGCGGTAACGCACTCGCTTGGCATGCACAGGGTGCTGGGTTCGATCCTTAGCACCACGTAAAATAAAGATGTTGTGTCCACCGAAAACTGAAAAATAAATATTAAAAAATTCTCTCTCTCTCTCTCTCTCTCTCTCTCTCTCTTAAAAAAATCATTTCTAAATAATAATACTGAATGTAAATAACCTAAATTCACCAAACAAAAAACAGGTAGATTGGATTAAAAAAATAAGACCCAACAGTATGCTGTCTCTAAGAGATTTACCTCATAAGCAAAGACATCCATAGGCTGAAGGTAAAGGGTGGGAAGCAAACATATTATTGACATAGATCTCATCAACAAGTAAGGAATTCTAACTTCATTCAAATAAAGTGGACTTCAAGCCAAAGTTAATAAGAAGGGATAAAGAATGACATTTCATAGAGCTTAAGGGAATTATACATCAACAAGTCATAACAATTTTAAATATTTATGCCCCAAACAGTGGAGCACCTATGTAAATCAAAGAAACCCTTCTCAATCTTAAGAATCAAATAACTATACTACAGAGCAATAGTAACAAAAACAGCATGGTACTGGTACCAAAACAGGCGGGTGGACCAATGGTACAGAATAGAGGACACAGAAACCAATCCACAAAACTACAACTACCTTATATTTGATAAAGGGGCTAAAAGCATGCAATGGAGGAAGGATAGCATCTTCAACAAATGGTGCTGGGAAAACTGGAAATCCATATGCAACAAAATGAAACTGAATCCCTTTCTCTCGCCATGCACAAAAGTGAATTCAAAATGGATCAAGGAGCTTGATATCAAATCAGAGACACGCCCTCTGATAGAAGAAAAAGTTGGCTACGATCTACATTCGGTGGGGTCGGGCTCCAAATTCCTCAATAGGACACCCATAGCACAAAAGTTAATAACTAGAATCAACAAATGGGACTTACTCAAACTAAAAAGTTTTTTCTCAGCAAAAGAAACAATAAGAGAGGTAAATAGGGAGCCTACACCCTGGGAACAAATCTTTACTCCTCACACTTCAGATAGAGCCCTAATATCCAGAGTATACAAAGAACTCAAAAAAATTAGACAATAAGAGAACAAACAACCCAATCAACAAATGGGCCAAGGACCTGAACAGACACTTCTCAGAGGAGGACATATAGTCAATCAACAAGTACATGAAAAAATGCTCAACATCTCTAGCTGTCAGAGAAATGCAAATCAAAACCACCCTAAGATACCATCTCACTCCAGTAAGATTGGCAGCCATTATGAAGTCAAACAACAACAAGTGCTGGCGAGGATGTGGGGAAAAGGGTACACTTGTACATTGCTGGTGGGACTGCAGATTGGTGCAGCCAATTTGGAAAGCAGTATGGAGATTTCTTGGAAAGCTGGGAATGGAGCCACCATTTGACCCAGCTATTCCCCTTCTTGGTCTATTCCCTAAAGACCTAAAAAGAGCATGCTACAGGGACACTGCTACATTGATGTTCATAGCAGCACAGTTCACAATAGCAAGACTGTGGAACCAACCTAGATGCCCTTCAATAGATGAATGGATAAAAAAATGTGGCATTTATACACAATGGAGTATTACTCTGCATTAAAAAATGACAAAATCATAGAATTTACAGGGAAATGGATGGCATTAGAGCAGATTATGCTAAGTGAAGCTAGCCAATCCCTAAAAAACAAATGCCAAATGTCTTCTTTGATATAAGGAGAGTAACTAAGATCAGATTAGGGACGAAGAGCAGGAGAAGAAGATTAACATTTAACAGGGATGAGAGGTGGGAGGGAAAGGGAGAGAGAAGGGAAATTGCATGGTAATGGAAGGAGACTCTCAGGGTTATACAGTGGAGGGGGTAGAGAGAGAGGAGGGGAGGGGAGGGGAGAGGTGGGGAGGGGGGAGGGGGGAGGATGGGAAAGGCAGCGGAGCACAACAGACACTAGTATGGCAATATGTAAATCAATAGATGTGTAACTGATGTGATTCTGCAATCTGTGTATGGGGTGAAGGTCGGAGTTCATAACCCACTTGAATCAAAGTGTGGAATATGATATGTCAAGAAATTTGTAATGTTTTGAACAACCCACAATAAAAAATTAAAAAATAAAAAAAAAATAAAAAGAATCAAATAAACCACAGCACAGTAACACTGGGTGACTTTAACATGCTTCTCTCATCACTAGATAGATCCTCCAAACAAAAAACTAAATAAAGAAGATATAGAATTAATGAATACAATAAATAACTTAGATTTAACAGACATATATAGAATATCTTATCCATCAAGGCATGAATATACTTTCTTCTCAGCAGCACATGTATCCTTTTCTAAAAAAGACCATGTTTTAGGCCACAAAGCAACTCTTAGAAAATTAAAAAAAAATGGAGATAACACCTTACATTCTACCAGATAATAAGGGAATAAAATTAGAAATCAATGACAAAATAAAAAATAGAAGATATTATAACACCAGGAGTCTAAATAAAATGCCATTTAATGACCAAAGGATACAATAATAGTAGTCAGGGGTGAAATTTAAAAGTACTTAGGGGTAAATGATAATCATGACACAATTTATCAAAATGTCTGGAATAACATAAAGGCAGTTGCAAGAGGAAAGTTCATTGCACTGAGTGCATTCTTTAAAAGAATAGAAAGTCACCAAACAAATGGAATAACATTATATCTTAAAGCCCTAATAAAAGAACAGGCCATTATTAAAAGTAGTAGAAGACAGGAAAAAATCAAAATCAGTGCTGCAACCTGTAAAATTTTAAAAAAAAATCAAAAAAATAGACAAAACAAAAAGTTGAGTCTTTGAAAAGATAAATAAAATTGAAAAAAACATTGGTCAAATTACTGAAGAAAAGAAAACTCAAATTACTAAAATTTGTGATGAAAAAGGAAACATCACAGACACTACTGAAGTTCAGATGATAATTAGAAATTATTTTGAAAATCTGTACTATAATAAAATAGAGAATCATGATGACATTAACACATTTCTAGAGACATATGACCAATCCAAATCGAAACAGGAAGAAATAGAAAATTTAAACATCAATTTCAAGCAATGAAATTGAAGATGCCATCAAAAGCCTATGGACAAAGTAAAGCCCAAGACCAGATGGGTTCTCAGTCTAGTCCTACCAGATGTTCAAAGAAGAACTTAGACCAATACTCCTCTAATTATTCCCTGAAATAAAGAGGGAGGAAACCCCTCTAAACTCGTTCTATGAAGCTATTATCATCCTGATATCAAAACCAGAAAAAGATACATCAAGGAAAGAAAACTTTAGGCCAATATCCTCATTAACACAGATGCAAAAATTCTTAATAAAATCCTGGCAAATAAAAAAGATAATTCATCACGGTCAAGTGAGGTTCATTCCAGGGATACAATTTGGTTCAACATACAGAAATCAATAAATGTAATTCATCACATCAATAGACTTAACAAAAAGAATCACATGGTTATCAAATATATACAAAAAAAGCATTGGACAAAATACATCATCCATTTATATTCAAAACACTAGAAAAAGTAGGGATAGTAGGAACATACCTCAACTTTCTAAAAGTTATGTATGCTAATCCCAAGGCCAACATCATTCGACATGGAGAAAAATTAGAAGGATTCCCTCTAAAAACTGGAACAAGATAGGGATTTTATTCAACATAGTCCTTGAAATCCTGGCCAGAGCAACTAGACAAAAGAAAGAAATTAAAGGAATAGGAATAGGGAAAAAAAAAAAAACCCTCCAACTATCCCTATTTGCTGATGACATGATTCTATATTTAGACAATCCAAAAAATTTCACCAAAAAGCTTCTTGAACTCATAATCAAATTCAGAAAAGGAACAGGATATAAAATTAACACCCCTAAATCTATTGTGTTCCTATACACCAATGACTAACCAGCTGAAGGAGAAATCATAAAAACTATCCCATTCACAACAGCCTGAAAAAAAAAGTACTTGGGACTCAATCTAACAAAAGAGGTGAAAGACCTTCACATTCAAAATTACGGAACACTAAAGACAGAAATTGAAAAACATCTTAAAAAATGGAAAGACCTCCCATGTTCTTGCATAGGCAGAATTAATATTGTCAAAATGGCCATACTACCAAAAGCACTATGTAGATTTAATGCAGTTTCCATTAAAATCTGATGATGTGCTTCATAGAAATAGAAATAACAGTCACAAAATTCATTTGGAAAAATAAGAGGCCTAGAATAGCCAAAGCAATATTTATCAAGAAATATAATGCTGTGAATGGATAATTATGAATGTAATGCACTCCACTATTGTCATGCATTAAGAAATAAATTTTTTTAAAAAAGAAAAGAAATATAATGCAAGAGGCATCACAATACCAAAACTTAAATTATATTACAGAGCTATAATTTTTTTAAAAATGGCATGGTATTGGCACAGAAATAGACCAATGGAACAGAAGAAGACAAAGAGAAATACCCACATAAGTACAGTTATAGAAGACAAAGAGAAATACCCACATAAGTACAGTTATCTCGTACTGGACAAAGGCACCATAAACATACATTGGAGAAAAGACAGCTTCTTCAACAAATGGTGCTCGGAATACTGGAAATCCATATGTAGTAGACTGAAATTGAACTCCTATATCTTATCTTGCACAAAATCAATTCAAGTGGATCAAACCTTGGCATTAGACCAGAGACCCTGCACTTAGTAGGAAGCAGTAGTATGCCCAACTCTCCATTATATTGGCTGAGGAACAGACTTCCTTAATAAGACTCCTGAAGCAAAAGAAGTAAAATCAAGAATTAATAAATAGGATGGCATCCAACTAAAAAGTTCTTCACAGCTAGTTAAAAACATGAACCAAGAGCCTACATAATGGGAGAAAATCTTTACCATTCGCACCTCAGATAGACCATGATTAATCTCCAAGTTGTACAAAGAACTCAAAAAAACACCAAAAAGACAATAATAATGCTGGTGTGGTGGAGCATGCCTATAATCCTATCCACGTGGGAGGCTGATACAGAATGATCTCGAGTTCAAAGCCAGCCTCAAAAATGGTGAGGTGCTGAGCAACTCAGTGAGACCCTGTCTCTAAATAAAATACAAAATAAGGCTGGGGATGTGGCTCAGTGGTCGAGTGCCCCTGAGTTCAATCCCCAGTACCAAAAAAAAAAAAAAAAAAAAGACAACCCAATCTCCCAATCAATAAATGGGCAAAGAAACTGAACAGGCACTTCATAGAAGAAGAAATACGAATGGTGAACAGTATAGGAAAAAAATATTCAACATCTCTAGAATTAGAGAAATGCAAATTAAAACTACACCAAGATTCCATCTCACTCTAGTTAGAATGACAATTATCAAAAATAAATTTTGGCAAAGATGTGGGGAAAAGGGTTCTCTCACACATTGTTGGTGGGACTGCAAATTTCCACTCTGGGAAACAGTATGGTAATTCCTTAGAAAATAAAATCACCATTTGACCCAGTTATCCTACTTCTCAGCATACACTCTAAGGACTTAAAATCAGCATACTTCAGTGATACAGCCACATCAATGTTTATAGCACTCAATTCACAATACCAAGCTAAAGAATCAACCTAGGTGCCCTTCAACACATGAATGAATAAAGAAAACATGGCATATATACATAATGGAATATTACTTAGCTATAAAGAAGAACAACATTATGGAATTCGCCAGTAAATGGATGGAACTGGAGAGTATCATGCTAATTGAAATAAGCTGGTTCTCCCCCAAAAATGGTCAAATGTTCTCTCTGATTTGTGGATGCTAACTTATAACTAGGGAGGATAGGGAGGGGAAGTGTAGAAATTCATTAAATGAAAATCTATTTCTCTCCATTTCTACTCAATGTTGAATGAAAAATGATGAGATTGGAAAACCTACTTGGAAGTTTCTAAACAATTGAATGTTTACAGAAGAATTAGTAACACAATATGTAAAGTGTATAATATATAAATGTGTGACAACAAGAAGACAGAAGATGAGCAGGATGAACATAAATATACTTTTGAAATTTTTTACCCAGATTAAATTCATTCTTTGTAAGAACACAGAGGACATTGGAAAAATTGGCCCAAAAACTACTATCAGTAAATTTGAAAATATTGACATTATGTGTAGTATCACTTCTAATAAAATAGAATTAAATTATAATCTATAAAATATTTGAAATACCTTCTACTACTTGAAGACATGATTACTAAACATTATCCCTATTCTTACTAAATTGGATTAGACATTTGACACAAGTCCATTCAAAGCTCTACATGAATTTTTTGTGATAGAAATTGACAAGTTGATTTTAAAGTTCATAAAAAAATATATGAAAGGTCTAGTATATACACATAAAGTTTTAGTATTGCCCTCAAAATTAATTTAGAAGTATTATACGTGGCCGTATAACCAATGTGATTCTGCAACCTGTACAAAGACACAAATGGTGTGACTATACATTGTATATAACCAGACACATGAAAAATTGTGTTCTATATGTGTAACATAAATTGTAATACAGTCTGGTTTCATAGATAACAAATTAAAATAAATAAAAAAGAAGTATTATAATTCATATACTTTAGTACCATACAAGGGTAGACATATAAACAAATGTACAAATTAATAAAGAAACAGAGAACCAAAATATGATGTGTTTTTGCACATATGTGTATGTGTATATGATTTTGACAGTGCCCAGAATATATTAAATGCAAAATACTGGTCTTTTCTGTTAATTAGTGCACCTCAAAACTACTGCACACCATGAGAAAAAATATATTCAAATGGATTCCAGAATTAAATGAAATGCCCAAACTGTATGTCTCCTAAAAGAGAAAATTATAGCCATACTAGTTCATGAAAGATTTTTCACACTAAGATTAAGTGCACAATTTTAAATGGTGAATTAGAATAGGATACTTATTAATTGGTTTCCAAAGACACCACTAAGAAATGAATGGGCAATGTATAGAGTGAAAAACAAAAACGGTTTTTTTTTCATGTTTTCAGTTTCATTTTTATAATTGACTAGTATTCAGTAAGAAAAGCAACCCATTAAAATGTTGCCCAAAATTTTGAATAGTTCATAAAAGATGGTCAATGAGTACATGGAAAGATACTCAAAATTAAGTGTTTTCAACAATTGATGTGTATGGTTAGCAACTGAAACTGTAATATTTTGCTGATAGAAAAGTAAAATAATACAGCCATTTGGGAAAACAATGTGGTAATTTCCTATGAAGTAAAAAATACATTTACCATAAAATTTAAAAGATATGTATTACTACATTTACCATATTTACCCTCAAAAATAAAGATATAAGTCACAAAAGTCACAAAATATCTTTGCATCAGTGTTAAAGTGTAATTACAGCCCTATCCACACACACACACACAAAAAAAAGAAAAATCCCAATCTGAAAATAACTTGGATGTTCATTAACAAATGAAAGGCTTAAGAAATTATCTTCAGGTGTTAAAAATTATCTAAATCTTGATTGTGATTAAATCAAACATTTACAAGTTTTCAGATTCTAATATAACAAGGATATATACACCCATATTTGTTCATGTATTGATTTAAAAAATAGCTCTGATCTTTCCTTAAATTCGGGTATCTATTTTTATATCAGCATCTTTTGATTTGGTGTCTCTGCTTTTCTCTTTACCTTTTCTTCAGTGCTCACAACTATATCTCCTTAATATCTGCTATATAAATTGATGGATGGATGGATGGATGGATGACTAGCAGCAAGACAAAGGAACAAACAGAAAACCCCCAGCTGTTCCACAAAGTACTTCCCTTCCCAACTGGAATAAATCCCAGACCACATTTCTTCAATAACCACTTTTTAAAGAACCATTTCTATCACTGGCACCTCTCTGCTAGATGCTGCCTCGTTTGAGCCAGGCCATACTGTCTCCTTTTCACTGCCTTTTTTCCTGCACCATCTGTTGGACACATGCAGACCCACCATTACTCCTGAAAATATAGTCTTATGCAATTCCAACTGCAAGTATGTGAAGAAGGCTTCTGGTATTTTAAATTGAAAGTAGGAAATGATATTCATGATTAGGTGTGTTTCTAAATAATGCTCTTGAGCTAACTCTCAATATTTTAATGGTAAGAAAGTGTATTTCAATACGATCCATTTTATCTATTAAAAATAGTGAGAGAGAAAGCTGAGGTTACACAGTGTATAATATAGGATTGAACAGAGAAGATTTTTATTTATATAAGAAAGCTGACATGGACTCATTTAGATACCTTGCTAAGAGGAAAGGTTACATTATTTTAGTAAAGGTCATTGTAATATTTGAAAGCCTTTAAAAGAAAAAAATAGTAAGTTGGAATTTGTTGAACTATTGAGCAGGGCAATATATATTCTGACTTAAAGCCAGCTAAAGAGATGTCATTGTGATAGTACAAAAGTATATTTTAAAACCATACAGTATTCTAGGGAATGATAAAATTTACTTGGCTAAGAGAACCAATTGAACAGAAATAGAATTTGGTATTAGCCCCCTGTTTTAATTAACTAATAATCAATCTTATATAAGAAAGGACTCCAGATTTTATATGTGCTTAAACTCCTTTCTTGAATTCCAAACATTCCTTGTATATACCAAATAAGTGACACAGTTTAATTAACACTACTTTGGAAATGTAATTAGATTTTCTTATTCCAATGTTATTTCCTTCTTTATTCTCTTCTGAAACATTCTTACTAACAGAAAGAAACATCAGGAATAAATACTTAAAATAGATGAATGACTTTTTGAACTTCTGTCTTGTCACATCAGCACACAATGCCTTAACTATTATAGTGAGAGCTGAATTTCCTACATTTAGAGTTTAACCCAAGTTCAACTATTGTTTTCATTTAAATTTTTTTTTCCAAAAGAAAAATAAAAGGTAAACTGATATGGTCTTCATATTCCAAAGAAGGTCTGGGGATATTTGGGACATTTGGGATATTTGGGGAAGAATTTTGTGCTCATCATATTCATCTTTCTGTCCTATACTGTCACTAGAGGATTGTGCCTTACCAGTCACCACTGAAAGAATCAAAAACAACAATAAAGTAATAGTTCCCAACTAACATTTTCTTTTCTTATTTTTAGGACCATTATTATTTTATTTCATGACTAGTAAATGAAAATGATATAGTCATATAGAAGAATGGGCATCAAAAATATTTGTTCCGTGTGTTAAATATAATAGGCATCCACATCATGTACCACCACAAGAATGGGATCCTAATTAAAATAAGTTTATTCCATGTATGTATAATATGTCAAAATATATTCCACTGTCATATGTATCTGAAAAGAACAAACACAAAAGAAAAACAATATAATAGGCATGCCATTGTTTATAAAAAATGTAACCAATAATTTTTCTAAAGTGTTCATTTTAGAAAAATCTCTAAATTACTTGTTGAAACCATTTTATCTTTTGGTGTTTCTCATTTCTTTTTTATAGTTTTTTTTTTAATTAGTTATACATGACAGTAGAATTTATTCATGTGAACAAGTCAAAGCACACACTTGCAAGGCTGAAAAAGAGCATATGAAAAATAACCTGCAATCTAGCATGAAGACAAAGGTTAACATAGACTTGGAAAGGTCATTAGTGAGGAAAAACTGAATGAATGAAAATGCCCTTGGGAGACTTAGGATTCTGGCAGTGAGGTAGCTACTGACAAGCAATGAGTTGAGAAAACAGGAGAAATTTGTTTTGTTTGGGGCATTTATTGTATTTTATTTGTCGTATTTCACATTTTGTGGAAGGACACATAAATGTTTGGCTTGGATTTTCTGTTTACTCACTTCTAGATGTTTTGGGTTCAGGAGCAAAGTATGGCATATGTTTAGTATGTTATTGTAATCCTTGTATGTATTCAACTATCCTACTTTTATCCATCTTTAAACATCTTCTCCGGTGTTATGTTCAAACAAGAACATTTTTTTTTCAAATATCATGATTTAACTTTGGAAAGTTTATCTAAATATCTGATAGTAACTGGAAGAGACATAGCTTTCCTGTCCAGGATAACTTCCAAATTTTACTTGAACTTGTTACTCTTTCTCCTTTCTTGTAACCACAGCTGCTTGCCTTGATTCTGAGATGACTTATTTATTGATTTATTTATGCATGTAGTCCTGGGCACTCTACCAAATGAGCTATATCCCCAGCTAGCCCTGGGTATTGAACCTAGGGCCTTACAGTGCCACTGTCATGGCTGTCATGGCTGTCATGGCTCAGTGTTGTAGTGCTTGCCTCCTATGCACACAGGCACTGGGTTCAAACCCCAGTTCTGGAATAAATAAATAAATAAATAAACATTTGACAAATGTATGCAGTTATTATTCAGCAACCCAATCAAAATACAAAACATTTTCATCACTCCCAAAATATTCTTTCCTGATGTTTTACAGTAAATCTCTTTTCCTCACTCCTAACCCAGGTCAACAACTTGGTAAGGAGTAGTACCCATTTTATATGTGCTTGTGATTAATATGCTAATATTAAGGAGTTTGGGTTTAAGTTTTTGAGGGTAATTAGTCAGCAGTTTTAATGTATTAGATGTTGTTATTAAGAT
The DNA here is from genome assembly GCF_021218885.2 of Marmota monax. Classification (NCBI taxonomy): domain Eukaryota; kingdom Metazoa; phylum Chordata; class Mammalia; order Rodentia; family Sciuridae; genus Marmota; species Marmota monax. The sequence continues at coordinate 932,223 of NW_026692997.1, read as the reverse complement.
AATGCTAGCATCCTATGAATCTAGAAATGTTTCTTTCCTTATTTTTCTTCCAGATTTTCTTTTGTAACTTTTTTTTTCTGTAGATTGAAAGATATTGATTTGCCTTCCCAGCAAGATTCACTAGGAAATTTTTAGCTACTCTATCCATGAAAAACTGTCAAGTTGAGTGATTTTCCTGCTGACAGTGAATTTGTTCTTTGTTATGTTCATCATGGAGCTTTTATTCTACACTGCTTCTGTAAATTGCTCCGTGATCAAGTGCCCATCTTTTTTGTCTACATGCATCAAAAACACTGGCCTCAGTTATGGATATCTGTCTCCAAAACTTGTAGTGACAAATATAATGATTAAGTGGAATAAATTTCTTAGATATTTGTAAATATTATCTGTTATTTTCTGTGATATTGTTTTGTCCTTCAGCATAATGAAAAAGAATGGATTGATAAATAATGTGCCTATTGCAAAAATTTTTTCACGGCTTTTCTGTATCATTAATGTTTACCACTATAGAGTAATGCAATATCTTAAATATTCAAATTTACTTATTACCAGTTCAAAGACTTGCAACTGTGTGGTAAAATATTATTCCCACATATTCATTCCACCTCCTAGGGGTGAGCACTCATTCCTTTTCCGTGAACTTCTATAAGTTTTGGTGAGGTGATTTTTATTCTGGGCCATGTACTATCTTAACATGTACAACAATTTTTACAAGAAAATTGGTTTTTCATAGAACAGCATGAAGCAAAAATAAATATAGAGAACATTTAAAAATATGTTGTAACTGCCATAAATCTTCACTTTCAGAAAGGCAGAAATCTACTTCAATTTTCAAGCTATGTTTTAAACAACTAACAATGATTATTGACATTTTCAGATGGTAACCAAGAATCTATCATTTTGACTAGAAGCAGAAACAAACTTGGCAAGCACAAAACCTATTACTGCACCTTTAATAATTCAGATATTCATTTCCATACACTTCAGTTCTTTCCATGATTCTAATACCCCAAAGAATTATCTACAGTGCCTTATATTTCATCAAAATAGCAGGTATGCTTAGTAAAAATCAAAGATAAATGGCATGGCCCGTTTTTGTTCAACAAAGACAATTTATTTTTGTAAGTTATACTTGAGATTTACTGTCCAGTAAGTTAACTACATTTCTGGTAAGTTAACTACATTTACTACAGTTTAGTACTGACAAATTAGCAGCCTTTATTGCTACTAATCACAATCTACCAAGGTACAAGTAGTAGTCATTTTCCCATGTTTTGTTTTGTGGCCAGGATAACATGACTTTTGGCACCCTGTGAACTTTTGTAAATAGTCTAGTATATTTGAAATAACAATTATATGAAGATATTATCAACTTGTACATTCATTTATATTTAGTAAATGACAGGCAAAGTCAACCTAACAAAAAAATAAAAACATATCATGTTTACCCTTTATGGATTATGATATACAATACATAGTTTGGTTTAAAAACTTCAGTAGAATTGAGATAATTCCATATTTTGCTTTAATTGTATAAATAATGTAGATGTAATTTTCCATTTGAACTGCCTATAATTACTCAACAAATATGTTTCCTAGCCACTAAAATCCCAGAACTTTTGAAGCAGTTTCTCTGTGTGGATGTTTAAATAATATGATTCATCTTTCAACAATATAACCTGCTTGAATCACTGCAGTTCTTGAAAAATGGACATCAGAAAATGGACATACTTTATAAAATATACATTTTGTCATGTTTCATCTTCTTTGTAGAGAATTTGGCACTGGGAGAGGTCGGTCTATAACAATGTAGATAGTGACAGAGCAATACAGTGTAGTTTTTTTCAGGTTTCTTGACTTCAAGTCTAATATTTGTACCATTATAGTTCAATTGGGGAAGAAAAGAAGTCATAAAAACACTTCCATCTGGCATTTGCCAAATGGAAACAGAGTGAAAATTTCACTGCGTGACACAAATCCAGTTTAGAAGCCCATGCTCTGACATCAAATGAGTTGCTTAATAATTTACTGTGTGTAAATAAACCTTGGATACATTTAAATTCTCATTCTTTATTAACTTATTTATACAAAATACTCCTAACATGTCTTGAAAGTTCTATAGTGTGTAGTAAAGGGATTTTAAAATTATGTGACAAGAAAAACCACACTTGGTAGAAATGATTCTTAGGTCACTCACTTTATGTCTGTTATTTTTTGCAAATAATAGACTTTATAAACTAAGTGTCCATTTGTTTGGATTATTCAAAATTTTTTTCAAGGATCATTTAAGATAAATATCCTTACAAAGTCTCATCAAGGCTCATTTTATTTTCTAAAATTTGAATTGAACTCAAATACAACACCATGGTGATATAAATTTATCCATGGGATTATGGTTTATTGTAAAATCACATATCAATGGTCTAGGATGGACTTGAGTATATCTGAGCAAGTTCTCTGCATTTGTGCAAAAAAAAAAATGTTGATTCTCCAATGGCATCACTCACTCTCATATGTCCTTCTACCATTAAACCCTGTACTTCCTTTTCAGGTTCTTCCTTCTCTGCCTTTACCACAGTATAAATTCTGAATGGTTTCAGAAATTGTGGATGAACAAACACAGACTCTGGGTAATAATTACTGTCTTTTTTGTTGTTGTTTTAATGCAGGCACTGAGATGAAATGCTAACAGGGCACATTTCTTGAGGAATCTGGGTTAGGGCGATGTTGGTTACTGATCCATTACAGGTTTGTAAAGCTCTTTTCCCAAGTGCATGGACATCACAATTTAGGGGATTCCACATCATTCTGAGATTTCACCTGGAAACCCAAAGTCTTGACTAAGGTTCATCCAACTTGGTTGAATCCAAACTCTAATTTTCAATCCAAAATGGTTCTAAAACTATATACTCAGATCATTAGCTTTCCAGCTCCTCTGGTCTGCTGGATTTACTGGAATTTATTGCCCTCCCATGTACAAGTTAGAAACTAGTCAATGGTGTGAAGAAGAATTGGTGTTGTGATCATTTCGCTTCAATTTTCTCTTCTCTAGAATAAATAAACACATTTGCTACCAAGAAGAAGGAAAAATAGAATGGAAGAGAATTTCTCCACCTATTTTCTTTAAATCTACCAATTGGATAAACCATCCTAGGTCAGAGAGATAAAAACAGAAGAGAGAAGTCAGTCATGATACATTAATTGAATTCCCTCCAAAGGGAAGAGTAATCAGGAAATGAAAATGAGTGTTCCTTCCATCAGAGCTTGTAATTATGACACAAGAGTGAATAATGAGGTATATGCAGGGTAAGTTTTATTTTATTGTAAACTGCATTCTTTTTTTCAGAGAGCTGTCAGGTGTTCATCAACCCTTTACCATAAAAAATTTTTTTTTCTAAATTACAAAATTAAGCCTTTTTTAGCAAAATTTTTACCTTGGAAAATAAAGAAATTTTTAAAACTTTATTCATGCTTTAAAGAATGTTGGCAGCATAAACATGAAGTGTGTTTTTGACAAGATTGGGGAAATAATAGAACATCTTATTTTATTCAAACCATGATGCACTTTGAATAGATAGCTAAAATGAAGGAAAAAAGAAATGTTTGCCAAATGCATATGCTTTGGGAACACTAAATTGTCATCATTTTCCTTCAGTAATTTGATACTGTGAAGAATGTTTATCAGAAATGATATAAGAATTAATATGTGTATGATAATTATAAGTGCATTACATTTTTACCAAGAAAGTAGAAAGACAATTTCCATTGTCAAAATACATATATGAAACTAAAAGTGATTTTGAGAAAATAAGGAAAATTTTCTTAGAACTGTTTAAAATTGGTTTGTTTGTTCATTCAATCAATGTTTACTTTGTAACAGACACTAAGATAGGTACATTAGTTATGATCTGTGACCAAATTATTTTTCTTATACAATTATAAAATATTATATTTAAATCATTTAGAAAATTCTAAAATACAATTATATAGAATTTGTAATCAAGATAATAAAAAGTGAATTAAATAAATATTAATATTTATTTTACAGAAATAGAAACAATTAGAAACAAAAATGGTATCAAGATAATAGGTTAAGATAATATAAAGGTTAAATACTCCACTTAAAAACTAACTGCTGGACTTTCAATGTCATTCTGAAAGCTCATGTCATTTCATCCGTCTGTATTTCTAGGAATATATGAATCTTGACACCAAAGGCATACTGAAACCTAAATGCAGGCATTTTACACAGATTAGACATGGATGTTGCTGTGATTTGAATGATGCTCCTCCAAAATTCATCTTGAAACTTAATTCCTGACATAATAATATTCAAAGTAGAGCATTTGGGAGGTTGTTAGGTTAATGAGGGCTATTCCCTCATGAAAGATTAGATTTTTAATCAAATGGTCTTCACATAGCATTTGATTTTTTGTTTCACTTTTGCCCTTCCACCTCCTGCCCTGTGAAGACACAGTGATCCTCCTGCAGAGGGCTCAGCAACAAGGTGCCATCATGGAAGCAGAGACCATGCACTCACCAGATATCAAAACCTTGATCTTCAGAACTGTGAGGAATAAATTTGTGGTATTTTTTTATAGAAGCAGAAAATAAACTAAGACAGATATAAAAGGATATCAAAGAGATTATCAACCGAAAACAGTAATTGAGATGCCATTTTAAAAAGTACTATCAGTATTCTTGTCCTATCATAGTAATAAGCACAAAATATTTTCTTCCAAGGTGTTTTAGTTTAAGGGTGTTATATTGTACCTATATTTTATTCCACAGTGGAGAGAGTCATTTGACTCAAGTCATTAGTTCAAATGCCTCCTGCATTTCTATGGTGTCTTGTAATGGAAAGAATAAAGTACTTCAGTGAGAGATAAGTGCCATTAGTAAGTCAAATATAGAAAACATTTTACAGAATTAATAGAAGGAAACAAATTTTGGCCTAACTAATTGATAAAGATTTGTTCCTATTACGTATTGTTTGATGCAGATATTGACAAATTCCAGACTCAGATATTGATAAATTCCAGACTCAGAAACTAAGTATGATATAGGTGTTATTATTAAAATGTCCCATGATTTAAGAATGAAAGCTTGGAGGAATCAATGATAAGACACAGGCAAGAGGATTACGAGAACCAAAAAGATATATCAAAAGAAATTTTGAGATCAGGGAAACTATAGATTTAGGTGGTTGAGTAGTGTCATGTGTTTTACCTTTGAGATTTCAGTTTTATTTAATCAATTGTTCAATAAGTATTTATGAATGTTCACTATGTTCAAAATTAAAACCAAACCAAATGCTATGAGATAGGGGTTCAATGGGGGGAGGGTAAATTCTTGGGCCTTCATTTATAATTTATTGCTGAAAGTCATCTTCTTCTCCCCTACTCTTGCAATGTATGGAATGAACCTTTTCTTACTCTTCTATCCTTAATTAAATCAACCATAAACATCAGGTGTAGGACCATGCCTAGAAATTAAAAAAAAAAAAAAGTCTCTTGACAGAAAATAAGTTTCTTAAAGAAATTCTAAAAATACAGGACTTCTCCACTCCTAGCCATGTAATAAAAAGCTGGACAATTTTTTTTGTTGGTGGATCATTTTGACCATCTCTTAGCTATGGCTATCCCCTTCACCTGGAGAAGTACCCTCACAAGCCCCCATTCTGCCTCTTTTCTTGTGTGGATTAAAGCTTTGCCTGTATACTTGACTTGGTGTTTGTTTTTATTGACACCTAGTCAATAGTCCCCATCACTGGCATCACTACTATTAAGAAAATGCCATACAGATGGTCAAAATGATCCACCAACAAAAAAAATCGTCCAGCTTTTTATTACATAACCAAGAGTGGAGAAGTCCTGTATTTTTAGAATTGAATACAGATGCTTCTTGATTTGCCTTAGGATTTATCCTGATAAAGGCATTTCAGTTTGAAAATATATGTTGAAGATGGATTAAATACACCTAAACTTTCACACCATCAAAAAGTTCAAAAATTAGGTAAGTTGAACCATCATAAGTTTTGGGTCTGTCTGTACAATATACATTTAAGAGCTTTTAAATAAATCAGATAATTACTCAAACACATAGTAACAAACTATGATTATAATATAAAACAAAGTGCCCTTGCTAGGTAGTAGTTAGCAATGAGCAGTGAAATGTAAACCAATAACAGAGCAGGGACACAGAGTTTCTTTGAAATCACCTTTAGTGAACAATCAAGTAACTTGTTGAACAACAATAGGTGTACTAACTCTGAAAATAAACAGGTGGAAACAAAGGGAGCCAATTAAGAAATGTGACAAGAAAGAAAGATCAATGAGGCTAACTCTTGACAAGGTCTACTGAGGTCATTGTAAAGTTAGGATTTATGGCCATGGGTTTCTCAGTGTATTTCAGAAGGGAAATTTCATTAATAGCACAGGCATGCTAAGATGAATGTTGCCTGGTCACTGACCCAAGCACTTGCTTTGACATAATATTGACTTCAGCATGAACCCTCCTGGAATAGGATGGTCAACAAGACAGTTCCATAGAGGACCAACTAGGGTCAAATACTCTTCTGCCCCATGTGAAGGAGGAGATAAACACCTGATTGGTAAAGACTGTGAAAGATGGATCCCAGTTCTTCCTGTAAGTGAAAAAACAGTAATAAATTTGGAAGCAGCATTGTTTCCTTGTTATCCTCTGCTCAAAGATGACCTACTCTCTTTTTTGAGAGTAACCTCTGTTTGACCCTTATATTGCTTTCACTTATAATGAAGTTTTCCTGCTTGGTTTCATATCTAACTTTAAATTTTCTTTCATTGGAACACAGAACTGAAGTTTGTAGCTTCAGCTCCCCACTCTCCTGTGATACCATGTAGTATGAAAGAAAAGGACGGAAGATAACTTCTTTGGTGGGCTCTCAGAATATGCCCTTGAGTGGAAATGATGAAGTAAAGGTAAATATTATTGAGTGGGAGGGTACAAGGGGCATACATTGAAACTTGGGAAACAGTAGATGTCAGTTCATGACTATCTTGATAGCCATGGACATCGTTGGATTTTTCCCAAAATATTAGAATCCATCTAGAGACTTTGAGCAGGAAAATTGCATGTTCCAGTAATAGCTTCACTGTTACTTCTAGTTGCAGTATGAATTTAATGGGAGCCACAGTGAAGGAAGGGAAGAGCCTCCTCAGGACGGCACAATTTACCCATATCTGAGATGATGGCTGCTTTTACTATTTACTAGCAGTATTGTCAGAGAGAAGTGGGTGAAATCAGGAGATAATTTCTGATGGGATCTCAGCTGGGTTAGTTCTAGAAGAGAGAAAATCATGAAGATGACTTTTGACTTTCTAGCTGGAGCAGGCACATGTTCTTTTTTTTGCCAATTATGGTAGTTGAGAAAAAACGAAGGAAAGGCAGCTTGCAGCAGGGGAAGTTGAAGATTAATCACTGTTATTTCTCAATAATAGTGAGACTTTCATTTTAGTTTTTTTTGTTTTGTTTTTTTTAAGTTGTTATATCTCTTTAATGTGAAATAGTTTGTCATTCTTTGCCTTTAATAACCTTGACATTTTTTTTAATTTTTTATTGTTGGCTGTTCAAAACATTACATAGTTCTTGATATATCATATTTCACACTTTGATTCAAGTGGGTTATGAGCTCCCATTTTTACCCCGTATACAGATTGCAGAATCACATCAGTTACACATCCATTGATTTACACATTGCCATACTAGTGTCTGTTGTATTCTGCTGCCTTTCCTATCCTCTACTATCCCCCCTCCCCTCCCCTCCCCTCCCCTCCCCTCTTCTCTCTCTACCCCCTCTACTGTCATTCATTTCTCCCCCTTGTATTATTTTCCCCTTTCCCTTCACTTCCTCTTGTATGTAATTTTGTGTAACCCTGAGGGTCTCCTTCCATTTCCATGCAATTTCCCTTCTCTCTCACTTTCCCTCCCACCTCTCATCCCAGTTTAATGTTAATCTTCTTCTCATGCTCTTTGTCCCTACTCTGTTCTTAGTTACTCTCCTTATATCAAAGAAGACATTTGGCATTTGTTTTTTAGGGATTGGCCAGCTTCACTTAGCATAATCTGCTCTAATGCCATCCATTTCCCTGCAAATTCATTTTAGAATACAAGAAAATAAGATATAAATATTTAGGAGGTTGCAAGGTACAAGGACTTGAAAGGGAGATCAGATGTGCAATGTTTGAAGTTTAGGGGTTGAAGATGTGTAGTAAGGGACTCAGAATTGAACAGGAAAGACCTGCAAGCTTGTAAGGAAGAGACAGAAAGATTTAAGGAAGAGAAAGGATCTAAGAATCTGAATGCAAATCTGAATGAAAACCAGGGAGGGGTGATTTCATAGAATGAGACATTATTTCTTCTTATCACATATTTTCTTAAAGTCTCAGCAGCTTTTGAAACAGCTACCTACTCTTTCCTGGAGAGGAGAGAAAGGCTTGATAAAGGTAGGAGGAGAAGAGATTAAGCCTACAATTGGAGGGGCTGGTCTCTAGAAGAATGAAGCACTAACTCACAGATAATAGGGAAAATGAATGGGCAAAGTAAAACGAATGGTTGCTAACATATGCAGGAGTGTAGACTTGATGGAAAAACAAATCACGGAATGACATCTGTCTTGCCTGCCAGGCGTCCTTCCTGATTATTTTGGCAATAGCACTTTGAGGAGTGCCACCACTGGGAGTTTAAATGAGCTGCTTGCACTCTCTCTGACATCAAGGGAATGTGACTACATTTTTTATGGTAAGCAAATTATCATACACCCATGGCCATATTCATGATGCACACCTATACATGCAAATGATTTCTTACTGGTTTTCAAGAAAAAAATGTGTGATTTACTCAGCAAAATTAGCAGCAAACTATGGTCAAACTTCCTATTCCAAAACTCAATTACTATTTCTCCTTTTCTGTTAACTTACATTCTATTTCAGTTTCTGCTGTTTCTTGCTACCATAGTCCAAAATCTGGACAGAACATCCATTGCTCTCAGGACTCTCTGATCTTTCCCCCAGAGTCAAAGGTTCACTGAGTGACAATCTCACTTAGCCCCTTAGTCTATGAAGTCCCAGAAGGCAGCACCCTCAAGAATCCAACAATAAATTAATCCACAGGAAAGCAATAACAGGCCTGTCTGTCAGAGTTTTTCCTATGTTAACTGCAGTCTTAAAAGTTCTTAATTGGGTTCTGAGATTCAAGGTCTCTGACTGTTCATTGCTAGACAAACTTATTAAAACCTTTATCTGTTATAATTAATACCAGATCACACTGTCTTCTACTCACTACTTGATGTAAATAAGCACAGTGAGTTGAATTCAATATTATCAATGTATACAAAAAAATTGTTAAATATGCCTTTTTCCACAAATCCATCTTTTAACATTCACAACAATGTATGGAAAAGGTCTTACTATCATTCCCTTTTACAGATTAGCAAATGAGGTGTTAAAAATTAGGTAACTTGCCCTGTCATGTACCTATTAAGTCAGTCAATTAATTTTGAAATTATTCAGGTCCTGATATGGTAAATTGAATAGTGTTCAAAAAAAAAAAAAGAGTGGTTATAAGTTCAATTCACCCCAGGACAATAACCAGATACATTGGTATATGTTCAGATATTCAAGTATCAGTTTTAAGTACTTGTACATTGAAGATAAAATGATATAGCAGCTAAATTTAGTGAAGCATGGATTTTAACCATAAAACAATCCTTTAGCAGGTACAATTGAAAAAAGAAAAAGAAAAAAAAACTGCTTCTCCAATTATTGACAGCCACCAGGAGGGTGCTTACATTTGAATTACAGCATGTCAGTTTTATTTTCTAAGTTGCAGGAAAAGTGCAGATTTTAATTAAGTTTAAAGTGTCCACCAGGAACAATAATATTATATGAGACATGGCCAATTGCATGTTAAGAAACATGGCATTTAGCCACTGTAGCCATTTTTATAGCTACTAGAGAAAAAAAAAAGAGTGAAAAGCAATATGATCTAATGTATCTCTCATTCAGCAATGAATTATTGTCATTTTTGCATATGTATTTAAATTATAATGGAGAGAGTAGGCTGTATACAGATTACAAGCATGATTAGATTAAGTAAATAATAGTATTATATAAGTAATAATGAGGATTATTGATTATTATTTTACTTAAAGCAAATATGAAAACATATTTGTTAGCACAAATTTTGCATAGTTCTCTTTAATGTGTGTGTTCTGAGTTCTATTCATATATTAAGGTAATAAGTATTGAAAATTAGGTATGTGCTGGGATTTAGGATACCAGAGTTGAAGAATGTAGGGTCTCCTGACTTCAGATGGAGGAATAAAATATTTTCTTTTTCTAAGTAAACTCTGAAGGACATTACAAACATGATTTAGAATACAACAACTAGGCCAGTTGAGACAGGGACCCTTAATTATCATTTACTGGTTTTCCCCTCTAGTCATTTATTCTTTCAGCTATTTGTTTATTGATTCCACCAAGAAATAATTACAGTAACAAATAGGAACCAGGTACTTTCTTTTCCCTGAATTATGTTAGTTTTCTTAAGGGAAATCAGACATGTAACACAAAAATTTAAATCTAGGGAGATAATTTTAACTTTGCCTTTTAAAATCAAAGGAGACATAAGAGGCAACACTTGATCCAAGTATTAAATGAGTAGGAGTACAACACTCAGCAGAGAATTTCAGGAAGTCTCCCACATGGTTCAATTTACTTCAGCATATATCAATTGAATGACTTCATTGCATAAATATTTTGGGGATATTATTATCAGGGAATACAAAGAAACAAACAGTACTTACGTTTTAGAAATGCAGTCTATAACATTAATCAAGCAAGTAAACAAGTAAGTGAAAATCCTGTGAAATATTAAAAAAGGAAGAATTAATTATTCAAGTGGCTGGACTAACAGAAGGTGATGATGAATATGGGTTTCCCTTACAGTGGGGGGAGGACATCCAAGAAGGAAAGTCACCCAGACTGGAAATATAGGGTAGTGTGAGATGACAAAGTATTCTAACCTGCTGGAGGACCATGTTCAAGGGAAAGAGCAAAAGACAAGAGTGTAATAGAATCTTGAATAACTTACTAAGAAGCCCTGAATCATTGGCCAGATTATCAGGAGCCTCTAAATTGAATATACTCTGCAAGGAACTGGGCATAAGATAATGCATAGCAATGCCTGAAGAAAAATGTTTGTCTTCTGATCATATTTGTTTCATCTTATTTTCTTCTTTTGGGTATATTTTATAATTTCTGAAACATGATAAGTCATGTATATAATTTATAAAGAAAAGAATACAAATACCTTGAAGGGAATTGAAGCTGATGGTTGTAGATGATGGGGGTTCATACAAAGAGAGAAAGTGATAAAGACAAACATTTGCTTTGGAAGAAAACACATAGTTAAGACAGCCATAGGAAGGCTAGTTAGCAAACTGGTAGACTCAGAAGAACTAGTAGGGGTGTGAACTAATTTGGATTTATTAGAATTGGAGATAGACTTTAAAGCATTATATTCAAGAAATGATCAAGGATGCAAGTAACAGTCTTGATTGACTAGATAACCAGCTCATTCTCTGGCCACTTGTCAGGCCCTGGACGCTCTGGGCCACAAAGAGCGCTGCATTCAATCCTCTTAGTGATGAGCAGGTTACGATTTTTCATATAAAAATTAGGTTTAAAGAAGTTAAAAATTTCATCAAAAGGTACATAGCTGGAAAGAGGCAATTCTTGACTTAAAACAAGGTTAATAAGACACTAGAGCTATAAGTTAATAAAACTCCAGAGTCAAGCAGTTAATCACTTGCCTCTGAAGGCAGAAAAGTCAGGAAGGAAAAGGAAAGCAGGAAATTGATGCAGAAGACAGGGGTTAGTATGAGAAAGTAAATTTTTCTAAGGATTTTCATCTATGTCTTGAATGGTGTTGAGAAGTCATGAAATACATTGTCCAGGAGATAAATATTTAAACTCATCACCTAGTGATTCCAAACATAGACCAGAAAAGTTCAAAGTTCTACAAGTTAAGGGTACATTACTAAGAATTATGATTCTTATACTTATTTGTATCATGTAGAACCATGAAACAGTCACAAACTTAGATTTGATAATGAAGCAGCAGTTGAAAAATATGTATTTTGAAACACAATGCCAAAAAAAATAGACAACAAAAGTCCAATTATATAATAATTTCCAGTTTGGGAAGAACTTTAATATTTGATTGTAAGTATGATTTAATGAAAATATATCACAGTTTGCTAAATTAGTTCAATGTCATTTTCAAGAAAAAAAATGCTACAACTTTCAACAAAACTAAACAGAATAATGGAATTATTTCTATTTACTTATAACTCAAGGTTTTTTTCTTTAGTATTATCAAAAAATTAGAGAGATTCCGAAGTTAAAAAGACCACCCTAACAAACTTGGCAATCATCTTTTTCTTTGCTTAAGAAGGTATAATTTTCAAGTTGGGTGAAACTCTTGGGATGCTACCAGTGGCATTTTGATAGAAGAGGGAGTTAATGCTATTGAGGGACCTCAAAATCACCTTCCTCCTGATTATCTTGGGGTTTTAGAGCTCTTGGATATTTCTATGTTTCTTAAAGGGGATGACTGCTGGTGGTCAGAGATATGCAGATGTGGCAATCCTGAAGGACTCAAATGACACTCAAGGGAAGCAAACAAGATAGTTTTCTTTAAAAATGGTTTGTGGTTTTTTAAGAGATTTTAGGAAACATTCCACAGTATTGATTGAGGTAAAGGAATAGATATGCAAAATACCAGATACCATGAAAAAGGAAGTTAAAAAAATAAACCTATTTAATATTAGAGACAATTAGCAATTACAGCAAATTCTGACAAATAATGCAACCACAAATGCACACATACACAGAGTCACACACAAACTGCCCGCATGGTGTGCACATTATTGTTCAGTTATTCTAGAGCTAAAAGTAGAGAGAATTTAAGGAATCCTGTTTCACCCAATGATATGTTTATCCCAGAGGATGGAGATTATAGAGGATAAGAAAGCTCGTTATAGTTCTTATTTCACAGATATGAAAGGCAAAATTGAATTTCTTTAAGCACAATGTGGGCATATTGTAACATAATAGTAATAATATTCTTACCTACATTTCTTATTTGTGGTTAGTTAATGCTCGTTAGTTAAAATCATACACTCTAAAATGCTTTCTTCCCTTTGAAGCAACAGATTTCATTTATTCCTGGCAAATCATCAATTTGTATCCCTCTTGAAACCCATTCTTAATATTTTACTTGATTAAATATTAAGTAATTTGAAAATTGTGCTAAACTCACCAATAGTGACACCTATTGGTGGGATGTAATTATAAAACGGATATTTTTTAACCTACAAATAAAAATAGTTAACTTTATTCATAAATTAGAATTATTGTTAAAATTTTGATGTCTATTGTGTCATCATAAGGGTTGGAATATTGTTAATTCTCAGAATAAATATGCCAAAATGATCCAATTCTATTAATTTCGATATAGTTTTAAGCTTTAGTTGTATCACCATAGCTAATGTTTCTTTTCTATCTCATGGGAGGACGTTATTTGTACGATTCATATCAGCTGTGTTTTGGCAGATTCCGCACCTCTTCCCCAGTTTTTCCTGGGGATGAGTGATTTCTAAATGCAATTAGATTATTGCCTTATTTACTCATTCATTGTAAATGAATGGAAAGAAACGTTTCCTAGTGAGAAAATGCCTACAAATAAGAAACTCTTCATTTACTTCCAATATCAAAGATAAATAGGTATATGATATTGGTTGTGTTAAACTTTAAAACACAAACTACTGTAAAACATACTGTATAGATTACTTAAATTGCTATAATGTGCCACAATCAAGCTCGAACTTCAAAATGTAACTATGGTATATATAGTAGATTTTTGACATACACATATTGTTATTTATGTTTTGCTTTGTTTTAGGAGCCTCTGGTGAGAACTTAATGAAACAAATATGTGCAGTTATATTAATTGCTTTAATTAGTTCCTCACCTGTATTTTTAATTACATTTGCAAGGAAAAACAACACAGAGTCAGATACAGTCACACAAACTTTGTAAATATATCTTTTACTACTCATTTATTAGCTGAAATAGATTTAAGCGTCTTTATCAAAGAGAAATTAAAAGACACTTCCTAGGGCCAATAACAGAATAGTTAAGAAGTGATGAATTAAGCAAGATCAGTAAAAGATTTTCTATGAGATTGGTGGTCACAATATTGTACATGCCTGCATCCCAGACACTACACTCATTTCTTCCCTGGTTCATTCAGTCTTGCTTCAAAATGTTATTTGCTTAGTGAGGGTATCTCAAAAAACTGGCCATTGTATCTGGTAAGAATGCATTCCTCTATATAACTGCTTTCTCACATGCAATTTTTCAGAATATATTTTGCAGTATATCCAGTCAGATGCTATGCAATAGTTTTTCAAAATATAGGTTAGTACTTAATTTTAATACTTAGGCAGAAAAATATTCTGATTGGAATAGTTGAGTAGAAATATACCATAATAATTTGGAGGAGTTCTCAGGATCTTTATTGAAGGAACAGTGACATTACTATTAAGTACAGAATCAACACCATCAGATAGGGATTTACACATAAAGTATCCAAAATTGCTCTGGGAAAAAATGTTTTAACAACAACAACACATAAATTGTGCACAGCATACTTCTGGTTTAAATTTTTAATTTTTCCCCTCAGAACAGCTTCTAATAGGGCCTAATATGATGTCTCTCATCCTAGGCTACCATTTCTAGTCCAGTTTGGTCTGAACTGGTAAGACCCTGACAATCAAGATAATCCTTGATAATTTTTGAGAAAATATTACATATTTTTTACATGTTAAGGGTGACTGCAGAGGATTTTTTTCATCCCGCTTCTATGGAGGCTTTGCCTTTTTCAAACAACCTGCCTTACTGTTGAACATTATCAATTCAAGTTTCTTTGGATAAAAGACACAGAAAATGCCTTTTCCTAACTTAAAGCTAACAATTTTTTCCCAAAGTCAAAAGAAAAATATGAAAGATATTCTATCGCTGTTATTTCTGAATTGGTTGGGAGAAAAATCAGATCCCAAATAAACCACAACACACACACATACACACACACACCAAAAATATTTTTTTTTCTGAAATTATATGCTACCCTGCCTATAAGTAGAAATCTTATCCCTACTATATTCTAACCATATACAGATTGTTTCTAGGGTATTGTTGATAGTGTTGATACTCCTGAGAGCTGAATAACTATGTTCAGCAGCCTTAGAAGTGAGAATAACAAGAATAATTTCCCATTATGCCGTGCAAAAAAAAGGAAATAAATTGTTTAAGTATGAGAAATAAGACAGATATTTTGTATTTCATAGCTAACGTTTGTATAGTACTATGATTGCCTATGCTCTAGGCAGGATAGTGGACCCTTCTTCCTCTAACTACATCTTGAGTGGCTCAAATGCTCTCAGATGTAAATCTTTCTCCATAATTCTAAACTCTACAATTTCAGCTAGCTTCCTTTTTTCATTTCAAATCATGTATTTCTTCATTCTTAAATATCTTCTATAGTCTATATATCTGACTACCTGTTCATGTTACAAGTATGAAAACAAACCCAGTAAGTACTGATATAAGGCTACAATGAAATCAGAATTCAGGGACATAAATAAATGAAAATATGTCAGTTTGATCTCAGTAATAATGGCTTTGTCTTATTTAACTTTATTTAGGCAACACATAGATAGTGTTCTCTATCCTATTAGTTATTTGAAAAATTAGTTATTTAATAAATCAGTTATTTAATAAACTTAATAAATTATTAGTTACTTAATAAATTAGTTATTTATAGTTAATTAAAAATACATGGTCATGACTGCTGAAATAGAGATACATATTCAACACTATTAGAGCACTGAAAAAGAACCAATCAATTGCCTAGGGTTCCAGGATAGTTTTCACATTTGAACTGAAAGGTGAAGAGAAGTGTAAAACAACTATGCTAGACATGGGGGAAATAATGAGACACTTGTTTTAGAAGACAGGTGTGTCCTAAAATGCTCAATCAAATGACACCTGAAGGCACAAATTTTAACTTTTGTAAGAAACATGTTGTTTATCAGATAGCATGAGGAGCTTCTTGGCCTTCTTG
Source organism: Marmota monax (assembly GCF_021218885.2). Taxonomy (NCBI): domain Eukaryota; kingdom Metazoa; phylum Chordata; class Mammalia; order Rodentia; family Sciuridae; genus Marmota; species Marmota monax. The sequence continues at coordinate 915,996 of NW_026692997.1, read as the reverse complement.
GTAAGTCAATTCACAACCTAAACATTTCATCTAGATGATGTAGTGGTCTCTGATACATAATGAATAATTAGGTTTTTGATGCAGTACACAGAGGGTGAGAGAAAATTGAGTGGAGATGCTCAAAATAAACCACTATTTATTATTTTGCAGTGAATTCAATACAAAAATCAATGAACAAATTCACCTGTGGCTTGACATTTTTAAAAGTTTACATACTTTTTTAAAGAGAGAGAGAGAAAATTTTTTAATATTTATTTTTTAGTTTTCGGTGGACACAACATCTTTATTTTATTTGTATGTGGTGCCAAGGCGAGCATGCTACTGCTGAGCCACATACCCAGCCCAAAAGTTTATATTTTTAAAATGTTTATTATGTATGTATTCTTATCCAGTTTAACACACATGTCAAACTATATTTCAGGCCCTTATGATTTCTAAAAGTTGAAAAGAAGTAACAATGGCCTTACAAAGTAAGCTTCATAAATAGGATTTATAGCTTAGGGTCACAAGTTTTTGGCTAATAAGGACAGATTTCTTTTTATGCTAGTTGTACATTCTAACTTGCAGAGTAAAAACATGCCTTAGTAACAAAATTTAATAAAATGTATAATTCATATGTTTAAAAAACTCTTTAACACAAATTTGTAGATGCTTAATTTTACCAGCTCTAGACAATTAAAGGAGAGTGCATAAAAAAATAAGATGTATCTGTTAAGAAAATTTCAAACAGAAGCAAAACATGGGGAAATGAAGATTGAGAAATTCATGATTAAAATGGCTTAGAGGTTCCCATTGCATTTAGTAGGAGATAAAAGTAAAATTCACAGCAGTTGATTCTTGAATACATATCATACTAAAACCTACAGAAGTCAACTAGTCGGGAAGTCACATCTCTCATGGCACAAGGATCACTCAATGCAATTTAAACTCAGCCATCTTGTTGGGATGGTAGTTTCATAAACTTCAAACGTTGAAATTATGTAAATTATGTAACTGGTAGCTAAACCTGTGGGATTCTCATTTCTAAACAATTTTAGCATTGTGTAGACTGATTTAGGGTAATTGTTATGTTCCATAGGGTTGCACAAAATTCCCTAGTTGAGCTGAAGGGTAACACTAGGGAGTGAATGGGCAGGATGGTGGTGGATCCAGGATGATACCTTGTATATGATGAGACAATGCAGGCAGCTGCCAGGGAAAGTACTCAAGAAATGATACTCTTCCTTTATTTTATTTGTTTCTTAGTTTATTCATATACCATTTTTCCCAGAAAAAAAAAGAAGAAAACTAAAATAGCTTGAGAATATGCATTTGTATCTGCAGGATTATGAAAAGATGAAAAATGAGAACACTAGAATATTTAATGAGAATTAAAAGTTGGGATCAGGGAGATTAATGTGGAGTCTCTGTGCAAATTGTGGCATAAATTTGTGAGTTTTTTGCAGCAAGTGCAAAGGAGAATATGTTTACTTATATGGCTGAACATTTTTCATATCTTAATGTTATTTGTATCAGAAGTAGTCCGAGCATTCCTAACACTAGCCCTTAAGATACATATTTATCATATAAGCAAGACTGTGAAATGTAGTGAAGTTCCTCAAATCCTGTTTCATGAAAAGGGAAGTTACATGAGGAATAAAGGTGAAGTATCACATGGTGGCTTACCTACCTAAGTTTTCTGGTTCTACATCCGAGAGAGCACCATTTAAAACAGTTGATCAGCAATTCAGTAGTGCATATTTTAGGAATGTACCCAGGTCATTACAAATGTGGTTCATACATATGTAGTTAATAATGGGAAATATGCTTTGTCGCTGAATTTTTGCATTAACTAAAAATCTGCAGCTGTGGAAAAATAAGCTGAGTTTTGATTCAACCTCAATTATAAAACTATCAGAGTCACACTCAAATAAATGCACATAGAAGTATTCTTGATAGTACTTCAAAAGATTAGCAATATTAACTTTTTTGTGAATTGTGTACATCCATATATCTTCTATTAAAAATATAAAAATTTTGCCATTCAAATATTTATATGGTTATCTCTGCATTCATTCACTCATTCGTTTAATAAATATTTATGAGAGCAACTACATACCGGGCACTATTTCAAGTGCTTGAGGTATAGCCATGGACAAAACAGGTAAAGATCCCTACTTCCATGGATATTGCATTCTAGCAAGTAGATCATCAATAAACAACAAATAAAAATTATGAGTTAAAGATTTTTCATAAATACTCTTGGAAAACAGAAATAAAGCATGATTAGGAGCAGGGCTGCAACATTAAATAGAGTAATTACAGCAAGTCTCACACTGAGGAGATGGAGCACAGAGTGGAGGACAGACAGTAAGAGGGTGTATTCTGGTAAATGTCATGCAATGCACAGTAAACAAGGTGATATGGCTCTCAGGTAAACATGCTTGTAATACAGGCCATGTTTCTAGAGTTGAGTCTAACAAGGAGTAATAAGTCTCACACATTGCCTAGGACACATTTATTCTATATATATATATATAAATGTACTATCTATCTATTTATCTATATCCAATTTAAGTAAGAATTACAACTTGTCACCAGATAGATATGTTTCTAAGAACACTAATAGCTCTTATGACCTCTAAAAACTAGTGTTTGGGAAATAGGTAGATATGAACTAAACATATATATCCTTACACCTTTATAAGATACCCCCAATAACTTTTAATTTAAAAGGTACGTGGCAAAAAAAAACAAACTTACATGGTTTAGTCATAAAGTTAAATAAAATGAGCAATAAAAATTAAAATTTCTGGTGTAATGACAATTCAAACTAAATTATATCCTATAAAGTTTGCAAAAAAGTGATTTCATAAGAAATATAATTAGTATTTAGAGGAATTATCATTATAATTTTGAAGTAGGCTTATACTTGTGTAAAGATGGCACATGATTGGCTTTTTATTCTGCCATCTTTGCTCTTGTTATTACATATACTTTCCTATCACTTTATCTTTCAATGCAATTCATAAAACCTTCTATTCAAGAGTAATCAAAATTAAAATCAACAGTGTTCCAAAAATGCATTCCAGTGTATTGTTTACAGCATCCTAAGGTTGGTGATGTATGTCTTCCTAAATATGCCACTGGGTAAATGGAACTGTTCCCTCTACAGCTGCACCTGGCTAACAGGAGTAAGCAGAGGTTAAGATCTACCCTGTACTCAGCAAGGATACAAAACATTTATCTGTCAAAAAACTTGTATGCATAATATATAAAGAACTGAATGATTCACTAATAAAACTACACAGAATCATCAAAGTATCTAAAATATCAAAGTATCTTTAATGAGACACTACATAAAAAAACAATGTATAGGGCTGGGGCACAGTGGCAGAGCACTTGCTTAGTATGTAGGAGGCACTGGGTTCAGTCCTTAGCATTGCATAAAAAAAATAGATAAAATAAAATAGTATTTTTTTAAAAAAGACTTTAAAAAGAGAGATGGACAGCAAGTAAGCAAAAGAAAATATGTTCAACATCATTGTCCTTTAGTAAAATAATTAAAATTATAACTAGATATCACTACATTCATATAAAAATGTCAAAAAATTTAGAAACAAAACAATAGTGTCAGCAACATGACTACAAAATTCTGGCAAGGAAGCAGAGCAACTGAAACACTATCTCGAATATGCTGATGGGCCTGCAAAGTGGTACAACCACTTCAAAAGACTTCTTGGTGTTTTCGTATAAAGTCAAACATATACTTACTATAAGATCCAGCTCTTTTTTTTTTAAAGAGAGAGAGAATTTTTAATATTTATTTTTTAGTTTTCGGCGGACACAACATCTTTGGTGTATGTGGTGCTGAGGATCGAACCCAGGCTGCACACATGCCAGGAGAGTGCACTACCGCTTGAGCCACATCCCCAGCCCAAGATCCAGCTCTTAAAATGTAAAAAGGAAAGTATATGTCTATACAATTGTTTATAGAGACATTACATATTACAGCCCCAAATTGGAAATAACCAAATACCCATTAACTGATAAATGCACAGTTAATTATATTTTATACTATAGAAAACTATTGAGCACTATAAAGAAACACATAGCTTACACATGCATCAAGCCACACATTTTTGAAACATGCATCAAGCTTGACGAAAGAAGCCAGATGCAAGATTTCACACTATATGAGTCATTCCAATGACATTCTACCAAAAGGCAAAACTATAGAAATATAAATCTCCTCAATGGTTATTATGGACTGAGGATAGGGAAAAAGATATGATCATAAAAGTTATAAAAGGAAACAATTTAATGTGATGGAAACATTTATATTCTATATCTACACTCAGGTAGTTTTCTACATACATTTGTCCCAAATGGCCAAACTACACAACCTAAAAAGGGCAGATTATGTTGTCAGCAATTTATAACTAAACAACCACAGTTAAAAAACAACATCCCTTCTTTCAAAAAAAAAAAAAAAAGTCATATAGTTTCTATTATGTATGATAAAAATGTGCTGAAAAAGAAATTTTAAAAGACCTCAAATATTGGAATGATGGAGTTGAATAGTTTAAAATTATTAATTATGAATTCTCCTCAAACTGATCATGAGATCAAATACAATCTATCAAAATCTCAAACTCATTTTTTATTTTGTTTTTCCAGTGTGTATGGGAATAGAGTGAAGAGATTGACAAGCTGGTTTTTAAACTTATAAGGAAATGGGAAATGTAAAGATACTTAGAAGACACTGGAAATAATGAAGAACAACAGTGGAGTATGTACATTTACAAATATTAAGAATTACAAATCTATTGGATCTAATCAATGTGGCATTTATGCTAGGATAAATAGACTACATTTGTAGAATTGAGAATCAGGAAAAAATCTATACATATACAAAATAGATGACTGCAAAATAATGCAAATAGTTAGAAAATGATGGCCGTTCCAATTAATATTACTGGCTTAATGGAGATATACTTATGGGGAAAAATATCTTTGTCATTATCTCACACCATACAACAAGTAATTTCAAGGTGTCTTATAGTTCTAATGTGAAAGTTGAAACAATAAGGTCTCATAAGAAAGCACAGGAAAATAGCTTCATATATATGTAGATGTTCCTTCAACATGATACAATAAGCATGAACAGTAAACATATTGATAATAACAACATAAAATCTATAGAGTTCTATCCAATAAAATGCCTCATTAAGAGAATGCAGTGATGAGTTCACAGTTCTGAGCCACATACTCAGAAGATTTGCAACATATATTCTGCAAAATCTCAAATCAAATATATCTGCAAATCATGAAGAAAAATGCAAATAAATTAACTAATAATTAATTAATTAAACTAATACAAACTAAGGCCCAATAGGGTATAAAATGTTATTCAACACCATTAATCATTAACAATATGCAAAGTCTAACCCTAAAATGACAAAACAAACTGAATAACCTGGACTAATTTAGAAACTCTTCAGTAAGCATTAGCAATGATACAGAGCAACTGGAGTTTTCATAACTTACTGATGAAAACTTTAAGGTATTTCATACCCCATTGATACTAATAATAGGAGAACCATAGCATCAAGAGAAGTAAAAATGGGACAATTTTCTTGCACAGAGATGAAAAACAAAAGTATTAGTGTAAGGATTCATTAAAATGCCTGACACAATTATCTGGTAACAACTCATGTAAATAAGAGTGATCAAAAATATTTCTAAACGTTACATGCACACTGATTTGGCGTTTTTCAAATACATGAATATACATAGGGGTAACTATATACTTTCATACTTATATTAATTCTTGTTAAGTATAATACTCATAATATGTATTAAGTATAGGTATTATAATACTTAAAAAGCATATGCAAGTACATATAAAATGTATGTAAGTATTATGCTTATAAAATATATATGATTTATATATTTATATTTATACTTTTATATAAGTCATGTATATTTTTAGTAGTTCATCTGTAAAACAAAGTCTTCAATTATGTAAGCTTACTAAAACCTAATAAAATCATTCTGCTACTGCTGCCTCTGGCAATAATTTCAAATACTCTGACTCTGTAGAGTTAGAAATGGCCATGCGTTATTCACCTAAGAAATAAAGGAATTGTTTCAACAGTTTGTTAATCGTGTGAAAGTTCTACTGAGCTATGTTTAAAATCCCAGGATAGTGATCAGTTTATCTTTGTGTAATATATTCTTGAAGCATAGCTAAAGGCAAGTTAGTATTTTATTCTTATGAGGATCTAAACATTATACATCAAATGATTGGTAGGCAGGTACTTTATTCTGACAAATAGATCTCAAGAAAAAAAAAAAAAAAAAACAGAAGTGTGATTAGAGGAAATTCCAAGCTAGATGGCCATAATTATAACAACTAAAAAATGATCACTCATCAAAATGACCTTCACTTAATCTATGTGAGGAAAAACACTCACTATGTTATATTTTCTAAACTTTCCTTGCCCTGCTTTTATAAACTGTATCCATTACAAATATAGTCATAGAACCAACTTCTTGTATCTCACAGAAAGAAAAAATCTCTTTGAATCATGTCCCTAAAAAAAGTAAAGGTTTCAATCATTTGTGCATCACATGATAACTGATAGCTGTACTTCACTTTCTAAAAATGTTTGCTAAATTCAATACTTAGCAAGAGCATTCTCAACCTACTTACCCTTCTGCAATGCAAGGCAAGGAATCAACATTATATGATAAATCAAAGTGAAACTAGCATCTTTGTACCATTCCCAAGGTATCATATCAAACTAATATTTTTTTACATCAAAGGGATTATAATTTGCCAACTATATCCTTCTACATCTTGATGGACAAGGACAGAGTTTAAAATCACACTTAGAGATTAACATCTAATATAGACTGAAAAATAACATATGGATATTATCTGAGCTTCAGGTAGAGGCCAGTGAAAGGTGAATTTGCTTATTCAGCATTTCTGTTGTGAAATCATCTATGAAGTAATGGCAAAAGTGACCAGAAAATTGAGAGGCAAATGCTAATAAAATGGACAAAATTGAAGAATTTCATGGTACATAGACAAGAATGTCTACTGTGAATAATATAAACAATTAATCATTAATAAGAAAAATGTACAGAATATATCACTCCTAGGTCTTTCATTTGAAATGCTTAAAGCCTTAATATTCCTGTGACAAATAAGAGACTACCACAGGTAATTTGGGGTTTGAGAGACAGAAATACTCTGTGCATCAAAAGTAATTTTGCAATGCAATTCTAGTTGTTATTTATCGAATAACTTAAGGTAAAAAAAGTAATTCTGCTTCCATAGCTCACATATAACAATTTATGCAACAAGAACAACTTTTTATTTAGAAAGCACTTAATGCTCATATTTTTTGTTTTTTATTGTGAGCTCCTTACCCTCTTTAGGTTAAGGCAATAAGTTCTTTTTTTTCTCCTATTTTATAGATTTATCTGTTTCATAAGCTGAACTTGAATATTAATAGATCTAGCAATAATTGTTGTATACCTTTTTTCAAATAAAATGCCTATTGTGAAATAAAATTAACATGAGATGCCAATTGCATATAACATTGTGAAAATATCTTTAAATGCAATATTTATCTAAGGAAGAAGCAACAGGCACTTAGACTCTTCCGGCTCAAGAGCAATTAATGCACACATTAGGAAGGAAATTTGGCAATATTTGTCTAATAACATAAGATCATATATGTTTCGATTGACTACATTCATATCAACAAAGTATAGTAAGGAAAACATCAAGTTTCACAATACTATATAGAACAGGAATTAATAATTGTGTGTGTGAGTGGGTGTGTGTGTGTCTGTATGTATGTATGTGTCTGTTGTATGTCATTAGAAGAATGTAGTCACCAGGGAGAGGAAAGAGGAGGGAATGGGAAATAAAATTACCAAAGTTATGTTATGTGCATGAATAAATATGTGACAATGAAATCCACTATTATGTATAATTGTAATACACCAATAAAAATTTTTAAAAATGAAGTCAACCTAAATTTCAAGACATTACTTAAATAAGAAATAGTGTACTTTTATACTATGATAAAAAGAAATAACTATAAATTATATGTAACATACTATGTATTATTGTGAAAGTGTTTTGAAATAAAAATTACAAGAGGATACAATTAGAATGGAGAAAATTTGATTTTTCTTCAAAATATTCTCAAAGATACTTGATAAACATCTATGATCATCACATCATTATCATTTCTATCTATATAATAAAAACTCAGAAATTGAGGAAAGAAAACATCTTTCCTATTCTGATTAAGGGTACTTACTAATAACATGAATCATAACTAATGGTGGAATGTTGAAAGCTTTCCTCTGTCATAAGGAAATAAGATAGTGGCCACTTTCACTCTTCCATTCATTCACCATTATATCAGTCATTTTTGCCTGTACAATAAACTAGAAAAAAAATGAGCAACATAAGTAAGAACATCAAAGAAGATTAAATTAAATGAGAGCTGCTCCATGTTTAAAAGACTGATATCTTAAAGACATCAACGCTACCTAAATTGATCAATAGATTTACTTTACCAAATCTCAAAATTAAAACTTTTTTATTGACTTATTTACTTATTTTAATTAGGTATATATGAGAGAATGCATTTTGATTCCTTGTATACAATTGGAGCACAACTTTTCCTTTCTCTGGCTGTACACGATGTAACGTTGTATCATACGTACATCATAGATACACGCAAATTTTGCATGTGGCAAAAATTTGTTCCCAAAATGTAGGCTGTCTCTTCACCTCATACATGTACCTAGGGTAATGATGTCCATATCATTCCACCATCTTTCCTGCCCCCAATCCCCCTCCCCCACACTTCCTCCCCTTTGCACAATCAAATTCCTCCATATTTTCTATGCCCACCCCCATTATGGATCAGCATCCACTTATCAGAGAGAATATTCAGCCTTTGGTTTAGGGGGATTGGCTTACTTTGCTGAGCATAATATTCTCCAACTCCATCCATCCATTTATTCTCCTTTAATGCTAAGTAATATTCTACAATTTCTTTATCTGTTCATCTATTAAAGGGCATTTAGGTTGCTTCCACAGTTTAGCTATTGTGAAAAGAGCTGCTATAAACATTGATGTGGCTCTGTTACTATAGTATGCTGATTTTAAGTCCTTTGAGTATAGACTGAGGGGTGGGATAGCCAAATCAAATGCTGGTTCAATTCCAAGTTTTCTGAGGAATCTTCATGCTGCTTTCCACAGCAATGGATAAGTGTGCCTTTTCCCCTACATCCTTGCCAACACTATTGTTGTTTGTATTCTTGATAGCTGTCATTCTGACTGGAGTGAGATGAAATCTTAGAGTAGTTGTGATTTACATTTCTCTAATTACTAGAGATGTTGAACTTTTATATATACATATGTATATGTATTCATTGATTGTATATCTTCTTCTGAGAAGTGTCTGTTCAGCTCCTTAACCCATTTATTGATTGGATTGTTTGTTTGGTGTTGAGTTCTTTATACATATCCTCCAGATTAGTCTTCTATCTGATGTGCTTGTGGCAAAAATTTGTTCCCAAAATGTAGGCTCTCTCTTCACCTCATTGATTGTAACACATTCTCAGAAAAATAAATAGACAAAAGAAATTAAAGGGATGAAAATAGGAAAAGAAGAACTCAAACTATCATTATTTGCTGATGACATGATTCCATACTTAGAGGATCCTAAAAACTCCACCAGAAAACTTCTAGAATTAATGAATTCAGTAAAGTAGGAGGATATAAAATTAATAACCATAAATCAAATGAATTTCTATACATCAGTGATTAATCCTCTGAAAGAGAAATTAGGAAAACTACCCCATTCACAATAAGCTCACTGAAATACTTGGGGATCAACTTAATAAAAGAGGTGAAAGACCTCTACAATGAAAACTACAGAACACTAAAGGAAGAAATTGAAGAAGACCTTAGAAGATGGAAAGATCTCCCATGCTCTTTGATAGGCAAAATTAATACTGTCAAAATGGCCATACTACCAAAGTGCTATACAGATTCAATGCAATTCCAATTAAAATCCCAGTGACATTCCTTATAGAAATAGAGAAAGCAATCATGAAATTCATTTGAAAAAATAAGAGACCTAGAACAGCCAAAGCAATCCTTAGCAGGAAGAGTGAAGCAGGAGGCACCACAATACAAGACCTTAAACTATACTACAGAGCAATAGTAAAAAAAAAAAAAAAAACAGCATAGTATTGGCACCAAAATAAACTTGTAGACCAACAGTACAGAATAGAGGACACAGAGACTAATCTTCATAATTACAGTTATCTCATACTAGACAAAGGTGCCAAAAACATTCATTGGAGAAAAGATAGCCTCTTCAACAAATGGTGCTGGAAATCCATATGCAGCAAAATGAAACTAAAACCCTATCTCTCACCATGCACAAAACTCAACTCAAAGTGGATCAAAGACCTAGGATTAGACAAGAGACCCTGTACCTAATAAAGGAAAATGTAGGCCCAAATTTTCATCAGGTCGATTTAGACTACGACTTCCTTAACAAGACTCCTAAATCACATATATAGAATATATATAGAATCAAGAATTAATAAATGAGATGGATTCAAACTAAAAAGCTTCTTCTCAGCAAAAGAATTAATCAATGAGGTAAAAGGAGAGCCTACATTTTGGGCATAAATTTTTGCCCTTTGCAAGTCCAACTTTTTTTTTTAGGGAAAATGACAAGAGAATTTTAAAGTATATTAAACATCCCACTGGTAGTGTTGACACAGGCCTATAATTTCAGCAGCTGGGAGGCTGAGGCAGGAGGATAGAGAGGTCAAAGCCAGCCTCAGCAAAAGTGAGGCACTAAGCAATGCAGTGAGACCCTGTCTCTCAATAAAATACAGAATAGGGCTGGGGATGTGGCTCAGTTGTCAAGTGCCCCTGAGTTCAACCCTCAGTGCCAAAGAAAAAAAATCCCAAAATATAAAATATAATCCTGAATAAGGACAAACTAGGAAAACTTACTTGACCAAATATTAAGGTTATTATAATAAAGTTATTTATATAGTGTAATATTATTGCAAAAAATGGCAAATGGAACAACCAATGTCCAGAAAGAAATCCACAAATAGAGATACTTACTCATAAAGAAGGAATACTTACTTAAGGATATGGAAAAAGTAGAAAGGATACTTTTTATAATGAAACAATTGAATAATAAGAGAAAATGCATTTTAATCTTTAAATCACATCTACGGAAACTATTGAAAAAAAATGTGCTTCTAAAAGACAATACAAGCCAGTTGCAGTCGCTCACTCCAGTATCCCCAGGGGCTCAGGCAGCTGAGGCAGAAGAATCAAAAGTTCAAAGCCAGCCTCAGCAATTTAGCAAAGCCTTAAGCAACTTAGTGAGACTCTATCTCAAAATAAATAAAAAAAAAAAAAAAAGAGGCTGAGGATGTGGCTCAGTGGCAAAGTGCTCCTGGGTTCAATCTCCAGTATCAAAAACAAAAAGACAATATGAAAGAATACTTTCAGGATAATGGAAAAATATTTCCTCAACAGGTAATAAAAGCATGAATTATAAATAACTGTTAACTGTTAGAGTACTTTAAAACCACACACTATCTTCCAAAAATAGACACAATTGAATGAAAGACAAAGCGGGAGACTGGAAATGCAGGTAATTATCAAGGCCTGAAAAGGAGAACTTATAGTAAACTCAAAGATGTACAAGAGGGCTGGGGATGTGACTCAAGCGGTAGTGCGCTTGTCTGGCATGCGCGGGGCACTGGGTTCAATCCTCAGCACCACATAAAAATAAAATAAAGATGTTGTGTCCACCGAAAACTAAAAAATAAATATTTTTAAAAAAAAAGATGTACAAGACAACCAAGTAGAAAATGCATAACAAACTTCAACAAGGACTTTTCACAAAAGGGGACATCCTAATATAAAGTATAAATGAATGAAGGGATTCCTTGTAGTTGTAAGTAGGAATAAATTTAAAATGCTATCAGCTACCCTCACCTCAGTTTGCTAGGATGAAAATGCCAATGTCAAGGAAATGATGCAACAAACTGGAACTATCATTGCTAGTGATTAGAATTTAAAATTGTATGAGCATTTTCAAATAATATTTGGTATTATTTTATTAAGTTAAAAAATGCAAATCCCATGGCCTAGAAACTCCATTCCCTAGGATACTATTAAATAAAAATGTTAATACATGGCACCATTATACATTTAAAGCAGTTGTACTTTAATTGCTAAAATGCAGAAATAACCAAATAGTTGATGTATACTAGAATGGATAAATTTTCACTTACATGATGAAATGCTATAGAGCATCGAAAATGTGAAAACTTCTGCTGCATGAAATAGTATGTGTGAATCTTACAAATGTGACATTGAACAAATTAAGTGAAACAAAATATATTGTGTGCCATAGGATTCCTTCTGTGTAAAGTTCAAAGAGGCAAAATCAATGTGTTACATTAGGAATTAGGATGGGGTCACCTTTGTAGATAGGTAAAATAGTGGTCAGGAAAGTTCACCAGGGAGTTTTCTGGGGCTGTTTTTTTTTTTTTTTTTTTTTTTTTTTTTTTTAGTTTATTTATTGCTCTAAATGCAGATGAATAGGCACATTCATTTAATGATGATTCATCAGATGTCTATATTTCAATTTGTAAATTGTAAGAAATAACACTTTAATAAAATAATAAAATATTTTGTTAACATCAAGTTGTTTTCCATGCTTCAGCTAGATATACTTTCATGTTTGTAACCATAGAGTATGAAATATTAATAAATAATATTAATAATAAATATTTAGAGACTGGTGAAATGTTTTGTTCTATATCTATTCCTTTGCAATTAAAACGTCAACTATTATGTGGGCATAATAATATAGCTTTTTTTCAGTCTTCTAACCAAAGTTTGCATTATTCATTTCAGGAAAGTTCTAGTATCAGGGTTTCTCTGAAAATATTGACAGATACAAAGATACTTTATCTGCAATGTGTGTTACAGAGTGTGTGTGTGTGTGTTGTGTGAACAAAATAGTAAGGGTTGTAAATTTAAGATATTGACCTAGTTAAGCCATCCAGTCAGTAAGATCTATTAGCTTACTTGGAATGCTGATAGACGCTTGTTTCTATTAAACAACAACAGCAAAAAAGCAAGTACATGTCTAACCATGACAGCTTTTAATAGAGGGTTTGCAGACATGATATGTTCTCAGTACCCAATGAAGAGTTTTTGGAGGGAGAAGCACACAGATCTTGGCCTGACTAAAAGCAAGCAGAGGATATAGACAAGGAATCTCATTACTTCCCATGAAAAGGAACATTTTTCTACCTACCTATAAAAATATAATTATTTTTAAATACACTCATGTATGCATAATTTTAAGGAAATAATCTAAAAATGTATTCCCAAAGACATCTTGTGTTGGATGTTGTCCATTTGCACACTTGGTTCTATGTATGGTAAAAGTATAGCAAATAGACAAAAGAAAAGTAAGACCTTTTTTTAGATTTCACATATAAGTGAGATAATGAGGTATTTTTCTTTCTGTATTTGGCTTATTTCTCTTGACATAATACCCTCTAAGTGTCTACCCGTGTTGTCAAAGTAGTAGTTCCTTCTTTTCAAACAATGAATAATATTACATTGTATATGCATGTGTGTGTGTGTGTGTGTGTATCACAATGTCTTCATTCACCCATGGATGGAGGTTGTTCTGTACCTTGGCTATTGTGGATAATTCTTGGATAAAGGTGGGAGTACAGACATCTCTAAAAAGTGCTGATCTCATTTTCTTTGTGTATATACCCAGAAGAAGGATTGCTGAGACATATGGTACTTCTATTTTTATTTTTTTGAGAAACTTCCATACTGTTTTTCAAATGGCTGTATCATTTCATTCTATCTCTGTATATGATTTTATATATACATATATATAATGTTGTACACCTTAAATACAAACAATATGAAGGAAAAGAAGGAGAAACAAAAGAAGAAAATTTTAAAAAGACAAACAAGAGCTATGTTAGTTTGCAGCTGGGAAAAAAACTAAATCAGCAGACAGAGGAAAGATTAAACTTAGGTTTTACTGGAGTGGTCTAAGAATCAGCTTCCATGAGAACGAGAGTAACAAGAATCAAACGAGTGATCAGTATTTCTAACTAGGATGTGGACCAATAAGTCTCTTACTGAGTATAAGAGAATCAAGAAACTAATGGGTAAATATAGTATAAATTAAGAAACTGCAGACCTGAGCATTGTTATAAATTATTCCTATCCAGATCTGCTGACTGCTGCCTTAGTTAGTCTGTAGTGGCCCAAGGATTCAGAGTATCTAAAGTATCAGGTGAAAAGTCCTCAAATCCTGGAAAGAAACTAGGTATTTAACACAGTGTTAATCTAGGATTTATGTCTTGGCCTAGAACATGTTAATTTTAGAAAACAATGATTGATTTCATTAATTTCACTTTTCTTAAATTCTTAAAGCAAAAATAACTTGAGACGATATGTGATCTCTACTTCTTTCAATGTTTGGGTCAGTAAGTAGTGTCCAGGTTTAAAAAAAGGAGAGAGATATGTCTGTGTATACTAAGAATTTTACAATTCAATGTGAATATAATAAAAAAGACTTTTCAAAACACTACAATTGATGTAATTCCATCAAGAAGTTGAATTTTTTAATGTGGATTATTACTTTTTGCCAACTGATCATTAGTGAAAAAGCTAGCTATTTGATAAGAAAATGCCATAGTGCCTTCATTTTGATGCCTTTAGGGTATCAAAAATTGGGTTCTTCCTTCTTACATGTGAAATAGTTAAAATTATATCTATAAGATATAAGGTTTTATCAATTTCAAGATATTTTTCCATCACATTCAAATCTATTTTTTACATGACTTGCTTTATTTTGTTCCCCAGTAAACAAGTCACATTTATTCTTAGTAAAGATTTATCATTTCTGAATGTCACTCAGATAGTTAAGTCATAAGCTCAAAGCAGTTTTAAAAATGCAACTAAAGATAGACTGTGACCTTCTAGATGGTGAAAAGACTTATTTGTGAGCCATATGGTCAGCCTCAGGCTGAAGACATTAAGATTGAGGCTGGAGGGAATTCAAACCATGACACTGATTAGCACATATGTCCCCACTTTGGATGCACCAAAAAAACATCAAGAAAATATTTTATGACAACTTGTCTGCTGTCATTAAAGCAATCCATACACAAAGAAAGGAATCATTCTTGGAGATGTCCTTGAGTGAGTTTAGAGCCACAACAATTTTCATGAAATTGAGATACAAATGTAGGCAAGATTTACAGGGCTCAAAAGACCATAGATTCGGGGTTGGGTGGTATTTCTGATTGATTCATTACAAATATACTGAAATTATCACATTTCTTCTCCTTGATATTAATTCTTAATTTGTGAGGTTGTATTCCAAGAGGCAAAAATAAACCGACCTACTAAATCTTGTGCCAAATTCGTGAAACTCATGATAAATTTCTAGTTACTAACTCATGTTGACTATTTAATTAATTAATTTTCAGAGAGTTACTTTTTTTCCAGTGTAAGATGATTTCATAGTCATTTTATCCTCTGATTGTCATATTATAGTTTTTAGGCAGAGTTCATCAAATTCCCCTTTTTAGATTTTGTTTTCTTTTTTCGGGCTGAAAAGCATTCTTATAAAGATGGAGAGTGGCAAATTGATGTGACAGCTTGTAAAATTTCACATTTGCCATTTCTTTTTCCATGATTTAGACTTAGAACCTCAATGCAAATTCTCTAACACTATTACCTAACCTTATCACCCTCAAGCTTGAGACTTTATGGCATTCTCAAATACTGACTGGCAGCATGAAGAATATCAAACACACATCACATTTTCAGGGTTTGAAATAAAAATAAATATGTTTAGAAAGACATCTGTGGTCTCATTTAACAGATCATTTCAAGGTAATAAAATGTTGTCATGATACCCTGAAATTCTTTTTTCATAATCATATTCATAATAATCCATCTTCAAAACCAATATAAAATGATTTTCTCAGCTTATAAAATATTTTTAAATGCACCTTGATTCCTACTTTTTGAGAGTGATTGTTCAACCTTTGGGCAGGTATAGCCTTCATCTGTACAGGTATGAATCTACTCTATTGCCAATACAGCTGAGCAGCTGAACAGTACAACTTACTATTAATGTAATATGATAACATATTAATGATGGTTACTGATTAAGAATATTGAATATAGAAAACATACAGAGTGGGTTTTTTTTTTTTTTTAGGATGGTGGGGATTGAACCCAGGGACTTGCACATGGTAAGCACATATTTTACCACTGAGCTATATCCCCAGCCCCAGAGGTAGGGTGTAACAGAAGTAAGTAACTGCAAAAGACGCATGCTAACTTTGCACATTAAGTGAAAAAGTATGATATAATAAGGAGATAATGTATTAATTTACATATATGAGGAATAACCTATGTCAGATTAGCAAGCTCAGGCAACATCACAGATAACAGGATAAGATGATGAGGACAGATCAAGATTCACTTTCTTCCAATCACAGTAGTGGAACAAGCTAAAAGCATACTGAACTACAAACTAGTCAGGAACAAATGCATGTACTACTCACCATTTTTCTCAAATGGGAGGCTGCTTATGAAATTTTAATGTGAAAAGCTACAAGTAAATAGTAACTAGAGTCAGACCCAGAGGTGACTGGTTCTATCCTAGGAAAAGACATAGGAAGCATTTGAAAACGTGTATGTCGTAGACAAAGAAAGAGGTCTTCAACTTTACCAGAAGAGATTTAACCATGGTTGTATATCGAGGTATCTTTGAATATTTTATAGCTTTTATATTCTCTGCTGACTTAGTCATGGCTATTGTAAATGTAGGCAAATCCACATTGCCTCACTTTTGATTTCTTGGACTCCCCAAAAAGAAAAGACAAAAGTTTTATTGGTGCATTATAATTATACATAGAATTCATTGTGCCATATCCATACATGCACATAACATAATTTGATGGATCTCATTCCCCAGTACCTTCCCTCTCCCTCCCTTCCTTCTCCCTGATCTGCTTGTTCTACTCTTACTGATCTTCCTTCTATTGTTATTATTTTCATTAGTACATTACCTTTATATACATATAAGAGGTTTATCATGGTATATTTCTACTGAGACACAGTATAATTTGGTAGATATTGGTTTTCAGTACTTCCCCATGCCCCCTTTCTTCCTTCAGCCTTGATCCCCTTCCTTTCTACTCGATTGTAGCCTTTCTCTTTCCATGAGATCCCTGTTTTATTCCTTTTTTTCTTTCTTTCTCTCTCTAGTGCCACATATGAAAACATTCAACCCTTGACTTTCTGAATTTGGCTTATTCTGCTTCATATAATGAACTCAAGCTCCACCCATTTTCCTGCAAATGACATAGTTTCATTCTTTTTTGTGGCTGAGCAAAACTCCATTGTGTACATATGCCACCTTTTCTTTATCTATTCCAGACAAGAAAATCTTAAAAGGAAGAAGAATAATAAGTTAATATAGACTGAAGCTAATTTGCCCTCACTCTTTCTCCCCTAATCCCCTAGAGTTCACTTATTAGTTTTACATGGGTTATTCTAATAGGTATAACTCACTTATACTTTATGGAACTCATAATAATCTGTCTCAAAGTTAGTCACACTAAACTAATAAATATTTTAAAATCATAACTGTCCAGGATATCCAGATTTTAAACAAGAAAATGTGCCTTTCATATCAGAGGGAACACTTGACACAAATGGTCCATGAGATAGTCCTCCTGAGAATTTGTAGTTTGGATTTTCAGGTCTCAGTTTAAAATGGTCTCCTGAAGAGAGAAGGTCTCAGAGGCTGTGATGTGGTCATCATTGGTCTTTTCATCATTGGTATTTACATCATTGGTACAAAAAGCCAGCAAATAATTCTCCTTTTCGTTTTGCTAAAATATGAGCGAGTTGAGGAGATAGATTTAAGGAACAAGTAGATGGAAAGTAAAATATCAATTATTATAACACTAAAAATATATATTGGAAAAAAATAACTCCGTTTACTACTACTATTGTATTGTATTGTATCATATTGTAATGTATTTCTGTACATGGTATTAAGAGGTTTTTTACCACTTCATAGTGTAGCACTAAAAAATCAAAATTTTCTCTATGAGCGCATGGAGCCTTTTCATTTTATATAGGCACATTCTGATTTTTTTCAATCCAATTCTCAAAGTTATCAACAAGAGAAGTCATATCCTTCTGTGGAAAAGAAGTAATCAGAAAGAGTGTAGGGGTATTTCCCTAATCATGTGCCTCTCTCAGGGAAGGATATGTCAGAGTAGAGAGTAAGCTGATTCATAGGGAGGAAAGAATGAAAAGAACATACATAAAATGAGAGTCCACCTGGAATTTTCACCCAAAACTGAACTGTTCTTTCCTTCGCAAACTATCTAATCAATCACATCTTTATTTTCATTTTTCTCTTCATCTGAATGTGAAATTTTGGATTTTTAATACTGTTTCATCTTGTGTTCTCTAAACCAATTAGTAACTCTATCAAAACTTTTTAATTAAAGGAAATGTTCCAAACTCCTTTTCCCTTTTTATTGCCAGTATTCTCCATCACTTATAATCAAGCCAGCATCTTTTAGAGTAGTAAAAGAACTCTGGCCCTCTGAGAGTCTCAAAAATCAAGGGTGAGGGGCAGGGGAGTTATTCAATGTATATAATTGAATATATTTTAGAAATGCTGCATGCCTTATTCCATTTTAGAGATTTAGTATCTCATTAGCAGAGATGCCTTCCAATATAGAAATCTCTTTATCTAATTCAATCCAAAATTCCCAGTCTTATTTCACACGGCAAAAGTTTTTAAGAAACTAATAGCTCTTATGACCTCTAAGAGCTAGTGTTCTGTGAAACACACTTTGAGAAATGCTCTCTCAAGATATTTTAATGACTATCTTGTAAGTTTCCTGACTTTGAAGGTACTCATGCAAACAAATCAATTGCTATGACAGAACTGTCATGTTTGAAAGCATTGAATGCATCCATATTGTCTCTTGGACAAAAATATGGTGAAATTAGTCAGGTTAATATTTAAAATCAAGTATAATCTTTACTCAAGTTATCTTTTAGAGTATTCCACTATTTCCTAAAACAAAATTCTTGCTAAAGTTAAAAATATTCTTTCACTCCTACATAAGACAAATAACCTGAGTTGTCTAAACCTCAGTTTCCATAAATTCTGTGCCATCACTAAGACATCACTAAGCCTTTTCTGACCCATACTACTTTATATGAGCTCTGAAACTCATCACATTCTATGCACTTGGCTTTATCCTATCCTGATTTTCCATATCACTGTGTTCTTTGTTGCTCAGTAGGCTCCTCAGAAACAGAATGCAGTGGTTAAGAACCTTGGATCCACAGCTTAGCGAAGATAACTTCATAACTTTGTGAGTGGGGTTTCTCTTTTGAAACTCTCAGAACACTCTGGTACCATGTGAAAACATTCAGAATAGGCTTCTGAAATATGAAAGCCCACCAAAAGCAGAACCGAGTGGTCCCAGCATAGATCCCTCAGATCAGTGATTCCTTAGTCAGCTGTCAGCTGACCAAAGGCACATGAGTGAGTCAAGACAAGTTTAGAAGCAGTACTTGCCATCCGAGTTCAGCCCAGATTCACACCTACAAAACCAGGTTGTTGTAAGCTATTAAGTTTTATGGTGGTTTGTTACAGAAACAAAACTGAATTTATAGGAATCACTCTGTGAATTGATAATTAATGAAACATTATGAAAAACAAGCAGATGTTAAGCCACCTAATTTATGTCCTTTTATACACAAGAAAAATATTACTTGGCTTCTTCTACATGAAATAGTTATTCACTAAATAATAAGTATCATGAACCCGTATATAAAATTGTGTGATTTTTGTCCTGAATACCAGTTAGTTTAGTTATTGTATCAGTAAAAGTTTATTCTTTCAGCAGCTGGGTTTCTTTGTCAGAGTTCTTTGGTTGTGACTTGATTTTTAGCTTACCAATTGATCCTGCCACATCCTGTTCTTCAAAGGAAGTACTCTGTGACATGAAATATACTTTAAACAATGCTCATGCACAAATAACTCTGGTACTTGAAAGCTGTCTAATCAAAGAGGATGATTATGTGTTATAACATTCTACATAGATCTCTGAGGGAAAAAATTATCAGCCTTTTTTCAACTTGTATACTGTCAAGCAATATGAAATTTCTTATACCTATATTATTATTGTCCAGAGCTCTAGAAAATTACATCATTTGTTGACACATACATAAGATACACTTTCATAGTGCTCTTGGTAGCAGGATAGAGCATTATGATATGGGACATAAGGGTGATTGATAATTTTGTTTGTTTTACACAGATGCCCCTGAAACCCTGAGAACTATTTCATTGGAATTGGTGTGGTATTAATGAATGTTCATCAAGAACACTTAACATTTTAGTATATAAATTTTTCTTGAAGTATGTGTATTACAATGAGTGTAGAATCCACATTTGCATTTGTTTAAAATACATACAAATATTGGGAAAATGAATATTTCTATTTCACTGAAGCTTAGACATATTTATCCTTTTCCATTATATATATATATATATATATATATATATATATATATATATAGTGATTTTCTAAAAGTAAACTTTAATCTTATTATTCCATGGATTTAATGAAAGTGTGCCATTTGAGTTTGATGGTAGGTGGAGTTTGTGAAATCCTTCTAAGACTTTCTCTCAGTCTTATGGCTATGTTTGTTATCAGATAGTAGAGGACCAATTCACCAAGGCTATAACAGAAAGGTAAATGAGAAACAACAACAAGGGGAGAATGCTTTTTAGCTTGTGATTAAACATTTGAAAATCCAGTCTACATAGATACCAGAGATCAACTGTAGAATGGATTCCAATTATATAAGTAGTCATGAAGTATGAGGGTATGGTATGTAGCCCAAACAAGTGGATAAATATATCAGAGAGGCAAAAAAGGTTCAAGCTATTCTCAGGTATAGAATATTCAGGCAAGGTAAATCAATGAATATGTATGAGATACTACTGGCAAGATGATGTTATTTAGAGACACGTATTTGTCTATTCTAGAACTCATAATTTAAATCTTGTGCTTCCTTAGGGATAGAATACAGTCTTCAAGTTGCAACCATTATAAGATGATTATAGGATATGTTTCTGAACATTTGGACTCTATTTGGGATACATGAAAATGAGTATGAAATAAAATGCACAAGAATAATTTCCTATTCAGTTCATACATCTTGTGGAAAGCCCACAATACACAGGGGTATTACCTCATTGACTGGCAAAGACCTATTGCAGATAAATCTGTGACAGAACAAGAATGAGTTTAGCATCAGTATTAAACTATTAACACACTCTTACATTTTATAGTTTAGTTACTTTACATACTCAGCCCATCATTTCACTGTATATAATTATTCATATTTAGTCTAGGTTTTTAGGCCTATTCAAGATTTACTATTAAACTCATTGTTATTTGTTGGATCACAAATTGCATATTAACAACTTTTGGCATCAATTTTTTTTTACGTTTATGGAGACCAAGATCTAAATGTAATTGAAGTCATTCTGCTTTCACAAACTGAGAAAATTTCCTCTCACTGTGCCATGGTCATGGTTCTAATTCCAAGGTCTACTATTTCAGTAGGCATTTTTCCCCTGAGTAATGAGAATAGGATCCTTCTCCTTGGGTCACTTGAAACTGGATATTTTACTATGTAACTTGTATGTTTAAAAGGCATATTCTTAAAAAAAAAAAAAAAAAAAAGAATTAAAGAACTAGTTCTCCAGTGGAATTTGAGGTACATGAATCACAATGTTATTTCCTTTTTATTTCTCTGAAGTCTATCTAGACCCCTGATATTCATTGAAGGCACCATAAACATTTGTGGAATAAGAAAATTATGAATAAATTAATCATAAGGCTATCTCTGATTACTCACTTTTGGTAACACTGCCAACATCAAAATAAAGGAGAAGAACTATGACATATTAAGAAATATTATATATATATATATATATATATATATATATATGCAGAATTTCTAAAACTTTGTAATTTCCTGAATTGTAGGAGTAACTGTCACAGAGTTCCTAAATTCCTTGTAATCACTTGAGAAGTGAATATTATGTTCTGAGGCAACTGTCACTGGTCTCCTGGATAAAGGCTGGTTACCAGAAAGGCCAAACCATGATTATAACCTTAGAATTATAACCCCATCCCCAATCTTTGGAGACAGACTTAAAATGGAGTTAATAATCAATCCAACCTACGTGATGTAGTGATGTAGTACCCATCAAAATCTCTTAGCTAGTGAATTTCTAGGTTTGTGAACACATACCAAACAGGGTGGCAGCCCCTAACTCAGGGTCATGCACTCAGGGACCTTTCCATACATCACCCTGGGTATCTCTTCATGTGGCTCTCATATGTGTCCTTTATCACAGATCCTTAATATGACAAAGTGGCAAACATGTGTTTCCCTCAGTTCTATGAATCAGCCAATGAAATTAATTTAACCCAAGGAGCCCTCAATCTTTGGGATCTGTCTGTAACTCCTGGTGAACTGAACTGAATTAGAGTTGAAATCTTCTGGGGTTTCTTTTTGTGTGGGGAACAATTCCCAAATACCTATCAGAAGAAACATGTTCTTTCTTGTATTTGGGGTTGAGTGGTATGTAAAACTAGAAAAAAAATGGTTTTTTTTTTCCTTTTTATGCAGTTACAAGAACAAAAAGAGATAAGGTAACCAGATTAAATCAAATTTACTCAAAATTTGTCTCACTACATTAGCTATAAATCTTAAAAACAGACATTTGGTTATGTCATCAGGACACAGTTCACTGGCAAGCACCAAGCTAAATGAAACAAGATCAGATGGCAGGGAATGCAGTCAGCATGCTGATTGATAATTCAGGACATCCAACTTTAAGAAAGTAATTTAAAAAATCTTCAGCCAGCATAACAATTGATTGGGGGGGTACACTGTACATCAATAAGACCAATTTTAATTTTAATTCATCTAAATTCATTTGCCTGAATGTTCTTACTCTTCTAAGATAAAACTAACAAGTTCTAGCTTAAGGACAAGCATGATTGGTAGAAGACATTTGGCAACAGTTGATGTACCTATAAAACAGAATTAAGCTTAGTTTTTCATCGCGTTAATGACGTATATACGCAATGCCAAGTATTTAGCTATATTAGTTAATCAGGGAATCCATTGTGAATGATTAAAGGCACATTAAATATGTAATTTGTAATACAGGCTCAAGGCTACCATTACATTTTTGCTCTAATGAGTTAATGTGTTTGAAGAAAGGATGATGTTAGGCTAAAGTTGTTTTAACTTTAAAAGAAAAGAGCTTCTAATTAAAATAACCATAGACTCTCCTTGAAAATCTCATTGTCTTTGTAAAAGGAATTAAGAAACTGCATTTTGTCCTACAATTAAAATTTTAAAATACTAATGAAAAATGTGATAGGAAATGACCACAGTGGGTGATGGAAAAGGGCCCCATTTCATTATAGCTAATCCAGTATTTGTTCAAATTGGAGGAATGAGAGAGACAACAAGAAACAAACCTCCTTATGCGTAGTAAGAGAAAAACTTAAAGACAAATTAAATTAAATAGAGTCGGGGGGAGGGTGATTCACAAATCAGGGAGCTCTTAGAAGCAGGCCAGGTTCTGTTAACTCTCCAAGTCTACAGCCAAAGAGAAGTGAGGTACAGAAAGCAGAAACAAATTACAGAGACAGCTTAACCAGTTAAAATCTGGTGTTTGCTTTATTTGAACCTTGTTCCACTAAATGTTGGCCACTGCGCCTGACACTCTGCTTTTTATTACAATGGTAAATTCCTAAATTAGGTTTTTAGTGTATTTACACATTGAGTAAGGTTGTAGCTCGCTGCATAAGGACTCAAGTATGTGAGTACAGAATCTTCTTTGGCCAAATTCAGTTTGATTTAACAAGTGATAATTTCATTGTGTTACACAAATAAGCTATCCACCTATGAATGACTTTTGAGGAATGAGATTGTTTTAGCTTTCTTATGCTCAATTCGAATAGTTAAAGACTGTGTCACCTTCAAATTGAATTGCACCTAATAATAAAGCTTTTTTAGGGGAAAAATTCTAATCCTTTAAAAAATTCCAATATCATTCAGGATGCAGGGTCATAGTAATTGTCAAGTTCTGACTTGAGCTTGGGTAGTTTCATATGTCAAAACTTGTAAGAATAATTTTTTATTTGGGGGATTTTTTTAAAATCAACTCTTCACTACAGGAAATCCACTTTAAAAAAAGAAACAATATTATTTATCTTATGGAAACAAATGATTGTCAATACCTAGTAAAATGATATTTGTAAGCTGCTTTATAAATTATAGGTCAAATACTATGGAAGATTGATTGATCATCATATTTTCACAATAAGCCATCATTAAGTAGTGACTCTATTTTTGCAAAAAGAAAAGAACACATGAAGAAAAGATGTTACATTTCTTATTATCTCCATTTCCATTTTCATGGCAATCCTTCAAAGCACTTTTCATGATCCAGTCTAAAAGCATTTTTTGGTGCTTGTCAGCATATAGTGTTCTTCTAAGCATTATCACAAATAAGATAATAAAGTTTTTATTTTACTTTTATCTATTCAAAGTACTATCACTCACATTCTGTTTCCAAATGTGAATTTGGATGATTATCTTGAGGGGAAGCTGGAGAATAAAATATTAGATTATATAATTATTTTCCTTTTAACTTTGGTAATTCAATCTTTTATATAGGTATGAATAAAAATTAGCACCTGTTTGCATTCTAATAACATTCAGAGGTAGCAGGTATTCTATATTATTTTAACATTTTTTAGAAGCCTGATTTAGGTAATGGATATTTCAACCTGAGAAGTTATATAGAAAAATCACTGGTGATTCCATTTTTATATTTCATATTTTATCATTTAACTGAAAAAATCCAAATAAAGTGAGAAAATGTAGGACTTCTGGCCTGGAAAAGCAAATATGTCTGGCTATGATATTGTAATTAGGGAAGTATTTCTCATATGCTTGACTGATAGTATTTGCCTGGCTGGCACATATGTATGTATGTGTGTATATATATATATATATATATATATATATATATATATATATATATATATATATATAGGATTTAAGGCAATGATGCCAAGGGGTAAAAACATTATTTATTATATTTATTAACCAAAGCCCAGAGTGAACTTAAAAAAAACATGTATTCCCAAAAAATGGAAAAAAGGAGAATGCTTATTTTCTATCACGTTTAGCTCCTTTCCTAGGAAATATTTGCTAGATAGGAGTGATATTCTTCTTTCCTATATACAAAGAAAACACTTCTTCACCATAGAATATTAGAACCTTTAAAATTAAGTATCTGAAATGTTATCTAAGTTCTATCTAGTTAACAATTAAACAACATACTCAATTATTTTCACTCTAGAAATTTGAGTCTAAAATGTTTTAGAACCATCAATGAAATGTTAAATATTTTGGGGAAAAAAAAGTGGAAAATTGTGAACTGAGTAAGATTTTCAGAGATGTCAAAGACAGAAACCCATTGCACAATGACTTGCAGCAAACAGAGAAATTAGCATAGCTAAATAAACCAAAGGCATTTTGGTAGATAAAACCTTAAAGCATAATTTGCAAAATAAGATTTCCAACTGAGTGGACAGAATAAGAAGGTGAACGTGAATATCATCAATCACAGCAATAAACAACATTCAGATAATTCATAATCAGAATTGTAAAGTGAAAGTCCAAAACAAAAATAATAGAGGATCTAGAAAAGAAAGAATTGTATAAAAATATATGTGAGGAAAATTATCAGCAAAGATACTTTAACACCATGTACTCTTGACAGGAAAGTGAATTTTAAATCAGGAACAGTCATTTAATGAGAGAAATCAGAGCAAATTTTTCATTATAATTGTTAAGTTTAGAAAATGCAAGCAATGAAGTGCTTTGGTCAGAATTTATATTTTATTCTGTAAACAAGTTAATTTTAAATTTTGTATCACAGGGGTCCTAATAAACATTGCAATCATGATATTGATAATTTTGACAAATCTTATGTTATTGAGATGCACAAATTATGTAATTCAGAAATCATAGTAGTATAGTTTCTCATATTCATCAAGATATTTCAGGTTGATCAGAGGGTAACTTTTTTTAAAAAAAGAGAGAATTTTTTTAATATTTATTTTTCAGTTTTCGGTGGACACAACATCTTTATTTTATTTTTATGTGGGGCTGAGGATTGAACCCAGCTTCCCACGCATGCCAGGCCAGCGCCTTACCGATTGAGCCACATCCCCCATCCGGGTAAAATGTTTTATAGTATTCCTGAAGCAAATATTTTGGGGGTTTGTGTACATGCTATTTGAGTATCTATTTTGAATTCTTAAGGCAGGAATTTTTAACATTTCATTGAAAAGAGGTATTTGCTTAGATTTTTGTTTTGTTTTGTAAATTAAAAATATATATATATATATATTTAGCTCTCCACTTCTCTAATTAAAATACCAGTACCCTATTGGGAATCACATATTTACTGTATTCTCTTATCTTTTTTATATCATTTCTATGAAATGAATATCAAAGAATGTAGATCAAACTTAGGGAATTTTTCAGAGGATGCAGGATTTTTTTTTTAATTTGCCCACTTCACAATAAATCTTCATTATTTATCAGCGTTAATTATATTTTTGAATTTACTAATTTAATTTTACTAATTTAATCGGATACTTGATCATGTCAATGAAAGTTTTTGACACTTTAATTCAGAAACCATGAAGGAACAGGTAAAAATAACTCAAGATTGCTTTCTGATCCATATTTATTTCATGAAATGCTTTCCTTTTTTTTCCTTATAGCATTTTCAAGTGCATACAAAGGACCCTTGAGTACTCTTATTTTTTATTCTAATGTAAAAAATTTTACGTTTTTATCATATATATGTTCTTTATTTTAACTTAGCTCCTAAGATTTTTTGGTTTGAAAAATATTGTATTTATATAAATGAGCAAATCAGAGAATTGAGCAGAGAATGTGATAGCTGACCTACTCCCCCAGTTTAGATATGTTATCCTGCTTTACAGTTATTTACCAAAAAGGGACCCTGGTTGTACTAGTCAGCTTTTCATCACTGGGACCAAAATATCAAACAAGAACAACTTAGAGAAAGAAGAGTTTATTTTGCCTCACAGTTTCAGAGGTTTAGTCCAAGTTCAGCAAACCATAAGGGTAGACGGGCAAAGTGCAGAACTGCTTACCTCATGGTGGCCAGAAAAGAGAGGGGAAAGGGCTGTTGGGAAGAAGTACCCTTCCAGGGCACATAGCAGTGACCCACCTGCTCCAGTCACACTCAACCTTCCTAAAGATACAACACAATTAGTTCATTCAAAGTGGAATGGACTAATGAAGTTAAAGCTCTCATATTCCAATCACTTTACCTTTGAACATCCTGCATTAACACAGGAACTTTGGGGGAATAGCTCATATCCAAATTATAACACTAATTGTATTATTCCATTAAAAAGTGATTTCTTCACATCACATTTTCTTTGCCACTTTACTTTTCACTGTTGGCATTCTGGTATTGGTTGGCTCATGCCGACTGTCACTGATGCATATGGCAATAAGCAATCTTATCTATTTGCAAATAGCATTCTAAGGAACATCTAGCTTTGATCTGAGGTATGCTATATGAGATGAATCTCACTCTCTTCTACTATATGAAGTTCACCACTTAAATATGCTCAAGAAGAAATCATAGGAAGGCCTGCTGTTCAAAATGTTCAAATTTTTACTTTATTCATTTCTGAAGTACTTACTTCTATGAAATGACTGAGGAGAGGTAATGGAATATTAATGGCTTTTGAGAGAAAGCAAATTAGGTAGGCTTAATGTTGAAAAATATTAATCTTGAAACAGCAAAGTATAATCTAAGATTCTAACTTACCACAGAAAATCAATATTTAAAAGGCAAATTTAAGTTAGAAAGCACTATTATGAAAGCATTTGTAAAGTTTTGAGTTTTACCTTTTAATTTTTAATGATTACTCTTCCTACCAAAGTTGATGGAGTCCCTGGAGTACTTTGTCCACAGTCCTCTCTTCGTCTCATTCTACATAAGTTCCCTGAGGAATTTAACTGACTTGAATTAGTCACATGGAGGCCCAAGCCAGGTATACTAGTCCCACACTCCTGATACAGACATGACTGTATTGATGTAACTATATCCAAAATGCCTAGATTTCATTTCCTTCCAAGAGTTCTGCCAGCACTTTCTAATCCTTTCACCCATCAACAATTTATTCTGGTCTTTGAATACTGTTCATTAAATCGCCATTCAGTAAGTATCCCAGATTCAAACCTTAGGGTTTTATTTAAGTGTCTCCCCTCCATAACTAGGATATTAAATAGTCTGCTGCTCTTTAAATCTACTTTATAGGTTCCATCCTTGCCTACCTAGTTCTGTTGTCTCTTGTTATCTTATTTCTGTTAATCCTTACTTGAGAATTACTGTTATGATTTTAAGTTTTCTCGCTTCTGTTCTGTTCCATCTTACTCTATTTGCCAGCCTTTCACCATGTCACTCTTCCATTCATGTAATTTTAATAACTCCCCTCGTCTATGGGCCAATAGCAAAAATCTTAATTTTCAAGAAGAACGTTACAGGGGCTGGGGATGTGGCTGAAGCGGTAGCATGCTCACCTGGCATGCGCAGGGCACTGGGTTCAATCCTCAGCACCACATAAAAATAAAATAAAGATGTTGTGTCCACCAAAAACTAAAAAAATAAATATTAAGAAATTCTCTCTCTCTCTCTCTCTCTCTCTCTCTCTCTCTCTCTCTCTCTCTCTCTCTCTCTCTCTTAAAAAAAAAAAAAGAAGAAGAAGAACATTACAGTCTTCACCAAATTACAGCAGCAGCAGTAGCTCATGGTCCAACCCTACTCCAGCACCTGGGATTTTCAGGTGCTCCAGCACTTTGCATAGTGCTGATAATATGCTTTGTCTTTCCTTCTGTGTCCACCTAAAGCATGTTTATTTCAGAGTTTGCTTCCCAGTTTGAATAACTTAACATTTAGTTCTTTCAGTTATCACAAGTGAACCCTCCTCCCAGCTAAAATGTGAGATCGTGAAAGGATCTTGGTTTTCATTATTTTTATCCTCAATTACTGTAATGATTCATTTTATACAGAATATCTAAAAAAAAAAAAAACTTTTGTCTAACAGAAGCATAAATATATACAGGAAAAAAGTAAAATTATCTTTTTGGTTATTGATAAACATGAAAATGTATTAGTATTATCTCACAAAAATATTTCTGAATGTTAGTAATTATAATGTATTGGCATGAGAAATGGTACATTTCATAGTAAGACAGAAAAGTTTAGGACAAATAAGTTGCTTCAAGCACAAGCTACACTCAAGTTTCTTTTATTTAAGATAACAAATAAGGTCAATATTCCTTAAAATCATGGAAATATAGTGATTACCAACATCAAACAAAATACATGAAATTATTAGAATCATAATTAGGAAATGTGCCTCCATTCTACCTAAAAGAACTTTGGTTTTCATAACGACTAAGAAAAATACAAACCCAATGAAAGAAGATGTTTTAAATATTGTAACATTTACATGTGCATTTACCCCCTTACACAAGTAGAACTTATAATCAGAATAATTTTAGGAGAGGAAAAGTTTGAGGACTCACAAATTCAGAGATCTCAATCCATAGACCAGCAGGCTCCATTCCTCAGGGCTCAAGGGGAGGCAGAACATCATGGAGGAAGAGTGTAGCAGAGGAAGCTCACATAATGATCAGGAAGCAAAGAGAGAGATGCCACTCTCCATATATAAAATATATACCCCATAGCCATGTCTCCAATGAACCACTTCCTCCAGCCACACCCCACCTGACTCTAGTTACCACTCAGTTAATCCCATCAGGTATTAATTAACTGAGTAGCTGAATTAATTACATTGTCTCACATGTGAGCTTTTGGGGGACACTTCACATCCAAACCATAACACCTCTTTTATTTTTGTCAATTAACACTTGCTTTCCTCTCTCTTTTTTTGCTAAATTAGGCTAGAGAATTTTCCCAATTTTATTGATCTTTTCAAAGAACCACCATTGGCATCACTGAGTTTTCTCTTTGAATTTTCTGTTTTCAACTTCATTGATTTCTTCAATTTTTATTATATTGCTTCTTCCACATATTTTGGATCTAACTATATTTTTTTATTTCTTCAAATGAAATTTTAGATAATTGACTTTTTACTTTTTTCTTTTTAACATATATATTAGATGCTATAAATTAACCTCTAAGAACTGGTTTTGCTGCATCCTGCAATTTTTGATAGCTATAAATTTATTTTCATTAGTTTCCAGTGTTATTTAAATTTCTGTTTTGTTTTCTTTCTTGACATATGCTTTACTTAGAAGTGTGTTATTTAATATCCAAATACTTGATATTTTTCTTTGTTCTGTTATTTATTTCTAACTTAATTCTATATGATATGAAAATGGACCTTATGTGATTTCTACTCTTTTAGATTTGATGACGTATATTTTATGGTCTATAATATGAACTTGTTCATGTTCCCTATGAACTTGAACAGAGTGTGCATTATGTTGTGTTTGATAATTCACTGAATTCAACTATATTCTTCCTGGTTCTCTGCTCACTGGATCTGTCCATTCTGATAAACGAATGTTAAAGTCTCCCACTATAATAGTAGACTTGTCTATTTCTCCTCGTAGTTCCATCAGTTTTTGCCTCATATATTTCAATACTCTGTTGATACATGCATACACATAAAGGATTATTGTGATTTTAGATAAATTATCCTCTACTAATCATGTATAGCACTCATTTATCACTGATAAATTTCCTTGTTCTGAACTGCTGTCTGAAATTAATAGAGCTGCCCCTGTTCTTGTTTTTGTTTTGTGTGTGTGTGTGTGTGTGTGTGTGATGAATATTAGCATGTCACATTTTTCTACATCTGCTTATATCACTCTGTATGTATCCTTACATTCAAAGTGAATATTTTGTAGTCAACATATAGTTTTCTGGGTCTTGTTTATTGATCCATGATGAAGATCTCCATCTTTCAATTGGTGCATTTGGACCATTGATGTTTAAGATCATTACTGCTGTCAGATTGATACCTTACTTGTTAATGCTTGCTCTTTGGTTACCTTGTTCTTTGTTCCTATTTTTACCTCTCACTTTTTCTATTAGAGTCCTTAGCAGTTACTCATAGTTATTTTAAATTCCTGACCTAAGAATTCCAACAACCCTGCATATATCATTCTTCTTATGACAACTGTTCTGTCTCTTGCATTTTTGATATATCATATAATTTTTCCTAGTATGTGAACATAATGTACCATGTTAAAAAAAAAAAACTTCTATCAATAGACTTTTAGTAATTTGAAGATAAAATGTGGAGGGAGGGGAGGCAGTCTATAATCCTAGGAGTAAGTCCCAATCTTTTAGTGAGCCTGTACCACTGGCCTATGAATTTCATATGTAGTGCTTAATTTATTTTCCCTTTTCAGTGGTACAGGATGGTTAGAGTTGGCTAGAATAAAGTACTTTTATTCCTCCAGACTTAATGCTAAATCCAGATAGAATTGAGAATTTCCTTTCCTTGCTAGGGGCTCATAAAACTTCAAAAGGCTCTGATTAAACATCTTCTCCTGAGGACAGACCTTAAAAAAAAAAAAAAAAAAAACAGAATCTCTGATGTGTTTCAAAATGGCTATTTTTCTCCACCCCAACCAGAAAACACCAGGGTATTTTTCTGCAGCCTTCACTGTGAAAACCTGACCTAGCTCCTCGAGGTGAGGGGCCCTAATGACTGGATCCTCCTGGAGACTTAATTTCTCTATGCTGAGCCTCCAACAATTATTTCATACTTCTGGTTTCTTTACCTCAGCACATTACGCAGGAGATTTTAGTTAGTAAGTTTCTGCTCCATCCAGTAGTAATTCTCCACATTTGTCTGGTGGTTTCTCGAATTTTGCAGTAGTGATTTGCCCTATGACCTCACCTTTTTTGTAAGTTCTAGGTATTGATTTTTCAGTATGTTCAGCTCTTTACTTGATGATAGGATGTAGAGAAAACTTCCAACTTATTATATGTCAAAAGGAAAAGTGAAATCATGATATGCAATAATTTAAAATTTGAGAAAGGAGCCTTCTTTCTTGGTTTGATCCAATAACCTTTTTTCCTTGATCAATCAGTGAGCCATTGCCATCAAATGCACAGTGTCTATCACATATCCTTAAAATCAACTGCTGCATTTGCAGTTAATTATGAATTGAGACCTGTATTTAAATGGTCAATGTATTATTTAAATAACTTTACAATTAAGGATTTATAACAAAAATAAGTTCAATGCAGGAAGACAAAATATCTAGATATTTAGGTAATTCTGTTAAATCATCATACTAATAATGTCAAGTCATATATTTTATCTAGGAGACTTCTTACATATAAATAGATACATTGATATACGTTTATGCATATAGATAGACATTGGTGTTCCTTGATTCAAAACAGGGCTACATTTGGATAAAGCCATCAAAATTTGAACATATCCATAACTTGAAAATGCTTTTAATATACTTAACTGCCCAAATATCATTTCTCCTGAACACAGTGTCCTGTAGAGTGCTGGTTATTCACCCTTAAGAACATATGACTCACTGGAGCTCTGCTCACTTCTGCCTCCCAGCATCATGAGAAACTATAATACTGCACCCCCAACTTGGATGAAGATCAAAAGCATAGTTTCTATTGCATGCATATTGTTTTCTGCCATCATAAAGTAAAAACACTGTTAAGTCATTGTAATTCAGAAACTATCTGTGAATTTGTGTTTGTGTATGTATCTACTGAGATAGTTCTACTTTTAAAACACTTCAAAGATATAAAGAAATATATTTAAATTCATTTTTACTCAGAAAAGAAAAAATCTTAGCTTTCTAGATATTTTCTGCCAGTTTCTATTTTAAGTTGTATATAGAGTAAGGTGTTTACATTTGACATATAATTTACTCACATTTTACACATGCTTAAGATACAGTATATTTAATTTCTTTTTAAAGTTAGTTTCACCAGAAATACTTATGAGGTAAATAAGGGATTGTAGTTTTATTTTCTCCACCTCACATACCTAATTTCTAATACGTGTTTGATTACATTAGATTCTTAATTTGATTCATATCAATTTTTGACAAAAATATTTCATAAAAGTGTTAATGAACACCACAAAAATACTAAGCCAAGAGAAATAAGAATTATTTGGATATATTCTGGGGGAAATACATAAACTTACAAATGCTAATTGGTTCTCCAATTCTTTTCTATGATATCAATGCTAAGAGTTTGCTTCGTACATTTTTAACATTTTATGCATGAATCTGCATTACTTTTATAATAACTAATTTTTTAAAAAACTGAAATTTGAAAGACACTTGAAATCTTGCAAAACGAAAGATTTCAATTAACCTTAAAGTGTATGTTTCTGCATCATCTTTTGAAGCAAATGCCTTTATACAAAATCAGAAGCAATATAATCACATGAAAAGGTTTTGCAAAATAGGGAAAGAAAAAAATTGGTTCGTAATTTCACCAACTTAACAGCAAAAGTTTCTATTTGAATAAAGTCCAAGCTGATGATATATATTTTCTCTTTCTTTTTCATATAGTTTTTAATATTTTCATATACCCTCTGTGTTATTCAGCTTTTCATCACAATAACCAGAATACCTGACATGAACAACTTGGGAAGAAAATATTTTTTTTTCTCATGGTTTCAGAGGCTTCAGAGGTTTCAGAGGTTTCAGAGGCTGACTGGCTTGGTTGCTTTGGACCTGAGGCAAGGCAGAATAGTAGAGTAAAAGGATGTGGCAGAGGAAAGTGACTCAACTTGTACAGCCTAGAAGCAGGGGCAGGGGGGTGGGAAGAAAAGGGCCAGGCATGAGAAACACCTTTCCAAGGCATAGCTTCACTGACCTACTTCTTCCAACTAGGTCCCACCACCTACTGGTTCCATACCTCTCAATGGTCTACTCAAATTATTAATCCATCAAATGGATTTAATCCAATAATAATATTAGTGCCCTCTTGATCCTATCATTTCCTAAAAGCCCTACTTTTGGACATGACTTCATTAGGGACCAAGCCTTCAATTCATGCCTCTTTCTGGGACACTTTATATCCAACTGTAACATCATTGTAAAATGATGTGCTCTATCACATTACAGCGTTGAATTTTTTTCTCTCTCTCTCTATTCTCTTGTCTTTCTAAAAACAACCTTCTTAAAACATCATTTAGGTTAAACATTTCTCTTTTAAAGCTAAAACGGTACTGTGTTATTACACAGCCAGGAAATTATGATGAAGAGGATAGGGCTAAAGTTCCCAAACCCCTTGCATTTGATCAGACACTGCCAAGTTCTACCAAAGCTGCATTTGATTAAGAAATACATCATAAAGTCTTCAATACACCTGGGCCTCAGAATACATTTAGTCTTCCTGAGCCATTGACCAAAAAAAAAAAAAAATCTCACAATTTTCTGTGGGCCATCAGTTCTCAAATGTCTGGTACTATCAGTCACTCCAGCTGGGCTGTGAAGCTAGCACATGTCTTTAAAATTGGCTCCTTGATCTGCCAGAGGACCAGACCAGGTCTCCATAAGAACCAGGCAAAAGTTTGACCTTGTCAACCTTCTCCCAGACTCTTAATCACATATGTCATGGTGGGAAGAACAGATTCAAAAAGAAAGACTTCAGTGTCAGTTAAAGACCCTTACATTTTTAATTTTCATGGGACAGATAGTGGCAGAGGTTTATACTGACTAAATTAAAAGGGCAAAAGACAATGACTTTAGAAACTTAGATATATTTGGAAGCAAATACCAGCTTCCATGTTGACGGAGAAACTGACCAGAAATTTCTTTTAAACCATTATCCAAGGTCTCTGAGCTTGAGGCTGCTAATTCCTTTATATTCCAAAGGGATGTGGGATGAAGTCCACATGTATCCCAAGATCCAGTATTTCCAATCTGCCTCAGGTGTTATCTAGGGGCAGCCAACACAGCTGTTTCCCAGTGAGGAATTGATGCTACTTGAATTCAAGAAATTTAGAAAGAGAGTCTGAGCTGAAAAAGGTTATCCAACCTTGAGTGAATTGAAAGGGATGCCTATGACCATGGTCCTCAAGGGAAGAAGTCCATAATCATAATGAAGGGAGGAACCTCCCCCTGCCCTGTCCAGCCTTCATTCCAGAAACCAAAATATGAACTGACATGTCAAAGATACTGAACAAACATATGAGTGAAGGAATGAGGGACCCTGGCACTGAGCTTGTTTCCAGCCTGTTTTTCAAATAATTTTATTTACTTAAAATTATTGAAAATCATATTATATTATTGTAATCGATCTCATTTGTATTTCTTCTTGTGTATTTGATGAGTTCCACTTAATAAATCTCATTTCTTAAGGGAAAATCAACTTTAAAGTTTTTCATTTAATTTTAATTCAATATTCATATCAATTATTTCTCTTCAATTAATTCTTTTATTTTATTTTAATGAGGTAAATATTTGATTGTTTTTCTCACACTTCATAAATTCAATACTGATTACTTTAGGAAAACTTAAAAGCCATCTCTTAAAAAATATGTCCAGGAAGAGCTGGGCATATAGTTCAGTACACTAATTTCCTAGCTCATGTGAGGCCCTGGGTTCAATCCCAGCACTGCAAAAACAAACAAACAAAAATGTGATCACGTACATTAATGAGATTTGCTTTTTAACTTTCAATCCTCTTCTTTTTTGTAACTGGTTTCATGATTTAAATTTCCAGGATTGTTCTCTTCAAATATGCTTTTATCTAAAAACACTTAAAATATACCATATAGAATATTTTAAGATACTAGTTTTAAAATAGTCAAGGTTAACACCATGACATTGTTATGCCAGATTCGTGGGACCCCAATAGACCTCCAGGAGTCGAATCCAATGCAATCACACAAGAGTCTTTATTGAAAGCTCGAGCCTGGACTCACAACCATTCCCATGCAGCGGTCCCAGGGAGTGAGTCCCGGTCCTTTGTTCAGTGAGATTTTATAGGTTTGGGGGGTACTCTATGCGTCACAACATCACACAGCAAATCATTCCATACCACGGGAAAATCAAACAACAACTCTTAACATTGATTAGCACATTCAATGGCTGGAACAAGTTGGGTAGGGGTGATTGGTTAGTACAATAGGGGGATTCATTAGAATTGATTGGTTTAGGCCACCAGGGGTGTAAGTGCTAAACTACATGTTTTCCCAACAGGTTATCAACCACCATAAACTACTTGGGGGCCATCTGGCATTCCAGGTATTTTCCCTGTCTCATGCTGATTGGAGGTTGCTAGGGGGTTGCTATGGGTCCTCACCTAGCCTAACTGAGTCAGGGACACCTGGTGCCTCAGACCTCTCCTGTTATTTACAGACAAACAACTTAGCAGGGTGGGTATGCTTAGGAGTGCTCTGTGGGTTTTTCCAAGGACAAGGGTCACACCCCCTTCCTTAGGACAGGCCTTAAGGTAGAAGCTGCTGTTATTATTATTTTTTTTTTAATGGAGTCACATTAGTTTCTCAACATGTGCCTATGTTAAGGATAACTTGTACAACTTAGACATATCCTGGCAACTTACTGAGACTCTGCCTCAAAAAGCTAAAAGGTCTGAGGATGTAGCTCAGTGATGGAGCACCACTGGGTTGAAACACTAGGATCAAAAAAAAAAAAAAAAAAAAAAACAAGCCAGGGAATTGGGTGATATTCAAGGAAACATTCAGTTACATGAATTATGTTTGGGATATCAAAATACTGCTGCAATTTAAAAAAGGAGAAAAGTTTATAAAACATATCTTCTAGAAAATTTTACTTCAAAGATAGGATTCCAATGTGCAGAAAAACTTTGAAATTGAACTTGATTTGAATTTGAACATTACAAAGTTTTGAACAGAGAGATGTAATTGAGAGTCTTGTACCAACCTCAAGCCTTCAGGAAAAGTGCTTAATGGGAGCCTGAAGCTCTTGAGTAATAGGTCATGAGTAATGTCTAGCTGTATTAGACTGTGAGTTTATCCTGAGGATAGAAACCAGCCCTAGGTATCTGATGACTTTCTTGGGTAGCCATATCAGCTAGAAAATGCCTTCAGAATTTTTTTAACAAGAGCAAATCTTAAACGTATAAGACACTTAAAAACAATGTATATTCAAGCCACTGTTGAAGCAATTCTGAAATGGTCACTCACAAAACTGAAGCAATTCCTCTTGTAACATCTTACACATGAGATATTTAGTAAAAAAAAAAAAAGAAAGAAAGAAAAGAAAAGAAATGTGTTTATACATATATAGAATGTCAGCTACCAAAATATACTTTAGTTCACTTTCTCTAATTACATATACAGAAACTATAGTCAACTTGTGAGGATGAGAAGGTCAGCTGTGATTTTCATAACCTTGAAATATATTGTGTAATCATTGATTCAAAGACTTTTCAAGCATATGTGATGTTTAAAAAGCATAAATCTACTTTTATTATTCAACATGTGAAAAAAGAATAAAGACCTGTCTTTATTAATTTATATCATATAAAATTCACTAAGGAGCACCAATCACCAAACCTATTAATAAACTGTTTATTCAATGAATGTGTAATCTCATTTGAACCTAGAAGGCAGTAGGGGTGTCATTGATTAATTTAAATTCTGTATACAAGAGATCAATATTAAATTTCCAATGGATACAAATAGAGCTCTCACGTTAAATTTAAGTTTCCCTATATTAAAAAAAAATCATGAATGCTTCAAAGCATATGTGTTTACATGGATAGTTTCTCTCATGATTTGCTCCAAATTTATATTCCAATAATTAATTTTATAATGTAAAAGAGGTAGACTTCAGAAAGAAAAATGACGAGTTTTGTTTTATACATTTCAGATTTGAGGTGACCACAGGATAATGAAGGTGATGAGGAGGCCATTGGTTAAACAGGGCTAAAGCCAGAAGTGAGGACAAAGACTGAGGAGACTGAGAGTCATTAGCATGTAGTGGAGAGTGGATGGTGCTATCTAAGCAGGAGGTAAAGCTGAAAGATCAGTGGGCCCAGATGTCATCATGGAGATGGGCAATGAGTAGATGCACAAAAAAGGAAAATGAGAATGGGCAGGAGACAGTTGGGTTACCTGAGGCAAGAGGGCAGAAACTTCTAGAAAAAGAGTAATTGGCAGTGTTGAACAAGTAAGGGAAGTCTAGTAGCACAAGGAACAATGGAAATCTATTGAGCCTGACAAGAAGTATAGGGGAAACATATTGTGTTTAAAGCAGGATGAAAATCTAACAGAGTTTAAGATTAAATGGAAAACATGAGAAAATAGAAAATTCTTTCACTTATGAATAAGGTATATTTTTCTTATTTGTTTCTCATTCTTATACTCCTAACGACTATAGGATAAAACTAACATTAAGTAGCTATATCCGCAAATTTGACTTGTTATTTATTCTGAAAGAAATACTTCCAGATGTTTATCTTATACTATTAACATTTCTTTTGAATTATTAACAGAAATTTGTGTCACCCTATGATACTCTGCTCAGATCTTCCTTTAGAAATGAAGGGCTTGGCTGGGCACTGTGGTACATACCTGTAATTCCAGTGGCTCAGGAGGCTAAGGCAGGAGGATCTCAAGTTCAAAGCCAGTCTCAGCAACTTAGTGAGGCCCTAAGCAACTCAGTGAGGCCCTGTCTCTAAATAAAATTAAAAGCAGGGTTGGGGGTGCTGGGGATATTGTGCTCACTGGTTAAGCTGGCCCTGGGTTCAATCTGTGGTAGAAAGAAAAAGAGAGAGACAGGGGAGGAGAAGGGAAGGGAGGCGGGGGAGGA
The DNA here is from genome assembly GCF_021218885.2 of Marmota monax. Classification (NCBI taxonomy): domain Eukaryota; kingdom Metazoa; phylum Chordata; class Mammalia; order Rodentia; family Sciuridae; genus Marmota; species Marmota monax. Next base: position 876,812 of record NW_026692997.1, on the reverse strand, counting down.
GAAGGGAAGGGAGGCGAGGGAGGAACGAAGGGCTCATTTCCCCAGATACAAGCAATGTAGCTGGCAGACAGTAATTAGTGGATAAACCCAATCTGGATTGCCTTAGCTGAAGAAAACCACCTGGCTCCATGTATTTTCTTTCTAGAATTTCCCTCATCGAATGACTAAATATAATAAAGTGGAAATACTCAGATTGCTCTCCCCAGTTCCCAGTCAGCAGAGTGATCATGCTTCAGATTCCCCATATAAGGAGGCCTCCCTTAATATAATATCGTGCTACTATCAACTTGACCCACTGCCTTATACTGCTTCCTACCTCTCTCTTACACAAGAGTTGATTCCTGGGGTTCTTCTGATCTCTGACTTATAGAGTCTGCTTCCTAAGGAAACCCAAAGTGCAACAACATTCTTTAACAGATTATTCATTTCCCATGTACTTCTAGTTTTCTAAATAGACATCCTATTGTTTCCTTCTACAATTTTAAAACTCGTGATGATTCTTGAATTGTACTGGTGGTATATATGCAGTCTCAACTTTCAGTGATGTTCTTAAGTTGTGGAGATTTCAAATGAAATCAATAAGAACTGATGAAAGGAATTCAATATTTGCTTCCTACTGTGCATGGGCTAAAGACATGTACATTCCCGACCCATGGGAATTTTCTCATGTACAGCTACACACACACACACACACACACAAACACACACACATATGTATAAATCAAATCTATTTTAGCTATATATTATTCTAATTTCCATTTTCAGACACAAGTTTGAGCATTATTTCAGTGTATCATGTTTGCCAAACCAGGAGACTCCAATATTAATACATTGCTTTCCTTCCATCTGTTTTCTTTACAAACACACACATGGATTATCTATATAAAAATCACTTTCCTATGTGACTCACTTTTTTTATTAATGCTATTTTGAATAGCTATAGAAAATCTCCTTGGCTCAGGTCAGATTCCCCAGAAGCAGATATTGTGACAGTACATGTGTGCAAGTGATTTATTAAAGCAGTGCTCCCAGAAGAAATCTGTAAGAAATGAGGAAAGCAGAAAAAAGGAAAAAAAAAAAAAAAAAGCAAAATCCCAGTCCTATCTGATCCCATGGTGAACTCTGGAGCATAAATTACACCATATTGTTTGACCTACGCAAAGCAAGACAGTTGGATTTCAAATTCACTCACCAGTCAGAAAACTGATTAAGGGCCACCCAGAGGGACATAAACTCTCAAACTCCCAAATACTTCCAACTCTCTAGCACAAGAATATCCCTCTAAAGAAAGGTACAAACCTGGAAAGAAAGCACACTGAAGTAGAGGGAATGATTTACAGAACTGATAAAGATATCTGAGTGGATCTAGCACCAATAATGTTCCTATTCTTATTTATCATGCTTTGACACACAAATGAAGTAGAGCTCATGTTTTCCAACTAAGGAGAGTTTTAGAGCTCTTAAAATGAAACTAAGCACCAAGGGCTCTTATCTCTATAATGCAAATTGCCAAACTACAATGATAAGATATAAAATTAATATATTCTTTAAATATAGTCCCTTGTCTCTCTTAAAAGGTGGAAGGAAGATAAAATGTGAAAATACAGAACATACTTCCTGAGGAGGATAAGATGAGTCTCTACGGTTGCTTTGCCTGCTCTGAACGTGTCTAGAAAAGTAAGGTAGAGATATTAAGCAGAAAGTGGTAAGCTGATTGATCTCTCACTGATCAGAGTTTTGTAGGCTTTCTTCAGAGCTTGAGGCAATGAGAGTAGTGATCTTGATATCTCCACCAGGGAGGTTGAAGGTCCACATCTATATGCCAAGTAACTGAATTTATGGAATAAAGTCCTTGATTTTTCTCTCATTGCTTAAAGAAATCAACAGCTAGCTGATCAATGCTGGCTCAGAATATTTTTTGTTCATTTAAATTTTTAAATTTATATGATCAACATTACAGGTACATGGGTCCACACACCCCTCAACTTGATAATTCGATGAACTTTGAAATTAACAAATAACAGTGGCCAAATTACCCCCATGAATTTGTGATGTATACTTTTTCTAGGAACATGCTTCAAAGAAATTTCCCTCATCAAATTTATATTGAGAAATAAGACCATCAAATCTATATTTAATGCCTTCTAATACATACAATACTTAAACAACATATATATACATATATATATATATTTATATATATATATATACAGTTTTCTTCTATAAAACTGAACATAATAATAACCTCATTTAAATTAAGATATAGATATATCAAATGTCCCAAATATCAAGTTTCTTTTTTGTGTGCTAAGAATTGGACCTGAGTCCTCACACATTCTAGGTAAGTGCTCTACCATCCAGTTACACCCCAGCCCTCCAAATATTAAATGTTCTAGAGAAATATTTTAATGTTAAATTCAGTTTTTAATTAAAATACATGTCTTTGTAAATAGATTAAACAGTAAATAATATTAAAATTATAAGCATATTTACCAGTCTCTCTGTGTTCTTGATAATCAGCTTTTTAGTAATAAATAAAATAAATAGTCATACTTTTGAAAATGTAGGTCTTTAAAATGAAGGCCATATCTTAAAATGGGAAAACTGAGAGAAGTTTGAATTGATTTTTAAGAGAAAATGTTTAACAGGAAATGTCTTCCAGGGTCACTCAAAATTATATCAAAGGAACTTCAAAGTTATATTTAAACTCTTAAGGAATCTCAGAGCAGATCCCTGTCATCATTTTTGAGGTAATTTCATAAAGCTGTAATACTTCCTGTTGCATTTCACCTACCTTTTCAGGCCAACCTCTGAAGGAACTGAACCTCTGTCTGACACCACTCTGCAAAATACTCTCAATCTTGCACATCCACGGACATTCTGAAATCACAATTTCTCTTTTTTGGCTATAAAAGTTGACAATAGTCAAATAATTGTAACATTATAACTGGAAATTGCTAGTTTATTGTATTCTTGCTTCACCTGTTTTTTTTTATATATTTTATTATATTGGATAGAGTTCACTTTAAGTTTTGCATTCCAACAGAGAGTAATATTTCAAATTAATTATCATTTCTACATAGATCATTTTAAAATTTGGCTACTGACAGTTTTCAGAATAATATATTTTTTACTTTAAACAACTTCTATATTCCTAGAACACAAAAAAAGATAAACAGTACATACTAATGGTATAAAAAATGCAACACTTTTTAAAGTTTTGCAGTTAGTAGTTGTATTGTTATGCACAATTAATAACATAACACCACTGATAAATTAAGCAAATAAAACACATAATCCTTAATATAGCTAAATTGTAATTGACAGAATGTTGACATAATAGGGTTAACCATAAAGGTTACTTGAAAATGTTTTAATAAATCAATCTTAATTTCCACTAAGAGAAAAGAAATATAACAGATGGACTATAATGTTATTTTTTACATTAAGTAGTATAATATGAAGTATTATGCTATTATTAGTAGTATAATATTAAGTAGAAATAATATGAAGTATGGGAGAAAGATAATTTTAGTATATCTTAGGAAAATTAGAGAATAAAGAATGCATGCAATCCTAAATAAAAATTATTCTCTCTACTAAAGTAAAAGTTGAATAAACTTAAAAGCCAGAATTCAAAAATGATAGGTAATTGGAGCAGTTTCAAGGAAACCTAATACCTATTTGAATTTAAAATGTTTCTTTCTTAAAACATGTACCTGATGAAATCAGAACTTATTACATTGTCTTTTTGTTTAGTAGTCATAACAATGAATTCACTAAAGTTGAAATTGAAAGTATAGAAATAATACTCTATTGAGCATCTTTCTTACAGGGCATTAGTAATTTCAATATTAGTTTCTGCAACAAATTATACAAACCTATTGCTAAAAATTAAACCATGTTTTAGTCAAAAAAGCAAACAAACCAAATCCTAGTCGATATGTCATATTCGAATTTAGTAATGTGTACTACTGGAGCTTATAAATCCTTTTTTGAAATATCTGCCAGTAATCAAATTTCACCCCAAAGACATTGATTGAAAATAATAGCAAACATACAAAAATTCCTAAATTAATCATTTATAATGGTAAAATAAAAGATTCTAAAATAAAAGTTTAAATACACTTAAAATGATTCACTAAAAATCAGACACTATGAATTTCATATACAACTAGAAGAAATTTTGATTTAATTTTATAAGCAAAATTTACTACGTATATTTAGCATATTAAAAAACACAACTTTAAACTTGAAGCATCAATTAATTAATATTCAAATCCTATTCCTGAATGTTGTATTTTCCTCCAGGGTTTCCTTGGGATGAAAAGGCAGTTGTTATACAAAAATGCTAACAAAGTGTTATGATAAACCCATCTGTGAGAATTCCTCAGTTGCTAGTACAAGAACAATTAGAAGAGCTCATGTGAGCGGCTCTGCATCATTTCTTGGCTTCGGCAAGCTGCAGTGCACACAACATTTCAACAATATCCTCAGAGGGAGTCATTTCAGAAACAACTGGGAAATACTCACCAAAGATGAAAGTCTGGCAAGAAACTGCTCCAACTCAGGAACTTACTGCTTTGAACTTGGAAGCATGAAACATTTTTTAGAACTTTTTAAGAAGGAGGCGGTAAATAATCTCACTATGTCAGCCACATTTTCCAATTTATGTATTCTTCCTAAGCCATTCATTATTATTCTGAAATGCACACATAAGAGAAGAGTGAGTTGTCAATAAACTGTTTTTTCTTTAAAAAAGTCAAAATTGAATTGTGAAATACTGTGAACAGTTGTCTTCCAGTTAGGAACAATGGAAAATGGAAGTGCAAGGAAATAAATGAAGCAGGTTTTACAGATGAAGTATGTTTAGGAGATGACATGGTAGAGATAAATGAATGTGTTTTTTTTTCCTTAATTTGAATTGCTGATTTCTTCAAATATCAATTGAGTTGCTCATTAACCTTCTATTTCTTTCCAAAATGTTTCCGATCTGGAATTTGCAACCTACTATCATCAGAAATATTGCCACAATCATGAGGTGAAAATAATTTCATTTTACAGTGTCCAGTAATATATTTCATAGAGGAAGTCAGTTTTGTATTATATAATGAATAGAAAGACTCATAAATACATAGAATTTTAGATTGAATGTCAAAGCCAGCATTAGTGAGTAAAACAAGAGGTGTTAAAATGAGCTCTTGAGGTGAGCAAGAATATTAAACTTGTCAATTTTTCCTATCTCAGCTTTTAAAAACAATCTGATTATAAAAGCCAGTCTGTCATATAATATCTAATGAATACCAAGCTTAGCAGATAATATCAATTCACCTGAGTCCAGCTATATGGACCAAGAGCATTCTCTATTTTCTTGATGCTATTTTCCTGATGGTTAATGATCAGTTTGTAGAAAAGATGATAGAGTATTTTAAAAATTACATATCTTTCCATGGTAATGCTTATGTGGGTAACTTCCTAAAATGTTCTACATGGAATGCTATATTTGTGTTTTTTTTTCATTTTAAAATATATTTATTAATATTTATCCATTGTTTGTATGCTTTATTTCTATGATAACCCCTTCTGTGTTCAAACATTCTGTGCCATCTTCCCTGGATCTTGTTGACAGTAGGTTAAGATGGGCCACACTCTTGTTAACAGCAATAAGTATTAAAGGCCACTTTAGTGAAGCTTCAAATGAAGATAGATTACCTGCAGAAAATGTATTATGTATATACTCTGTCCTAATGTTTCAAATTCAAATGAGAAAAAAACAGATTTTTTTTTTTGCAATGCAAACGAGGTAGAAATGACTGGCTCATCTTAATGTTTGCTTAAAGTACCATATTATGATAATTTTGGTTAAGATGACATTCTTAAAGTTTCATGATATCCAATATCTCTAAATGGTTCTCATGCCCATAAAGCACAATTTTATCTCATTATATTAAGTTAGTTTAATTTATTTCCCATAGTATATGTTCAGTGAAAAAAATACAAATATTCCCCATTTGGTTTATAAGTACTTTTGAATCAAATTAAATTCCTGAAACCTATTATAAAAACATATCAAGCAGATATTGAACAGTTCACATAATTATATCAGGTATCACCTAATATTTCAGTAGCTTCATTAAATCAAAATTGATTTTAAGTTTATTATATATTCATCAGTTTCATTTTACTTAAACAATAAAAATTCAAATCTTCATTACAAAATAAATCACACACACATTAAAAAATCATAACTTTGGTTTATGTTTAAAGTTTGCTTTTATGTTTGGAAATTTATTCTGAAAAGCTACAGTAAAAAGAAAGAACTACGCAATGGTTCTTCCCATCTGTGGAGTAGGAAAATAAAACTAAAACGTTTAGCTACTGTTTACTGTTTTTAAACAAATAAATGGTAAGAGTTTACTGTGGAAATTACCATCTTACCAAGGATATAAGATATAACATGACTATGAATGAAAAGAAATTATAGCAGTAAAAATATTGACATATTGCTTTCTTTGGGAGGGAACTTTGCTATGATCAAAGCTGCCAACTCAAATGTAGAATAAACATTAAGAAATAAAAAATTAAGTGTTTTGGAAAAACATAAATGTGTGTTGCTATTATAGTGGCTAATGGTAATAATTTTAAAAATTTTGTCACTGGAGAGATTATATACTGGCAGATAGGGGAAATTATTTTGAAGACTTATTTTTCAAAGTTTACTTTGAAGGTGACTATTGTAGGTAGATATTATTGCATAACTCATTTCATTTGTTAGATATAATGGTTTTTTAAACCTTGAAGAAACCAGAAAACAAACACTTATGTTTCTTAGAAAAGAACAAATTTAGAAGATTAACTAGATTGTTGTAGGGATAGAAAAACAAGGTGCATTCATACAGCTAAGACACAAATATTATATTATAAAAAGCTTAAAGAAAATTAGAAGACAAAAGCATTTAGAATCTCTTTAAATGAGGTATCTTATTGAGAAAGATGAGTGGAACTAAATTTAATAAGACCTATTGAGTTTGTTTTTTCTAAATGCAATTTCTAAATGTGAGTTAACTGAATGTGGCCTACATTATGTACAGTTCTGGGAATGGACTAAATGTTATAAAGCTATTTTTATGTGTATTCTAGAGTGAAGAAGATAAATATGTACTTTTTGGATATGAAAGCAAGGATTCTTAATGTTTTAGGTCAGAATTATGAATACAGAAAGGAAAGATAAAAGGCTAGAATAAATAGTGTTCAGTTTCACTATTTATGAATTAGAGAGATAATATGAATTTACGTTCAGATATATTGTATCCTTTTTAGTAAAAGGAAAGAGAAGGAATGGGCAGATCCAAGGGTAGGGGAGAAAAGTACAAGCTGATCCTATAATAGGAAGTAAGAAAGTGCTCAAAAATGATTGAAGCATGTCCAAAGGACACAAAAGCTATCTTGAAGAAAATCCCATTGGTTAAGTCTGGGAAATATAAATGAGAAAATAATTATACTGATGTTCTATAATAAAAAAAAACTGGAGTGTGCATTAATTTTTCTTGGTGTAAAAATAAATAAGGATAGGGAATGTCTTGTAGAAAGCATACATGAAATATCAATTGTCATTTGTAAATCACGAAAGCAGTAATTGTTTGGAGAAGAATTATCTATGAATGCTCTTCCCTTGGGTGTGTTTGTTGTTTGTTCTTCTCACTTCTTTTTTGGGAGTGGGGGGCAGTTGCTGAGGATGAAATCCAGGGCCTTGCAAGTTCTCTGCAGGCAGTCTGCCCTTGAGCTAATGTCTCTGGATGCTAATATTAGCAGAAAGAGTATGACGAAAAACAAAATATGTGCATGTTTTTAATGTATCTCCCAAAAGATATTAATTTATAAAAAGAAAAATAATAATTTTACACCATAGACAGAAGATACAGAGTTTACAAAGTTAACACATTTAGAGTTATCAGTGTTGTAGCAAAGCAATAGGATGCTTCTTTTGACATGTAATTAAAAGAAACTTGAATCTCTCCAGGATCTTCCTGGAAAATATTTCTTCCACAAACCTAATTACAAAGAAAATTATACAAATCCAAATTACAGGACAATATGAAAAATAACTGTCCAAAAATTTAAAATCAAAGAGGACATAGAGGAATTAATTCAGATAAAAGGAGACCAAAGAGATAAGATAAAGTAAATAATTGGTGATGTTTTAATAATAATAATAATACATCACTGTTCATTGGCTGATTGTTTATAATTGTATCAAAGTTGTATAAAACAATGTCCTTGTTTTTAGGAAATCACACTGAAGCATGTAAAGATAAACACGTTCACAACATACTGCAATGAAAAGAAGTATCTATAGAGAGGTAGAGGATAAATGATAAAACAAGGAATGTGCTTCCCTTATAAATCTGGATGAAGAGAGTTCATGATTTTTCTGTATCATTTTCATAAGTTGAAGTTAGTTTTGAAAATTAAAATAAGTCATAATCCTGGAAGAGCAGAATTGGTACATCTTGGATTATAGGGAATGGTTGGAGAAAGAGCTGGATTGACAGTCCCAAGTGCCACAAGTAATGAAGAAGAATGAGTCCCTGATGGAACATAAGGGCTATTATTAATGGGCAAGGGGAGTGGTCTTTCTCAGGCCACACAAGTATTTCCCACAGAGAGGTTTTCTGATTTTCAGTGGTCAAGATAAAAAAAAAAAGTACAAATATATAGTTTACAGTTTATTAAAAATAAGGTTGTAAAAGTGTTCCTAGAATGTCGAAATCTAGAGAAAGATTCTTAGGCTATGACAGAAAACTCTAAGTTTGATACAGAGTTGTTCAAATTCTTTTACCATATTTTTTTTTTTTTTTTTTTTGGTCAAGAATGTCACAGTAGCTGCTAACAATATTTTGGTTGCAAAAATAGCTAATATTTTTGAACATATATTTACAAAGCTCAAAAGACTTGAAATGTTGGACAAACAATATCTCTACATTAGTATGCATATATCCAATATTGCTATAATGGTATGTATATATGTGTGTGATTATTGTTTTGAGATTCAAATGAGAAGTAAATCTAGAAATGGGAATATCTCACAGATACAACAATGATGGAAAGAGGGACAAAAGATTTCAAAGAGAGTAAGTACGCTCATGGTTCACTTTAAAATATTCAATTTAGATAAAATAGATGACTTTTAACTTATTTATACTCATGCCACCCTGAGTTCCCAGAAAAGCTCAATGGAATAGCAAATTCAGTCTGGTTTACAGGTGAGAGAAGATGTAATAATCTTAGTATTTCTGACTACCTCCTGGAGACGAGGTGTTTCAGAATGTCTCTGTTTGCCAGAGTTCAGATGGAGCAAACATAAATATCTCAGTTGTACTTTCTCTTTGTGGTTCACAGGAATGCTCACTGAAGAGCTTCTGTCACTCTGGCCCTGAGTGTTTCAAATGCAACATAGCAAAATAAGAAGCAGTCTATATATGTTTGCTTCCTCCCATCTGATTCCTTTTTCTTAGTACAGCATCTCCAAAACTCCTCAATATTTCTGAGGCAGCAAGTGTGAATGTGGAACATCAGGGCAAGTATTCTCTGGATACTTGTTTGGAGGGATTACTGATGAGCAGACTCAATCTCAGCAGACTCTGAGATAGCTAAGGAATGCTCACCCCTGACCCATCCCCCCATCATTGGAGTTGGGTCTCTGTTTTGGCCTAGTTTCTTTCAAAAGAATAAAAGTAGCCTTTTGAATGTGATCTTCAAGTGGGATTCATAAGTAAATATCTTTGTGACACTTATCTGTGGACCCATCTTCTGGTTCCTGGATCTAACTCCTGAGGATCAAAACAGTACCTGAGCAAAGTGAACCTCACCTAGATTAGAACTATTGTTATGATTAAGATATTGGGGGTCTCTCAAAAGTTCATGTATGAGATAATGCAAGAAAGTTTAAAGGGATTGGCTTAAGAGAACCTTAACCCCATCAGTGAATCAATCCTCTGAAGGGATTAACTGGGTGGTAACTGTAGGAAGATAGGGTGTGGCCAGAGGAGGTGGGGCATTTGTGGTATGCCTCTGGGGTTTATATTTTGTCCCTGAAGAGAGGAGCTGTCTCTGTGCTTCTTGGTGGCCATGTCCTGACCTGCTTTCCTCTGCCACACTATTGTGCCATGATGTTATCTGCCTCACCTTGAGCCATGAGAAATGTGGTTGGCTATCTATGAACTGAGATCTCTGAAATTATGAGACTCAAAATAAATTTTTCCTCCTAAATTTGTTCTCATCAGGTGTTTTGGTCATAGTAGTGGTGAAAAAGCTGACTAAAACAACTATGTGTGCCTATTCTCATACCTGCCAAGCACTGAAATTGCTCAAATCAACATAATTTTAATGAAAATTATTTGCCTGAGAATTTTAACATCTTCTACATGGGTGAGTTCATGACATTCCACAGCCTTTTTATGTGCATCTACAATGTACCAATAAAAAAAAAAAATAGGGAAAAATAGAAGATGAGATCAATGTGACTTGAAAATAGGAAATGACTCTAGAACTTTTGGCCTGAATCTGAGTATTTAATACATTTTGGTATAACTAGATTTCAATCATTTTATGTTTAAAGCTTCACATATACATCCAATGATGTGTATGTGTGTGTGTGCATGTGTATGTATACCTAAACACATGCACACATGTACACAAAAGCAGTGTCAGAAAACTTTACGTAAAGGAAATTTTTTCGCTATCCCATTAAGACCAAACATCTCATCCACTTCATAAGGCCTCTTTAAAGACAGAAATTTCTTCTCCAGGGCATAGCTACTGGACATATTTCCAAGGACACCGTCGTTATCAATTTCTAGCAGAAAGTCTCTGTCAGCATTTTTTAACCTTTTGAGCTTTATGTTGATTATTGTTTCTTATACTGTCTTTTTCTTTCTTTTTTAATTGCGGGGCAGTTTCTTTATTTTAAAAAGACACCTGTTAAAATAATATTCTGTATCAAAACAGTGTTGCACTGTTGGTTTCTCTATCTCCTAACGGGCCCCAAAGAGACCATAATATTTTAGTTCAATAAGCTGCAGTATTCATACTTAACAGACTTCATAGAACTACCCTTACCTAACAATGGGGATTGGGTGAGGAAAAAAATTTTGAATGATCAGCACATTACCAGTCCAGATTGTAGATGAGGTAATCAGGTGCCCCAACCCCAAGGAAGTCTAGTTTCAAAATAACAAAATTTTAAACGTTTGGTACATAAACTCTCCAAAAACGTTCCAGCACTGACTAAAACAAACCACAGTGAGATAGCCCTTTTAGAGACAGCAGCTTCAGACCCGGAAAAGGGTAATAAGATGAATTTCATATGGCTAAATCAGTGGTAAAAACATAATTTTCTTTCTTTCAAGAAGACAGGAGGGCAATGATGTGGTCTACTCAAGATTAAGAGTTCTATGACTTCATTCTGTGAACAGTGAGAAGGAGGTTGAGATGGGGCAAAAACTTGGGTCCCAGGGCTGAGGATATGGCTCAGTGGTAGAAGGCTAGCCAAGTATGGATGAAGCCCTAGGTTCAATCCCCAGCAAGACAAAAAACAAAAAGTCTCAAAGATCTTACCATCTTCATTTGTTCACTTTTGATGAAAAAAAATAAAAAGTTATACAAAGATATCTTAAAGCTAAACACACACACACACACACATACACACACACACACACAACACCTAAGTAGCACTGGTTTTGTTTTTTGGCTAACTCCTCTCACAATCACTTTTATGGTTTCCTCTGGTTTGGCTGCTAGTTTGTAAAGATCAATGAGGTTTACCTTAGCCGACTTTTTCTCTGGGTTCTGTTTCGCTTTCCATAGGGTAAGCTTATACCCCTTTCCTTCCTCTCTGTAGAGGGCAATATGGATTAAACTGAAAAGTTACCTTCCAAAAGCAGGAAGGGAATTAGATTGCTGAGTCAGAGCTGTTAAACTATTTGAAGTGTTTTGTTTTGTTTTGTTTTAACTAGAATCTCTGGGGAAATACAGAGGCATTTTGGTAAAAAATACAAGGAGGGGCGGGGGCAGAGGAGGTGTCAAAAAGAGAAAGCAGCCTTCAATCAAAAATCAGCCCTTAGTTTCAAGGTCACCTTCTGGCTGGTTGGCCTCAGGTGAATCAGGGTCAGAGGAAGGAGCAGCAGCAGGACAGGTCTGGGGAGCTCTGCATCCCATTCAGGTCAAGCAGAGTCTGATCCAGCATCCTTTGTGTATAGAGATGCTCCTCTACAGTGCATTAGAGCTTATCTTCCAAGTCATCAGTTGTCTTTTCCCATTTGGCCACCTGTCTCTCAGCAAAATAAGTATGGGTTTCTGCCTTGAGTTTAGCAGTAAGAACCTTTATCTCTGTCATATTAGTCTTCTTTTTCAGAGTACTTCTCTTCAGAAGCACCCAGAGGGTTCAGGTTCTCATCCATCTGTTCATCCACCTCTCATCAGCCAGACTCTGCCAGAGCAGCTCATTCCTCTTTGCATTCCAAATCTCCTCTAATAATCAAAAAATTATGAGTCACACTTTGCATAATTCCTATCTGCTTCATTTGCCATGTGCTCAGCCTCTTTGAGTTGGATTTCCTGGAGTTACATCTTTACTTAGTGTCTTAGGGTCTGGTTTTCAATAATCTTCGTACCTCTCTGACTCTCATCAGCAACTTCCTCTCCTCCTCCTTAGGCTTTTGCAGGGCAGTAGCCAGCTCCTCTTCAACCAGTAGGATCCTATGGTTCAAGGAGGTCACCTCAGCCTCAGGCTGTTCCCAGGTCTGCCTTTCCCCCTTCACTTCCCCCTGGAGGCACTAAACTCCTCTGCATCATCTTCCTGGATCTTGCACTTCACTTTGTCAATGGTGGTGAAACCAGCCACAGTGCCCCCTCCCCACTCCAGCCATCTTCCCCTGCTTCTTGATCTCTGACATCTGCCTCTCCTCCACTTGAGTTCCATCCCTGAAAATAGCAGCTACAATCCATAGCAAAAATGTATGTGTAATAATTCATGCATATAAAATAAAAATCAATAGTGTATTTATGATATACTATATAATTAACCTGATCATATTTTAGTATAATTAATATTAATATTAATCTTTATTTACATAGACATAACTTAGTACAATTGTCAGGCAGTGCCATTTGCCAACCCAGTGTTTACTCCAGCCACCTAGTGTTTATTCAGGTTTGCTGAAGGGAAGGAGAGAAGTGCCACTAAGGCTGTGTTAGACCAGATTCTCCTGTTCTTATAAAGTGGAGACCTACCAGAGTCTATCCTGCTCTAACATTCGGGCAAATATTCTCACACCCCAAATCCTGCCCACATACTGATTGATATTTGTCAGTGGTCATTTCAAATTTCCTCTCTACTACAGTAGAGGTCATATTGTTTTGTATTTCCTAAACTATTGATGGTTTTATTTTTCCGTTTTCTTTTCTTAGTGTTTCTATTTCCAAGTTCAGTCAGAATCACAGATTCTCAGATTCTCCTTCTCCTTCTCCCACTGATGAAGTATCCTAAGTGGGAGACTGTGACTCATTAAGAGTAAACAGTTAAGAGCTTGGTGAAGTGATTTTCTATTTTTTCCCCCTCAGTTATATCTCACCTGGTGTGCTACTTAAAGACAGAGAATCACTTTGGAGCTTCTTTGAAACTTGATGATGTATGTAGTACGTTTAGTGACTTTGTATGTAACTTCAAACAAACTTCAATAGAGATGGAACACTGGGCACCATTTAATTATGGGAGTTGAAAAATGGGACAGAAGATAACTAATGCCATTGTAATTATTCTAGCTTCTTTGAAATCCTGTCAGATTCCTAAGAGTATCACTAATTCTCTGAATACTCAGATTCTCTAAATTAGTTTAAAGGCACAAATTGCTCTCCAATAAATGGGATGGACATCTGTCACCTGATCACTTACGTCATTCACATTTTGTGGAAAACTTAAGAAATAAATGCCAGATGTTAACTTGAAAAGGGTTCATCTTTGAAAGTATAATTTATGGGCATTCACATATCTCAAGGTCTGAAATCTGTTTGTGTACCTCTAGCTAAGTAATGGAAATGAGATAAATGAGTGTAAGAAAAATTACATTATTTAAAACTAATGCACTACAAAAGTCCACTTAATTTTACTAGAGAAAAATTTCAGCCCCAAAGAAATATATCTGGACAATGATGAAAGTACAATTATGATGAGTAATAATCATTTCTGGAATTATGTAAAAATATTTTCTTGTTTTGCTTTTCAATAGAAGATAATATAGCACAGTTGATGCTTGTTTAAATTTTGCATACAAATATGCATAACGCCAACTGGATTCAATTTATTCTATCTTAATTTGAATTAACTTGACGGGTCTTTTGACATAGGCTGAACAGACTAATTGTTGCTTATTTGGGTGCACTGAATCAGTGAACATGGCAATCAGATTCCAGACAGATGTTCATAGTTTCTTTGATTGCCCAGAGCCTGAGGTTGGAAAAGAAGAGAGAATCATTTTGCTGATTTACTTTGGTTAGTGTCTGTCACGGCACAGACTGCATGAAAAATACAACTGTTAAAACCAGCAGATGCTGCTAAAGAGTTGTGAGGAACAGATAGGAATACTAATTACAATGTTACCTTTTGACACATTGGAACTTGTACAGTTTTGGTAAGCAGAATTTGGCCATAGTAAAATTAGAGTAGTACATTTCTCTTCTCCCCACCCCCACCTTATTTGTTTCAATAGCTTCTTAGTATCAGTGTTGCTATTAATTTATTCTGATTAATGATAAAGATAGCAATCAAATGATAAAAAGTCTACCTTCCTCTCTTACTGCTAAATTGTCCTCTCATTGTCAAATTTTGTAGTGCATACTATTCACTACATTTTTTTTTTAAAGAAGTAGAGTTTTATAGGTTCCATTGAATCCTCCTGTGAATGAATGTGAGAAACAAGTAGAAGATGATCAACTGTGTACAATCATTGAATTTGTGTTCCATGGTTATGTACTGTTGTCAGGAGCAGACTAGGCTGAATATATCAAAGGAAGAAATGAAATAATGATGAATTATGTAAAAAAAGTAAAAGTACTCTAAAATTAGATAGTTCAGAGGTCTTAAAGTGATGGCTTTATATTATATGCATTTTATCATATATTTCTGGTTCATTTATGTTTCCTCTTCAAATTTTTTTTTATATCTTGCCCAGTTTTTCCATTGAATATTTCATTAGTTTATTTTAAATCAATTTGTGGAAATTCTTAATATATTTTGTATAACAGTCTTCTATTGTTTTTATGTATTTATGTGCAAATATTTTATAAGCTATGATTCATTTTTCATCTACTTAAAATAGTCTTTGCTGAATAGATGTTTTTAATTTTTAATGTTGTAGATTTTGACAATCATTTTCTTTGTCTACTGTGCTTTATAGTCTTATTTAAAAGTTATTTCTGCAAAGAAATCTTTTCTGACAAGAAGTCTTACATATAGTCCTATATAAATATTCTTCTAAATATTTTAAAGTTTGCTTTTTCTCGTTACAATTTTTCGTACACTGAGAATTAATGTTATGTATGATATAAGACATGGTTCCAAATATTCTTTGCATAAAAGTAACAAATTATCCTATTACTTTTGACTGCAACTTCTCTTAATATTATCTTTTTTTGCCTTCCTTACCATCTTCCTCTCTTAAATTTCCTACTAGGCATATCTATGTAATTATTTTTCTTCATATCTATTATCTTTATTATCTTTCTTTCTTTCTCATCATTTTCCCTCTCTTATTTATATTTGTGATAACCTCTCACACAGACACTTCCTGGTTCCTCAGTTCCTTTATCAGTATATCTATCCTTATTATGTCTCTAGTTCTATTTAAATATGTTATATTAAATTATATATTTAATTCCATGAATATGTGTGTGCTTCTTGAAGTTCCATCAAGTTTTTTTTCCAAATATTTTGAGCCTATCTCGTTCTTTCAAATTTTAAATTTTAGACTTCATTTTATTTTTTTTAAATCTCTCTGAGTCACCCTTACATCTTAGACTTCTTTTTTAAATGATATATATTTGTAAATCTTTATGGGGATACTTTATTGGTAATTTAATACATCATATTATATTATGTAATTATCAAATAAGGCTAACAAACATTTACAACTCTTCAATCATTAATAATTTATATGTGTTGGGTATTTTGTACTCTTAGTCATTTTTAGATGTATCATATTGTTTTAACTGGTACTTATCCTCAGGCACCAAAGAATATGCAGTAGAGAAAAGATAGTTTCTTCAACAAAGGGTGCTAACATAAATGAATGAACATATGTAAAAGAAAGAAACTAGATCCCTCTTCTTACTGTAAACAAAAATCAACTTAAATGGATCAAGACCTAGATGTTAATCCTGAAATGGTAAAATTACTACCAGAAAAAAGAAGAAACACTTTAAGAATTGGTGTAGGCAACAATTTTTAGATAGGACCCCAAAGGCATAGGAAACCAGAGTGAAAATACACAAGTGGGATTATATCAAATTTAGAAGCTTCTGCATAGCAAAGGAAGCAATCAACAGAATTAAGAGACAATCTACAGAACGGGAGGTCTGAGACTTCTTAATGTCACTTTTCAGTACTGTGTACAGCTAGAGCAACATATGCGTTAGCAATCTAGAACTCCCTTGTTTCATGGTCCATGTACCTTAGGAACTGGGAAGCTGGGTGGAAGGAAAACATGCTCATCAATGGTCCAAGAGAGCATGTCGTATTATTCTTCCCAATACTAAAGGAAACATAAGCTCTAATGTACTTTGAAATCCATAACAACACTAATTTTCCATAGATATGAATCCTTAGCTTATGATGACAAGGAATACTTATGCCTCTGTGACTCTTTTTTTTGTAGTTAATTTTATCATAATAATTATAGTTAATGGGTAATTACACCAGATCTCATCTGCTTCTAGATAGTATACTTGTGTACATAGTAATTACAAATTACACCAAACATGCCAAATGAGCACATGAAAAACGTATTATGTACTTAATTTTACAAATGCCATTTGTATTTATTTTACAATTTTTTTTTAAATGAAGCAATATCTGTTGCTAAAATCCTCAACAAAATCAAAACATTAAATGATATGTCTGCAATAAGTAAAAATTTCCAATTCTGATTTCTCAACAATTAGAAAATGACATAAATAATTGTTTTACATATCCTCTCATTCTAGAAGTCATCAAAAGCCTTTAACTCTATTGACACAAATTTTTAAAAATATTTATTTTTTTTAGTTTTAGGTGGACACAATATCTTTATTTTATTTTTATGTGGTGCTGAGAATCGAACTCAGTGCCCCACGCATGCTAGGCGAGCGCTCTACCACTTGAGCCACATCCCCAGTCCCAATTGACACAATTTTTTTTTTGCATTGCAAATATTGGATTATTCAATTATCAACAAACTATGTTGCATTCCTTTAAGTCAGGCACCATTTCTTGGTCAGAATTGGACCTGTCTACACCCTACTATTGCTTCATAGTCACAGACAGAAAGTAAGTATTAAGGATTAAATTACTTTTCTTCAAAATTCATAAGTTGGAACCCTAACCTCAAGTACCTTAGAATATGACTGTATTTAGAGATAGGACCTTTAAAGCACTAATTACAATAAAATGAGGTCATTGGAGTGGGTCCTAATCCAGTTAGATTGGTCTTCTTATAAAAAGAGTACATTTGAATACACAGGGAGACCCTCTTGAATAAGGGAAAGACCACGTGGAGACAAAGGGAGAAGAGAGCTATCAGTAAGCCAAAGGAGGAAGCCTGAAGAAAAACCAAAGCTACCAACACCTTAATATTAGACTTCCAATCTTCAGGACTGTGAGAAAACAAATTTCCACTATTTGAGCCACCTGATCTATATTACTTTGTTATGGCAGACCTAGCAAACTATATGCAGTGAATACTAAATAAAAAGATTGCCTGAACCAGTTGTGAAGGAAATAGGTAACGTGTCTTAAAAACCTGGGAACTCATTTTCAGGCAATAAAAAGGACTAAGGGCATCGGTGACAAAGAAAATTACTTGCAAAGGCAGGTAGATTTTATTTGTTTATTCAACAAATATTTATCAAGTCTATTGTACAGTCTAGTCTGTGGGGATGCAATCTGATGTACAACCATCTGTGTCCTCAGTCCTCATGGCATTTATAATTTGTGGAGAATGACATTTACAAATAAGCCATTTCCTAAAATTATTACTATAAGCTGAAATAAGCTCATAAAGTAAAATAAATATATGTAACGCAGAATTAACTCCTTCTTCTGAACTTACTGAATATTTTTAAAATTCTAATTTATCTCCACTACTGAGTTATTATTTTTAAATTTCAAAAAGTTCCTGTCATCCCTCACTTTTAAAAGACATTTTAAATAATTTAATCTCTATTTAGGGTAATGTTATTCTTTTTTGATGTTTTGAATAAACTGCCTACAACATAATATACCAATTTGTTCCTTCCATGCATTGTTCCATTGTGCTCAGACATTTAATTTCACATGAGCTTTGAATGTATCTTATTTGTGTTCATACATCCCTGTGATATGTATCACTATTTTGCATTAGAGTTATTTAATAACAAGCATAAGAAAAAATAATTTTATACTTTTCATTGTTTATTTCCTATCATTTATATTTATTTCTAGCAATTTAAATATGATACACCTAGGAGTGTGTGTGTGTGTGTATGTATGTCTGTGTCTATATACACACATGTGGCTAATAGTGGTTAATGTGTATCGTTAATTAAAGAAAATCTGTGTCCCTTATTTTCCCAAACATTTCTTCTCCCTGCTCTCTCTCTTCTGAGATTTGAAAAGTTTGTCAGAACATTTGACATTGTTCCATTACCAGTGGAACTCTGTTCTGTGTTCTCATATTTTGTTTTGGCCTGTCTTTGACATAATGAATCATATTTATTAAGTCATATTTGCTAAATGAATCAAATTTACTAAAAAATACATTGAAGACACTCCTTATCTTTGCTATAGTGATAATGTGGTATTTTTGTATGTTTCCGTCTAATATACTCCATATCAATGCTAAAATGACCCACTTGATCCTATATTATGTCCACATTCTTCATGAAGGCCTTTCTTGTGTTTATTATACATATTTTAACATTCTATTCAGAAGCTTCCAGTGTCAGTGTCAAATATCTGCCTGTCTCTTTCAATTATTTTTTGTTGTTTGGCAGGTTTTCCTTTTTATTCCTTGCTTTTTCATAAACCTTGTAATGTTTGGTTGAAAGAAGCAGACACCTTATGTGAGACAATAAAGACATAGTTAAAGTGTCTCATTTGGGGGTGAGTTAAAAATAATTGGCATGCCTCTCCTGCTAGAGTCAGGAGTTGCACTTAATTCCATTTCTTTTGTTGTTATTGTTAACTTTAGAGCACCCTGGTTATCAAATTCCTGTAGTGATTATCAGTGTTGAGGATTGAGAAGGGTTTCTTAATATGATTTTATTATTTCTGCTAAACTCTCAACTTTAGATCTTCTCTTTGCAATGTGCCTTAAAGACTTGTCCCCCTCCCTTGGCCCCCTGGAGTCTTATTCTTCTTCTGGTTCTTTTCTAAAAGTTTTACTCTGCTACCTGGTAGTAATTAACTTTTAGTCTGGTGGCAGAGTCTGTGAGGAACATTCCCCATTATTCTTATTAAGCCTCAATCATAGGCAAACACTGTGTCTCTGCAGGGGGCACTGGTTTAGCTCTGGACTTCTCAGTGTCTCCACTGGTATTACAACTGCAGTTAGGGCCCAGCCTATATTTCTACCACTTGTAAAGGATTTCTCTCACCAGCCATCACTAATGTTTTAGGAGCATAGCATGTGAGTCCTCTTTTTCAATATGTTTTGTGGGAAAGGGGAATAGGGTCAGAGTGTCAGAATGGGCTCCTGACATCACCGTGATCGCCCTTTTTAAGCCTACAACATTAGACAAACTTTTTTAAAAAAAATTTAATTTCAGCCAATCTTTCTATATCATATAAGATCCGCATAGAAAAATATGCAAATAGGAATAAACTCCCTCTATATGTTCAGCACCAAAGGTCTCTAAATATGTTAGTAAGGGCACAATTATCTCTACCAATTTGTTAGCAACTCCAGCCATATCCTCACCCGTGCCTTGCTGCAGGATCCTGGGTGAGAACGGCTTCTCCATTGATTTTGGGGTATGGTTTGTATCATTGCTTCAGTTCTCCAGCTAAAAAAAATCATGAACGTGTAAGATTTTTGTTTGTTTGTGTTAAGAAACAGTGATACTCTTTCAATTCTTTGGTTTTCAAGAAGGAATGCAAAGTAAATAGTCCTAATTTCTAAGTTAATATTTGAAACATAAAATGTGGTTAAATAAATAAAAGGAGGTATTCCAGAAGAATATTCAATTTAAAGGAAACACTATGACCTGAGGAACCATGATATTTTCAAGGAAATGAAAAAGGAACCCTGAGAGGATGGTGGCTGAAAATAGATAATGAATCCATAGATGTGAAGTTGGAGGGTAGAGCAGGTCACATTATGCCAACATCTTGTTGGGTCTTTTTTCTTGTGAGTTATACAAATTTCTTGAAGTATTGTGAAACCCAATTTTAGAATATTATTTTGAAATATTTGCCCCAGTTGTACTCTACAACACTAATTTCAAAACATATTTGGAACTACTGTCACAATATAATTTGAGAAAGAAATAGATCCTTGGACTAGGAAAAGAAAATGGACATGGGAATAAACAGGAAAACTCCTCTTTGAAGGATCTAACACAGGTAGGGAATTGGAGGGAGTGCAGGGTGGCTATCAAACAGGAATGATAGGATTTACAGGGACTAAACCAGAAATGGGTTAGGATGAGATTATGAAAGAGCATAGAGGCAGTGCAGGAAGCCTGTACTAATTTCTTCTATAAACAGTGATGAGATCACAGTAGGTTTTAAGCTGACCTGGAACATGATCATATTTAATTTGAGGAGAGGTAGTTTAAATCATTTAATCAGGACCTATATGGAAAGGATATGGTTACATTCTGAATTGTAAATGCAGCATTTAAAACATACATGCTAACAGTGTAAAACTACATAAGAATTTGGCTTTCCAAGAAAATTAATCAGCTACTCAAAGAAAATTTAGTTTGATTACCATTCTGCCTTCCTCAAAACAATTTGTCCAATCTTGAACTTCCCAGCCCATAGAATTGTAATAAATGTTTGTTTATGTCTGTTAAAAAAAAATTGTCCTTAAAATGTATTAGTCATGAAATAAGAATCATAGAATCTATGAAACTTAATTTGAAGATGATAAAGATGAATCAGTTGCTAACCGGCTAATATAAACACAATTTATCTTTTCCTTTTATGGTTCAAATAAAAGCATAAATGAAAAATGTATTTTATATAATAGAAAAATTTTAAATCCTGGTTTACAATGTAATTGCCTGTTATGGTTTAGATGTTAGGTGTCCCCCAAAAGTCATGTGTGAGACAGTGCAAGGAAGTTTAGAATCAATGCATTCTTCTCCTGATAAGGATTAACTGGGTGGTGACTGTAGGCAGGTAGGGTGTGGCTAAAGGAGGAGGGTCACTAGAGGTATACCTTTGGGGTATATATATTTTGTTCCTGGTGAGCACTGTTTCTTGATTGTCATTTCTTTAAGCTGCTTTCCTCTGCCACAATCTTCCTCCATGATGTCCTGTCTTACTTGGACCCAGCACAATGGAGATAACTGTCTGTGGACAGAGACCACCACACCCATGAATGCCAAATAAATTTTCCCCCTCTAAAATTTTTCTTGTCAGGCCTTTTAAAAAAGAAAAAAAATGACTGAAACATTACCTTACATGATTGTTCTCAAAGGTTTTAAATGTTAATTTATTAATGTATCCAACTATCCAATCACTTGTTTTTTCAAGTGTTTGCTGAACACATACCAAGTGCTGAATATTGTGCTGGATATACTGGATACATGAATTTCAAAGTTCCATGGTACATAATGTATTTTCCAAGAGTCCAGGAGTCCATAAAAGAAAAAAAAATTAAAAATACTTTACAATGCAGTAGGATCTAAGGAAATGAGCAAGAAAAGAATGTAAGGACCAAAATGAGACAGAATCAAGGCAGTACAAGAAAGACAAGATTTTTTCATATTATTTACAATGCATTTAGTTAAAATTAATTCAGCAAAGCATTAAAGTGTTCTATATACTAGGCCTCATGTTCAGTCTTCAGTGTTTGAGCTATAAATATTGACAAGTTATAGTCACTAACTTCAAAAAACCAAGAATCTAGTGAGAAAAGCAGACATATTCAAAATTAAGTAATTATTAAATTCTAATAACAATATAGACTATGTGGAATGAAAATCCAAAATGAAGAGTTGGATCAAATATTTAGAGGAAGTGACTTGGAATGAGATTTCAAAGGTAAATAATACCTCACCAGGAAAGAAATGGTGACTCAGTGTTTCTTGACATTTCCAGATCCTTCTCTGCAGTAGCCTGCTATCTTATTGCTCATTTATTTTCCACTACTCAGACATTCAACTTCACCTACTATTTCCCAATTCAAATAGAAAATTCCTTCTCTAATTATGTTATCTTACTTGGAAAAGTATTTTCCAATTTTTTAAAGCCATGACTTAAAGTTAGTAAATATGTTTTATTGTCTTGGTTATCAAGCTCTATTTATGTTCCTGTCACATACACATTTACAAACCACAATTTAATCTGATACCTATATATTTATTGTCAGAACGAAGAATAAAGTACAATGTTGTCCCTCACGATTTTGAAGTCTGCAATTTCCCTCTCCCTGGTTTTGAAATCTATCTCACCTGTCCTTCAATTGACTCTAGAGTCTGCAGAACAAGATAGTATCTTGGAGTCCTGAAAGAAGAAGAAAACTTACATCCCCTCACCTAAATTATTTTCCCCTACTGATCAGAACATCTGGTGTAACAGAGTCGATAAATATTTAGCAAATGACTCTCAAATATTGTTTAAATCTTCTCTTTACCTCTATTAAAACCCACTCTCTTATTATAGCTGAGTTCTATTTTTTACCTTAACTAAAGTCACTGTTTATTGTTTTGCCATTAATCACTCTTATTGTTTAACTACAATATACTTAGGTACAAAGCTGTTACCTCAGTTGTTCACAAGTCAATTCCCCCAAATATATTAAAATGTATTTAAAACCATTGTTATGGTTTGGATATGAGGTTCTAAATGAAATGTGTGAGACAATGCAGGAATGTTCAGAGGTGATGTGATTAGAATATGAGAACTCTAATCTAATTAGCTGAAAAATCTATTTGATAGATTAATAATTCCAAAGGAAAACTGTACTAGGCATAACTGTAAGCAGACAGATTGTGGCAGGAGGAAGTAGGTCACTGGGGTGTATCTTTGGGGTTCATATTTTCCCCTGTCCCACACTGGCTCTCTGCTCTCTGGCTGTCATAGCTGAGCAGTTTTCCTCCACCATACCCTCTGCCATGATGTTCTGTTTCACCTTGGGGCACAGAGCAATGGAGTTGACCAACAAAGTACTGAGAACTCTGAATCTGTGAGCCAAAATACACTTCTCTTCTCATTTGTTTTTGTCAGGTATTTTGATCATAGGAACGCAAAGCTGACTGACAAAAACATAAAAAAATTAAATTTAGAATGTTCAAAATTATCCTATTATAGTTAAAGCAATGTCCCAGGGTTTCATAAATTGACTTCCAGACCACTCACATATAATTGAATCAAGCCTTTATTGAAGCACACCAGTGGCAACTGAGCAGGAACATAAAGTCTGTTCCCTGATCAGCCCTGAACAATTGCAAGGGTATTCCTTTACCACAAAAGGGACATTTGGGTTGCAGTCAGGTGGTGGGAAGCTTAACCAATCACAATTAGCCCAGTCAACCCAGTTACCGAAACAGAGACCCTTTACCCTAGTTAGAAAAACAAAGCCCCGTTAGGTATTTCCATGTTCTTAGGGTTTCTATAGCAAAAAGAAAAGAACAACT
The DNA here is from genome assembly GCF_021218885.2 of Marmota monax. Lineage (NCBI taxonomy): Eukaryota > Metazoa > Chordata > Mammalia > Rodentia > Sciuridae > Marmota > Marmota monax. The sequence continues at coordinate 852,716 of NW_026692997.1, read as the reverse complement.
TGAACCAGTCATGACCTTTCTACTTGGCATGGCGTTTTACAAAATGGAGTTACTAAACAAAATGGAGTCACTTTGGCTTGACTATCACTATCCCATGTATTCATAATTTTAAATTCGTCCACAAAGTTTATGTATCACATATGGCCCTGTTCTTTAGGAGACATCTCATATAGTATAAAATCCTAGTCAGATTCAGCACATATGTTATAATTCTTCAAGTACTTTATATAATGTGAAATTTCAAATATTTGATTTAAATAAATTCAAGTAAAATAAAATATGATTGACACATATCTTCCATTTAGAATCTTTGTAACTGAATGATAATTATATAGACATTTACTGACAAAAGACTAAGATAGTGAGTCGAGACATACTTCAGTGGTAGAGCACTTGCCTGGCATACTTGAGGTCCCAGATTAGAAATCCAGCATGGCAAATAGAGTAGATTCAAGTTATCAAAACACAATTTCATTTTTCAAAATTATTTTCCCTCACACATTTTAAAGTATTCAAAATTTTCTGTTATGTATTACATCTCCCTTGTATTTGACTAAAATATTAAAATACATATAGTCCTTCAGACAGAAAATTATAGCTGACAATTGTAAAATTTAAAAAATATCTGTTTTTAGAAAAACTAGAAAGTGTTCTGACATGGTGTGGGAAGCCTCAAAAGCTATGGTCTTCTGATATTATTGTAACAAAAAAAAATTTTCAAAATGGCATTGGAGAAGAACTTGATAAATGTTGTTTAGATTATATTTACATATTGATATTATACTCTTACACTCTAACAGATCTCTACACTTTCTAGAAAAATCATCTATCATTAAACAATTTTATGTCAAAAAGTAAAATGATTTATAATAACCCATTTAGAGTAATACATAAATTGCAGACTGATACCATCCTGAATTCCTCAGAGTCATGGCTATTTCTAGAAATATAGCCTCATGTTTTTATCTATTGCAAATTGAGCAATTAAAATAACACACATTTATTATCTCATCATTTCAGTGGTTCAAAATGTAAGCATAGCATAGTGGTTCCTCTGCTCAGGATCTCGTGTGCTGCAATCAAAATAACAACAATACTGCTTTCTCATTGGGAGGACTGACTGAGGAAGAATCCACATCCAAGCTCATTCAGGTTGTTGGAAAAATTCAGTTCCATGCTATCATATATGACTGAGGGCCCCAGTCTTCTGGGCTGAGAGGACATTGCCCTCCTGGCTCTGTAGCCTTCTCAATAAGCATTTCACAACATGGCAATTTCCTTCTTAAAGCCCAGCAGAACAATCTCTTGCTCACCAGTCTGTTAAAATGAAATGCCATTTAAAATCATTGGAGACACATCTTAACATCTTCGCTATATAAAATATCTTAATTTAGGGAGTATATCTCATCATTTTTGCCTTAACCTTTACAAAAAGGACAGAGGTACCACCCACACTCAGAGATATTGGATTACACATGGCATTACATAGAGGAGGGAGCTTCTGGGTCTCCTTCAATTCCCATTTCTGCACTTATCAAATGTTTCCATCAATTTCTCTGAATAGGTCAAATTCACACTTCTATTTGAAAATGAAATTTTAAATTTATTTGCTTGTAATTGTACACATAGAAAGTTCATGTTTTAATATATATATAAATAACCTTTAAAATTTTTAAACAAAAATTTTTTCCCTTTAATTTCTCAAAGAAGACTAAAGATAAGAAAATAGAATCTAACAAGTATATTTTAAGAGAGTTATCCCTTTTATACTTTAACATAGAACAATTCTCTCCCTTGGTCAGTTTGTCATAGGAGATGACTAAAGTAAAAAACAGCAACAAAAACACAGAAATATTAAAAAAGAAAAGAAAACTTTTGCAATGGCATCCCCTCTTACACTGAAAATGTTTTACATTTGTATAATTCCACTTGGAGGTTCTAGCGATCTAATGTCTTTCATCCTAGAAGGCTGAGCTATTTCTAGAAGTGTGATTTTGCTTTCCTAAATTCCCTTTTATCCTCTTAAATCTTTCTAACTACATATAATTTCTCAACTGAGGATTGGAAACAGGTCATCTTCTAGAGGTTTTTACCTTGAGGGAGGTATATTCTTTTCTAGTATATTTAACTACCATTATGTTAGCAATTGTTTCATTGCTAAGACCAAAATAATTAACCTGAACAATTTAGAGGAGGAAAGATTTATTTTGGACCATGGTTTCAGAGGATTCAGTCCATGGTTGTCTTACTCCAACACATCAGGATATGGAGAAGAAAAACTTCTTAGCTCATGGCAGCCAGGGAAGAAGGGATTGGGGGGTGGGTAGGGGCTAGGGTCTAGATAAAACTTTCCAGGATAAACCTCTGGTGACCACTTTGGCCAACCAGGTTTCTTCCCTAAACAGTCCATTAGTTATCGATGGATTAATCTTCTGATGAGGTCAGAGTTCTCATGATGCAATCATTGTCTGAAAGTCCTACCTCGGAACATTGCTTCATGGAGGACCACGTTTTCAACACATGGGCTTCTTGGGGATTATTCCAGATCCAAACAATCATCATTTTTTTTTAGTGCCCTGCAATGTAGGATCAGCTATTTTAATCAAGAGGAAGTGGTTCTATCTCCCATCCCTATCACTCCAATAAGATTAGGAGCCCTCTGTCCATTAAAGGGAGAGGAAGATGAGGTCCCTCTTCTTCCTGCCTCTGTAGAATTCCTCCTGGGCTTGTCAAAATTCTCACTCTAACTATATTAACTATGTCAGCTTCACTTTTATTTCTGCTGCCAGAGAGTTATGGGCAACAAAACTTGGTGATGGACTATTAAAAATGGTGCTCCCAAGTCTCTTCTAATTATCCAAGGTTTTGACCATAAATGTAGTGAAATGCTGTCCAATGTCCATTTCTTCCCAGGTTCCCAGTTTTAAGCCATTAAACAAAATTTTGCAGGAAAACTCTGCTGTTCTAATACCCCAATTTGTAAGCTTTTTCTTCTTCCCTGAAGAAAAATATGTCCTGCACTTCTAATTAAAATACTTAACATTAACATTCCTTCAAGTCAAAGAGAAGTCTCTTCCTCCAGATTCAGGGAGCTCTTCAGGAAATCACAAGTTCCCAGCCTTTCTGAAAGAGGGGAACACAAAGGAGAGGGAGGGCTGCAGCAACATCCGAAATGAGGAGGAGAATAAAAGTTTGGGGAGCAAGGAAAGATTAAAAAAAATACAATGCAGATAATTTTTGTACATATAATAATCCTCAAAACAGTATTATACATGTTTATGTGGAACCAGGAATGGAGAGGATAGACTTGCAAAGTGGATGAAAAGTATTGGGGGGAGATGATATGACGGATTGCCTATTTATTTTATTTATTTGTTACACCTCATCAAACTTGATAGATTGAGTGTGTTTTATTGTTCATATATGGCATCTCATCCACACTCATTAAGCAAACAATATTATTTATAGTTTGTAGTCACCTGTATTCATAAATGTATGCATACTCTCATTTATGAAAAAAAAAACTTATGTAGAGGAAGGATTATGGATTTTTGTGGATCTATAGATTTTTATTTCTTTATTTATACTATTATGTGTTAAATCTGAAATACATAACTACTATTCATTTGTACAAATACTTCAAGTTTTAATTTGTAACTTATGTTACTATAAATTTAGGTGTACGTGCACTTATAAGAAAAAAATAGAGGGAATCTGCACCTAGTTTTCCCTAACAGTAACATCTTGTAAAAATATAGATCCACATCACAACCAGTTCACTGATATTGAAATAGTCTAGTTGCAGAACATTTCTTTCACTGTGAGGGTTCTAATATTAACTATTGACAGTCACATTCATTGTATTTCACCACCTAATTGTCACCACCGTCCTCACATATCTTCACAAGTACTCTGTGCATCTTAACCTTGCTCCAAAAACAGTCTAGTAACAAATGATTTTTAAGTTATGCCAGAACAATTTATTTAAAAAAGCCTCTTATGAGGATGCATCCCATTTTTTTTTAAAGGAATAAAATCTGCAACAATTTTGCAAAAAAAGTTTGGCACAAAATCTGTGACAAGTGTGTGGTAAAATAAGGCATTTCCATTCACACCTTTTTCTTCATTCCTGGCAACCACTCATCTATTCTCCATTTCTGTATGTCATTGGATTTATACAAATGGAAATAAATGGAAATATATAGATTATAGTCTCTGAGATTGACTATTTTTCATGAACAATTCTCTGAAGATTTATCAAAATCATTGTGTGTGTTAATAGTTTGTTTCTTTATACTGTTGAAGAGTATTCCACAGTGTGGATATACCATAGTTTATTTATATCTTCATCCATTGAAAAACCTCTGGGTTGTTCACATTTTTTTGCCTATTATGAAAAAATCTGCCACAAACATTAGTGTGAAAAATACTTTTGTGCACACAAGTCTTAATTTCTCTCTAATAAGTGCCTCAGAATGCAATTGCTGTGTTGTATGGTAGTTGCATGCTTAATTTTTGTTAAAAAAAATATCAAATAGATTTGGATGTGAAATTTTAAATTCAGACTAGCAAAATATGAATTACTGAGAATCTCTGTCAGTATTTTTTAAGTGGTACAATAATAATAATTGTTATAACTATTATTAATATTAACAACAATTAATAATTATAACTATAAATATTATCTAATCATTCTGTTAAATGCATAATAATAGCTCATTGTGGTATTAATTTCCATTTCATCAATGGCTAATGACGTTGAACATATTCCAAGAGCCTATTTCTGCTTTCACATTTTCTGATAAAATGTCTCTTTTTATCTTTTGTCCATTATCTAATTGGATTGTTTCTCACTTTTGAGTTTTGAGAGTACTTTATATATTTGAGATACTAGTCCTTCGTTAAATATATGACTTGCAATGTTGTTTCTCCCACGTTGTGACTTGTCTTTTTTCATCTTCTTAGGATCTTCACAAAGGAAAGATTTTTATGAAAACCAGTTGTTCAATCTATCCTTATTGATGCATCATGCTGCTTTCTGTATCACAGGTTTTTCAAATATATTATTTTCTTGCAAACTGCTGCCAGGGCATGTAAAATAGTTACCCTCGGTGAAATAAAAAATTATGAGAATTCAGGGAGGTAAATGTTAAGGACTGAGAAAGGCAAAAGTTTGAATGTTATGGCACATGTTTTACAAGGAAGCTTTCATGCAGACTTCAAATTTAGCTCCCTTCAATTCACTGCTTCCTAAGAAGTGGTTTGGAAAACCTTTGAAGGATTTATCTGACTACAAAAAGGAACAGACTTTCTGGGGTGTGAAAGGATTTGTGGTTAAAGATGCGCCAGTCAGCAGCAGGTCATGTGGACATTCTGAAGACAGAATTGTTTCAAGTCTGAAGCTGCCTGGGAAACTTTTATGCAGTTAAGCCTGGTTTTCAGCCAGTGGCTAAAGCACTTCATAGTAGTAACACTGAAGGAGCCTGGCAAGGGACACTGGGGCTAATAGGCTGAAAGGCATGTCCCCTGTATCATGTCCAAGAACTCCATGCCTACCCCTGGATCTCAAAGTTTAGCTCTCATTTTCTTTTTCTTTCCCCTTTGTAAAGATTTATGTTTTTTGTTCATAATCTATAAACTGATTTTGTATGAGATGTGAGACTTACAACAAGAATCATTTGAGGTTTGCCTATGAATGCCCAGTTACATCGGCTGGGGGAAAAAACAAAACTGTCTTTCTTCCATTGAATTGCTTTTGCACTTTTGTCAAAATTCCAGGGGTCAAATTTGTGTCTTTTTGTGTTTTCTATTCTTTTTCATTAATCTATTTGTCTGTGCTTCTGCTGTTACCACACAGTGTTGATTATTGTATCTATAGTGAGCCTTGCAATCATGAAGACCAATTCTTCTACTTTGTTCTTCTTTGTTAAATTTTTTTTTCATCTATTCTAGTGGCCTCGTTTTTCCAAGTTCATTTTAGAATAATCTAGTGTGATTCTACAAAAATCTTTCTTGGCTTTTGATAGATATTGAACTAAGTCTATATGTCCAGATATAGAGAATTGGCTGTGTTACCATGTTCACATTTCCATCCATAAAAACAATATGATTATTCATTTTTTTATCTTTCATTTCTTTCATCAGTTTGTGTAGTTTTCAGCTTACTAACCCAGAGGACATTTTGTTAGATTTACACCTAATCATTTCATTTAGTTTGTGTATGTTTGTGTGTGTGTGTGTGTGTGTGTGTGTGGTGCTGGGGATTGAACTCAGGCCTTGTGCATGCTAGGATAGTGTTCTACCTCTGAGATACACTCCTAGTCCTCTTCACAATTTTAAATAATATTATATCCCAGTGTCCATGTGTTTATTGCTAGTATACAGCAATAGAGATAATTTCTATAGGTTAATTTGTATTCTTCAACCTTGCTAAATACATTTATTAGTTCAAAGATTGTTTTATTTTTGTAAAATAAAACAATGCCTTTGGAATTTCTACACTGGAAATCATCTACAAATAGTGACAGTTTTCTTTCTTTCTTTTTTTAATCTTTGTCTCTCTGTACCTATGTATTCTCTCTTATAACAATACTAGTCACGTTGAATCAGGGTCTACCCTAGTCAGTATGAACTCATCTTTAATTCCATTATATGCACAAATACATCATTTCCAATTAAGGGCACATTCTGAAGTTCCAGGTGGACATAATTTTTGGGAGATATTAAGGGCACATTCTGAAGTTCCAGGTGGACATATTTTTGGGAGATGTTATTCAACCCATTACCCTTAGGTCTTCCCCCTCCCCCCTTGTACTGGGGATTAAACCCAGGGGCTCTTAACTGCTGAGACACATCCCCAGTCCTTATTTATTTATTTATTTATTTATTTCTCTACAGGGTCTTGTTAAGTTATCTTAGGGCCTCACTAAGTTGCTGAGGCTGGCCTTAAACTTGCAGTCTTCCTGCCTCGTCTTCCTGAGCCACTGGAATTACAGGCATGCATTATGAAGCCTGGCTACACTTGGGTTTTCTTTGTTCCACATATATCATATACTTAATAGTTGAAGACTCTGCAAGCCCAGAAACGTCCACAGATGACAGATAAAATGGCCAAACCAAAACTTGCTATTTTTACACAAACGGCCAGTAAAGGAGAACCCTATTTAATTTCGTTTTCAGTGTCCTCAAAATGTCTTTGAGGGAAACCTAATAAAACAAACTCTGGCCTGGTGAGGCATCACTTCCAGATCTTCAACACAGGTGCTAGAGATCTGCATGGGCTTTCCAGTCCGGGAGCATGATTCTCAGCAACATCAGCTGAGTTCATCTTCTCAGCTTCTAGGAAAAAGTCAAGCTACAGGCTATGCATTGTGCTCTTGTCTTAGAAATCTTAGCCCTTGTGGTGGTGAGGACAGACAGATGATCACAAGCAGTTTTCTCTAAATTGCTCCAAACCTTTACACAGGAACCGAGAAGAGTGAGCAGCTCACCTTATTCTAGGTCTGAATTCAAGATTTCTGAGGTTTCTTTGTAATTTTTGAGCTCATATGGACTTTGTCAGAGCCTGAAGGAATAACAATCATTGAGCAGTATCACCAAGACCTGTGAAGTATAATGCTTCAGTTGTTTCTTATACATCTAGGTTATATTTTCTCCTTTGTGTCTCCGGCACCAACACTTCCCCCTTTCTTCCTCAGACATATGATGGGGAACTAACTAAACCAGAGATAGCCCAATCTCAAATTACAGAACAATTCATTTCCAGAATATGTTTCCTCATGATGCTTTTATCAGATGGAATCAAGCCACAGACGAGATTGTTGATGCAGGTTAGCTTAGATAAAGACTTCACTTTAGTAGGATCGATCCTTCTGGGTTCTTGGCCACTTCATTTTTCTGGTTAAGAGTGCAAGCCATCCCATAAGACATCTTGCTTTATGTCCCTGATTGTTTTTTTTTCCCCCTCTTCTTTTTAAGATTTGGCTCCCTTTCTTAGATAACTCTATGATATACCCAATTTCTGTTGAATTTATTAATATATTTCTCATAGAAATGGCTTCCCCCCCACCCCCCTGGAGAGCAAGTTCCCTCTCTCATCTCTAATCTTCAACCTCCTTTTTGTCTTTATTTGTCCAAGATATCAGTCCTCTGTTTAAGACTCAAATGTCTAGAAGGGCTAAATGACATGAAGCAAGCCAGATATAAGCACAACCACAGAGAGTCATGGAGGATATAGCAAATTAAAGAACACATGCCCTATCTACAAGATGGAATAGGCACTTGTTTTCATTTTATTAGATCCTCTGAATTTTCAAGAGAAGCCAGAAATTCAAGTTTTTAAAGGTTAGCAACTAATTAAAAAGAAGGGAAAAAAAAAGGAGATACATGGGAGCCAATATTATTCAGTCCAAATAGTATAGGTCTGAGAGCCAAATCTGGCTCACTGGTACTCACATTAGGACTTCTGCTGTATCTCTTTAATGATTTTTCCAGAAGATGCTAGGGGTTATCATGCAAATAGTCCTCCTGTGGTTCATATTAATACCCCTTGGGTGGCTTTGGAGATGAGGCCAATTTAAGACCTACTTATGGGGAAATCATGTCTCACATCTTTTTTGAGCTCCATCTGGCAAACAGCTCCCCCTGGCTCAAAGAATCATTGTCCAGCTGACTGCTGGCAGTAGGGCAGGGCTCCCCTAAAGAACAGAACACAGGATATCTGCCCAAATCTCTCTGTCCTCAGGATGAGCCTGTCGATAGTGAGTGGTTTATTATGGCACAAGCTGGTGTAGAGCTGTGCAGCCTCCTCTGTAGTGGCAGCCTGAGAGCATCTGTCACACAGACTCTGCAAACATCAATAGTATTGTTATCTTAGGCCCTGGGATTTTATTTTCCTCAATACTTTATTTACTTCATTGAACAATATTGAATTTTCTTCTGGCTGAGTTGGGCTGTGAGACTAAATCATCACCAGGTGCTTTAAATTGTTCTCTTGATGATTGCTCGCTTCTATTTCTGGTGCCGTTTTTATCTCTGAAGTACTACTTTGGGTTTTCAATTTTGGTGGTCAGACCTGTGTTTCTCTTCACTGCAGAAGTTTAAGCAAGTCTCTGAGGCATGTCTTCCTGTTTTATTCCTTGGTTCTAATGTGTCAGGCCAGGCCAGGACAGGACAGGCAGCTGGCTGCAGAAGCCACAGTCTGGTTCATAGAAAGTTTAAGAACTACACGAGAGAACTTTCTGGTGTGGTAAGAGAAGAGCTAAGGAGGGACGAGTTTTTTTAATCATACTTCAAAAGAAAGGGAATTCTACTCAGTCTTTTGGTCTTCCAAGATTTTTTTTTTCCTCCCAGATTCATGATTTCATCATTTTTTTTTTCTCTTTTCTTCATGCACTTGCTCTCTCTCACTGTCTTCAAGATGGAAAATCTCTACACATTTCTGGTTTCAGACCAATGATACTTTCTTGGCTTCCCAATGAAGGTTAGAGTCCTCACATCCATTGCCTCAGGTCCCCATATGTTGCTGATCAAAAGATTCATTACTCTTCATTATCATCATTATTGTTGCCTTTGTTGTTGTTGTTGTTGTGAATGATATTTTAAATATTTTGTTAGTACCTGGTTTATCATTAAAGTCACAAAGGTAAGAGATATGTCTGTCTCCTTCACCACTGGACCCCCAGGAGAAGAAATAAATGTAGATGTCTCTCAGCTGAACCTATTTCCCTTGCAAACGCAATGAGAATTTATACTCAATTTTTAATTTCATAGATTTCATAAACATTTAGCACCTGTCCACCAAATACAGTCTTATAGGTGCACAGAGGAAAACAGCCCGCTTTGCTCTTCAAATTCAATACATTTGAGTCAGTTTTTCTCTTTCCTGCTGCAGGTGTTTCCTTTTCTCACAGATAAGGTATGAGCTAGGTAACATAATTAGTTTACTGGTTAATAATTTAATTTTGGATAATCAACACGGAAGCAAATTTTTTTTTTAAATATTGGGAACCTGGGATCCATAAATTTTAATTTCCTAGCAATTCGATTAAGCTTTCTTTTGTTAAGAACATGGAATTATTAACATTCTTAAGTCTTTCTCTATTTCATAAATCTAATAATAAATCTTTGATAAATTCTTCACATTAGTTTGCTAGGACTTCTTTAAAACTGTGTTGCAACTGATTGGCTTAATAAACAGAAATTTACTATCTCATTGTTGTGGAGACATATCTCTTACATTCTAAATGGAGATGCTGGTGGAGTTGATTTCTCATGAAAGCAATCAAAAGAATCTTCTGGCCTCTCTGCTTTTAGCTGGTTCTCTTCTTGTTGTGCCTCTTCACACTGTCCTGTATTTGTATTAATCTTTATGTCCAATTTCCCATTTTTATAAGAACTATCAAAAATGTATATAGGCTGGGGATATAGCTCAGTTGGTAGAGTGCTTTCCTCACATGTACAGGGCCCTACCTTCAAACCCAAACACCACACTCACACACACACACACAAAAAAAAAAAAAAAAAGAAAAAGAAAAAGAAAGGAAAGAAAGAAAGAAAAGAAAAAAGAATGTATCCACAATTATGACTTGATTACTTTTATAAAGACCCTATCTCCAAATATACTCAAATCCTGCAGTTTAACCAACAATATAACTATGATATACTTAGAGTTAATTTTATACTGTAAAGAATACACATTTTTACTCTGATTGGGTATCCTAAACTAACATTCACTGCAGTATGTGATGCAAACAATATGCAACTGATTGGGGACAGACAGATGCAAATGATGGGAACATGAAGTTAAGGGAATAATTCTTTCAAATGGGCCCACTATGCTGACTTCCACATGCTTTCTTTTCCAAGAAGCAATTTACCTGCAGCCCTGCATGACTTAATTGGACAGGATATGTTATCTTCCTCAGCACACTACCTGTTATCTGAAGGAGAAATTCATGCCTGAAATAACAATGTTGATGAGAGGAAATCACATTACCCTGAAGAGGGAGAATTTTGTGAACCTGAGAAACTGATGTGACGCCATTTTTTAAAAACAAAACCAGCTTCTACCTCAAGGCCTGTCCAAAGGGAGAGGGAATGACCTTTGTCCTTGGAAAACCCACAGAGCTTTCCTAGGCACATAGCCACCCTGCTGAGTTGTTTGTCTGTAAATAACTGGAGAGATCTGCTGACTCAGTTATGCTAGCTCCTGGAAAGACCAAAGAATGGGCCTAATGCCTGGCCATGACCCATAGCAACCCCCTAGCAACCACCAATCCGGTGAGACAGGGAAAATACCTGAAATGCCAGGTGACCCTCCCAGTAGTTTCAGTGATTGATAACATGTTAGGAAACCCTGTAGTTTAGCGAGTACACTCCTCACGGCTTAAACCAATCAGTTCAAATGTATCCACCTTTTGAACTCACCAATCACCCTTACCCAACTTGTTCCTGCCAATGAATGTGTTAATCAATGTTAAGACTTGTTGTTTGATTTTCCCACAGTATGAAATGATTTGCTATGTGATGTTGTGACACATAGAGTATCCCCAAAAAGCTATAAAATCTCACTGAACAAAGGACTGGACTCACTCTTTGGGCCCGCTGCATCAGAAATGGTTGTGAGTCCAGGCTCCAGCTTGCAATAAAGACTCTTGTGTGATTGCATTGGATTCTGCTCTTGGAAGTCTACTGGGGTCCCAGGAATCTGGCATTACAAACCTTTTCACAGACCAGATCCCAGAACTCAGTGAAAAAGGGTAATTCCTCATAATCATAAACTCTGTAAGAATGTATGGTTCAGAATTCAATTAAAACTGGTCAGCACAGTCCAAAATGCCCTATTATTGTTGAGGCAGTATAGACCTGAAAATCTGATGTCATCCTGCTGTCAAAAGTCAAGAAGTGGAGAGGACTCTCTAGAAACTTCTCTGGGATCCCCAATAAAACTGGATGGAGTGCAGGAGAGGCACATAGTTCTCCTCTCAAAGAGGATCCACTTTCTCTTTTGAGAGTATCCCCTTTCCTTTTTCCTGTTCCTTCAATAAACTAATGCCTGTTACTCTGAGAAACATGTCTGAAATTTTTCTGACTTGATCACAAGAATCGGGATTTGAAATGTGTGTGTGTGTTTGCGGGGAGAGTGTCTTTGTGCTGCCTCAGTTTCCTGTAACACAACCAAGCTCTGTACCTAGCCCTGTAACACAACCAAGAGTGGCAATACTGTATAACTCATGTTTGTACTGTGAAAATTCAAAAATAAAAATAGCAATATCTATTAGAGTAATCAGAAAACATCTGAGGCTTTAATAGGAGCAAAGGATTAATGCAAATGGTATTTAATAAAATCAGAATTTGAATAAGCATGAAAAAACAAGACATTTAAGATATGGGGCTTGAGTGACAGAGTACAGATGAATAAAAATACCAGGCATATTCATATCAGAGTGAGTAGGTGATCTGACTCAGCATATTGAGGAAGAATAAAAAAGAGGGTTAAATCAAATGTAAAATGGAAGTTAGAATAGATGAAAGTAAGTTTGGGATTTAAAATTTTGGAAACAGGGTTTGTATTTGATCAGAGTATGAAATACATAGTTTGTGAGCAGAAAATTGACCGAGATTATGGGAAAATCCAGGAATCATTATAATCTTTTACTCACTCTGTGCACATTGAAATGCAACTTGTCGATTTTTTTTATTTGGTAGGTTGACCTATTTCTCCTTTCCAATGTATCTTCTGGCTCATGTCTTGCTTTGACAAACCGAATGTAAACTACTTAACAATGTAGTAGTTTTGATTTTTTTGGTCCTGGACTTCAAATGAATGTCTTTTTTCTTTCTCTTCTGCATTCCCTCCCTCCCCTCCCCCCTCCCCCCACACCTAGGATTGAACTCAGGGGCATTCAACCACTGAGTCCCACCCCCAGCCCTATTTTGTATTTTATTTAGGGACAAGGTCTCACTGAGTTGCTTAGCACCTCACTTTTCCTGAGCTGGCTTTTAACTCACCATCCTCCTGCCTCAGCTCGGGATTTGAAATGGGATTACACGTGTGCGCTTCCCTGCCAGCTCTCTCTCCTCTTTGTGATGGCTATTTGAAGAAGCCTGGTCCAACCTGCTAGAAGAAGAGAGGCCTTGTGAAAGAAATCTGACCCAGGAAAGGCCATCTTGATCACCAGCCCGCAGCCTGACTTCTAATTGCCATAGACACATGACTGAATCCAAGCAAGATCAGCCTAGTCTGGACCTGGCCACAAAAATCCTCCCCTTTAATCATGAACTCATGAAGGATAAAAAATTACTTATCATTCAGAGGATCAAATATTACAATTGTTTGTTAGGCCATAATATGGTGGTAGAAGATAATTCAGATTGTTTAAATTGTGTAAATTTAGGAAAATAAACCTGGCAGCTAGAGAAGTGCTTGTGTGCATATATAGGGTGTGGGTGTGGGCAATTAGTAAGAAAGAAGAGTCAGGAAATGGATCTAAGAAGGAGCTTAGACTACAATAGTAATAATATGTGAATTATAAAAGCCATTTTAAATCTGTGAATAAAAAAAACGGAGAATAAGGAGAATTAAGGAATTGTTTGTCTTTTTATCAAATATTATAGATAACACTTTTCTGTTTAATAATGATTAAAGATTTTTTTTTTTTATGGCAGAGATGAGTATTTTCCTTAAGCCATTTTTTTTGCCCCATCAGTTTATCAACATATTCCTAGTCCATTTTGTGGAAAACAAGTTTTAAAAAAATCTATAAAAATTGTGGTCATGGTTAGACGTTTTGGAAAAATGAGAAGTCATTGCTCCACATGATTGGTTAAAATATAAATACCAAAGACACCCTGTTCCAGGAAGAGCAACATAGCTTTTTGTTATGATAGAAACTTACATGGGATCACTTTGGTCTTTCAGTAAGATTTCTACATGCTTAAGTCCCATGGCATATTAAGGATAAAGCCAGATTAAACATTTTTTCTCTTTAGTTCCTTGGCTCTCTTCCAAACTCTTATTGCTTCCTATGTCTGTGTCTAATCTAGTCTAAATTCTCTTAAAATTGCCTTAAAGGATGTGCCATCTGAGGATTGAAGATTCTTATAACAGAAGTTTAGAGAACCCATCCACATATATTAAAACTATGAAGGCATCAATAAATATCTCAGGAATATATAAATCTATATGGATATATAGATATATAAATATGTGATACACATACATTGCACAATTAACTTCAATGGATATGAATAACAAGAAATTAAGTTAAATTTTTTAATATTTGGGGAGTTTAACGGTCATGTTAAGAATAAAAAATGGCAATCATAACTTATTTTTTTAAAGATCTCTATTGCTAATTAGGCAATTTTCTTTCATCTACATGTACATGGATATGTGAATATATTTAGCATTTAGCACCAAATTTCTTTAGAAAATTATATTTTGCTCATAAAGTGCTCTTTTCAGACCAAGCGTTTAATAAAACCAGAAGATTAATTTTAGGTAGAAATTAGTGAGTGAGGAGGGATGTATACAGTATATAGTGTTTTTTTTTAATCTCCTTTGGTTCCTTGGTTCTTGTGATTCTCCAAAGATCCTTGCATCTTAATATCAGCTTTCTTTTCGTTAAACAGATGTGTTACTTAGGGACAATTTGCAGCCCTGAAGAATCCTAATGATTTCAATAACAATGCATGTGATTTTGACAAGGATTTGCATCATTGTGAAGGATTCTGACTGGGAAGTCTTGTATACTAACTGCCATGGTATACAAGAGGACCACCTCTGAGTCTGCCTCCAGATGCTTTATTTGAATGAAGCTAACTAGAATTAGCTTGAATTTTTTCTGTTTTTAACTTTTTGTTTATTTGATGATTCATCTCTTCCTTTTTGTTACAAATGAGAATTTTACATGCAAAGAACTAATTTCCATGACAAGAGTAGAGTGTTTGTGCAACTTGTTCCCAAAGATAAGAGATGATCAAAAAGCCTAAAAAAGAGGGGAAGTAACATTTCTCTTAAGCATATGCAAAAATCACCTATGAGAGGATACTTTTTAGACTTTTAGATTTTTTTTTCACTCAGAAGTACATTAGAAATTAAATCCCACATTATTGAACTTTCTAAACTTGACTTTTTCAATATCATTCAATCTACAGATATACTTAACTATATCTTTTCTAAAAAGCCAATTCCCTCACTGTATACAATAAGATCACTTTCATTTTTTAATAATTGATTTTGGTTAGACCACTGAACTGAACATACTCTTTTGAAAAAAAAATCTCTATATATTCAGAAGAGCCACAAAATTTAACTTGTTCAATGTCAAGTGACAGTGTACTTAGACTTAAGAGATCAGAATGAAACAATAGGAAAGAGCTCAGTTACCTAGGTCTTCCTATGCTCATATTAATCAGGCAGGGATTTGCTGTTCACTGGGAACTAATTCATGTTTGAGTACAAAAAAAAAAATTAAAGCTTACTAAAGAGCTTTTCTTTACAATTTATTCCATTGGCCAATGTTTTCAAAAGTAAATAATTTACTACTTTAATGAGTGTACGCACAAATGACAGAGATGGAGCAGACCTCATAAATCAGAGTGATGCCATTTATTCAGCTGCAGAGTTGATCAGTCAGGCTTACCCACTTTCTGGGTTAATAATGCCCACCAGTTACAAGAGGGGTTTGGGTTTTTACAAGATACACTGCAAGGGGATTTAATCATTGGAGACTTCAACAGGACATGTACGTGTGGCTTCATTGTCACTGGGAAAGAATCTACTGGGAAAGGATCAATGTTTCATGCCTCCTTCCCAGGGACTGTCTTATCACTAGGAAAGGATTTATTGAGGAATGATCAAGGTTTTGCCTTCTTCCTCCTCCTCCTCCTGGGTTACACTGTCTTGGGGGTTCCTTCAGTGAATATAACTCATATTTTCTGAAATAAAACACAATACCACCAAATGGAATAGTACATATCAGGGCACATCACAATCTGAATTTGCAAAATGTTATTCCAGTTTTGTGCAATGTGCCTTGTTAAAATTTTAAAACAGAAAATTTTGCAGGTGATGGGAAGTCATTGAGGAAATTTATACATGGCCACAAATAGCTTACATCTACATTTTAAATAGTAAAGTCTTCTCAAGATGAGGAATAGATTTGAGTGGAAAGGAAGTGAAAGTTTTTATAACTCTATGGTGAAAAATATTCATATATAAATTTGGTCAGTGGTAATGCAGATGAAGGGAAGGAACAGGTGTGAAGGATGTTTAAGAAACAGCCTAGAAAAAAAAATGGATTACTAATTTGAGAGAATAGCAAGTAATTGGTAATGACTCCAGCTATCTTTTGCCCTGACAGTGCTGTGGATGGTGGTGCCAATAAAAAAGGAACTCAGGAAGGGGAGCTGATCTTGACACCATGAGTCATTGGCTACAAGAAAATGCACTTTAGATTAGTGAAAACGCTATTGCCTGTAAAGTTAAATATTTTCCAGATATAGCAGTTGAATTCATTATACTTGAAGAATAAACAGTGGCTAATAGAGGCAGTTACTATCTATCTTATAATAAGGTTGACTGGAAGGGCTGGCAACAGAGTTGCAGATATAATTTCTTCATTTGTGTACTTAAATGTTCATTGAGTAGATCCTTTGCTCTCATCTTTCTCTACCTAGATAATATTTTTCATATCCATTGAGTAAATTATTCCTAAGACTTCCCATCTAATTATTTTATGTGTCTATTTTTACTTATGAAAATTCAGCATCAGCGGGCAAGAATATATGACTACAATTTATTGAATCTCTTCCATGGTTGATAATATACACAAAATTTTATTTACATGTGGGACAGGCATTTGTTCATAATACCAGAAACCTACATTATTTTAGCAATGGCAAGTTTGTTTCATGTGTAACGCTGCAATACTATATGAGAAAAAACTTGAGACAAAAAGCCAACCGAGTTGAGTCTATCTAATATATTTCATTGACACTCTTTTAGACTCTTCAGAGTTTAATAAAGATATGGTTTATTTTCCATTTTGATGTTTTTTGTTTTTTTTTAAGGCTAGGAAACTATAACTTATTGTAAGATATATCCAGTGAATGACTCTGGAATATTTTTAAGCAATAAAAAAATAGTCATTTTTTTTCCTCCTAAATCGATTTACGCTCGTTCCTTCATGCTAAATCATACGGTAATTATTACTACAGTCCAAATCTGTATTGCTACCCACTTGAATTTCTGCAGTCACTCTTTGCACTCCATCTTGGTCTTCTTTAGCTGACTCATCTCTCAGATCCACTCACCACAGAGTACCTATTATGGATAATCTGTCAATTTAACTCCATTGGGACTTTGCACTTCTCAGAAACCAACACTGATTGTTATCTTATGCATATACCCAGGCTCCCTTGTTTAAATTTCAATCCTTTTAACCTAAACCTAAACCTTAGCCACAAATGATGCTGTTTTCTCCACTGCATGACACAACATCAGACTTCTTGTCCTCTTCATGTCAAATTATGTATGCTTCTGGAATTCTCTCATAGAATCTCATAGATTTCTTATGTAAAGGGGCTTTCCTTCTCCACACATATCCAATCTCTACAAATATTGAGGCTGACCAGCTTCTTCTGGGAGTACACTTACATACCAGCTTTTTATGCTGGTCTTTCAGGTCCTTGAATCTTTCATCAGAAACTTAATACTATTTTTTTTTAGATATGATAGATTTGTCTTTTCTATTAGATGCAAATAAGGATATAGGGTAGAAAACTGTTATCAAAATTCTTTTGTTAAGTTGGCTGGTTTTCTTTCTTTATTTTTTAATGAAACCTGTACTTATGGTGGGGCTACATCCTATACTTGGCTATTGATTTATTAATGATTAAATACCCTCATGTTTTCTGGTATTGATGTTCTATGACTATGTCTTGAGAAAAATATTTACGTAAAATTTTACTTAAAAAAGGCTTTCAATTATTTAACCAAGAAAAGCTATTTATATCACTTTTCCACTTTCACTTAAATAACTAAGACTTTTAAGGGTTTTTAAAAAAATTTTGTTACTATTTTCTTCCTATTATTTCTTTCAATAGTGATATAAAAGCATCTAGGGTAATGTGAAGATAACTAGATAATATTATCTAACAAATTCCCTCAGTTTCTTTCTAAGTAGATTATTATAGATGCTTTTCCTAGAAACCAAGACAATGTGGAGAGCCTGCTTCAAATCCTGATTCTTGCGATCAGGTCAGAAAGATTTCAGACATGTGGCTCAGAGCAACATAAATGATTTTATGGAAGGGATAGGGAATGGGAAATAGGATATTTTCAAGGAAGAGCATGGGAACTTTCAGGACAGTATGCCTCTCCTGCCCTCCAGTTTTTGGTTTTGTTTGGTACTGGGGATTGAACTCAGGGCACTCAACCACTGAGCCAATCCCCAGCCCTATTTTGTATTTTATTTAAAGACAGGGTTTCACTGGGTTGCTTAGTGTCTTGCTTTTTGCTGAGGCTGGCTTTGAACTTGTGAGCCTCCTGCCACAACCTCCTGAGCCGCTGGGATTACAGGTATGTGCTATTGTGCCTACCTGTGCCTACTTTTATTGGGATCCCAGAGAAATTTCTAGAGAGTCCCCCCTAGGTCCACCTCTTAACTTTTGACTGCCAGAAAGATGACTCCAGACTTTTAAGCCCCAACTGTGATGGCAACTTTAGATCACCTGGGCTCATGTTTATCAGTTCCAACTGGATTCTTAACCATACACTTTTATAGATTTTATGGTTAGAAGGAACTATTCTTATCTACCAGAGTTTCAGGATCTGTTTACAAAAAAGTCTTCCCCTTCAGGTTAACTTGGTTTCCACTCATCAACTTTGTTATTTTGGGGCTCCATTTCTTCTTCAGATAGAAGGTAGTTTGCTGAGAAATCTGGTATACCCTATCCACTTAGGCCAGGCAGGACTGCAGGTAAATTGCTTCTTGAAAAAGAAAATGTGGGAGTCAGCACAGTGGGGCTGATTTTATAGAATTATTCTCTTAACTTGGTCCCCACTATCCTCATCTGTCTGTCCCCTAACAGATAAGAAACTTAAAAGTTCCATAAATCTACAGTGCAGATTTTAAAAATAAATTTTACCTTACAGAATGTGAACCTCTAAGGGAATGTTTATTAAGTGATTTACAAACATAATTTATTATCCTACAATAGATGAGATGCCAAAACTTGTTCAGAAATTCGTTATATATACCTTGCCCCATGCTAACCTGGGGGACCTGCAAATAAAATTCTTAGTGAACTTGATTGCTCCATTAAATATAAAGTGTGGACATCCCACATAGGGTTGATAAAAGACGTTTCTGAATTTTCATATGAATTTTCTTTTGAAACCAAAATAACCATTCTCTTCTGTGAGCCAACAAATGGCAGTCAAGCATTTTATTCACAACAAGACCCTCATAAGATAGTGTAATTGACATGCTAATTGACTCATCTTAGGCCTTAGGTTGGCACTGAAATAAGACTTGCCACTATGACATAAGATATGCTTGTTAGTTTGATAAAAGTCAAATCTTTTTTGCATTATGGAAAGGAAGAACTACATCTTTATTTCTTTATAGACATATAGAGGTGCTGTAAAGTAGGAATCTGTGTTTCTACATAACTTCATATAAATAGTTTTTAGGCAGAAATGCCATTATAAGGTTACTATAAAATAAGTCCCAGTTTTAGGAATGTGAAATATTTCTGAAATAACTTCAATTTTTGGTTTTTGAAGGGCAGAGTTAACCATGGGTCCATAATTGTTTTCTCCTACTTTTCTTCCCCCTAACCAATCTCCTTAAAAATATTTGACTGATGGATTTACTTGAATGAAAATAAGTGAGAATCCTGCAGGGGTTGCTAGGTACTGATTGCAGCATGCAGGATATCTTTCTGCAAAATACTTTATTGTAAATCTTCCTGCAATCTATGGATCTCTGGGCTGCAGCCACACTGGATATTGGTTAATCATGCAGCCAATACAGGGAGATGGGAATAGGAAAATATAAAAATTGAGACATCCTTATACTTATCCTTCTAAGAGCAAAGCATGTTCTAGTACACACACACACACACACACACACACACACACGAGAAACTATGTCTGATGAATTTGTTTTTTCTGGATGTAAAAAGACTTGTGCCATGTGTATTATTTGTTAATTCTTTGTGAAGATTGTATGAGGGTGTGAAAATTTGGGCCTCTGTGTTCATGCAATTTGTATAGGTTTTACTTTACAAACATTAGATCATTATAATAGTTATGTGAAGTGGGCAGCACTTGTGTTATTAGCTACATCTTAGAAAGGATCTTATACTGTGGTGATAATAGTAGCTATAAGAAATCTAGAGCAGTAGCAGCCACTATTTATCTCTTATAAGAACAAGGCCCTTAATTAACTCATATGTTTTGCAATTATCCAGCCTGCAGATTAATATGAAATCAACAAAACCCAAGCTTCAGTATAATTCTCATGCTTGGGCACCATTTCAGACATTGAAAAACCTCCTAAAAATATGCTCAAATGATCATATAATTGGTAACATTTGCCAATATCAAATACTTTGACCATGATTGATTAAGAACATTGCCTCTTTACCCCAACTTCTCTTTGCTAACCTGCCTTATATTGGATAGTGTGGAAGGAAATCATGAGGAGGTAATTCAAAAAGGGATTTGTTTATTTGGGGTTCATGTAATATATGGGGTATAATAATTTGGCTTGCAGTTGATTTTATGTATAAGCAATGCCTGCAATCCTAGTGTAGGAATAGTTTTCTAGAGTAATCGTAACATGTCGTGATAACCAAAATGATATGAAGGCAAAGTTTGTGCCATGGCATGCATGCCTTTTGGTATACAAAAGATGAATTTAATTATCAGCAGAGGCAAGACAAACTTTAAAATGTATAGAATCAGAATCTGGTCTGGCTAACTTTCATGAGTTTTATAGTGCATATATGAAAGACAGAGCTTTACATAAATCTTGAAATGATCTTTTATAACACTTCCCAATAACAAGATGTGAAACTAAAATATTGCAAAACTATTACTAATAAAAATTATTTTGGTCTAACATGTTAGACAAACTTATTTTAGAAATTAAATTATAAAATTCTCCTGTGAAGAGGCAAAGAGATTGCAGCCAAAAATATAAGATACAATTACCACATCAGTAGATCAGAAAGCTGATAATGTTTTCCCAATATTGTTTGTTATGGGTCATTTTTAAAAGATTATAGTTTGTTGTAATATTGGTTCATTCATGTCTATATTTTGTATTTTTAATATTTTTCTTAAATTTATACCAAATTTTATATGAATCAGGTCCATGACCCACCTCTGCCTGTAAGGTTAATATCATTCTCTGTATTTTTCACATGAATAACTTAAGCAGGCTAAGCTACTTCTAAAATGTCATCTAATGTGCTTTTCTATTCAACTGAACTTTCTTTTGTCCAGATTAAATCAATCATAGGGGAGAGAAAGAAAATCTGATGTTATGCAGAGGATCAGATCCATACATAAAAAGAACAGAAAAGCATAAAACATTCAGTTATCTATTCATTCTCTGTTGGTGCCAAACTTAAGGCTCTTTTGCTTAAATAGACAAATAAGAGTGCATCTCTGATACAAGTTAATCTGCAAAATATTCTATTGTTGCTATGCTTTCAGTGTTTGCTGTATAGGCTCCTCCTACAAAATAAATAATTTATGTATGAATTAGAGACTATTTCAAATTAAATGTTTGGGAGGCATTTATAATGCTGAATGAAAAGGCATTTTTGAGGCTTTGTAAAATGTTTAATTACAAGAAAAAAGTTTGAAATTTTAAGTACAATCTATCTTGAGTATAGTATTAAAGTATTTTGTGTAGTGTTTAGTATTTTACAATACTTAAATCACTTGTCTCTGAAGGTTAATATGCTTATTCAAAAGTGCAAAAGTATTCTAATCTGGATGGTCAAGAAAGAGAACGAAAAGCCTGTTCTACAAACCAGAATAATTTGGAACCTATTTAAAAAAGAGAATGACCAATCCAGGTAGACAAGACTTGAGTTTATTTATGCGATTCAAAACTCCCTTCTTGAAAGGACATTTACAAACTTAATTTCAAAAATAAAATAAATTCTGAATGACAAATGTTCACGTTTTAATTTCAATATTACAGGTATGTTCTTTCATGATAAATTATCAGTTGAAAATGTTCCAGTGGAATCTGGTATCAATTAATTTTACACTTCATATAAGAAATAATAAAACATTTATTTTCAAGTCTTACATATATTACTTAAAAATAGATACAAAGTTCAGTTTGTAATTTTTAAAATTTTATTGCTGTTTCAAGCTACCTGAAAGAAAATACCTTAGTGAAAATTATGTTCCAATTGTCTTGAGTAAGTATGGCTTAAAACAGTCCACCCATGTATTATTTAGCTATCAGGTTGGTCAAATGATGGATGATGTCTTGAAAGTTAAGAAATGGTATCAGTTGGGCAGGTAAAATAATATTTGATACTTTTATAATATGCAACTTGGAATCAAATTTAAGAAGTTGACTGATTAAAAATCTAACATTGCACAAATTCATAAATAATTGCTTAGTTTCCATCTTTAAACCTGCTTTTTTGAAGCACACCGAAACAATGAGATAGAGAAAAAAATGTACATAAGATTGTTTGCTTGATGGAGGCATCAATTTGTTAAAATATTTCTCATACATATTTCCCTGTTCAAAAATATAAACTTGCTTGTTTTCCATATATACAAGTATCCTGTGAAATCCTGGATTCTGAGAAGAAATAGTTTGAGGTATAGCATTGAGTAAAACATCCAAATGCATGATATTTTTGGCAGAAATTCATTAAAGTTACTGTCGGCAGAGAGTTGATTGGAGTGTGCTCCCAAAAGTCTTCCAGGTTTTGCCCTCTGATAAATTTGTCAGCGACATCAAATAATTGAACTCTTCAACATCAATATATACAAAGGCATTTTATTATTAATCAAAGAAAGGGAAATAGAGACATCAGAAATTGCAACTTTATTTTTTGTAATACATATATTTATTGCCATCATAGTTCCGCAATTGTCATAAAATTAGAGTCAGATGGGATTCTGAGACACGTGCAAGTTTTGGAAATGGACATATAGATAACAGTATGGAACTGTACATAAAATAATTACAATTTATTAAACACATTGTTTTAGCATATCCTTGATGGATGGGAATGAGCACCATATTTTTTTGTGAATATATATTTTTCTGTCTTTTCTTTTTTTTCAGCACCAAAGAAATCCAAATAGGAAAAGGAGAGATGAGGGTCGAGAATTAAGAATCAGCCCTGTTTCCATCTCAGCCACACTACATTATTTCTTTATGATTTTCAAAGCTCTTTTCACATGATTCTGCCCTCTCAAGGGCATCAGTATTTCCTAAATGGTACAAGTATACGTAGCAATTTGTACTCTATACCATCCTTATTCAAAACTTGCATGTGGCATGAAATGGATTGCTGGCACCAAGGTATATTTTCTGTTGGTTTCATAGGTTCTTCATCTTAATCTTAGCCAAGAAAGCAAACTGGACCAACTTCAAATCCAAATTTTTGATTCTGATCACCAAAGTCATTGATCATTACATCAATGATAGGTACTTGATCGATTTTCGGTGTGTTGATTTCAATTACAGTCTTTTCATAGCCTTTTCTGGACTGTAAAATTAAGCATAAATTAAAAATTACATGATAATTTAATATTGCTAAAACACATGTTATTTTCCTAAGCTTCTGATAGGAGGCTAGAAGATAAGAAAGAAGAGAATAAATCCCAAATTTGCCAATAATTATGTGATAACTTTTTGCTATTATGAGTGGAGAATCACATTCAGTTTTAAATTTTGAATATTAAAAATATGCTTAATATTTAATTGTAGCAACTCAACTATGATCATCCAACATACTGCACATTTAAAACTAATTAAGTTGATAAATAAAATTTAATATAAAAATTGATGCTGGTACTAGATCCCATAATATAAGTAATGCATCCTTATTATTTTACTTATAATTAAGATATAGATTGTCAAATTCTCTTGTCAAATACAGTATAAAATCATAACAGAAGTTGAAACATTTCTACTACCATATATTAATTTTTATAAATATTAATAATATACTACTATTTAGAATGCTTTCCAGGACTTGTGCATCTATAACCTGCTTTGTGTTCTCTTTCTTGTTCTACTTGTACCCCACTCATTCTGTTGAAATCATAGGTGCTCTTATTTTGCAATTGTGCTATCTCTTCAGTCATCAACACTTAGTCAAAGCAAATTGCTATTATATGGAATTCCCATGTGCATGAACATTGGTTCCAGAGGATAAAGATAACAAAAATGATAGTAGCTTCCTAAATTGCTGCTAACACAGTGACAATTAAAAAGCATCTATCTAAGATTACCTTCTGTTATGTCTTCAAAAATGTATCTTTGTGTATTTCAGAGTGTCTGCATGTGTGTATATCTGTGTGTGAACATTAGTGGTTTTGAAAACTCTGTATTTTAATATGTCAATGTTAAGCATCAAATCTTATTAATAACTGACAGCCATTGAGAGAAATCTGGCTTAGAACTAAAGTGAGGCTGTTAGAGGCTGCCTCTCATCTGTGAAGAAGACAAGCAGAGATTTCACTCACCGCACAGCCATCATGCAGTGCTTTGATGTAAGGGTTGTTATCATAGGACATCTCCTCATCATTTGATCCCAGGAACCGAAGTGCTTTGTCATAACTTCCTGATGACACATCATACCAGGCAGCCGACTGATGACAGTTATAGGTGAAATTTTGCCGAGCAGAGGCAGTGAGAAGTTTCAGGAATGTCATTTGCACCATGTTAATGGTATTGCCTTCAACATCTAAATATGAAAGCTGGGAATAAAAGAATAAAAAGACACATAAAGACTCTTTTTCTCTTTTATGCTATGAAAAAATAAATCACTGTTGACAGTGAACTTTGATGCAGGAAGGATGTAGATGAATCGACAGCCCTTTTGTAACCCACTGAGAAAAAGTGTGAATTGAGGGTTACAAGACCCAGAGACAGGATTTTATGAACTCAGGTCTCTATCTCCAACTCACTTACTCTAACCACTGCTTATCTTTGACAAAATCACAATGTCTATTGTTTCCTAATCAGTAAGCACTGCCAGAAAAAAAAAAAATGATTCTGCTTTGAGGAAATACTTCACTATATTTCATACCTTTTTTTTTTAATTGTAAAATAATGAGACAATGAAAACCAAGGAATCTCAGTGTGATGGAAAGGTTAACTGGTTTTGTTCTTTGATCATGCTCCTGTACTTTTTATTTTGGGGCCATAGTCTTCCAAGGTGTTTTGGTCTTCTAATTTTCAAAGCAGAGTTTCAGTCCATTCTCAGATTTTATATATATGTTTTTTTTTTCACTGTTTTATCACCAGCACCCAGCTTAATGGCAGAGACAATAGGAGTTAATAATTGTTGAGTCAATACTATTTTGTATTTATAGCAGGAAAATAATTTTAAATGTAAATTATTAAGACTTGTCTTATGTCATCTTCACAAAATTTTTGTTGGGCATAATGGAGATCACTTAGCTTAAGAGAAATGTATAAACCTAAATTTAAAAAAAATTACAAATTCACTGTGATTTATACATGAAGGCAATACAAAAGCACTGATCTGACTTTTCTTCTTATAAAAACTTTATCTATTCCTTACTGATTAACAGAGAGATACTGAGGAGCCTCGTGAGTTTAGGGGAAAAATGTACTTTGGCAATGAACTCTAAGGAAAATAAAACTTCACAAAACAAACACACATAGGGTTCTACTTGTGTATATTTTACACTCATACACAAACAAGAATGTAGCATGGGTGCATAATATCTAACCTGAATACTAAACTAGGAAATTGTAAGTCATTAATATGTATGTTTATATAGTAATGATAAATGTACAAATTTTCATCAGTGGAAAATAATAGCATTTTAAAAAATATTAATTGATTGAATAATTATTTGGATAAGTGGGGAAACAAATTTGGTTAACTCCTAATTAAAGTAATTTAAACACATATTTTAAATAGCTTTTAATATGAATTTAGTCTAACATACAATCTTAAAATATCTTTACAAAATTTTTAAGGGAAACTGGTAATTGTATGGACATATGTAAATTTGGCTTACAATACAAATAAAAGGTAGGTTTGTTCACTATATTCCCAAAGGTAACAATCAGAAAAAATAATTGTACATGCTACAAGTTCTTCATGAAATGAAAACCAAAGAATAAACTAGGGATCAAGCAAATAGGAAATGAAATAGTGATAGTCAAAGATATTAAATGGATATTAAATACTTTTGCTGATATTTTTAGCAAAATTCATTTTATAATGACTTTGTCTTGAACTTGAAATTTAGTACTTCCATCTATTTTGATACAAAAACAAATTAATTGCTTTAGGATACCATAGTGGTCTAAGAGATGCTAGGTGGAACAAACTGGAGAACACATGAGCTATATAATTTGAGCTCGGCTTAATGGAATTTGAAATAAACCATTTCATGCTGAGGTAATAACATACCAATTTTCCTCTCTTAAATTCACTAAACCAACTTCCTGGTTTCTCCTTTGGCCATGATGAAAGTCTTACCTATTGTAAATGAACAGGAAAATTAAAAGTTAGGCAAATATTATAAATGATAATTTTTTGTCTATATGGGTAAATTTTAGTAAGATTAAGAAGCTAAAGAGCTTTTGAAATATACATAAAATGAGATAAAGAGCAACATTTGAGATAGATCTTATGAACTGCATGTAATGAATATTGAATCATTTTCTTCATGATCTCTTCAGTGGTTTAAAAATAAATGGGGAGAGATAACTTGGTAAAGGCAGACTAAGAGCTGTAGGGGACATCATTAGAACTCTCAGGTAATCGCTCACAAAAGAAATCCTCCAAATGCCAGCCAGCATCAACCCCAAAAGACAAGGAACAGCACTGTGTATCAAAGGAAGCATTCTGAAAACATTTCTCCAGTAATTAAGGGTGAGATGTCCCAGAAAAGTCATTGGTAGAAAGTATGACTGATCATTTCTTCTAGGAATATAAAGAATCCCTTGTAGATCTGCATTTATTATTAAGTAAAGATCAGTAAATTATGAGTTTATAAGGCTTTATCTTAGGAAATCTGAATAATCGGTGTGAGGGGCCGCATTTTCCTTTGCCATGGATTATTTTGGGGGTTGGAGGAGATGTATTATGATGGAAGTTGCTTTGTCTCCTGACCCTACTATATCATTCTGATGTTACCAACTTAAATATTCTCCTAAAAAAGATCGATCACACATAAAATTATTTGCTTTGTCTTATGGAGTTCCTTTACCTCTAGGAGCCTGTGCCATTTTCTAAAGAAATTGTTTGGAAAATGCACTTATGCTGATGAAAATCTCTGATTCTGTAATGATCTGCATGTAGCTTTAAAGATGTAACTCAAGTATATCGATACTATTAGGTGAAAAGCATGGAGTGTGTGTGAAGGGACTAAACATCTAAAACATGTAAGTGTACAGAATGCTCTTATTTTATGTAAAAGAAAAATTCTTTATGAAATTTTTCATTTTGAGTATATTATGCAGCTGTGAGTGTTACCATGTGATAATTGGGCAGAATAATACTATATATGTACTAAAAGTTGAGATTCAGCTGTGATGTGTCATGGAAAAACCATAGAATTTTAGAGAGCAAGCAGGTGCCTAAAGAATACATCTGGGCAAAAAATAAAGAAAAGAAGTATTTGTTAACTCTATGCATCACTTGGGTGCCTTATTCATGTTTATGCAAATGAAATGCTCTAATTACCCTGTAAGAAAAGCAGATAAATGAAAATATGACAGTATAATTTTCCTGTTTAGTTCAATATTGCAAAAACATGGCAGGAACTGTCAACATTCGCCACCAAAACAGATTGGTACTTACTCCCTCAGATTTTTTGTCTGGATAAAGGCAAGTCTCACCGCCAGATGTGAAATTGCAATAAACTTTGAAGGAATCTCCTGAGCAACCTTGGTTAGGATCAATCCAATATTCACCTAGAAAGTAGGAAAAAGCAGGTCATACACAAGTTCATTAACAATAATATCAAATGCATGAGAATCAAATTTTATTAAAAAGAGAAATAAGGAAAGTCAATATTCATAGATCTTGTTACTTTTATGCTTTTAGGCATATTAGGGTATATATTTGATTAGCTGGAGTGACCTTTTCTTTTTTGCCTCAACTCTTTGTAAAGGAACCATATCTGAAATATTTTTTTTTGGTCTTGTCATACCAATCACTTTTAGGTATTAATCTGTTACCTCTTAAAATAATAACATCCTGTGAATCCATGTGTAATAAATTACATGTATAATGGAATCAGATCTAGTTGAACCCAAATCTACTATGTAGTACTTTGTTTTAGAAATATGAGTGTAACAATCCATTTTGACCTAATTTATTCATCTGTAACAATGGAGTACCTATTTAGCCACAGAAATCATACCTTCACCTTATTTTACACAACAACTTCTTGTAGTAAATGTTGATCCTAAGAAGGAGAACTGCATTATATATTTAAATGTGACCTGCTATTAATGCCATTAATGCAATGTGGTCAAACAAATTTTGTCATGTGAATAATCATGATTAATATTTTGGCATTATGTGAGTAAAGATGGTCAAGATTAGGAGTTACATAAAGTTATTCTTTGAATGACTGACAGAATGGTTTTTGTTAACAAGAATTATTAGGAGACAAAATTGATAAACATGTGACAATTACTTTGCTTTCTTCCTATCACATCATGCTCTAAACTTAATTTTAAATGTGAATTTGAATTATGTGAATACAACAGTTTTGAACTTATAATTTTAAAAGCTCTGGTAGCTTAGCTTAGTACTGGAACTCTCAAAACTCCAAATTCATTCAATGTTTATCTTCTACTATATGAAAACAGTGGAAGTACTCTAATAGTTAATAGCTTCTACTGTTTATCAGGTAACAAAAACATTCACACTTTTTACAATTATACTACTAATATATACATATCTGAAACAAATTGAAATTCTCAGGAAAAATATACAAGAGAACAAAAATCATATCTAAGATTTTATCAACAGAGCTAACTATGCTGTCTTTGATATTTTAATGTTTTTAAAGAATATATTGTTTGGATTATATGGGAAAAATTTTATTTTGCTTTATGGAATTAACATTTTTATTAAATAGTCTTTCAAATAATGTTAATAGCTTAATTATTCAGATACCTTTGTTTAATAAATGGATCAATATCCTGTAGATACTATGTTCAATTTATCTCCAATTTACCCATATATCATTTCTACTGCCATATCTCTAAATGAGGCCTCAGTCACCTCTTGTCCAGAGTAGTCCCAGAGCTTCTTAACCAGCTCTCTTGAATTCATTTTACTTTCTTTCAAAAACACTTTAAATCATTTTTCAATTTGCTCACTATTGTTCAGCTACAATTGCCTTCTTTTAATTTCATGAAAACATCAAAATCTTCTCTTCAAAGCTTTGCAAATGTGCTGCATCTTCTGCCTGGAATATTTTTTTGATTCTTAGTGTGACTGTCTATATTAAAGTTTCAGCTTAAATGTCATATCCACAATATTAATATTGAGTTTATACAAGATGGATTCATCCCCTACATAAATAAATACCCACTTTTCATATAACTGTCCATAATATACTATTACTAATATTTTTGGTTTTTCTATGTCTACCATTAGATAATAAATAGATCAAGAACATTATTTTTTCTGTTCATCTATGAATGTGTGTATGAAAAACAGCACCTGGCAGTATTCAAGAATTAATTAATTAATCTTATTTTGATGTCACACTTAAGAAGTAATGAAGCTAGTTATCATGGAGAAATTATTGGAAACTACAGCCCACAGTGGGATTACCACTCTTAAAGTTTATAATACTTTTTAAAATTCTCTGGTTCTAAATCATATGTGCTTTCAAATTCAGTACATGCTGCTATCTTTTGCATTTAATTTTCAATTTTGTATGATTACCTTATTCATTGAGATCTAAAGTATAAGAATCATGTATATTATGTAGCTGTATTCTCTGTATTCTCATTTAAATGTCATAAAAACTTCAGTGGAAATTCGTTGATTGGTCAAGTATATTTTAATTTGTGAATAGAAAGAAAAATTTTCTAGCACAGGCTCAAGCCAAATTATTTAAATCCTTTGTGTATATAATGCCAGTTATAAGTAAGAATCTCTTTATAAATCACAGATCTAAACGTGTATTTTTCATTTAAATAAACACAAATTGGAAGACCCTGAATTATCAATTTGCACAGAATCCTTAACTACTAGCTGTGTTTTAGTTTTAATTGGCTATGCATAAGAAAGTAATATTTTATGATATTTTTCCTTTATAGTGGCTATATTTGAATTAATTTAGACTTTCCTATCTTCACTGTGTTATTTAGATCTAATTTATAAAATTCATTTTTTGATGATAGTGCAAAACAATATTTTCTTAGAAGTAAAGGGAGGTAAGGTATTTCAGTATCCATGGGAAGATTTATTAATCATAAATATCTACCCCCTTGTTAGTTAAGTAATTATGACTTTAATCAACTATCTAAGCATAGCTGAACTTTTCCTTCTCAGAAAAATAGATATGTATAGGTTTTTCCAAGCTCTAGGCAAAAGAAAGTATCCTGATTATAATTATTAAGCAAAATATGAACAGTTCTACTAGATAATTGTGGATCAATGAAAGAAAAATTTTTGTTGCAAATTATCCCAATCCTTAAATATTCTGTTCATCAAATTTTGCTAAACTGATAGATCAAATGTTCATGTTATGCTATTTAATCATATTCAGATTATCCATGTTAGTGTAAAGTACTTGATCAAATTCATGCAAATATTAATTAATATTAATGTGATTGTCTTAATGTACTATATTAATCATATTAATATAAAGTAAATGAGTAAGTTAGTAACAATTGTATGGTGATATGCACATATGGATGCATACATAATACCCATTCTGAGTTATTTATAAGGCAAAGTGCATTTGTGTGAGCAATCATTATCCAAAAATCATCTTGTCACAGTTCAATGAAAACCTTATTTAACAGACAAGGATTTTCCAAAGAAGACCTTGAATTACACAATGTAAATGACTTTTTCTGTCTACAAGAGTAGAATTAATAATTCTTTGCTCTAGTTTTATTTAGAGAGTATATTAAACATTTAATTAGAAATAACGAGCTCACAATGCACTTCAGTAACTTAGCAACTCAGTACATTTGTTTTGTCATGTATTATTAACATACCATCTGGGAAGTCAGGGTGGCTGAGTTGCAGGTCTTTGCAAGTTCGGGCGGGATTGGTCTGAGTACCCATTGGAAACTTCATATGCTCAATGTCTTGCTTTAGGGAATTGAGGGAACCAAATATTTCCTCCATTCCATCGGAGTAATCAAGAATATTATCGCCTATATCTGCTTGCATGCTTTCAGTATGTCTTCTCATTTTTTTGGATGACAAGATTGGTAAAGGCTGAATGACTTCACCAGGTGGACCCTGTAAAGAAGACAAAGTGGGTATAAAATATGTGAGTGTTCCATAAAGTAAAAAATATTCTTCAAGCTTATAAGAAATTATAGTTGGTTTAGCTTTTCTATAGTTGCAAAATGATATATGAAAAAAATCATATGAATAAATACACATATATATGTATATATGTAAATTTTGTAATTTCTTTTAAAAATTATCTGGTGGAAATATGGAGGTAGGTGCACAAGTCAGATTTCTGGCACTTTATCTACATATTGTAGCATAGTTTTCTGTTAACATGTTATATATGTTACTCTCTGATTTTCTGAGTAGTCCTCATTGACACACTATTTCTAGAACTATATTTTAAAGTCTCAGCTGGACGCAGTGGCTCACACCGGTAATCCCAGCAAATTAGAAGCCTGAGACAGGAGGATTGCAAGTTTTAGGCTAGACTCAGCAATTTAGTGAGGCCCTAAGCAACTTAGCAAGACCCTGTCTCAAAACAAAAAATAAAAAATGGGTTGGGGATGTAGCTGAGTAGTTAAGTGCCCCCCCTCAATCTCTAGTACCCACCACCCCCCAACCCCCGAAAAATATCTCGACAGATTAGAGCAACATTTTAAAGCTCTTACACTATCTAATAAAATGTATTACATTTCTCAAACATTTATATTCTGAAACAGAATATTAGTGTGCTTCAATATGTATTACTTACATCTTTATAAATTAACACTTAAAAGCAATCAGACTTCAATTTGTGTTTATGTAAAAGTAGAACCACACCAAATATTTAATCCACATTGTTATGGGTTAAAGTGAACATTGGAATAACTTCTATGTTGAATTTATAACTCTTAACACCTCAGAAATTTGATCTTATTTTCAAATAGGGTCATGGGAGATGCAGGAGTTAAGATGAGGTCATTAGGTTGGACCCTAATCCAACATGTCTGACATTATTATAAAGATGGAACATTTGAACACAGAGGGAAGACAATATAAAGGAGATTCAGAACAGATCCTTCCTCAGGGCCCTCAGAAGAAAACAACCCTATTGACCCCTTGATTAGGACGTCTACCCTCCAGAACTGTGAGATAATACATTCTGTTTTTATAGCCACTCAGTCTTCTGGTATGCTGTCAGGGTAATCTTAGAAAACTAGTAAACATGTAATTGGAAACATTTTAACTCAAGAAAGAAGATTAAGTATTCTTTCATATAATTATATATATTATAATTCTACCTTTTAGTAGTGTTTAAGTCTGGTTAATATAAGTACTTATAAATGGTAGTTATTATTTTTGTTTCTATTACTATCATTACATGATACAGAAAAACAATGCCCAGCATCTGAACTTTTCTTTTTATTCCTAAAGTCAGGTAAATGTATCTTTGTGGCATACAATTAATTGGATTCATTAAAATATGATAAAAATCATGATTCTTTTGAAAAAAATAAAGATTATTATAATATATAATTAAGGTTTCCTCTATTTAAAGAGTCAAATCAGTTCATAGGTCTTGGCATGTAGACTTTATTACTTAACTGACATAGTTACATTTTGTTATAAAATCAGAACCTTGGACAGTACATAGTTTTCATCCATTTTATAGTTGCAAACAAATCACCGCCAGTCTCCAGATGTAAGTTATCAGAACATCATTCTTGTTAACATGCACTTACCGGAGGTCCAGGAGGCCCTGGAAGACCACTGTCACCTTTCTGGCCAGCGGGTCCCTGTTAGAAAAAGAGTGAACATAAGTAGAGAACAAAGTAATTTAATGGACTTCACTCAAAAATTAAAATGTCAAAGGGAGAAGCACTTACAGAGGAGCCTTTGTTACCCTTGGGACCTTGAGGACCCTAGAAAATGCAGACAAAAGCACAGATTAAAAATCTAGAGCATTTGTACCTTTTTGTTATACTCATAGCTTAACTGTAACTTATAAGATTGCTTTGTCCAGTACTTACAGGTAAGCCTGGAGGACCAGGTGGGCCTATGGGACCAGCAGGACCTGGAATTCCCTAGAGGGAGAATGATCTGATTTAATGAGTTTTCCTCAGCATTCCGTTTCCATGCTTTGCATAAAAACACACATTCCAAAAAGTAGAGATTAAAAAACCCCTAAGAACAGCCTAAAATTTTCCATTGTGAAGCAAAGAAATAACTTTTATAAAGTAATCTGAATTTTTACACCTGGCGTACTGTCTATAGATATTGAGATACTAGATAAATATCTATAGTATGAAGGTTATGTACATATATATTTTATATCCCTGCAGCACTCAGAATAAACTTGCATGTGATGAGGATTCAAAACACGGCTGTGCAAATACTAACCTATGATTGTTATGATTTTAATAATTCACATTTTAATGTATTTACTGTAATGTCAAATCAACATCATTTGAAAATACCACTGATTAAAACAAACTCCAATAAAGATGCTCTAAAGTACTTCTTTGGTCATGTTTAAAGAAATATGTGAAGTGTGTGTGTGTGTGTGTGTGTGTGTGTGTATGTATGATTGGAAGAGAGAAAGAAGAAACATTCATGCTTTTACTCACCCCATCCCCCTTTGCTCCTGGAGACCCTTGAGTTCCAGGGAGTCCTCTGTCACCCTTCTCCCCTTGCTCTCCTGGAGGACCGATCAAGCCAATTAAACCAGGATGGCCCTTTGGAAGAGGGGGAAAGAATTTAGTAATACATACATTAGAGCCATTAGTAAACTCTAGTCATACAATATTTGCACATTAAATTCATGAAAAAAAATTTTAAATGTAGATAAAATACATTTAAATAACCTTTCTAAATGGAATGTAAAGTTAAGATCCTCCCTCTCTTCTTAACAGGATTTTTACTACTTAACATTAAGGGGTTAGGGGTTTGGTATGTTATGGAACTGAATGTTTTCTAAAAATATCTTTGGTGTTTCATGTAAGGATCATTCAGCTTAAAAAACAATATCAATAAGTAATATTGATGATACATACAACGGAAAACTCATTATTTTAATGAGCATCTAATTTAATATGAAATGTTTTCTATTCTCCAGAGACTTGGCAGTTTTAAGAAAACATTTGGAGATTTAAAAATAATCTAAACAATATTAATGCCATTCAAAATTAAAAAGCTTGTTTTCTCTACTTAGTGCAACACAGTATAAATTCTTGGAGATCAGATTACTACTTGAAAGATATTTCTAGTTTAAATTATTTTTATGTTTCAAAACATAAAAGTGGTCATTTTGCTATTCCATCTGCTTATCTTGTGAACAGTTATTTTAGTACAACCATATGCTTTCTCCATATGGTTTCTAAAAGGGCACACTGAGAAGATGCAACACTGGATTCTGGTTCGTCTTCCACCATTACTTTGCATACTTTCTCTTCTATAAACACATCTGGGAAGCTGATAGTTGTAGCTTTTCATGGTTAGAATGACAAAGCTATCTTTCGAAATTTCCTTTTGAGAGGTTTTAATCTGCAAAAGTAATGACTTCTGCTATTAGTACATCAAAAGTATAACAACACATTTTTTAAAAATTCTTACCTTCTCACCCTTGGAGCCAGGATCTCCTTTGAGACCAGGTAAACCAGGAGGTCCCTAAATAATAAGAAAAAAATAAACACATTGAGAGTAGGCATAAATATAAAAATCATATTACTTATCACAGAGCTAGTTTGATTTGAGAGCTATGTAGTTTAAAAAAAGTTCATAATGATCAACGTTTATTTTTCAGGATTCCATGTAAATGTATATATTTAACACATCCTGGTTTAATTTGTGACAATAACATTAAACCATAATATTGATAATCCTGATTAAATAAATATGAATTGAGAAATATGCCATAGTTTGTGTGGATATTGATATAAAAATGGACAAATTCCTTATATCGTTCTATTAACAGACAAAAATACTTTATGCAAAGTATACACAGTATTAAATGTGCATGTGTCTAACAATATTCTTCTAATGAGAAGAAAATTAATCATCAAACAAATTTATGTCAATTAAGTTAGATTCTCTTTTGTATTAACATAAACAATCATGCTGCTTTGTTAAACCACAGACAAAAAGAAGACTATAAAAAATTCTCTATTCACCTTTAAATATATCCTAAGAGTGGATTTTGACATTGCCCTTTCATCTAGATTGGAATACCCAACAGGGGTGCAGGTAGGTGGTAGAGTACTTGACTAGTATGTGCAATGCCCTGGGTTCAATCCCCAGAACAACAACAAGAAAGAACATTAGAATATGTTATAGTAATGGATCTCTCAAAGTGCTGTCCTTCAAACATTAGCATCAGTATCACCTATGGACTTATTAGGAAGAAAATTCTTATACCTTGTGCAGATCAACGGAACCAGAAATTGTGTGTGGTATCCCATAATCTGTTTCATAGATCTGATGCTCATTAAAGCTTAAAAAACATTGGTCTGTGGTATCAGACCCTAAATCCAGTTAATCAATATACAAATCAGAGCACATAGAGGATATGATGTATATTAAAATAAAATATGACTTATTTAGTTTACTAGCTAAATGATTTTATAATTAAATGTACATAATTTGTACCTACTTTTTTTCTAGTCTTATCAGAAATGACAGGTGAAAGAAAATAATGCCCAAGAGCCTATTTTAAAAAAATGTTTTATAGGAAGCCCCAAGAGCATAAATTTTAAGGAAATAGTATAAATGGTAAAGGAAGCAATCAGGTAATCATTTAGACAGCTTATGTCACTATTAGGGTACAGGAGGTCAGACTATGTATTAGAATAAAGAAACATAAAATAAGTCTATGAAAATCACTTTAATAAAAATGTAATCATAAGTTTGATCCCTAGCACCGCAAAAAAATTGTAATTGTAATAAGGAACTATGTATGTGAAACATTTAAGAATATTGGTTATACTTGATATATATCAGTTAAAAATCCATACATTTTCTAGGTTAAAAATATGAAACTGAAACCCTGTCATAAAATCAAAAGTACAAAGTGTTGGAGAGGCAGTCCAGTGGTAGAGCACCTGTGGGTTCAATCCCCAGTACAAAAACAAAAACCCCAAAATTATTTAAAGAGGCTATCTATATATGCTTTTTCTTCACATCTCATTTTATATTCAAACTTTCATGCATACAATATGCTTTACAGAAATTTTGCTGTAAAGGGGAAAACTGATAAAGATGTTGGCGGCTGGACATCAATATTCCTAATCACTGTCATAGTCACAAATGTTGAAATCTAATATATCATATCTCTGAGCTTTATTCATAAAAATATTATAAAAGTAACTGTGTCTTAATATTGTGATAATGAAAGAAAAATCAGGCTTATGAAAGACTAGATAAACAGTGAAGCATAACACAAATGTCAATTATGATCATTAGCTTTAGTTACACTATAGATGGGTACCTATTATTTTTTTTCCTTCTATTCAAATAGTACAAGCTAAAATAGAAAAAAAGAAAATAGTAATTCTAGTTCTCAGGCTTCATTAGAAATATACTAGACACTGTGTTTCACATGCATTTTAAAATATTTTCTATAAAATTATTCATGAAGGAGTTAAAGGAAAAGAGTATTAATCCCTCTAAGTTAATAAGTTCTTATGAAATTACAAGCTTATCTATGGATGAATTTGCCAAGCAAAATCAATTTTGTATTTTCATCAGCTGAAAATAGAAATTGATAATGTTATGATTTTGAGAGCAGTTATAAATATCCTTCCGAACCTGGAACATATCAAAAACAACAACTCTGCATA
This sequence comes from Marmota monax, assembly GCF_021218885.2. Lineage (NCBI taxonomy): Eukaryota > Metazoa > Chordata > Mammalia > Rodentia > Sciuridae > Marmota > Marmota monax. Next base: position 815,241 of record NW_026692997.1, on the reverse strand, counting down.
TAAAAATGTTATTCCAAGTTACATGTTTTCTATTTCCTCTTTAGGACATTGTAAATTGAAAACTCCTAGGGAAATACATAATTCATATGCAATAAAGAGAAATGGAAAACAGGGACCATACATTCTTAAGTGTGTAGAATACACAATCAAACATTCCCCCTGCAGTATTATGCTTTATGGAATATTTGCTTGATCTGCATCTCAAAGCTCTAATGTGCTGAAGCTTAAAGAAATTGCAGAGCCCACACTTTCTTTAAAAGATAAAAGCATGAGATATTGTTTAATTTAGTGGAAAGCAAATGCTTTATTATTTCAACCTGTTTAATCATTATGAAATGCCAAGCATCTCATCCCCTTTTAGAGTTTAAATGTAGCATTAAGGCAAAAAAATAAAATTGTAATTCAATAACCTATCTTACTTTTTATTCAGGCTTTTATGTTTGAAAATAATGCTATCAGATATTTTATTTATCACTTTGTGAAAAGAAAGAATACATAATAATATTAAGTAAACTTGTCCAAAGATAAATAATGAATAATTTTTCAGTTGCACTGGAATGAATATGATTTTAAAAGAATGAAGCAAAACAAAAGCTTAAAACTAAATGATAGTTTTGCCTCCAAAAAATCAAATAAATATCAATTTTTAAAGTTACTAAATCACATTAATTTTGACCTCTAGCAGACATAAGAATTTAGTTACCATTACTTTTCTACTTAAAACACTCTTATTCACATTTAATTTTCGCTATGTACTAAAGAAACCACCAGTTCCACTTAAAAGCAAAAATAACAGCATAGTTGTTTACATAGGCTCATCATTGTTCTGTTCTTCTCTGTTAGTGCCTACATTTTCTACTTTTGTGACCTAAGTTCCATATGGGGATTCTAAATGTACATATGTCCATATATGTCTGTATATATACACATGGGTATATATGCACATGTATAGAATTAATGCATATGTAGAGGTTTAAGTTAAATGTTATCATTTGTATTTTGCTATTTAAAGTAAAAGGCATATACAGCACTTCTACAAAACTCTAGTCAAGTTGACAACAGAGTGGAACAGACAACAAGCAAATATCATTTTTAGAGTTTGATATCTGTTCATTTCACTCTAAAAAAATTTGTCTCCATAAAGTTCCTATAAAAATGGTAAACTATTATCTATGCTGCTGATGGATGGACGATCTGTTAGAGTTCAATTGTCTAATTAGGTACCAGCCAATCTGGAAAGATGAAAGCCAACCAAGTTCAATAAGTTGATTTATTGAACAGCTAAACTGGATTTAAACACTAGGGCATGGGAAGACCTAGGTAGCTTTGACTAGTGGAACTTTGGAACTTTGCTGTAGGATGTTACAGGCAGCTTCTACAAGGGGAAAGGAGGAGACCCAATAGATAGCTGCAGAACTCTAGTAACAAGCTGAATCTTGCAAGACTTGAATACTTGTGCAAACATATTTAAGAGGGTAATGAGGAAAAACTAAATTATGGAGAAGGTATATTCAAAGCAATTTTATGTGAATTATTTTCTGAGTTGAATGTAAACTGTGTAAGTTTTCAAATCTCTATCTCCCACATCTTATTTACATTTATACCTCTCGTTTCCTTCTTTCATAATTTATATTTCTAATCAGGGAAGGATCCCTATTGGAAATTATTTAAATGGTTTTATTCTGGGTATACTTACCATCCTCTGCTTGATTTGATTATTGTACTTGTCACATGTTCTAACTGCTGAAAGTGTAACTGTACATGCTGACCTTCTGCATTTGCTCTAATAGTCAACATCTTCCAAATCTCTCTCTCTCTCTCTCTCTCTCTCTCTCTCTCTCTCTCTCTCACACACACACACACACACACACACACAAACACACACACACACAAACTGAGGTGAAATTAGTTTCTTTTCACTAAAAAGGCACAACTGATGTTTCTTAAAATATTGATCATTATTTTATTCCCTTAATTCTTTATTTTATGTTAGTAGTACCCATCAATTGTTTTAAGTTGTATAAAAATAACTCATTTAACAGGCATTAAAAATTTCAGGAGGTAGAAGATGTTAATAACTAAATTAAACTCACTTAAATTTTATGCCATTTCATGAAACAGATGCTCTTAATCCCATTTTATAAATAAACTAAAACTGGAGAGAAAGAGAAGAAGGAAGAACAACTTTTCCAATGTCATCCCACAAGTAAATGGCAGTGCACATATTTGAAAATAGGGAGTTTGGATTTAGTCAATGATCTTAACCAGTAACCATGATAAATCACTTCTCACTCTGCTTAAAACATTACCTGTTAAGATAAGTCATTTTTAGTTGAATTGAAAAACCTCATTAAATTGCCAAAAGTAGCAGTTTTAAGGTAATAGCTCAATCCAGCCTCACCTCATAGACTTAGTACCATTTTCGTAGAGATTAAACATCACACCGAAAGCCAACTGATGCTAAGAAAAAGCTACAGTATTTTCATATCATAAATAAGTACTCTCTAACAAAACCAGCAGCCAGAGAATTGAATAGGCCCCTGCTGCTTATTTCTGAGGCTCATCATTTCACTGTTCCTAAAAAGGATTGTTCAGTCCCTTGAACTCTACATTTACATTTGCTCATGAGTCAGAAGTACAAACTTGCAAGCTGGAATCAGGTGGTATGCCTGATGGTTTTGTTTTTAATATTAGCCAAAGGAAATCTTCAGCATGGTACTTTTTAAAAAATTTCATCTGTAGAAAGGTCAGCATACTTATTGGAAAACCTGAAATAATAATAAGAGAACCTCTGGCAAATTTTAGGATGACATTAAGGCAGAGTATTTTTTCTTCCAGGCTCTTACCCTGTGCAGTTAGGCACTTACCAAATCTAAGGAGAGTATTTCCTAAGTAGTGTAGTTGTGGAGTGATCCTGTTTCAGCCAGGACCCTATTTCTATGCTGATGAGATTATGTGCCCAGTTGAAAATCTCCAGCTTGAAGTCAATTACAATTTGGTAGTAATTATCCAGTTACCAAATAAGTAATCTTTACCTTCTTCAGCAAAAGTTTAAAATAATACTTGATAGGTATCTGAGGGGAAATTGTGCCATCTTAAAAAAAAATGGCCAGAATCCCTCTTGAATAATTATGATTGTGAATCTGAGTTTTGATGGTTTTAGGGTATATAGGCACCTGAGACAATTAATATATCAATGACAAGAGGCTTTGACTAAATTTTTTATTAATTTAATAATTAATTTATTTAATAGTTTGATGAATTTAATAATTAAATTAATTTAATGATTAATTTAAATGACTATATGGAGGAACTTGACCATTTAAACCAATTTTTACCACACTTGCATAGTGCAACGTACACTGCTTACTGTTTTCATTAATCCTTTAATATAACTATTATTGGATAGTGAAGTTAAAATAACTGTATTGTGAAATTGAACTATGCATAAAGCAAACAAGTCACCTATCAAGCAATGATTTTAAAGAGCAAGTCTTTTTTTCTCATTTTCTGCCCAAATTTTAGCAAAGATAATTCACATGCTAGAATAACATGCATTTCTGAATAGTATGCTGGTCAATCACTGCTTTACTACATTTCTCAAGCATATTGTTTGCAATATAATGTTTATAATAGAGACTAAACGTGAATGTTGTTATAATCATATCTTTTTTTGTTAATGGGGCTTAGTGTCTTATCTTTCAGCCTATATGTCTCACAGAAAGAACCATTTATTTGGTCAAGGAGTCACTGTAAGCCTGTACTAACATTACTCTTTTAAATGAAGTACCAGGAAGCAAAGTTTAATTGCATGCATTTGGGGGAACTGTCTGTACTAGGAAAATGACTGGCAAGGCCATTAGTGGCATTTTATTCTGAGGGGAAATAATTTTTTCATCCAAAAGGTAAAAAAAAAAAAAAGGAACATTCTTGTGATCAAGTGGCATCTTTTCCATGTATCTATCAGTTAGAAATATTTGAATTTTTTGAGGTATGAGTAATATACTTCCTTGAATATTGTATCAAGTACAAACCAAGTTACCATCTAAAAATATCAGGATTCTACCGTGTAGACAATTTTGTTTCAGTAATTCTCTCTTTAAATAAAGAAAAAGATGCTACTCACCATAGGACCAGGTGGTCCATCTTGGCCTGCAGCTCCAGGGAGACCTTGTTCTCCCTACAGAAAAAAATCATATTTTTATTAATAATACATGATTATGTATTTTTTTTCAATTTTGGAAATTCAGAAAGGAAAGCAGCAAACATCCCCTGTGAATTCTACTATATGAAAAACATCTACAAATACTGTGAGCAATTTTGTGTTTAAAATTTCAACTCCATGTGCTTGTCTGTATGCAATACAGGCACACATACATATGTGTGCACAGAGGCATGCAAAGAAATTTTATGTCATTGAGAAATTAGGGTTTAGTTCCCTATTCTTCCTTTGCAAGTTAGAATTTTACCATGAACTTATTAAATAAATGACATACTTAAATATGTAGGAATGTCTGTACATAATAATTACTGAATTCCCACAAAAACATTCTCAAAATAACTTATGAAATATGCTGTCAGAAACATTTTAACTCATAATTTTTCAGAAATACAATGCTGTTTTCAAGGCAACATTTTTCAGCTAAGATGCTTACTCACCACAGGGCCAGGGATTCCCCGGAGACCTTCTGGACCAGGCTTTCCAGATGGACCCTGAGGACCAACTGGGCCAGTTTTCCCAGGAGGACCTTCAGCACCTGCTTCTCCCTATTAGAAAATAAAATACATGAATGCACCCATAATCAGAAAAAGACATCTTACTATTTTTAAACATATTGAAAATAAATGCTTATTTAATGTATAATAAGATTTTGAAACATAATATTTGTAAAGTATATTTTACCTTAGCACCTTTTTCACCTTGTCTTCCCTCTGAACCTGCAGGTCCAGGAGGACCCTATAAACATAAAATTGCAGTTAAATATGTGTCACATTTATTGCAATTCTGGACTGACTTACAAATACTCCAATTTAACTTGTAACAGACTAATACATTTTGGTTTTCTATTGATATTAAGTTTCAAACACAAGGTGGAAAATTAAAATGATTTTCACACACAAGCTTTCACCCCAAATATTAAAAATAAAACACAGGGTAGACTACAGACAATCATATAGCGCCAATGTAAGTTAATGGTAAAAATAAAGTGTTTAAAAATGCGGGTGAAGTAAGATAGTTACTATGAGTATAAATACTCATATCATTTATTATGTTGAATTATTAGCGATGAATTGAATATTAAATTTTGCTTCCATCCTTATGTATATTTTAAGAGTGGGCCCCTTCTTAATCTAAGAACATCTGTAAGTGTTTACACATCCTTAAAGGAACATGTCCTGGTTGAAGAAACATTTATAATCATGATGGTCAACAGAGTATTTTCGTTCTCTAGAACTATGTAACTCATAGAAATAAGTAACATTAAAAAATAGTATCACTTCTTAAAAACTACCATTAGAGCAAAAATAGAAAAAAAGCACTACATTCAAGATGTCATATAAAAGCATATGTATGGGAAGATTAAATAAGAAATTTGGTGATCTCCTAGAACTTGCTTTTTATTTCTTCCCCAATTCCTCTTGTTTTCCATTTGTTCACTTCAGTTTTGTCAATGATTACGCTTAAAAGCATTAACCAAGATTGAAGCTGGAAGTTGGAGAGAGTAGCCATGTGGTGGTATTTGGTGAAAATAAGGTGAAGAATAAGGAATTACATTTTAAAAATTTTCAGCTATTGAAATAACATTCTAATGATGAATACAGGCAAGATTTTCACGCCTTTTAAATTCATATTTAAAATGAATATCAAACACTCCATCAAACTCCAAATTCCATGAACTCATTTTATCTCGGAGAATCAGTAAAGAAAACACTGGTAATTATTTTCTCAATATCAGAACTGTAACCTCATTTGACATTCACTGTGCCTCAATCACAATATAAGAAATGTATAAATTCTATACAGTCATCTCTTGAGGTGGTAGGAATATGCTCTTAATAATGCATAAAATAACATTTCAAAACATATAAAATTCATATTATTTATGCAAGTATATTTCTGCATTAAAGCATAAACCCTGAATCTTTCTCACTGTTAAATGTTGAGCCATAAATTATTTTGGTGTGATATTTAAAATTCTATTCAATGTAATCACAATGACTATTAATTTGAAAACAGAAATAATGAAGCTCATTGTAAGTTTTTCCTTATTCATGAAAAAGATTTTTTCTTAAATTAGTGATGTGAATTTATGCAGTCTTAAACTCAAAAGATTACATTTAATATGTGAACTTTATACCATAGATTTATCAATGGCTGCTTTTTAAAACACAAACCATCCCGCATATAAAAACAGAAAAATATACCCTTTATGCTGAGAGAGAGAAATAAAATCTGAGTTTGAAGAGCCTAGAGAGTTTTAACATAACTAAACTACAACAACAAAATTATTATTAAAATAAATGTTTTTCCACCCAAAGGGGCTTTTTTTTTCTGTATGTGTAAAGATAACTGTCACTATGTGAGTTCTTTTTAAATAACTCTTCCATTTATTTTCTCATTTTAATTTATTCATTTCATTTTTTCCCAAATGACAAAGAATTTTACTTTTTAAGAAAAAAGCAGACTTGGAGGAAAGCAGACTTGCTTTTCCTAGGAAAGCTGGAAATTTTCTTTGAAAAAACTCATAGTGCCTCCTATGATTTAAATGCATCCCCTCAAAAGATTGCTGGTGGGACTGCAAACTGGTGCGGCCAATCTGGAAAGCAGTATGGAGATTCCTGGGAAAGCTGGGAATGGAACCACCATTTGACCCAGCTATTGCCCTTCTTGGACTTTTCCCTGAAGACCTTAAAAGAGCGTACTACAGGGATACTGCTACATCGATGTTCATAGCAGCACAATTCACAATTGCTAGACTGTGGAACCAACCCAGATGCCCTTCAATAGATGAATGGATAAAAAAAATGTGGCATTTATACACCATGGAGTATTATGCAGCACTAAAAAATGACAAAATCATAGAATTTGCAGGGAAATGGATGGCACTAGAGCAGATTATGCTTAGTGAAGCTAGCCAATCCCTAAAAAACAAATACCAAATGTCTTCTTTGATATAATGAGAGCAACTAAGAACAGAGCAGGGAGGAAGAGCAGGAAGAAAAGATTAACATTAAACAGATACATGAGGTGGGATGGAAAGGGAGAGAAAAGGGAAATTGCATGGTAATGGAGGGAGACCCTCATTGTTATACAAAATTACATATAAGAGGTTGTGAGGGGAATGGGAAAATAAACAAGGAGAGATATGAATTACAGTGGATGGGGTAGAGAGAGAAGATGGGAGGGGAGGGAGGGGGGATGGTAGAGGACAGGAAAGGTAGCAGAATACAACAGTTACTAATAGGGCATTATGTAAAAATGTGGATGTGTAACCGATGTGATTCTGCAATCTGTATTTGGGGTAAAATTGGGAGTTCATAACCAACTTGAATCTAATGTATGAAATATGATATGTCAAGAGCTTTATAATGTTTTGAACAACCAATAAAAAAAAATTAAAAAAAAAAAAGTGTGTGTTGGAAACTCAGCAATGTAACACCATAGGGAGGTGGGGCCTAATGGGCTCTGCCCTTGTGGGTGGATTAATACTGACTGTAAAAGGACTCCAGGCGTGAGATCCATTCCTTGTGCTCTCTCATACTCTTCCATCCCCGCCTTTCTGCCATGGTGATGCAGCAAGAGGACCCTTGATAAATGCAGTTCATCGGTCTCATATTTCCCAATCTTAGAACCATGAACAAATACATTTCTATTCCTTAGAAATTACCCAGTGTATGGTATTCAGTTATAGCAGCACAAAACAGACTAGTACAATGCACACAGAAAAATTCTTGTCTTGATTATTTTTCAGGTTTGCAACAATGGGCCCTAGTTAGTTCTTCTCTGGCATTTGTTGCTGTAACAGATTTTCCTTTCTGTAATAAATACACTTCCTATAAAATTCTATTATTATCATCTTTCCATTATTCATATTTTATAATATATCCTATATTTTATCCATTCTTCCACTCATGTCACAAATATTTAAATATTACTTATGTTCCAGAAATGTGCTATGCATGGTGAATACAAATAAAATATAAAATTGCAACCCTAAGGGAATTTCCAAAATTTAGTTACAGAGACAGACATAAAAGTTAATAAACAGACTATACTGTAAAATAAATGAAGACCAGATAGGTTTGCAAAATAGGTACACTGATCCAGTTTGGCAGTAGGAAAAGTTTTCCTAAAAATTAAATATCTGATCTAAACCTTACAGTGCGGGATGCTTCCTTAGAACAGTTAACCTTCTGAACATTTACATGAAAGCACAAAGGCATAGAATGGAAAATATATGGTGCTCTTCAGAGAACTGCTAGTAGTTCAGTCAGACTGTCAGTCAAGAGTCTGGGCATACATGTGAGTCACAGGGGCAAAATTCTGGGAAGCATGCTGATGTTGGGGTTTGAGAAGCAAGGAGGAAAAGAGGGAATGTATAGAAAGGGAGAATTTGAGAAGGGTTCTGACTTCAAATATTAGTAAAATTAACTATGCTGAATTTAGTGCTATTAGAACATTTAAATATGTATTAAGTGAACAAGTGCTCTTATTTTTCACATTGAAAAATTATAACAGCTACTCAAAAAGCTAAGGCAGAAGGACTGTAAGTGTAAGTCCGGCTGGGCAACTTTGAGACTATACCTCAAAATAAGTAAAAAAATAAAAAAGAGCGGCATATGTTGTTCATAGGTAGAACACTCCCAGGTTCAATCCACAATCGTCACAAACGAAAAAACATTAGGACAGTTTTTCCTAAGCAGTATTAAAAACACTAACATTTTGAGTATTTAAAAAGTAAAGTTAAATCAATTTAATTAAGGATTCTTCAGAACTTTTAATATTCTTTTTGACTGTCTCTGAAAGAGGTAGTGATTCCCAATTTAAATGCACACTTTGTTTATGTAATGACCCTCAAAGGGCATAGTTTCTTACTGAACAGAAATTTTAAGAAAATTTATAATGCATTTTATCATTATGATTTATTTTTCCACCTATATATTTATATGATATAGGAATTTTTCAAGGGCCTTTGTAAAAGCAAACATTTCAATTTGAAATTTAATTTAACAATACATATAGTAACACACATAATACATATGTATTATGTGTATTTGTGTTTTTTGTGCACTTATATATGCTCAAACTATATATGCATGTCTATTTACCATATATGGCATACATGCAGGCATATATATGATTTATCGGCCTTTGTAATCAATAATATCAGTTATTTTGATTTTTATTGAAGCTTTCCTTTGGTAATATGAGCTGGACTTTAAAATTCCATTTAATATGTGTACTTTCAAGTTATAAGGTTAATATTATTTTAATTAGTTCCAGAATATTTTTTTTCAGTAAAAGGGGACATGAAACTAGCTGTAATTATCACTTGTGTAACAAAATTCCAAGCTTATTGATGTGAGCTGTACTATCTTCTGGTGCCTTAAGGAAAGAGATATTTATTTTTCAGTATTACAAATGTAGGACCTAAGGTACATGGACTACAAATCATAATGTAATTTTTCTAGTTCAATAACTATCAGAATCTTGTTTCTGTATCACTGCCACTCAAAGTATTACAATCAATATTCTATTAGGAAGTCTTATTATCATTTATTTGTCAAATTCATTCCCAGAAAAATGATAATATTTTGAACACACTTCTAGTAATTGTTACTTATGCTATATATTATAGCAAAATTGTCATTGGTCTGCCTTTCCTCCAATGTAGGGAAACTGAAAATAGGAGAAATGTTAATTTTCATAAAATACATGCAAAGCTTATTTCAGACTACCTGTCCCAGATGGACTGAAGAGACATAGACTGCAAAACAATTCATTTGACCAAAGTAAAAAAAAAAAAAGTGACCTCACACATTTGTAGTGTCTGAAGAATGACCTTACAATAGCATATTACTTGTTCCCAACTATTTTCTTCTCAGTTAACTCTGTTTAATCACATTATTATTTATCAAATTTCTACTGAATCTCTCTTATTTTATATATCTATTTTATTAAAAATTATATGCAGGGTTTTTTTAGTTTTATTGATTTAATTTTTTTAAATATACAGCAGTGAAATGCATTATAATTCTTATTATATAGAGAGTACAATTTTTCATATCTTTGTATATAGAATATGTTCATACCAATTCATGCTTTTATACATTTTTTTGTATTACAATTCTTAATATATACCAAAAATTTTCATATATCTGTTTATATATACAATATGTTGATATGCAGTTTTATGAATTTAAATTATCCCCCTTTCTGCAATTGTTCTCAAAGGAAATTCCTTTGTAATATGTTATGTGAATTTACATAAAGGAATAAATAATTTAAATATGTATAGATTTCAACAAAATTACAATATCCTGTACTTTGAAAATGCATTTCATTAGTATTTTAAAATTATTTTTAACATGCACCACTCAACTGAGTATTGATCACTATAAAATTGAAATGAGAAAAAAAAGAAAAATTTAGCAAGAAACAAAGCTAACCTATTATAAAGTTACTTGTTGCTAATAAGTTTTCTTTTAAATTACACAATCACAAAATTAGAAATGGTTTAATCTTTCACCTATATATTTTATTTATTGATAAATAAATATATGAATAATGCCACAATTTGAAACTTTTATTCAGTGTTAGTAGTAACATCTTACTGTCTGCACTCCTAAAAAATGTAGGCACTGGGCTTGCTTCTTTAAATATATAGGATATTAATTTAGTTTAGTCCTCACGTTCACTTTGGACTTAGTTATTATGCCCACTTTATAAATGATAAAAAAACTAAGACTCAAAGAAATTAACTTATCATATATCACATTCTTTGGTAACAAAACAGATTTGAAACTGGGTGTGACCGATTCTAATGCAACTGCATTCTAAATTATTGGTTTCTAATATTAAGATATGAAAGATGGTGATTTTCAGGTTGCAAAAGAACTAAGTAATACTAATCCCTCATGTTCTTTCATTTTTATAGCCAACAGCACCTATTTAAGCTAAAGCAGAACTCCTGACTAAATCAACTAGTTTGTTTGGCTGTAGTTTAAAACAATGCAAACATTAATTGCAAGTACTATACAAAGCAAACCGTACTTTTAGTAATAAGGGTATTATTGTTAGAACAATTTTCACACCATCAAAATATTTTTCATTTTGTCTAAAAAATGGATTACTATGTAAAACTGATAAAGTCAGTTATGTGCATGGCAGTTTATGTTAACCTACTATAGGAAACAATTTAACACTGTGCTAAACAACTTTCAGGTCAGATTCAATTATGCCACTTTTTTTGTGACGTCACATTTTAAATGAAGAAAACCTTCATGTTATTGTTAAATTGTGCTGACCTAAGGCTGCTTATTCTACCATATCAAAATGCATGTGAAAAACACCGTAAGCAATGCATAGTTACCATATTTCTCATGCCATTAATAATTCATGGGTACACAGCCTTCTAATTTTGTTAACAAAGTGACTAGAATAGATTAAAATAGCCCACCATATTTGTATAAATTATTACTTTAAATAACTTTACGATCTTGAGGTTCTCAACATACAAATTCATTACATCATGCAACTCAGTATCAGAAACTTCCTATATGCTATTTTGCATAGTTACAAGGCACTTTCTCCCACAGAAATAACTACCATCCTAAACTTTTGTTAATCATTGTTTTATCATTTTTTTATTTTTAACATGTAGTTTGAATACTAACCATGTTTTACTTTTTTTGCCCATTAAATAAACAAAATGTTGAAATATATTATTTTGCAGTTCAATATTTTGCATTTATATAGATGCTCCTCAACTTCTAATGGGATTCTGTTATACTCATGATAAATTGAAAATATCATATATTGAAAATGCATTTAATATACCTGACCTGTTGAATATTATAGTTTAGCAATACAGTGCTTGGTAGAATACCAGTCCTTTTCTCACTGGCAGCTGCTCAGTGTGATACTCTCTTTTGATGTATTTGATGTATATGATATCACTAGCCTAGGAAAACATCAAAATTCAAAATTTGAAGTCCAGTTTATACTGACTGGGCATTTCACACCATCATAATGTCAGAAAATATAAGTCAAACTATTTTAAGTTGATAATGTATTTTCTCTTAATAGGTTTTTGAGATTCATCCTTCTGGATTGAAGCATCTCTAATATATTCATTTTCACTGCCATGAAATATTTTTATTTGTGAATATAATTAATTTATCTTTTCTTTTCTTTCTTTCTTTATTTAGTCAAGTCTCATTTTTATTTTCTTCCACATAAGGACAAAGAATTTTTCTGGAATGTTTGGAATGTTAGCAAGAAACAAAGCTACTCTATTATAAAGTTACTTGTTGCTAATAAGTCATTTTAATAAATAGCCTTACATATGAAAAAAATTACATGTTTTTCATATGTAATTTATCTTTTCTATAGTTATTATTATGAATAAAGATGATATGAACATTCTTATATGTGCCTCATGGTAAACATGTGCAAGAAATAATGTAGGATATGTACCTAGAAATGTAACTACCAGTTGGTAGGAATAGTTGAATAGAATCTATTAGGTAACTTAGAACTATTTCTCTAAAGTGGTTTTACAAATTAACAAAGAATACATGTGAATGATAATCCCCCTCGTTTTTGAAAACATCTTTTCTAACATCTGGTTTGCCAAGAGTAGATTTTTGTTAATTGGTGAATACAGGATGTTATTTCCATGTGATTTTCAGCACATATTTCTCTGACTTCAACAACATCATATCTATCATTTGTGTATTTGTGGGGCATTTCTGTCAAATGCCTTCTCGTGACTTTTGCTAATTTTTTTTCTATTGGAATATTTTCTTTCAGAATTTGAAGAAATACTTAGATATTTTGAAAAATTATTCTTTACAAGTTTCTCTATGTTAGAAATATCTTCTCCTAACGGATCTTTTATTTTCCATGTCTCTTTAATATTTTTCGATAAACAGAAAATGTTAATTGTGATACATTTGATAGTTCAATTGTCTTCTTTTCACTAACAATCTAATGTAAAATTATTAGGTGCTACAAGAGGCTGGTCTATAGACATTGTTACATTATGAAAATGGTACAACAGGAAACAAAGGACAGACACAGGAAACCAAGAACAAGTAATGAGATTGAATCAGTAATGAAGTTTCCCCTAAAAGAAAGGCCCGGGATCAGATGGCTTTATTGCTACATTTACCAAACTTTTGTAAAACTAAGCCCACATCTTCTAAAACTATTTCAAAGAATTGAAAGGGAGGAAACTCTTCCAAACTCACTCTACCAGTCTAGCATTTTATCCATATTAAAAACAAAACAAAAAAACCAAAAAACAAGAACACAACAACAACAACAAAAAACTAAACACAAATATCTTAGATGGTCATAGGTATAAGAATCCCCACCCCCAAATACTATGAAATGGTACTCAGTAGCACATTGAGAAGGTCATTCTCTAAGATCAAGTGATGCTTCAACATCCACAGATCAACAAATATACTTCCTCACACCAACAGAATGATCAGAATAATATGATCATCTCAACCAATGTAAAAACATATTCAGTAAAATAATGTCCCTACATGATTAAAACTCTAAACAAACTAGGTATAGAAGACATTTGCTTTAACATAAACAACAATGACTATATATGCTAAATACCCAGTCAACATTATACTGAATGGGGAAAAGCTGAAGGCATTTTCTCTAAAACCTGGAACAAAACAAGAATGTCAACTCTCACCATTTTGTCAATATAGTATTTGAAGTCTTACTGCAATTAGGCAATGGAAAGAAATGAAAGGTATACAAACAAGAAAGGAAGAAGTTGAATGACCTCCTTCTACTGACAGTATGATTGATTCCATATATTAAAAAAAAGAAAATATGAAGACTCCACTAAAAGACTATTAGAAATGATAAATGAATTTAGTAAAGATGTAGGATAAAAAAGCTACATGTAAGAATCAGTAATCTTTTTATATACCAATAATAAATTGGCTGAGAAATAAATCTACAAACTCATTCACAATAATTATGAAGACAAATAAAATACATAGGAATAAATTTAACCAAGGAAGTGAAAGAACTCTATAATGAAAATCTCTGAACAATGAGTAGATACAAAAAAAGAAAAAAGGAAATAACTCCTATTTTCATAGATTGTAAGAAAAACCTTAAACATGCTGCCCAAAGCAATTTAAAATTCAAGCCCTATGAAAATACCAATGATATTCTTCATTGAACTAGTGGAAAAAAGTCTAAAATTCATATGAAACCACCAAAGACCACAAATAGTCAAAGCAATATTGAAAACAACAGCACACACACACGTGCATACATTTGCGCATACACACGTGCACATGTGTGCGCACACACACAAAAAAAATGCTGAAAGCAACACAATACTAGATTTCAAGACAAAACACAGATCCATAGTAACCTAAACAGCATGGTACTTGTACACAGATACATAGACCAGTGGAAATAGAATAGAGATCCCAGAAATAACCCTACACAACCAACTGATTTTTGAGAAAGGTACCAAAAACAGAACTGGGAGAAAGGACAGTCTCTTTAAAAAAATACTGGATATCCCATGTAGAAGACTGAAACTTGCCTCTATCTCTCAATTTCTATAAAAATCAACTCAGGATGGATCAAAGACCCAGGTGTAAGAACTGAAACCATAAATCACTGGAAGAAAACATCAGCAAACACTTCCAGACATTTATATAGGCATTTTATTATATGACTCCAAATATACAAGAACCAAAAGCAAAAAATAGACAGATGAGGTTATATCAAACCAAAATCTTCTACATAGCAAAGGCAACTACCATGAACAGAATAGAAAAATACCCAACAGAGTGAGAGAAAATATTTGTAAGAAACTCAAAAATCTCAACAGCATTAAAACAAATAATCCAATTTTTAAGTGGGCATACAGTCTGAATAGACATTTCTTAGAAGAAGCAATATAGATGGAAAACAAATACATGAAAAGAGGAAATCAAAATAATAATTGCAAATCATTAGAAATAGATGGACTATCATTGAAAAGACAAAAATAAATGATTCTTCAAGGATGTGCAAATAAAGAACTCTAATGCATTGTTCATGGGAATGTTATTGAGTATAGTCATTATGGAGATTAGTATATGGGTTCCTTAAAGTAAATTAAAAAGAATGGATTTATCATATAATCCAACCATCCCTCTTCTGCTTATATATCCAAATGAAATGAAATCGGTGTACTGTAGAGATACCTGCACTCCCATGTTCACAGCAATCCTATTCACAATTGCTAAGATATGGAGTCAAACTAGTGTTCCCAGAAAGATGAATGGACAAAGAAAATGTGCTACATATATGTAATGGAATATTATCAAGAAATAAAAAACCTGAAGTACTGTCATTTATAGGAAAACTATCTAAACTACAGAACATCATGTTAAGTGTAATAAGCCAGACTCAGAAAAGACAAATACCATACATTCTCTCTAAAGCTAAAATAAGCCAATTTGAACACTCTGATTACTGGATGCTCAGCAGGGTGGAGGGAAGAAGGGGTAAAGGGAGGTTGGACAACAGGTTCCAAACACAGGTAGAAGGAATAAGTTGTAATGTTGTTGCACAGGACAGGGGGAGGATTATAGGTCATAATAATCATAAATAGTTCATAATAAGCTGATGTACAGTTTTGTGACGATCTAGAAGAGAGGAGCCTCAATTTCCCAACCATAAATGATGAGGGGAGGGAATGATAATTACCTTGATTTTATTAGTGCATGCTGTATACCTGGATTGAAATATCATACTGTTCCCCATTATATATAAAATTATTATGTTAATCAAATAGAAAAGCAAATTAAATTTAGTTTAAGAGTTTTGAAAATCCAGGTTCTTCTGCAGTCAATATTTTGAACAACAGTTGGTACAGATCTTCAGGAAAATTCTTTTGAATTTTTACTCACAAGAAAGAGAAGTTTGACCATGTAAAGCAATATAATATTATATACTGATTCCTGAGAATATTTTACTCATATGACATGCAGGTTTTTGCAATGCTTTAAGCTACCACTGGAGTGTTGACATCTTATCCACACATGGTACTCCAGGAGTTGATGTTCAGGGTACCATTGGAATTTGTTATAACAGTCTATATTTTCACTGAGGAGAGTACTAAACACGCCCTAAATAGGAGTTGTTTTTCTTATTTTCATAATGATATTGAAGTGGTTAAAGATTCTTCTATTTGAATAAGTATCCTTAGAATATACTGCCAATAGCTTACATACATAAGTTTAAATAAATGGTGAATAAAGAACAGATATTTCAAAATGAAGAATTAAAAAAAAAAACTTACTCTTTTTCCAGGAGGACCTGGTGGGCCAGCCTCACCAGATGGACCAGGAGGACCCTATAAATAAATATAAATTACATATGAAAGACACTGTTAAAGAAATTGGAAATTATCTTATGGATTATATAATTTCTCAAAACCTGTACTTAAATAGATCTTGCTTCCTCATTTCCACAAATCTATTTTTCCTTAAAAAAATCAGCTTAATTTCAGATACCTAAACTTCCTCCAGATATCTACAAATGAAGTTGATAAATTCTTATGGTAATCTTCAAAGCTAAAGGAGAGTGAATCAGATTCCCTCTATGTAAAACTCTGTCCTTTTAAAAAATGCTAATTTCTATTTGGCAAATATTCAACCAGTATACTAATTAATCGACTCATGCAATTAATAATTATACTCATAATCACATAAATTTGTGAAACTATGAAGTTTTACCTCTAAATTCCTTTCAGTCTTATTTTTTTTTTCAAACATAACTTTCTTAAGTTCATATATGAATCATGACCAGTGAAACTACACAGCATGTACAACTGCAAGAATGGGATCCTAATTACAATAAGCTATACTTCATGTATATATAATATGTCAAAATACACTCTACTGTCATGTATATCTAAAAAGAACAGATACAAAAATATTTTTATTTAACACAAATTAATGGATAACTGAATCTGATATAGTATGGTAAATCATTAGTATGCTGTGACTGTAGTTTTTATTATGAGGACTTTGATTATAGTTTTGATATATCTCAAGAGAAACACTTCTAATTAAACTGGAATTCAAATATTTCTTTTGGAAAAATGTACACACAGTGAGCTATGCTTTTGAAAGGTTGATCATTGCTTTAAAATAACTTGAGTGTGTAAAGATTAATAAAAAATTTAATGGGCTTTCTTACCGGTTGCCCAGGATCTCCATCTTCACCCTTGTCACCACCAACACCATCTTGACCCTATGATCAATAAGAGAAAATGAATCCAGACATTTTTCACTACATTTCATTTTATCAGGGGAAAAAAAAAAGGTTTAATAGACTACCTTAGTGTGTTCTTGAGATAAATTATCAGATGGAAAAATAAAATTACTATTATTTTCTTTTAGGACTGTGGTGCCTCTTAAAGATAAATAAAACTGCTGCTATATCAGATTAAAAATATAGTATGCTTTTGATATAAGTCAAGTAAGAAGAGGCAATTAGCATGAAAGGCAAGTTCATCCTTTCATCAGGAACTGATATGGTACAGTAGATGATCGGATTTGCGTTATAAAAGAGGGAAAAACAACAACCCTGCAACTTTAGTAATAGGTAATCATAATCATATACGTAATACTATATAATCTATAGTAATATTATCACATGTATTTTCTTGTAGTTGTTTGTTTTCTTTCTTGTTCTGTTTTTGAAAGTCCATTTGAGTAATGAAGAATCTTCTTTATTAACAAGAGAAACACTGGGAACATCCCTACAAAAATCAATCATATATTTTTTTCCATAATACTTACTGCAGGGCCAGGTTCCCCGGGAGGACCAGGATCTCCAGGAAAACCAACAGGACCCTAAAAGAAGGTTTTTGAAGAAAAATAAATAAATGAAAGAATTTGAAATTTAAAAGGGTAAAGTCATGGCAAAGTCTAGGGAGAATATTTTTTGTGCTGGAAAATTTCTTAAAAGTAAAATTAATTAAGAATATTTGTGAATATATGAAATGAATAAAACTCAGCTTCACTAACTATATTTCTAATATTTCTACAAAAAGGTCAAAAGTAAGTCTGGCATAAATGCCACTTTAAAGAGAATTAAACTCACTCACCGGATTACCCTTGGGGCCATCATCACCTGGTGGCCCCTTAGCACCAGGAGGTCCAGCAGCACCAGGTGGACCAGCTTCTCCTTTTTCTCCCCTTTCTCCTTTGGGACCCTACATAACATAAGAAAATAGTTACTTTACAAGCTTTAAATCAGTTTTTAACCTTAGCATACCGAGCAGACAATTCTTTGTTGGGGGGTTCTGTTTTGAACATTGTAAAAAGTATAACAGAATGCATCCATTAAAGGCTATTAGTTGTAATGCTTTCACTTGGGCAAATGTTATCTTTCTCAACTTGTATGTGAATGGAAATAGTCTAGGATATTCGATGGTATTAAGCATTAAGTCTCTGCCTTTCTGATTGCTTTTAATGGGTTGAAAAGGGAAACTAAAAACCTAAATCATTACTGGTAGTTAAGTTACATTTCAAAATGCTTTAAAGAAAATTCCAAACAACTAACATCCTATATTGACAATAAGATGACACTTACACCTGAGCCTGCTTCTCCAGGAGGCCCTGGGTTCCCTGCTTCTCCGGGTTCACCCTATGAGGAAAAAAATAAATAAATAAGCATTAGAGCAGAGAAATGACATCTTGCAGTTGTAAATCTGCCTTCAGTTATGATCGTACATTTGAGAGTAGTCACTCCATTATTTTATTGTTTAGAAAAAGACAAAGAAAAACTTGAATAACAGTAAGGAACTTTTTATATTAATGAATTCAGTATTTTTATTTTTCAGATGAGGAGACAGAACCACCAATATTACAATTCTCATGGGTTAATTATAGTCAGCACATCAAGTTAGCTTACCACCAAACAAATATAACTGACATATGCATGCTTCCCAACAAATCATGTACTTGTATGCACCAATATTTACATTATAATCAATTTTACTGATTAAAAGTTTCAAATTGTTTCTTACTGAAATATGAATTCACTTTCTCTTTAACATAACAAATCGTCTAATAATTTGAGACTACATTATGAATCCTATAGGATACGGTTAATAGAGATCAGGAGAACACAGAAAAAAGAGTATAATTATGAGGTATAGAAGGCATTTAGATACTAACAAAACTGCTCTCTTTGAGAATATACTTGTAATAAATTTCATAGCTTTTATGATCTCATTTAGATATGGGTGGCTATTTTCTAGCTTAGCAGAATAATAAATAAATTTCTAGTCACGTAGATTTTAGCTATGAAAGCCTGTTGCTAATGCCTCCAACGGAGAAATACATAAAAAAAAGACAACTTGCTAAAGTGATTGTTTAAATAATACAGTACATTCATAAACTGTACTTCCACTTATAATCATGGTACTTCCAACTCTGAAATCAGAGATCTTAGCAATTCTGAAGTGGGCTGTGTACTTCTTAATTGAAAAAGATACATGAGGCCTGAGTTTCCTTTAATTTTAAACTCTTGTATCTCCAATATTTGTAGCACAAACTCCATGCTCTTCAATGGTTTCAAGGGTAGCAAATTAAATGTAAACACAGAGAAAACTATTTTGTGTACAAAATTCTTACTCTTTGAGAATATACACGTATTTTAAGTCCTTATATTATCTGCATAATTGTGGAAGACATCAAGTATTTTAAGAAATTTATCAGTAGTAGTTAGTGTGTATAAATTTTCTACTCTCAAGGTGAATAGCAAGTATTTCCAGTATTTTGGATAAACCTTACAAGTAAAATATTACATTTTTATTATTTATGAAGAAAGAAATTGTTGAGCTATCTCAGTCTAATGGATTGATATATAAGTAATATTTTTATGAGCTGGTTATTTATACCTTTGAATCGAAACAAGTAGTTTGCAATTCAAATCAACTGTAAAATGCTCATGTTAAATATTTTATATATGGTATACATATAATATTTATTTAGAATATACAAAATATGTTGATTCTGTACAAAATGTTTTCTTATGTGTCATATTAAGCCAGGGTAATAACGCAGAGGCAGCAATTAGAGGTCAAATAACTATAGTTTTTTAAATCCCTGTCAACTGTAAAGTCAAACAGATTCTATAAAACTTTTTTCCTTTTTTGTAATAGAGAAAATGATAGGCAGTGAAGAGATGGTTTTAAATAATTTTCACTGTTTAAGGATGACCTTTGTAATTATAAAGTCAAATTTAAGAACAATACATTAATATTCATTTGTCCAGAAACACATATGAAAATTATGTTTATTGTACAAGTACGCACAATATATATAGCAATTCCATAAGATGTAATTAATATTTTCTAGAAATACCTCAGTTCCAATTTTCGAAAGTGGGTAGGACAAAATTACAAATGAATAAAATAATGCCACAGGGAATATATCAACAAGATTACAAAATACTGATTCTAAAGAATAATACTTGATGTAA
Source organism: Marmota monax (assembly GCF_021218885.2). Classification (NCBI taxonomy): domain Eukaryota; kingdom Metazoa; phylum Chordata; class Mammalia; order Rodentia; family Sciuridae; genus Marmota; species Marmota monax. The sequence continues at coordinate 794,477 of NW_026692997.1, read as the reverse complement.
GTTATATGATAGTGAACTGGTAGATGACAAAGTGCTAGTTTATGAAAGTGTCATTTCTTATAAACCTTTTTACCTCATTCTATATAATGTTCGCTTGTTTAAGTACAGCTTCCTTCAGAAGGAACAATACATTACTCTGTATGTTCAGAGCTATAGACATATTAAATATTAAGAAAATACCCTCTTTTGAGGGAATTATTAAAGTTCAGAAGTTACTTATGGTAAATATACATTACATGAACATGTTAAATATGTTCATCCAAAGCACACAATGACTAAAGACATTGCCTTCTTCTATTTTTCATTTTTAATGACTGAAAATAAAGTTTCCAAAATATAAATGGGGATATGTTCAACCAGAATGAAAGATGATGTCAGAAATCTATAATATATAGCAGATTCTAAAAATAAATAAATAAATACATAAGATTAAAGTGTTTTATTTCTATACTGTTTGGTGTCACATAGAAAATTAAAAATAATAAAAGAGCAAAATTAGAGCTCTCTTTTGTCATGTAACAAATTTCAAATCAGGTACATTTAAAACATAAAAATCAAATCACCAACTAGAGTGAATCATCCTCATAAAACTCATAGTTGGTAAGGTGCTACCACAGAGGCTTTAAACAAAATGGAAACAGTGTGGGACTTCCTCCGAACTCCAAACATCAGTGTCTATCTGCAAGAGTTTCACAGAAGAAAAAGCATAAAAGAAGCCAATGAAGAACTTAAAACTATTCCCTTGTATTTGAAATCTTTAGGAAACAAGCTGAAACGGCTAGTAAAACCAGGGACTGAGTTGAACACTACTAGACAGCATTAGAACCAAAAAGTGATAGTGTAACAAAGAAAAGGGTCAAGGCTGATGTCATTGATCTGATACACAAGTATCCACAAATCAGCATTGTCTTAAGCTTTTCCTCCTAGGACAACTGACCTCAATGGCAAATGCTCTTTCAATCCCACCCTCCAACCACCAGAACAACTTAAACACTCAACTTTCAATTTCAGAATATAAAAAAGATATCCAAATAAACTGCACCATTGATGCACTAACACAAACTTTTCCAATGAAGTAATTAATGTATTGGAATAATCACATAAATTTTCTAAAGTAAACATCAAAATAACATATTCTGTTATTACATTTTATTTCTGAGCTTCAAATTCTTTTTTATTTTATTTTTTTTTAGTTGTAGATGGACATAAAACCTTGATTTATTTATCTTTATGTGGTGCTGAGGATCAAAGCCAGTGCTTCACACATGAAAGGCAAATGCTCTGCCACTGAGCCACAACCCCAGCACTTTCAAATTCTTTAATTAAAATCAATGAATTTCTTTTAATAATTCAGTACAAGATAAAATGTGTCAAGACTTAAGGTCAAGGAGCAGAATCACTTCTTTCCTTTTGGTACCAGGAATTGAACCCAGGACACTTAGCCACTGAGCCACATCCTCAGTCATTGTATTTTTTTATTTTAAGACAGGATCTCACTAAAATTGCTTAATGCATTGCTAAGTTGCCAAGGCTGTCTTCAAACTTGTGATCCTCCCGCCTCAGCCTCCTAAGCCATTGTTATTACAGACAAGCAGAATCACTTTTAAAAGTTTGGGATAAATCTGATATCTTTAAATAATTATCAAATTCAGGAAAAAATTTAATTTTTTACCATATAATATTTTCTGCTATGAAATTCAATTCTTTCCTCAAAACTGGTAAATAATTTATTTTTTAAATCAAGAAAATACCAATGATATTTTTCTTCATAATTCTATTAAGAAGTGAGCATGAATACAAATTTTTAAAAAATCAGTGAATCATTTTGACATTTTCATAAAAGAAGAGAAAATTATTAAAATGAAATCATGTTCATCAGAAAAGGAAGCTATTCCAAACCTGGATGTTTTGGCATATGCTATTTTGAAAAGTGCCAAAGACAGGTCATATTATTAGTAATGAAAATATAACTCAAAACATGACAAAATCAATGACTAATTCTTTTGTGTCATGAACATTTCTATTTCCCTTTTAAGTCAGTTACATTGAACAATCTCTTCTATGTTCAGTCCTATGACTATCTAGAGAGTGAACTCCCATCAGAAATTCATGGAGTGGAGTGTATTTTTAAATGAAAAAACTTTGATGAAATTACTGAAGATTTTTTAGTTTCAGCTTTCCAGCTCTCAATGGTGGATAATGATGACACCATCATTATGAAGTTGTTGCACTGACTAAAGAAAATAACCCATGTACAGCATTCAGTACAATATCTGGCAATCAAAAACATGGTATCTCAAAAGTACTTTAACTTTTAATGTGTTTAAGCACTAGAGTAGATGTCATGTGAGTCATATAACTATACATAAAATACTAAAAAATCCCTATAAATTAGAAGCACTTAAAATAGTATACAATATTATCAAAAGCTCTTACTTTCAGCTATTTCAAATGGCATCTTACTAAATTTCTTACCTTTTCTCCAACACCACCAACTGAACCAACAGATCCTGGGGGTCCTTGTGGTCCCTTTAGTGTAGAAAAGGTAATACAGTTATCCTTATTCTTGTGTTGAAACATAAGTTCATAAATATATATCTAGTTTTTCTCAGAGACAGAAACATATGCTAGAATTCCGTTGTCAAATGTACTGACAGCAAATAATTTAATATAGCACATTGACTTTCAAATTCTCCAGAATTTCTAATGTAGAGCAGTAGTTTTTGCAGGTCTGATCATTCCAGTTGACACTTGGAACATAATTTTGATCTCTCTACCCTGGAAGTCAGGTAAATTTTACAGGATGATTTTGTGGTGGATTAAAACTATGACTCTAGGTAAGTATGAAAAATACCCCCTTTATAAATGATTAGTCTTGAAATTACTTAGGGGGAATTGAAAACCAACCGCTCTTTTAGATCAATTACTTCTGGTCTACTTTACTCAGTTCTGTCCTGCTAGAATTAAAAGCAGGCCCGGAAAAGCAAAGAAAACCAGCCAGAAGAATGAGCAAAGCACAGACATCTTCATTGTCAAAACACAAAATAAGGAGATCTCCAAAACACAGAAACGATTAGTAATAACAATAAGATACATATGGCTTGACATTTCCAAATCCTATAACACTGTACCAGTGTCAGTTTCAGGAATATCTTTTTTTTTTTTTTATACAATTGAGAGGAAACATTTTAGATAGTAAGAGGTGCACTTATGCACATACTACTCTGACACATTTTATAGACCAAGAATACAAAATCCAAAGCCTTTTAAATAAAAGACTTTGGGCAGATGTGTAAAGGTACAGACATACACTAGTGCAAAGGCAACTACAAACCGTCCCCTATGCCATTGTTAAAGATAAAGCTTATGTTTGAAAGATTCAGCAACTAGTTATTGAACAGTAATCATATGCAAGGCATAGTTAAAGTATTTTGATCTGAACAATGTGGTTTACTGTAATAGAAATAACATAAGTAGTATTTGCCACTAACCAATAAACATATCTTGAATGTGAACCGTATGTCTATTTTATATTTGTTCCCTAGAAAGCCTGTTTTTCTCCCTGAATAATGAAGTGGAGTGAGTAAATGATCCTTGAGTTCTCATCCACTTTTAACACTGAACAGTGGCATGATTATCTCCATTGTATCTCAGAAAACATCTGCCACCAAATAATACCAACACTTAAGTAACTTCAAAATGATCAGCATATATTTGACAGTTCTTACATCAGCTCCATTGGGACCTTGAGGGCCTCTTGGGCCAGGAGGACCAGGTGGACCCTGTAAAAGATGAATAATAAAATTTATAAGAATCAAACTCAAATGCATATTTAACAGTTCTATTTTGTGAGTAAGAAAATTAAAAGAAATTTGAAGGATATGAAATCATAGTCAGTTGGGCATATCAGGGTTTTAAGGTGCCTGACAGATACAAATAATCCTTCACACGTATCTGTGAAGAAATCAGTCCTTCACTAAAAAATCAATTTGATTAGAAAATAGGACAAGAAAGCCTGTTGCTAACATCTAATATAATATATTCATAATATAACTGGCAATATTTTATGTAACAACATACTAGAATATAAGGGGACCATGAGGTTAAGAGAAAAAAGGCACTTGACTACATTTAGAATTCTTTAATTCAATAAAAGCACTTTGATTTTTTTTATTAATTTGTATTTGGATCATGTGTGTGTCCGTGACATGGATATAACAATCACTCTTTAGTTGTAGTCCCCAAACAAAGTTTCTTTTTCCTGGCTGTGCATTAAAATTACCTAAGGTATTTTTTATTAAATATTGAAATACTGATAGCCAACCCCCTATCTCAAGGTTTAATTAAAACAGTCTGTAGTGAATACCATTGGTATTTTTTAAAGGTCTTAGTTTATTCTAATGCCATGGTTGAAAAGTTTCTCTAGTATTCTCTATTACCATAAGGTCAGAGAGAACATATCAATGATTCATGGAACCATAGCAACCATATCTAAAGAGTAGTTTGCTACATATTGGAGGCTGCTTGGAAGTTTTATTAACCAGCTATTTGAATCATCAATGATTATTCCACATTTCTTCTACTTAATCTGGTTGTGGTCCTTAAAGAGAATAAAATCTAACATACAGGTATGAAATTATCAAAATTGTTTTCTCAAGAAAGTAAAAATTGGGGGCAATGTTGAAAGGAAAGAGCAATTATGAAATGTATTTATAACATTTCATTATAGATTTCAATTACTTTGGCAAATTATTTTCTTATCAAAATTAGTGCTTAATAAACAAATATATGCATTTCAAATTTTAGTTTAAGGTTTTAGGGCAGAAAGTCAGAATTAATGCAGATAGTTATAAGTCATATCATGCTAATTACGACTGAGTTCTTTATTAAATTTATAATTTGTTTCAAACTATTACAAGAAAATCTCATTATCCATCAACAATTGCTAATTATACAAATCTGGTGTGATTATTATTTATTTTATGCTGCTCCACATCAAAGTCCAAAGTTAAAGCCTAAGAAGCAACGAAAATACGGCATCTTTATAAAAGACATAAAGGTAAGAAAGTAACAACATATGAAGGACAAACATGCATATAATATTATTCTGAGGTGAGAAATAAAGAAAAGGAGATATAGCTGAAATAATTATATCAATATTTAATGGCTACAGATGGAGACAGAGTAGGAAAAAGGTGAGGGGTAAAACAGAAAGCACCATAGTCTTTAGGACTACTTTGTGCAAATCAATAAATTCTAATAAAGAAATTAGTAGTACACTAATCTTTCTTCTATTTCAGTGGCATTCCCCCCTTCTAGTTTTTTTTCCTCCCTGTCTTCCCCACCACCACCACTTATTTTGGACTAGCTTTCACAAATCAAAGAAAACATTAGACCTTTGATTTATCAGTCTGACTCATTTCACTTGGCATGATATTCTCCAGTTCCACCCATTTACCAGTTCCACCTATTCTTCTTCATGGCTGAGTAAAACTCCATTGTGTGTGTGTATATATATATATATATATATATATATATATATATATATACACAGTTTTCTTTGTTGATTCATCTGTTGAGAGATACTTTGGTTTCATGGCTTGTCTATTGTGAACTGTGCTGCTATAAACACTGATGTGGCTGCATCCCTATAGTATACAGGACTGAAGAAAAAGGAAAAGGGAGAGGGGATAGGATAAGGGAAGAACAGAGGAATGAATGTGACCTAACTTTCCTATGCGCATATATGAATATCACTGTCATGCACATACCATGGTACTAACAACAACAACAAAACCCTGAAAATAAAAATAAACAGCAGAAAGAACAGTAGACAGAAGCAAACAGGGCAAGGGAAGGAGGGAAGGAAAGAGGAAATACTGGGGACTGAAATAGAGCATCATATCATATATTCCAGGCTTTTATTAGTATGTCCAAATGAATCATAACATTATGTATAAATAAAAAGAACCAAAAATTTTTTTAAAAGAAATTAACAGTGTGGAGATTCACAATAATCATCAAAAAGTAGAAAATACAAACTTACCATGGGGCCAACATCTCCATTTTCACCTTTTTCACCAGGTGGACCCGGTAGACCCTAGGAAAACGTAGTATAAAAATAAAATTCACTCAATACATCTTGTCAAAAGTCATGAATTAAGTATAAATTAAGATAAATACATGGAAATTAAGATGCAGAAGCTAACATTTGTTAAAATACTTATAATGGAAGTTTTGCTCTCATGTGATAAAATCTTATACCTACATTTACGGATAAAATCTGTGCTTTGTACAATATTATACTGTTCAGTTTTCTTTACTATAACTAAGTACATCATATGATTTTCTTTACTGTTCAATTTTCTTTACTATAACTAACTACATCATATGATTTTGGAATTTATGAACACCTACCCATTTACTCTACCTTTTTAATGAACTGGATATAATAACATTGCCATGGTACAAATCTTCTGAAAAATATTATCCCAGATTATTTCAGAATATCTCATCTAGGGGAGGTTTTTATAGATAGGTATCACTTTGAAAAACTCTTTTGTAAAATTGATATTTCAATATATCTTCAATATTATACATATCTTCTGAAGTTTGGGCCTGTTAATTCATCTCTGAATCTTAAAAAAATTCACATGACCATAAAAATTATAAATTTAGACATTGTTTCCTCAAATTAATTTCCACTGTATCCATTTGCTTTAGGAGAAATTCTGTGTTACAGTATAAACCTAGAATAGGCTGGATTCAAATTTTAATTGACCATCTTTATGTGAAAATTATTTTACTTCTTCCATATCACTTACTCAATTAGCAGAAGAGTTTATATTTTCTCTCTCTTATCACAACAGTACTTGTATGTACTTGAATTGTATACCTATATACATTACTGTGTGACTTCTCTACATACTTATAATCTTGGCCTACTTTTGGGCAGTGTCAATTATTTTCTTCCTTAGAACTGGCAGAGGCCAAACAAAGAAACAAACAAAAACTAAGATCTCAATAAAATACTGTTGAATAAATGGTGAAAGCATGAAACCTAAGAAAGCAAGCAAATCAAAAGAAACAAGCCAAAAAAAAAGTTTCTTGTAATACTGACTGTGATATTGGAAATTCTCTATTATTTAAAATGTTTAATCTCAGGAAAAATAGCTACATAAACAAACTGATAGAATATTATAATACTGTTAATTTGATACTAATATTCTAAACATGAATACTATATATAATAATAAAGCCAAATACCAATGAAGATACTTGGTATAAATTTAACTGTAGAATATGTATGTGAAATAGGTATAATAGTTGTTGGACAGAAATTTATGGTAAGTTTTCAATTGTAAGATTATAAATTATTTTCATTTTTAAACTTTTTGGTGATAAAGTCATTTGTATACAATATTTGCATTTCAAACATGGATTTGTTTTTTGTTTGTTTTGCTGTTTAGTGTTTGTGATCAATCTCAGGGCTTTACACATGGTAGGCAATCATGCTACCACTGACCTCTTCCTCCAGCATCCACAAAATTTATGTTTAATGTTTTTACTATGGTATTTCAGATGTATTCTAACTAACAAAAAATATAAACAATGCTAAAGATCTAAATAAATGCTGGTATTTTAATAAAATGACTGATTTTGGTGCGGTACTGCCATGGTTGCAAATTATTTGACCCTGACCCACAATAATATTTACTTATAATCCTCACACATGCAAACATGTGCAAAGTAGCTGAACCATGAATTTCAAAAAGCAATGTTCACCATTTTGATAGATAATGACCTTTGAAATTTTTATTCTATTTTACCATATCCTGTTCTATCTCATTTTTTAAATGCAGGTAATAACCCTGAAATTGTTTTTATGACCTGCTAATTCCACATGACCCGCAGGAAAGAGTACATTACTGAATATATCTGTAAACTTTTAAAATATGGTATATATTCATTTTATGTGTAAAACTTAATTACTGACTTATAATGGCCAGTCATATATATACTGATTTAATTTGTTTCCCTCAAATGTTAGTAAGATATCTAAGAAAAGAGACTGCTATATGTGCTTCCTAAGCTGTTACCATGCTCTGAAGACAGTGTCTAGAATTAATATTTAAGTTTTTTACAAAGAAGTAACCATGTATTGTTTCTTAGTACTCTATGCAGAATTACCAGGGGCAGATTACTAAAATGTTAGATTCAAAGGTCGTCAACTTCAGACGCTCCATTTCATTTATGTAGTACAAGAACTTAAATACTTAAAAATGCAAGTAAAGTTTAACACAGATGAAACAAATATTTCACTTTAAGACAATTTTCTTAAGAAGTATGTACTGCAACATAAATGTAAAGTTCTTAAAAACATTACAAAAATTAAGTCACATTCTTTATCTTTAGTCCAAGTTTATGCATAATTTTAATATATAGTACATTTGATTGAGAATCCCCATATTTAATGTTACATAAATATGTCAATAGTTTTTTGTCTCTTGCAAGTACATTTTATATTGTCATCTTATTTTAGGCTTATGATCAGTTCAACAGAAACCTCCAAATAAAAAAAAATCAAAATATTTTAAATTAAATTGTATTATAATTTGAGTTAAGATGTAATATTTTTATTGTTGAAATTAATAGAGATATAATAAGCAAAATTCTCTTTCAGCAAGTAACTAAATGTGCTTAATGGTATTCTAGTTATAATCAGTTTTCATATGTCCTAACTTTCTCCTAGGGAGTGATTTATGCATGGAGAGGTTTTATTGTAGGGTTTGTGAATTTAAAATCATCTGTCACTTCAGTGAAACACCAAAAATTAATTTAGGTCAAAAACTCTCTCTCTGAAACACACACACACACACACACAAAAAAAAAAAAAAAAAAAAAAAAACATTCTCTTTCTCTTCATATGCAGATAAATAGTAAATATCAATTTCAGTAATTTTATTCAAATACTAGATTATTATTATTTATGTCTATTGTGATTGCTCCTATCTCTATGAAGAATCAATTAAAGGATAGATGTAATTGTGTACATATTAACTACATTAGCATCTTTTCAATATCCCTATTTAAACATGTAGTTATGGGACAATATGAACAATTTTTTAATAAATTGATTTCTTGAGTCATCCTCACCAAGGAACACTTTTTTCTTATTTCGTGAAAAAGGTGATAATTTCTATTGCAGCAAATAGTGGCAATTTTATAAATATAAACTACAAGGCAATGTTTTTATAACCATGAGAGCCAAGTTCCTAAATTACAACCTTACAGAATTCAGAGTAATCACATACATGACAAAAAGAGAAATTGAATAGTAGCACATCCATTGGTGATCTTGTTTTAATGCTTTCTTGTTTTAAAATATGTGTACTTCTCACACATACTGTAAGTAGTACTCATGACTATTTATTTACTACTATAAAAATGTCAAACACAACAAATATGAAAGTAAAGCTTTGTACTTTTCAAGCATAAAAAAACTTTGTCATTAAAATGAAGCAGAAAATTAGGATATCATGTTAACTAGTAAAAAAAAACCTATTTTAACAGTAATAATTACATTAAAAATTATTATGTGACAGGATGTAATTTGTACAACTATGTACATAACAAGCTATTTAATACCAAAATCCAATACTTTTACGATTTTATTTAGGAAAATAAAGATGATTAAATATATACAAATTTCACTTGCATATACTTTTTTATGACTTCACAAATTCTTAGGTACGGTGAGCCAGATGACTTAATGTATCATTTCTAATATTGCTAATTAAGCACAAGCAACATCCACATTACCTAAATTCCATTTAAAACATCTTTACAATCTTACAAGGAATCACTAGATATGTAGAGAATAGTAAGTATAGAATAAGTAAGGGGAAAAAGACCAGACGGTTGCAAAGTTTATAGGGATCAGTGAACATCAGGTGGAAAGCGAATCATACTCAGAACAGAGAGGGCCAAGAGTCCAGTTGTAAGATCTATACTACAGAAATAAAAATTTCTCATCTACAGTGTCTTGCAATATAATATTTCCTTCCAAGATATGCTTCATAAAACACAAATTATTTTAATTAAAAAAATTAATTGGTTTACTATTAATCTATCTATTATTGTTTATCTTACTATTTGTTGGCAGTGTGCTATTTCTCTTAATACATTTGAATGTTTGCTGTTACCTGAATTATTAAAATTTCTGCTATAAGACCCAAGAAAAACCATTCTAATGTCTTACCTTTAATTATCAGACTCATACACACGTAGTTCATTTTTTTAAAAAAAAATATAGGAATGAAAAAAAGGGGTTATAATATCTGAGGTATTTTGCCTAAGGGCTAAATGTACTGCAAAAGCAGGAATCAGGCTGATACATGTTCAGAAAAATTAAGAATACTTGGTAAAAGGCAGTTGAAGTTCAGATATATGTAAGAGTAAAATAATCATTATAGTTAAATATTGTTCTTACATAGAAACAAGGAAAGATGCTTTTCTCGCCTCCACTAGGTGAACCTGACATATGAACCAGGTGGAAATGATGGAGTAAACAATCAGAGAACCACTTACCTGAAGACCTATGGGACCAGGCGGTCCAGGGAAACCTCTTGCACCCTCATCACCTTTCTGCCCAAACATCCCCTGCTGTCCTCTGGGACCTGGTTCTCCATCACCTCCCTAGGGAGCAGCAAGGAAAATAATCATGAATTGGACAACCATTATGATACGAGTCATAAAATGTCTCCATTGCAATTTGTTCAAAGCTGATATATTTGAAAATAACCAAAGTAAAATGTAAACTAAATTCCCACTATTTGCTACAAACGTGTCATTGTTCAGGTTGCTAACATTTCATGTTTCTGGAGTACTGCTGATTTTGAGTTGATCATATATACAAATGAAGCAAAAGCTTTTTAACATTGAAAAATTTATTACACATTAAGTTATTTTCAACTAGTTATAGTCTAGGTTGAAAGGAAGTCACGTTTTCTTGTTCTAAGGACAAGCTATGGTTAGCTATGCGATATAATTTAAACATGACCGATATCAAACATACAAATAGAACTTATTACCATACAAAAATTAACTGTGAGTCAGTGTCAAACATACAAATAAAACATTACCACACAAAAAAATCATTGGGTTATGTGACATTTCATAAATTTCACGAATGAGATCTTGGTTGAACAAAATGGAATACTTACAGCAATTCCTGGGGCACCAACTGGTCCTTGAAGACCTGGAGGACCAGGAGGACCCTGAGATAGATAAAGACCAGTAAATTTAAAACTGAAGCTAGAAAATCCTATATAAACCAAAACCTTTGCAATATAAAAGCAAAACCTTTGACTGATCAAGGTCTATTAAACCTCTCTACACCCTTTGGACAAACAGCAACATTACTCAGAAAATTTTCACTCTTAGAACTGTCAACTGCTGCTTATTTTACTCCTTGGAGATCCATAATTTCATATTTTGAATCAATTTTAAATTGACACTTATTGAAAGCCTTCTCATCTATAGGTAGTAGATATGTAAAAAATATATTTGTACACTAATATACATCAAGTTGAAGGTTCACATTAAAATTTTTTCACAATACCAGATTTCTTTAGTGAAAACGTATGGGTCAGGAATAGCACATGAAAAATTTGTCTATGTAGTATCTTCTAACAGAACATGAGAATTCTGAAGATTCCCTAGAGATAGTATGTAATTTAGATACATGAAAATTTCAAACTTCTAATATGTGTACACACACAAACTTGGTATTATATATCAAGTATATTGGACTCTTTATTTTGAGCAATAGATTCCAAAGGCATTATGAGCCTTACTTGCATAGATATGTCCTTGCTATCTTATTTTCTTGCATTAAAACTAGTCAGGCTCTATAAAAGATATGAAAGCAATCAAGAGTCATTGAATTCTATTCTATTATATGGTTACCACCTTTGGGGAAGATTGCTTACAGCAAAGATTCCAAAAATGTTGTCTACAAACCACTGAGGGTATTTGAGACCATTTGAGTTTCTTCCAGTTCAAAATTCTTCATATAAAAACACTACAATGTTATCTTTTATACAATCTAGGCATTTGCAGTAATGATGCACTAATGATGATAAAATTGCTGATGACTTTAACAATCATCATGTCAATAGCTACAAATTATAAAAGCAATAACTATATTTTCATAGTCCTGAACTCTGTCATAAAATGATGTTTATGTTCTTGGTGAAGTATGAATCATCCTTCATTTTATTAAATATTGACTTTCTTTTGTCAGGAATAGCACATAAAAAATAGCACATGTCCTTTGATATTCATAAGACCAAACTAAAGGAAAAAGTTCTATTGTTATATATTGAAGTACAACGCCTCTTTCAAAAAGGCACTTGGACTGTAGTTTGATTTGATGCTGAGGCAGTACTTTTTATATGGAATACTATTTTTACTTAAAAGACAAGACAGACAGTAAGACTGTAATTATTTAACTTGGGAATTTGGCAGAGATGTGATGAAAATAAAGAAAGTTTGTGAATTAAAAAAAACTGACAGTATTTATAAATGCATCAAAGATAACATTGAAATTTTCAAGCAAAATTAGAATTCTGAAATCTTATATCTGCCATTTCAGGCCTCACTGCTGCCCAATCTGAAATCATTTTCTTATGTTATTGATATTGTATAAAGTAATGTGTTAACACATTAAAGATCTTACTTAGTCAACCAATAATTTTCAAATGATCATTGCAGGATGATATAAAATTATATATGAGGAAAAGAGTCATTCAAAGTGCAAAGTAGACAAATAAAAATGTAATAGCACAAGGAGGTCACTGCTTTGATAGCAGATTCCATACCACAATTGAACTTAAGAAAAGTTATGATTTATCAAATGTTGAGGTAGAATCAAAAATGCACCAAATCATCTGAAAAACGATTTCAAAACACTCTTGCCTTTCCAACTTCATATATATGTGAGCCTGGATTTCAACCAGAACAACCTATCATTACAGACTGCAGTGAGAAGCACATTTGAGGATATAGCTTCTTCTATTAATCTAGACCCCCCAAATATGAGGCATCGCTATTCTTTGTACTATATATTTTTTTGGGGGGAAATATAGCTATATTTTATTAAAACCACCTGGGGATTATTATTCTTAATTTTAATGAATCAATATGTAAGTATTTAAAATTTCTCAGTTTAATTCATAGTATAATAATCCACATGGAGCACAGCTTTTTGGCATTCTTAAAAAGTGTTTAAATCTACAAGGGTCCTGAGACAAAAATATTTCAGAACTGCTGGATTATAGTCATCCAGTCATATTTAATTATAGCTTTAAGGAGGAAATAAAACCTTTCAAACATGGCTTCTGGAAATCACATAAGGTTTTCTAATTAGACAAATTGTATTTACATATCTTTAAGATACGTAAAAACCTAAGAAAAGGTAATTTACTAAAATAGAACTTTTAATTTATATCCAATAGCAACTGATCACGCTTAGGCATATGGTTTCCATACACAATTTCCTGTGATACTTGTACAGCATAGATCCAGAAGATCAACGTTGCCCATCACTCATTAAGGTTGTCTTGAACTGATAGAGGAACACATGAAGGGCTCACAATGGGTTAAATATTGCATTATCTAAAAGCTGTTTTTGTTTTGATACAAATTATTCTCTTTAGTTAGGACCATTCATCACTGGATTTGGTGACTATTCAGCTTAAGAATCAATTCTAAAAAGAAAAAAAAATCTTTGTTCAAAGTTATGTTTTAAGGTATGCAATAATTGAAACATGAAAAGCATCAGAATGATAAATGGGTCACAGGACAGAGTCATGGCTTATTAGAATATAATTTCTAGAATGTTTTGTAAACTTCTATACTAGTTGAAAAAATAACAAATGTAGAACATTACTCTGCACTTCCCCAACTTGCCTTCTTATTGCAGAATATGGAACACTTAAAGAAAGAAAAAGAGGAAAATAAGAACTAGATGTCTGTAGAAGCTCTTTAAAGAGCATGAATTAATGAATAAATGCAGAGGGAAAGTACATGAGATATTATCATTTACCTTACTTAATCTAAGAAGAAGGGAAATTTAAAAAAATATAATTCGAATAGGATTTAAACTGGTAAACAGTGAATAAAAAAAGGCCGAGAGGCAAGAATGAACACACCATTTGGCCACACAACAGAAATTCTTTCACCAGCTTCATGATTTGTTAAGAAAAATATTCCAAAATAAGCACTTAGAATATATGGAAACAGATTTATCAATTTATATACAGGTAAAGACCACAGGAATGGTATTTAATTTGGCATATGTTTGCATAGTATTTCCCATATGGAAAAGCAGGCTGGCTATTGCATTACAGTACTCTTTCATTGCTAGAGTGGAATTTAAAAATAACCTACAAATATCATACTGGACTTAATGACATAAGCAGAAGACCTCACAGAATTGTACAGCATTATGGAATGATATAACACAAAGGTAATAAAGTATTGATGTTATAACATTTGGCTAGGTAAGTAAATAGTATTATGGGAAACTATCCATGGTAAACAGTAAAAGCTGTTAAATGAACCCTGGAAATAAGCAGCTGGAAACTCACGTTTTCTCCTTTGTCCCCCTTGCTGCCTTTTTGTCCTGGTTCACCAATTTCACCCTGTATTTGAGAGAGTTAAGTGACAGCTTATTTGTAACATCGTAACTTGCATTGCATTATTATCATTATCATTGAATTATTACATTTTATCTTTAACCCAATTCCATGTTAGCATTTAACATCACTGTTTAAGATGCATAATCCTAGGATCTGTGTGTCTAGCTTTGTAGTTTTGACTAACATATAGACAAATGTCAGATTAACATGGAGAAATATTGCAACTGGATTTAGAATTTAAAAAATTGATTTTGTCTCAAATATCCCACTGTAAAATGATAATGGAAACACACTGGTGCAGAGACAAATAACATTAATCAAAAAGTGCTTTTCTCCTTGTTTTTCAAATAGTAAGATAATGCACATATTCAAAGTAGTGCTGTTTCACAAATTTTCTATAGCATTTTAGAATAATATTAGAAAATCTATTAAATTCAAACACAACTTTGCATTTGGAATAAAAAGCTTAAAGTCTTCACTTATATATTAGTAAGAGAGCATATAATTGTCAATTCAGTATATAACTCTTAAATCTTACTATATAATATCTAAGATGTAAGTGTTAAACATATGCAGGTAATTATTTTTATTTTGCATTCATTTCAGAAACATTTTTTAAAATAAACAGTAGTTGGCACCTACTATTTTTTCTTACTGCCACTTTTCTCTTATTTCATTTTCCTATTTGTATCCCACATACTGTTTTATGGAAGATATACTAGCTTTCAACCTCTAAAATAAAACTTTCCAACATGTGAAAGGTATGGTAAAATTTGATAAAGGTTACCTTCCACCTGTCATCCAATCTTAGACTAATTATACAATATTTGAGAAAAAAATTAAACTTTCAAACAAGTTGTACAAAATATTGGACACTGACCTTGTCTCCATCTTCACCAGGGGAGCCAGCAGGACCAGCAGGTCCTGGGAGACCCACGGGGCCCTGTACTCCATCTCTCCCTGCAGGGCCTTGGGGACCTTTTTCTCCCTGTATTGAAAATCAAACAGATCATTAATTTGTTGTAACAAACCTAACAACTAGCTGTGTGCTACAATTTTTAAGTGCAGCTACAATTTATATATATATATATATATATATATATATATATATATATATATATATATATAATCTAGATATAACCTAGTTCCTATACTTGACAAGGAAATTGTTTAATGTTTCTAAGGAAAAAAAAATTCAAGCAGCAAATGATAACATACATAAAAGATCCCTATATCGTTTTATGACTTAGCCTTTTAAATTATTTATGAATCTCAGCGTTGGTCCACAGAAGTAATTATGATTCAACTGAGAAATTTTTCTTTCAGACACATAGTTTCTAAGTAAGTACTGGCAAGTCAGATCCGATGCCTGATGTTTGTGAAAACTTGCTGAACCTCAACTCCTCTTTAGTGTCACTGAAGTAGCTATACAGAAGATATAAGGCTTTAAAAAAATCATAAAATCCACTTCCTTCTATGTCCAACTTCACAATAGGCTTTAGATGTAACTCTTTCCTATTTTAACACATCTGTCATGGATTTTCTGGATTTTGGTATTTTAATTCAGCTGCTTTTCCTAATTCAAAATGACAAGGATGCTAGTTTTTCCTACTTTTATTTTTGTTTGTTTTTGACAGGGACATTCATTTACCTACATTGTGTAATTAAAAAAAAAGTATTAATAATAAAAACTACCTCTGCTTTCCAGAAAACATCCTTTCAGAGTTTAAAATATTTTACTTCCTAAAAGTCAAACTTTCATAGGTTTTGCATAACACTGTATTATCAATTATATTCAGTGATTCCCTTTTCACTTTTTATACCAGCTGGCCATCTACAGGTTATTAGGTCCAGCCTACACATTGCCCACCTCTCCAAACTTCCCCCACCATCCAACTCTTGCCCTTTATATTGACTTTTATCTGCTTTGTCTCCCAGTTAGTCCCACCTAGTGCTGGGGATCAAACTTGGTGCCTTGCATGTTAGCAAACACTATACCATTGAGCTATACCACCAGCCCTCCTAGTTATCTATTCTCCATTTTATCTCTGTCACTGACTCTTGAATTCTAAATACCAGTGTCCTTGGTCTAAATTACTTAAACAAGGCACTGCTTTTCCCTACATTCATTTTTACTTCCTTTCAAACCATGCTCTACATTGTAACCAGAGAACAAATCAGATCATATTACATAATTTCTTAGGTCAATTACTTGTTGCTGTTCCTAAGAGAAAGACCCAGCTTACTGGTGGCTTCTACTTCTGATGCAACCATATATAATTAATTAATTAATGACAACTAAAATAAAATAACTATTAAACAAAGGTAACTTGTTGATACTTTTTTTATATGTTCTTGTTTTCAAAATGTGTGACAAACTTATTATAGAACATACTTCTCACATCACTCTGAGGCCTTTTAAAAAAAAAATCCCTCAATAAAATATTATATTTCAAACCTATCTATACTCATAAAATGTGCTGTGTTGCTTTTACTAAACTTCACTACTTCAAACTCAAAAGCCAAGTTAGATATTTCCTTTTAATTTGGATTCCCCTGCTAACTTTAAATCATAAAGTTAATTATTTTGTACAAGGGCGACTGCAAATTAAGATGAATTTATCCTCATCTGCCTTCATTATAGCACATGTAATCTCCAGCCTGGAGTCTCTTGCTATCTATTTCTTCTGTTCCTTGTCTGTGTGAAGTTGAGAAAAATCCTTCCGCAATCTACGGCACTCTAAATTTAGATTTACCACTCACAGTTCCTCACAATGACATCACTTCTCCTCCTTATGCATCTCTTAGACTGACACCTACACAACTACTGGAACATCCATTTATCCTTAAGCAGTCAGTCTTTATTTCACCACCAATACCCCTCTGGTTACATTAAATACTAAATCTTACCTTAAAAACCGATAGTGAGTTGCACTCTTTTATGCCCTGTAATTGGCCTGGTCTTATATTTAACCTATATTCACATCCTCAACTTTAATCACAATTTGCAAAATCTATCTCTACTTATTCAAATGTTAATTTATGTATGTATTTTGAGATCATTATCTCATTCTGCTCTGGTGTAAGTAATAATGATTATTTACTAAAAACATATCAATATCTGCAAAATGCTTTAAAACAACAATTTCACCTAATCCTCACAAAATACTGTGATTATCTTCTTTTCAGAAATGAGGAAACAGTGGTTAGATAGTAGATACCAATGAGTAGTGAAATGCAGGCAAGGTCACAAGTGTTCTTTAAATTACATTAGGGTTTTTAAACTGCTTCCAAATTAGAGAAGAAAGCAAAGTTAATTCATAAAAAAAAAAAAAAAAAAAACCAAGCAAAAACAAAAGACCTAATGGGAAAATACATCAAAACATAGGGATTAATGGGACTAACTCTTTACAGACTCCATTGATATTGTTGTGAAGCTAGGAATTATGGCTCTAACTGTCTTTAACTCTCTGAAAGGAAGATATTTTTAGCAGTACAGTCACAATAAGGTAACTTCTGACCAGCTATTGACCACAGTGCCCACATTAACATGGGATTGACTTGTAGATGAAGCCCCCCTAAATAGGATGGCCACCATGACAGTTCCAGAGAGAACCAACTAAAGTCACAAACTCCACCTCCCAATGTGAAGGTGGGATTAAATACCTGATTATCAAAGAGTAGAGAAGGTGGTCTCCAGTTCTCCTGGTAAACATCTATCAGTAATAACTTGGAGACAAGGTTATCTCCTTTGTTATTCTCTGCTTGGAGACAGTCTACTCTCTCTTTTGAGAGTGCTCTCTGCTTTTAAGACTCACTTTGCTTTTACTTTACTTTCACCTCACTTTCACTTATAATAAATTTCTCTTGCATGATTTTTGGTGTCCAACTTTAAATTTTCTTTCATTGGAACACAAGAACCAAGATTTGGAGTTTCAGCTCTCGGATTTCCTGTGGCCAAGAAGTTCTGATGTTAGTCAGAAATCATGAACTAAATAAATGATAAAGATGAATGTACACCCCAGTTCTGATCAGCTTTAGGCTGGTAGCCTTTTTCTGCTCCGACTTCTTCAATTTCCTAAATTTTAAGTTGACTCTTACTCCTAGTGAAGGAGGTAAATGTGTGTACAACACAATAACAAGAGGAGGCAATGTATTCAGTCCTACTAATACTTCTATCTGCTGCTCACCCTGCATATTGCTACATAGCTTTCTTGAGGTGATCCACATGCACTGACTCCAAGTCTCTTGAATCCACTTTCTCCTTGAACTCCACTGCATTTACAATAAGGTCATAATGTCCAATGGGTCAAATCCCAGTACCTCTGTTTGCTCTTTTTATTTTCAGTATTCTTTACCTTTTAAAGCACTGAACAAAAAGAAACTCTTCTCTCATGGCCTATTTGATGGCATGCCTCTGAAGATATGTATACACACATTTTTTTTTCTTATCACTCATGGATGTTTTACTCTATCTCTTACTGAATCCTTTTACATCCATTATTATTTTCCATAGAATGAATTCTGTTATTCTCTCTTAACATTGCCTCATATGGTAATCTAATAGTATGGTTTTAAATATTGCTCTTATTCTAAATGAGTCATAGATTTACAGTCCTGGCCCTTACCCTTTTCTCTGCAATTTCATATATATATATATATATATATATATATATATATATATATATATATATATATATATATATATATATATATACTTGATACTGTAATAAGTACTTGGAGCAAATTTTTCCAAAACTTCTAACTCCTAGTATTTAATTCATTTATGCAGTAACTTCACTGTGTTTGAAATCTAGCTTCCCTCTATTTCTACAGCTGGATTTTACAAAGACAAAAAATTCAGTTTCCTATCTGTATTCTTATGTGTAATAACCTCCCAATGCAGTTATAGGTTTAAGGATCAGTATCCCTATCAAAATATTTCTACCAATGCAGTAAGTTGGAAGAGGTTTTTAGCACCATTCTCTAGCCCACCTGAATGAGTTTCTAATCTGATAATTAAGGGATGCAGATTGGGCCATAGTTATTGCTAAGTGGGTCATGTGGATATGCATGGCTCTTGTTTTCCACTTTTTTCCTTTCCAAGATGCTGGGTGGGTGGGAATGTGCTTGACTTCTATACCACCCATGTTGTCATTTTGTCATGAAAGTCTACACCTACTGATAATTACATAACATTTTATAACAAAAGCCACTGAGTGGTAGTTAAAAAACAAAACTTATATTTGGAAAAAGGAAGGAATATAAGGGATGCACTTAACATTTCGGTCAATATTTCCAACACTTTTTACTAGTTCTTTGCATGAATATTTATGTGTCCTTTAACCTAACATTTTGGAATTACTTTCTGTTACTGTCCCTAAACAGACACCTCCCTAAAAAAATAAAAATACTACCTAACACAGTGTCTAATGGTTAGTTTTTCTCAATAGCTATTTGTTGAATAAAAGAAAATGGAATGAACATCCCAAAGCTGCATTCTTTACTGTATCATGCCAAGATATGTGTGACCTAGATTTCTCAATGAACTTTTATCAAAGGGCTTGAATCTGTTTCTTTTTTATCTCCTCCATGCAGAGACAACTCTAAAATATAAGGCTTAAAGAAAATTTCTCAGCATATATTAGAAATGTTTTTTTCTGCCACCCCATAATTCTAAACACAGGTATCATTAAATGTTTCTGTTTTTTATTATTGTGGATTACAGGGATCAAAATAAAAAAGGAAGGAAGAAATGAATGAATGAATAAATGAATGGATGAAAGAAAATAAAGAATGAAAAGGAAATAAAAGGAAAGCAGAGCAAACAAAGGAAAGGAAAGCAAAAGAGAAGGGGGAAAAAACTGCTTTATTTTGAAACTGCTGTGATTCAAATGCTTGCCCAAAAAGCATGTGATGGAAGGCTGATCCTAGTGCCACCATGTTGAAAGGTAGGGCCCAACAAGAGGTAATTGTGTCATGAGGGTGGAATGAAGGAATCAATGTTGTCACAGGGGAGGATTCATTATCACAGGGTTAGGTTTGCTATAAAAGGGAGTTCAGTCCCCCTTTACTCTCTGTCAAACTCTCTTTGCTGTGTGATGATGTAAGATGGATGCTCTTGTGAAATGTGGCCCCTTAATCTTGCCTTTCCCAGCCTGTAGAACCATGAAGCTATCCAAATCTGTTCATTATGAACTCCCCAGTCTGTGATATTATCTTACAGCAGCACCAAGTCAGAAACTCTGAATGATATCACAGAGTAATGAGAGAAAATATGTGGACAATAAATGTAATATATTTGGTAGAGCTGAGGATTAACTATAATTGAATTGTGGATGTGGAGACTTACAGGTATACAAATGCATTAAACTTATATTTTGAGAGATCTTAGCCAGCACCTTTCATCTACATTTATGGAATTAGGCTGTATTTTAATCTTGAGAATGAGAATGCTCTTTCAAAAAAAATATGATTAAATCAAAAGCTGGAAAAAAGTAAAGGAGAAATTTTTTAAAAAAACCATAAATTCAATCACTAAGTCCTTCATCACTAAAATATCAAATTTTAAAACCATAAATATACCCTGAATAATTGGTCAGAGTCCTCGCATCTCACTCAGTTGAGATCAAAACTCAAATTACAAATATATAGCCACTTTCTATGGGATTCATTTACGGATTATAGAAATGACTGAAACTAAAGTTATATCAGGTGTGAAAAGTTCACACTTTTCTAATAAAAAGCAGCAAGGTTTAGTTTTAATCAAAACTCCCAATTTTATTTTTAAAAAGGAGCAAAATGAGAAGTTTTTACTTAATAATATCCAACTCCCTCACAGATACTAGGGTTTCATAAAGTGTGGGAAAATGTCACCCATTTAATTGAATTTGAAATTTCCTCTATTATAAATATAAAAGGAGGTGTCTTTATATGCCAGGCACATATACAGGAAGAGTACAGTCAGGTAGGAAGAGCTAATATTCCTGAATAAAAAGCAATAACTTGTGCAAGGTAGCATTTTAATGTATTTTCTTCCCAACATTACTTACAGGAGCACCCTTTTCTCCAGCCGGACCAGGGGGCCCTTGGGGTCCTGGACGCCCTGGCAAACCAATTGGGCCAGCAGTACCTGCTGATCCACGTTCTCCTGGTGAGCCCTAGAACAGAGGAAAATAATTATTTTGTTATTAATGGAAATAAAAATATTACTGCCTTAAGTCGCTTAGGTAACAATGGCATTTTACAGTCCAGTAAAAAATATAAAAAGAACTTCTAGAAAATTTTAAGATCTCAAATACGAACAGCTGTATCCACTATTCAGGAGACTAATTTCTTGTTCCAATATTCAGCTCAGCTGCTGAAGTTAGGAAAGACTAATGAGATACACAACCACTTCAAAATTATATATATATATATATATATATATATATATTACTGTTTTATGGATGCTAGCTTTTTTAAATTTGTGTTTGCAATTGTGTACAATGTTCTATAAAATATCTATCCAATCTAATCTCTCATAAACTTTCTTTGTGTATATTATAAAAAATTGGCAGAATCCACTCCTTACACTATTATTTCTTGAAGTGATTTTAGAATTTCACTTCAAACTTGCTAAATCAGAATTTCTAAGTCTAAAAATTGCCTTCAAAAAATGTCTTAAAATATTTTCAAGTACAAATTTTACATAGAAAAGTTTGATAATCACTCTACCAAAGTTTACGTTTTTTTTCCTGGAGAAGAAGGCCTTAAATTTATCATAGAATTCTCTAGAAAACATTGGGTCTTATTAATTCACATCTGATTAGGTTTGTGAAACTGACTAAGAAAGATACTACATTTTTTAACTAATTTGCTTTGAAAAATATCTCATATGTAAACTTTTTAAAAAATAACCTTATAGATAGTTTTCATATTCTGTTTCAACAATTTATGAAAAAATTAAGTAGTGAAGGATAAAAGAAATTTAAAAATATTTACTAAGTTATGTAAAGCTTAAGTATTATATACTTTCTATTTTTATTTTTATTTAATATAATAGTATTTTACCTTTGGATGAGTGTCTTAGATGGGTGATTGTTATAATTTATCATATTATTTTATAATTGAATAAAATGGGGAAATGGGCTCATTTATTCCATGAGATAATATTAGTACCTTTACCTAATAATTAGTATCTTTATACAATTTCATTTTAAAATTCATAATCAATTATTTATAAAACCTGGAAAACATTATTTAACACTTATTTGCTAGTGCTATACTTCCCGTATTGTGGAAATCATTCTACCATATAAATTTGAATTACTGAATTTATTCTAATTTATATTTTATTATCTAGGTAATTAATTACAAATGGCAATAAGAAAAATAGTAACAATACCAATGATTTGTATTTCCATATGCTTTAAAATTTACAAATTATTTTGTTTCACTTTGTCATTTTATTCTCTCAAAAATCTGAGGGAATTGATCGTGCAATGGCAGCATCTGAGCTTTAAAGATGAAGAATCTGAGGCTCTAAGAGTTCTTCATGATTACATAGCTAGTTGAGGGAACTCTGACATTGGACTCTGCTCAGTGATTTCTCTATAGGACCCCCCACTGCTGCTCTCTGATGAGGACATCAATAATTCCCAAGGACCATTATTGGGGAATGTCCTTAAATTCAGCACCCACTCAATTTCACCAAGTTCTCATTGATTACAAAAAGACTACAAATAAATTTACTTCTTAATTTCCTGACATTATTTTCTAAATAAATTCACAAGCTACATATAGTACTTTTAACTAGCCAGTTGTCTGAATATAACAATTAAATAAAATAAATGAAAGGGATACAGATTTATAGGAGATAGAGTAATCCAAGAAATATTATTTTCTCTCACTTCTGTTGATTTATAACTAATTGAACCACTATCATTACTATGGAGTAACTTAAACACAGGGATGCAGAAATAATTGGGAAACGTTGCCAAACTATGGTTAAAGAAATTATGAAATTAGTTGTTGACTTAAATAAATAATGACATTTCTGAGCTCTGAGTACATGTACAAAGACAAATCTAGAAAATAGTCTTCATATTGCATAATAATGAAAAAATTGTGTAAATAGTACATATTTACCAATCAAGTATCCCAAATACTAAAAATGCATACACAGTTACAAGGGAAAACATGTTAGCATTTTTCAAGTAATAAACTTCTGCAGTGCTATCAATCTATTTTATTTTAATTTCATAATAATAAAATAAATTTTTAAAGAAGTGGCTTATCTGTTAAGTCAAGTGGCACAGTTCTGATGAGTGACTGCAGAGGCCAGTAAAGAAGAGAAATAATGATGGCAGAGTCTTTGGAGTGTTTCAGTGTCAAGAAGTGCACCTCTAAATGAAAAATAGCTCAAAGATATGCTGCTAATTATTAGAGGGGAAACCAAACAGAGAGAGGGAAAAGGGAGGAATTGGGAGGAGCAGTGAGATGCACAGATATTCCCTGAATTAATAAAATGAGAGAAAGTTTTCAGTAATAAAAATACTCCTTTGTTGGTAATAGAAATACATCAACAAAATACAATATATAATGCAACAAGGGTTATTCTGTTTCATTCAGGTTACAATTGACATCCCTTAAGATAAATTCTCACTATCAGAAAAACTGATCAATGTACCTTGTAGGTATGACATCTTGTATTTTAATATTCCACTTGTAAACCTCAGGAAAGGATTACCATCCATTGTTTTTTTCAAAGATAAAATATGCATCCTATATAAGTGATGAGATATTTTATTTGTAATTGATTATACAAAAAGAGATGCAGTTCTGATAAATCAAGGCATAAAATCATTAGGTTTTTAATCCTGTCTAAACCCCAATGTTGAAAGTCTACCCAAGTAATCCAATAAATATTATTTTCTCTCATTTCTGTTGTTTTATGGTATCACCGCAGACTATGGAGGTGGACAACTGTGAGAATGGAAAGATAAAGAGGATTACTAGAAAGAAGATGATTATGTAAAGAAATTTTGTTATTTTCTGATTTTCAAGCCTAAAATGTAACAATAACTGTGCAAAATACTTTTCATATGTAAGGTATTTTAACATACCACAGTGAATCTCATCACCATGTACATCCACAAGACACTAAGTAAGCAGCAGAAAGACCAGTAGAGGGAAAGGAACAGGGGGAGGAAGGAGGAAAGTGAAAGAGGAAGTATTAGGGACTGAATTAGAGTAAATTATACCTCATTCTTTTATAATTATGTCAACATGAATCCTATTGTCATGTATAATTCAAAAGAATCTACTAAGGACTTTATAAATGGGGAACAATTTTTCCCTGACTCTCTTTGCACCCACATTACCCACATATATATTGTGTTAAATTTTGATAAGTAGAAGAAATAGAGCCATTTAAGGCCATTTCTTCCATTAAAGTTCAAATTGGTTACAAACACTTTCAATGGGTGAAAGTGCTTTCCTTTATCCAAATAGTTCTTCTCCATTTTCAAGACCACCAAAGAACTGTTTTCAGCTTGGCTAACTACTCAACAAACCTTTTATCTAAGACACCATGGGGCTCTTTTATCACACTGCTGTCCTGATCTGAAAAGTTAAATCTTTCTCTTATTGATGCTGAGTCTAAAATTACTTGAGTAAATACACCTTCTTCAGAGTATATTCATCCTGATTTTTCCATAAAAACATTCATACACAAATACTTAGAAGTGCTTTTACTTTAGGTTTCAGAATTCCAGGCGAAAAGTATTTTTTTCTAGTAATTACATGTCTCACTGTTACTTACACAGTATGTCCAATTTATCTCTGAATATTTGGTTACACTATCTCCTGATGTAACAAGTCTTGGTATTTTCCTTTACTACCAAAAAAAAAAAATTCCAGCCATTCTTTAGTCACAAGTAAAAAACCCTTTAACCAAAAAACAGTATTTCCCTAAGAATTAGAAGAGAAAAATACTTTTAAGTATTCCTTACATATAGTATTTCAGTTTTGCTACAATTATTTTCTAAATAAATCAGCATAGCACTCAACACTAAATTTCCTTTTTAAAAATATCCCCACTCTCTTCATTGGTATTACCAAAAAGTAAAATATGTACTATGTACATTAAATAATAGAAACAATAGCAATATATATGGAACATAATTAAATCAGTGATATGCATTTATATTTTTATAAAAGCTCACCTGCTGGATTTTTTTAAAAAGCTCTCTTGCTAATCAACAGAAATTTAAAAACTTGCAGAATAACAGAGTTGACTGTGTTTTCCCTAAAAAGATGTAGTACTGGAATTAAAAGAAATACGTGCTGCCTTAACTTGATACATTATGATTGATATGTCACAAGGAAATAATTTATGGCTCTTTCTTTAAAAAAGAATGCATATTAAATTAACAACGAGGTGTCTTTAATATTTAAAGTTAATCAAGATATTTCAAATAATTGTATTAATGTGACTCAAGTATAGATGAAATGCCGATTTGAATCTATGAAAGTTTGTATAGTTTGTAGATACTTTATGCTTTTATTACAAAGCATAACTATTTTAATTTCTCCCTTGAAGCATTCATAAGATTAAATTTCAGATTACCATCTTTCTGTGAAACCTGCATTAAAATTAATAACAAAAATATATTACCTCTTTGTAGTTAAAATATTGTTCATGATCTTGTCACAGCTCATAAACTTTGAAACAAATGATGAAAACAAGAAGAGACTTTTTAAATGTATATTTGTGCCCCAAAGTACAATTTCAATTTCCTTTCCTACTAGTTATTTCAAATATTCTATAAGCCTAGATATTTGTAATAACAGCATGCTCTGCAGTGATTTTATTTTATACATAAATAAATGAAAAGTGAAAATCTCTGATGGTACCTACTGATTAAGCAAGTGATACATAGAAAATTTGCAAATCTTAAATATTCCCAAGCCAACTTTAAAAGAATAAGACTTATGAATCCTTTAATCTCAATTGAACCACTAGAGAAGTTCTGTCTCTTTTTATAAATTGAAGTTTAAATCCAATATTAAAAGAGGGTCCAGTTTACATATTCAATAAAAAACATACTGAGGATCCACTCTCTAGTGACACTTACTGGAGATACAAAATATATTACAATAGGTACCAGCCCTTGAGAAACCTGCACTGTAAATGAATTATGTTTCATAAAGAGTAGACATGTATAATGATAAAATTTTTGCACTGCTGTACAGTTAATAAGAAATTTTACAACTATGCAATAAATGAAAAATTATGTCTAAGATGTATGTTTAGATTTAAATACAGGTTAAAGTCACAATGATCAGAACCACAAAGGTAGAAACTTCTGCGTGTTTTTGTCAATGATTGCAGCACTTGGAGTACAGCACTTGGAAAACAGCAGGCCCTAAGTAAGTGTATCAATTGAATGTGCAATCTTTTCCATTCCAGAATCAGAGCACTAACTTTCTGATCTTGAGCAAATTCTCTAAGAGTCATTTGCTAACCAATAAATTAGGGGCACAGTCTATCATGAGGCTTGTGTGATATTTAATATGTTGATAACACCTGAAATTATTTGAACAATTCTTGTCTTAAAGTATGAATGCAACAGATGTTGGAAAACTATACATAAGCATCTGTATATTTTTAAATAATTATATAATCTCAAATAATTGTATATGTAAAATTTTATAGAAGAGATAACTAAGATCCAAGAAGTAATATGGTATTGTTAAAGTAAGGTCGGGGAGGAGGAACTTTCTCCACACAGCATTAAACTGTTTTTGTGTTTGCCCCTAGAGCAATGATGATTATTTTACATATTAAAAATGTTGAACTGGAAAGAATTTTCAAGAAAGGTTAAAATCTAGAGAAATATCAGTTTCCTGATTTGTGATATAAATACCAATGGACACATGACAATTTAAAAGTTCTATTTGCATGACCTTGCTATTGTGAATAACTAAATATCTGCACTATTTTTATGATGTGGCATTTTCATACAGGAGCTAATAGAAAATATGTAAGATATACAAGTGAAGAGATCTACTGCCCAGCATGAGGACTCAAGTTAATAAAAGGGCACTATACTATGCATTGAGGTTAAATAAGTAGATTTCAGCTGCTCTTGTCATAAAAAAATAACTGTGATAGAAAGTTACTCGCTTTATTATAGTAATAATTTCACTATTTAAATATATCCCATAACATCATGTTGTAAACCTGAAATATATTTTCTTTTTTTTTATTGGTTGTTCAAAACATTACAAAGCTCATGACATATCATGTTTCATACATTTGATTCAAGTGGGTTATTGTAACCGATGTGATTCTGCAACTGAAATATATTTTCAAAAACCTTTTTGTAAAGGCAATAATTTAATATGTATTGAATTACACATACTATAATTACAGTATCATTATATTTGAGTACTCAATAATAACCACTATGGAAAACTTAGGATTTTTTTTCTCTTTTTCAAATAAAAAGTGATCATTCTTTCAAAAAGGAGGAATTTAAATATCTATATTTAGTTCCTTTTTTTAAAGTATATTGTTAGTTTTAGTTCTTTCTGCAACCTCCTCTCTAAATTTTCAGTGTCTTCTTCCTCACAATGACAAGGAAACAAGCCACAATAACATCATTCTCTATTCTTGGGGTAGTGAGAACAGGGGCTGTTTTTCAAATGCTTTAAACAGAGGGAAACACTAATATAGATATTTTATCAGTTATTTTATATGTGTATTTCATATTCTGAGGAGCATCTATAAAGTAAATGAAACTGATAAACAGACAAATGATCTCATTAGCATTCACTTAACATGTATCTACTATGGGGAGAATAGAAGCATAAACATAAGAGGTTCTTGAAATACAGAGCTATTCAAGTAGGTCAATTTTAAGGCCAAATTGACCTTCATGGCAAGATTAGTATGATATAATTCTACTCTTCAAATGATATATTTTAGATCACACAGGCCAAAAATTTAGATGAGATATCAAACATTATTAGAATTTAAAGCATAAATTCTGAATGATCAAAGTCATGCAGTTCTGCAAACTTTGGTCATTGGTCTCCAACACTGGCTCTACCTGTCTCTCATCCCTAGCTGCATGTGAGAATAGCTTACTGAGATCAACCTGGGCCACAACAGAGAAGATATGCATTATCATAAAAAGTAGCATAGAAGGAAAGAAATATAAAGATAAAAGGCTTTACCAACCACCCTATCATATTTGTTTTAGTCATATTTTTAAAGAAAAAGAAATTGTTGGTAAAGAGATGATTTCATATCATAAGATATGGAGAAAACATTACTTAGGGAAAATGTTCTCCTGATTTTCCTTTAGGAAAATAGAGGGGGTAAGTCAAGGCTGAGAATTTGTATATGTCATATCTGCACATATGGCATGTTTATATATATACAAAACATTTACCCAGTTTATCTTCAATAGGCAGGAAAATGCTGCACTGCTTGCCTCTCTCATTCTTCACTCCTTGCTGCTTTCTGTTTCATGTGTGTAACAAGTCACCTACTATGTGCTTAAATCCCTGTGATCAGTAGACCTGCCTAGGCTTTGACTGGCATCTACAACCAGTTGTTGGATACAATATCATGCATACAGTGAGCACTTGATTTTGACTTGACTTAAAAAGAACAAAGTCACAGAACTCTGTTGGTAATTTTTTTTTCTTAAGTGCAAGAACTATGAACTGTTTCTCAATATACATTTACTCCTAGTAGCAAAATCTTTTAGAAAACCATTATCATAAAATACCTGTTCTTTCCTAACAGGACCAAAACAAGAATGAGAACTTCAAGACTAAATTCAGCACACACAAAAATTATTTTTCATAGATAAAACTGATTTTTAATTTATAGCTCCAACTCCAACATAATTCTTTTAGACAAAAATCATTATTTTCAATTTTGTCTCTCTGGCCTTTTAGTTTATCACTTAATAATTATTATTATTTTTTCTTATCTGTCATCCTCAGTAAAACATAAGTTCTTTGTAGGAAAAGTCTATTTTATGGATCTGTATAACTTCATCTTAATAGATGGTATATTCAGATATATTGTCATTCCAAAAGAAAAAAAATTATAATAGTTTACAGAGAATACATAATATATAAAATAGAATATAAGTAAAAAACAGGTAAGCATGAAAGACAGGTAAGCAAATAATATTTTATTGGCATTATATGAAGCTAAAAATATTAGCAATCTAAACATGCCTACAGACAAGGGATTTTCCCCCTGTAGGCCATGATCCATTGATGAGTTATAAAGTCAATTTAATGGATCTTATCCAGAAGTTAAAAAATAATGAGAATAAAACATAATAAGTAATATTAAAATATGTACAAAATTTGTACTTTTTATAATAAGTATGTTCAAAAGATTAGAAAAGTGATAATAAGGCATCATCTTCCCTATTGAGACTCAATTTTGACTCCATGATTTTTGCAAGCCAAAGGAAGAAGGAAATTCTGCATTTCAAAATTCATAACAACTGAAAGAAAAATAGTTAGGTATTCAAGAAACCACAGAAAAATAAAATAATTCTATAAAAGCAGACTTAAAATGAATACTTTTAGAGTTATGATTATCAAGAGATTTCTTCTGAGGATATTTACAAATAGGATCCTGTCTAAAGCAATCTCCCATATTCTCAAGCACATTCTTTAGACATGTCTTTAGGCATGTCCTTATGCTTCACTGTCTCTCTGAACACAAGAGGATGGCATTCCATGTAGACCAGGCAGAGCTTAGTAAGCTCATTGTGAGAGAATGTGATAACAGTGTGATGCAAATTCTCTGGTCTCTGTTTATTTCTGAATGAATTATGAATAAAGAGAACAGGTGCAAAATATACTCATAGGTGAATAAACAGATGGACACAGAGATAGATGGATGATTACAAATATTGTATTTGCTTTCTATGGATTAGAAAATATAGATAGGATACAGAGTTTAGGGTGCATAGTTGTGACACATGAAAAACATCTATAATCATTAGGGACTCAATCTTTGCTATGATAGTTTAAGCAGTTTAGTCTTTGATTCATTCAAACAGTCAATGGGCTACAGAGAAACTGTTAGAGTATTAAAGCCGAGTTATCTGGAATATTAGCTCTTCTGACTCTTCTTTCAGACAAAATTGTTCACAAGGGTATGGAAGCCAGGTGTGATGGCACACGCCTGTAATCCCAGTGGCTGTGGAGTCTAAGACAGGAGGATCACAATTTCAAAGCCAACCTCAGCAACCTGGAGGCACTAAGTAACTCAATGAGACCATGTCTCTAAATAAAATATAAAACTAGGGCTGGGGATGTGGCTCAGTGGCCAAGTGTCCCTGAGTTCAATCTCTGATACCAAAAAAATAAAAATAAATAAAAAGGGTATAGAAATGTCAGGACAACTTGGAAAAATGTAATCAAAAAGGAGGGAGGAAGGAAAAGAGACGGGGAAATTTAGTTAAGCAGATGTTACAGAGTGAGAGATCTACATATCTAGAAAGGAATTTATGTAATGAGATATCATGAATTTCATCTGCAGATAAAGGACTCTAAACTTATACAATCTAATTATCTTCTCTAAGCCTAAGATCATTTGCCTTAAAAATGAAATGCAATAATACGACCATGTCAATTTGCAAGAATATAATGAATATACAGTACTCAAAACAAGGATTGGAAGAATGCACACTCAATAATATTTTGTTTTCTTTTTCTATTTCCTTTTTATTTCCCATTTCTTCTTTACTCACATTCTTTTCCTTAGACAATTCATCAATTTTTAATTTTCTTTCCCCTAATGTGAGTAATGCTAAATCTCCACACTCTCTGTTTCTGTGCATTTCTTCTGTACTTACAATTACTTGGTCAATATCCCAAAGTAAAATTAATTTGAGACTGATATAAAATCAGACCTACCCATTATAAAACAAAGGAGTTCTATAGAATATTCCTATGCTGTTTTCCTCTTAAGACTTATAATTTTAGATCTGTCCCCAACAGATCAGACATTTCCCTCTACTATTCCACTGTTATCTTTTTGATTAATATCACAATACAGAACTTGTTACTTTTCTTGCCAAAAAAAAAAAAATCATCATTCCTGATTCCTTCATTTTAAATAAAACTACACATTATCAATTCTTATAAAATGATAATTAACATAAACTAATTTTCTAGATAGGTTAGAGTTTGCATCTAGAAGACCAATTTTTTGTTGTTATTGTTGCTCTGCTTTGCTTTGCTTTAATCTCTGTCAGCTGGAATAACTTTTTTTTCAAAGTCTACTTCCACATGCACATGACTGAATGACTGCTATAACTGAAGCCAATGGAGGCTTGTTTGGCACTTGTTACAGGCTGGAATCCTCAACTTGAATCCCTCCTCCATATTTTACTGTGATCATAGCCACAGTTTTGGAAACCCATTCCCATGAAGGTTGTCTCTCTTTTCAGTGCGTCCTCCTCCAACAACTGGGGAATAGCTTTAATTGGTTTATGCTTGAAAAACTGGATGAAAATTTACTGTCAGAATAAGTAGTTATTCTAGATTATGTCAAAGTAAGTACTTGAAAAACGTTTCTACTAATAAAGTATAAAAACCTTTAAACATTTTTTTGTGACTTTCATGAGGTTTTAAATTTTTATGTATGAATTTTCCCTTTGTTGTTGATACAGATGAAGCAAAATGGTTCTAGGTTTGGAAGGCATCATTAAACTGTCATTCCCTCAAAAACACAAGCCTGACATTATCATTTGGTTTTTGTCTTTCCTCACTGCCCATGTCCAAAATTTAAAAAAAAAAAAAAAAAAAAAAAAAAAAAAACAGTGCTGCTACTCTGCCTTCCTGTGTTGACATCTGCACTGTGCTGTGACTCCCCACTTGCCTGGTCAATGGCTCACTATAGTATTATAAATTAGCCCCTGAATGTTTACAACCATCTAGCCTTTCCCATCTTCATTATATATTTTACACTAAGGGAAAAGCTTGTTTTCCTAAAGTTTTATTTATTCATTATTTATTTATTTAATCAACTTGCTCCAAAGATGTCAAATCTTCAAATTAACTCCCACTTACCATATTAGAGCTTCAATAATCACATGCCATATTCTATTTCTGCTTTAGCTTTACATGATGCAAAATATTTAGCTGAGTACCTAGTTCCCAGCAAGAATTGAAAAAAATTTTACTTCTTCTTCCAAAGCTTACCCTACTTTAGTAAAACTAGATACGACCTCAAACACTCTATCCTTTCCTCATGTGTTCTGTCTTATGTTTTGTAATCTCCTGTGCTTTGTTTGTAAAGCCAAGTTGAAGGGCCTTTCCACTGATTTCTCTTCTCTCCCTCCCCTCGTAGAATTAATATCTATTGCTTGTATGTCATTAGGCTTTTAATCACCAATCAATTGATAGTGCTGTTTAATCTTTGGTGGGACTTCTTTTCTTCAAAACCATTTATCATATTTTGAGTCAAGTGACATCTTTTGTTGTTTTTAATTGTATAGAAAAAAGTATTTAGTAATTGTTATGTAAGTATTTGTTGAAGGCAACTAAATAAACAGCACATTTACTTTCATATTATATGTTGTTCTATATTTAACTGGACAATTTCTAATAAATATTCTGTAAACTATATGCCCAGAGGGTTTATTATGCATCATACATACACATTGGTTTCAATTGCTTTGAAAACACTTATTTGCATGGGTCCTAAAAAATATTTTAAAACAATTCTTATAGTTATAATTCAGACTTCACTAGTACAATGATCATTGATTTAAAAAATCATTTTTGCCTAAAATAAGATTATCTTATAACCTGAAAGTCCAATTAAATGTATTGCATTCTACTAGAGTTATTGAAGATTTTATGTCCAAATAAAAACTTTTGTCTTATTCAGCTGTTTTTCCTGCTAACATTACCACCACTAAATTTTGAGGGATGTAAAACAATCTTACACATTGGATTTTATAAATTTCACGGAAAGTTAAATATATTCATTGAAATATATTATTTTTCCTTAAAAAAAACTTCACCAATTTGAATGATTTATAGATCTTCGGTTTAAGAATAATGTTAATCACCCTAAAAAAAATGCTATACTTGCTGTGTTCTCAGTATTAGTTATGGAACAGAGACTTTACTCATATATCAGGCTTTATTATACTTAAATAGAAAGGTATGGAATGATTTCTGTGTGCCAGGTGCTGTATTGTGAACATAACCAAAGTAATACAGGGAATTCACAGAATTATAAGAGAGGCAATTGATGATATTCCAATATAATTTATAAAATAGAAGTCAGAACTCTGAGGCAGGGGGGAGTTTCACTAATAAATGACCCATAGAAATTTCTACATTTATGAATAAATGCGATTTTTCCAAGGAGAAAGAGAAAAAAATGCAGTTTCCTAGAAGAACACGAAAGCATAAATCATACTCTCTCAAAGTAGAAAAGATCGTGGTGGTTTGGGGAACAAGAAGATGTTCAGTACCTTTGACTGGATAGACTTAAAGGGGAAGAATTAGGGGGAAAATAGGCTATGGTGATTGGAATCAAATTGGAAAGATGACCCAGTAGCCATGAGGAGTTTGATTTCTGAAGGCACAGTGTAGAGCCATGAGAAAGGTATAAGCAAAGGAATGGCATGGGTAAGGAGGTGCATTAAACTAAAATTTAGAACTGATCTTAAAAACTGACTGATGAGTGAAGGAAAATGGAGTCAAGAAGAAAGACACTGCAAGTCAAGGAGGAAATGAAAGGAATCTGAACACAGTGTGGTGATGGAAATGAAGAAAAGGGATAAAGAAACATTTGAAAGTGGAACTGATATGACT
This sequence comes from Marmota monax, assembly GCF_021218885.2. Lineage (NCBI taxonomy): Eukaryota > Metazoa > Chordata > Mammalia > Rodentia > Sciuridae > Marmota > Marmota monax. Next base: position 759,906 of record NW_026692997.1, on the reverse strand, counting down.
TCAACATGCTGTGGATGGTAGTTAAGAAGGGATTTAAAGCAACTTTCCACTTATCAGGCTGATGAAAAAAGATGGAGATTGAGAAAAGGCCACCAAATATTGCCTTTGGTCTGGTCCAGTGGCTTTTCAGAGTACAGACAGGAATAAAATTGAATTCGAGGAAAAACATGAAGACTGTATTCAATGGTTCTCAAAGGAGTCTATTTAGACATATGATCATCAGGAAGAAGAGATTAAAAAACTGATGTTTACTCATTTGCCAATTATTTCATAATGTTAAATTGACTAAATAGATCGATATGTATCATATATAAAACGGCATGTATTTTCATGTTTATGGGGTTTATTTATATCACCAACAAAACATGAGTCTTATGAAGTACTTAGAATCTCAAATTAAGCCTGTTTTGTAGCAAATGATGACTGAATATAACATATAAGCAATTCAATCTTATTTTATGATTAATTTTAAAACGAGAGGAAGAGAGATGGAGTAAAAAGAATTCAAATTACAGCTTCTCCATGGTTTCCATGACCATGATTTTCTATTCCTCATAATTATGATTTATTTCTTTGCTAATGGTAAGAAGCAAAATAGCTCTTTATATCTCTGGACAGAAGTAGAAGCAGAAGCAAATATTTCCAATCATCTAAACCCTTCTGTTTCTGCACTCATTAGTGCTTGCAATTAGTAGAAACCAGGCATTGACTGATTTGATTGGCATGTGTTTATTTTCTCTCCTACACCCTGTGAGATCACAGCAGGAGAGTAATGAAAGAATGGCTGCAATTCACAACCATAGATAGTGTAGCTATGGATTATCATCATACTTACAACTGGACCAGGTGGGCCCTGGGGACCTTCTCCTCCTTTCAGTCCAGGTGCACCCTGGGAAAAGTGTAAAATCAAAGAAAATGAATCAATATGAACTAAATATAAATGGAAGGAGATGTACAATTGATAAAATGAGAATGTCAGGAAGTATTTTTTGATACAAACATATATGCATATATACAATGATAATCAAATGCTTATGTTTACATATATTGTCTTAAATACTCAGCACTCTATTTAAGCTCTGAAAGAATGCTTCTAATAAGCACTTCCATTCACACACATATTTATATGTTGATTATACCTGAGCTCCAGGAAGACCTCGTTCACCTGGGAAACCACGTAATCCTGCTGGTCCATCTTTCCCTGAGATACCCTGAGGTCCTGGATCACCCTAAAGAAGATAATATAAATCCATCAATAAAGAGTAATTTCTACACAGGTTTGTATGAACAAAATTGTGATTACCTCCAACCTGCTGTCAGAAAAGCTTAAAAATTACTTAATAATGAAAATTTTGTGTGGAATGTCCTGTACATTAAAATGAAATAACAATACCTCAATTTAAGGATTTATATGTATAAATCAATAGTTTTATGATCAATGAGATAACTGTTCCATTATTCAGTAATATCTTCAAGTATAATAACCTTATACTAAATATCTTCCTGACATGTTTTTCTGACATTAATTTAAATACTAACAAAATAGAGAGACTCTCTGGAGAAGTGGTAAGCAGTACAGTTAAAAGCAAATGAATGCTTGGAGCTAAGAAAAGTCCTTGAGCATCTCATACCTTTGCACCTTCTTTTCCTGCAGCACCAGGAAGACCTTGCTCACCAGGAGGGCCAGGAGGGCCCGGGTGCCCACGTTCACCTATGGGACCAGTCTCACCTGTTGGTCCCTGAATTAGATAAGCAAAACCACATTAGTTTGCTCTTTTAATTTTTGACAAATATAATGCATACTCAAAACATATCTTACTCCCTTGTACAAAAGTTTATCCTTTTCCTTTATTTTCATGCTGTTCTAAAAAGCACTTCTTATCAAACGCTGACAGTAACATATCTGACAAAAGTCTGAAATGATTTCTTGCAATCGTGGTTAGGATATCCAAGTGTACAAAAGAAAAAAAAATACATGAAGTCTAAAAGGATATTTTCCTTGTTTAATACTAGAATTGCTTCAGTGTAAGGGCAGTCCAAGTATTGTTAAAAACTGTTTTGGAAGTCAGGTATGATGGTACACACCTGTAATCCCAGCAGCTTGGGAGACTCAAGCACGAGGATTTGAGTTCAAAGCCAGCCTCAGCAATGGCAAGCAACTCAGTGAGACCCTGTCTCTAAATAAAAATACAAAATAGGGCTGGAAATGTGGCTCAGTGATCAAATGCCCCTGGTTCAATCCCCAGTACAAAACAAAACAAAACAAAAAAACAAGTTTCATGCCATTTCCCTTTTTATATAAGGTGTTAAATCAGTTTAACAATAAAGAGACATTGGTGATATATTGATAGGTACTCTACTGAATCACTACTTGATAATAAGCCTAGACCCTGGGAACTCAAAAACTCAAGTAGTTCTCTTTGGAATTTCCATGCACTGGAGACCTCTCTATTTCTAATTTATATTCATTTGAAAAAGTCTAAGGAATGTGGCAGGGGGCCCCTGAAAGCAGTGAGTTTGGGCCAGAAGTTCCTTTAAGCCAAAAGTATAACAAATAGCCAGGTCCCTTAAATTGCAGCAAATGCCAAAATGAAAAATGTCAGGTCATTAATATGTCCCCTGACTGGTACCATTTGTGGACCTAGCGTGTAACAAGCTATCAAGTATAAACAAGGAATGGTGACCAGCTGGTCTCTATGTTCACTTAGAATAAACAGCAAGATGAAGGATTTAAGTTAAAGATATATAAAGAGGAAAATTCCAAATGTTAAGGTTGTTATACAGTGGAATGTGTTACTGAAGTTGCTTTGGAATATCATTCCTTGTTATTTTTCTAAAAATGCAACATATTTTTAACTTTTGGTCTTGTATAAAGAACACATGTGCCCCAAATATTGGCACACGTTTCTAGATTTATATTTCTTTATGTAATAACTGGAAGTCTTCAACTATTATTGTGCAAAAGTTTTTCTCCCAAAGATAATTTTTTATTCGAATGCCGGGATTCGCAAGAAAATGATATGATGTTGTTACTAATTAAATAGCTATATCAGTGAGACAAAAATGGGCAGAGATTTATACAAAAAAAAGATGAACTATTTCTTCCATTACCTCACTCCCTTTATTCTAACATGAAAATATAGTTACATGTAAAACAGGGAGTTCAATTATTTATTGATTTATTTATTTGGTACCAGGCATTGAACCCAGGGGTATTTAACCATGGAGTCATATTGCAAACCCTTTTTATTTTCTTATTTTGAGACAGGTCTTACTAAGTTACTGAGGCTGGCTTTCAACTTGTGATCCTCCTGCCTCAGCTTCCTGAGTCACTGGGATTATAGGCATGTGCCACTGGGGGAATTAAGGTTGTCTTTAAAATAGTTGGATTTCCATTCATAATAGGAAAAATATATCAATGAAGATGCATACTCAATAAAATACCTGCTACTTTTATGCCTTAACATAAAGTAGGAGGAAAAAAAAACAAGTCAGGTCCCAGAATTGTAGATGTCTGCATTTGGCAGGGATACATTTTCAAAAGGTATCAGTTCCTGAAATATTCAGTTAAGACACCCAACATGTTTACATTCTAGACAGACTGATTCAGTTTCTCCTCAGAGATATTGAGTATAATAGGAATTATGCTCTAGTTATTCTTTCTTTTTTCCAAAGAAAATGGTTATGAAGTTATTTGAAACAGAAAATAAAAGTATTTTCAGAGGAAGCTTTCAAATTATTGATTAATGTATATAATATGCAATATATACTTAATATATGTATATTCACTCTTGCTATGTATGGTATACATTGAAATATATTTGTATTACTTAAATATTTGTTCATATATAAAAGTATTTCCTAAAAATAGATTTCACTGTATATCTATAATTAAAACTGAAGATCTTTAAAAAGAACCCTTGAGTATACACACACACACACACACACACACACACCAAAAAAATGCATGATGACATGCATGCTGTATTTCCTTGGAAAAAGAACAAAGAGTTAAAATTTTCCCTTAGGTTTGAAATTATTCTCTGAAATAAAATTATTAAGAAATCCAATGATTCTTCATTTTTGCTTTTGCCACACAAATTCTTAGAAAAAGAGTGTAGTTTTTGTTTCTCTGGGGAGGGATGCATATTAGTGTATGTGTGAATACATGAGTTACAAAGTACTGAGAACAAATTATTAATAGGAAAAAGAGTAAAAAAAATAAATAATTAAAACATTTCTCCAACTGATCTTGCTTTACTCTAACTTGCTATTACCAGGGGTAAAATTCCTGCTGAGTAAACTAAAAGTGTTCTGTCCAGTCCATATGTTTTGGGAAAGGATAACAATTTTATTTTTTATGTACACTAATTATTATATGCAGCTCTGTGATACCATAATTTAGGATATTTCTCTAATATTTTAGTTGTCTGCTACCTGTCTTGAGAGAGATTCTTGTCTTAACCAATATTTCACATATGCTCAAGAAAACAAAATAATACTTATTCCTGATATGAATAACTGTTGTTATGATGACAAAATCCCTTAAAAACATACAATAAGTTACAAATATTAAAATTTATAAATATTGTATTCTGAGCTTTATCTTATTCTTCTACTAGGCCTAATTAATACTCAAAGGCCTGAAGTCATTTTGTAATTTTAAATTCTAAATGGACAAACTCTTTAGAAAGAATTTGGGGTTCATAAAATATAGATGGTGCCATGGTCAGGCTTTAGTGTTAAACTCATTGTGAATTTCTGATACACTTTCATTATATATTCTTCTCTTTTATTGATACAGGCAAAGGAGAACCTGCTTTAATTAAGCAGTTATTTGCTGAATATCATTTGAGGTTGGTAATCTTCAGATACCTAAATGTGATCTGAAATTTAAAAATACAACATTTGGAATCATAATAACATGGATCCATGTTACACAACTTATTATGGTAAAAAGATAAACATAAAAATATATATCATTAGCAAAATAAAGGAACATACCTGTGGTCCAACAACACCTCCTGGCCCAGGGGGGCCAGTCTTGCCTTGAAATCCCTAAAGAAACAAAGTATTATCTGTAAAAACTATGCAACGGACAAAGCATAAATTAAAATTTGACAATTGAATAACTTTATTAAAAGAAAGTCAACTATTGGCTAAAAATACCTCAATTGCTTAAATCTGAGTTAACATATTCCAGTTCTTTTAAAAATCCAAAATTTGCTATCTTCACTGCTTCACATTGTAATGCAATGATTATTTTCAATATACTAAAATATAAGGCAGTATGATTAAGCTGGAGCACAAATGTATTCTTAGCCATGTTCTACCAGGTCAAACAACATATAGAATGTTAACATAGCAATGTTTATGGATGAAATAAATGATGATTTAGACATTCTTTAAAACAGTCCACTGATTTTCTATCCATAGATAAATCTATAGTCAGTGATCTGCATATATTTCTTTTTAATGCATTCCAAAAATCTCATAAAATATAAAAGGATACAAAAATACATATTTTACATATACAAGAGAATACTTTGCATGATTAGTAATCATTTCATCTTTTTACAAATGTTCTTTCTAAAAACCCAAAAGAATATTGTTATAAATACACCTTGCAAATAATGCAATCATTAAAATAGAATCTGGTTGATGTGAACAGAATGCCTTTACTAAATCAAGCTTTGGGGAATTTATTTTGGTACCTACATTTCTCTAGACTCATGGATTATTCATTCTGTATAATTGCGTTATGATAGACAAAGTGCTTTCTCATGTGAGTAAGGTTACATTTAACAGTTAGGAGAATAGATAGAAAAAACTAGGAGGAAAACATTCCAAAGAATAAAATTAAATAAAGTGAACAGTGTTTACAAAAGTTTTGTTCACTGTAACATGTAATAAAACTGGAAATAATAAAATTAGCAAGAAAAGAAGCTAGTAGTCCATATTTGTAGCACAACCTTCCAGGTAATTATGATTGAATTATTTGTAATAGCAAAATTCTATAAGTCAAAGGAATCTGAATTTATAATTATTATAATTTATATCAGAAGGAAAACATAAAACTCTATAATTCTTTTTTTAATATTTACTTTTTGGTTGTAGTTGGACACAATACCTTTATTTTATTTATTTATTTTTATGTGGTGCTGAGGATCTCACATGTGGGAGGCAAGTGCTCTACCACTGAGCCACAAGCCCAGCCTCATAAAACTCTATAATTCTTAAGACTATCAGGATTCCACTTGAGCTATCATTCTAAATAGCCAAACCCACTAATCCTGCGTGAAATTATCACAAAATTTATTTAGAATTTTGTAGTCAAAATAGCAGTTTGCTTAATTTTAACTTTTTAGCAACTGGGAAGTTTGGAAATCTGTCATCAGATTTTCAGATTATATATACACACACATATAAACACACATATACATGTGCACAATATATGTGGGTATGAATATGTACACTTCTGGATTTTGTCAACAACCTCCATGACTACATTTCTTACCTCTATGATGATTCATTCTTCCACCTGTTCCAAACTATTTCTAAAACACTGATCTATGTTAAACCCTGACACTTTTTCAATAAGGGCCTATTGGTCATTCCAATTGTATGTGGTTCTGTCTCCAACATTTCCAACATGGTGCTCACTGGAAGTACCTTCTCTGAGTTGTGGTTTTCTTTATTTCTTTTGTTTCTTTATTAATGAAGTATCTCTGTTCACACACTTTCCTGCAGCTATCAGACTCAGTCATTTAAACCTAGAGTGTCACCTAAGAGACTCTCAACATTGAGCTTCTCTCATGTCCCAGTAGACTTGTGTTATTCAACTGCAATCATCTCTTTCTTTGATGATTGCAGTTTTTCAAATCAGGTTCACTCATTTATCTACTTTTAGCCAGAATCACTATCTCACATAAGCAAATTTAATCAACTCATTGCTAAACATATGTCAAGTAATATTGATGACAAAGTTCAGCACAATCTCAACCTTGTTGCTACTCCAGTCACATCTTTTGCTTTGAAAATGTGTCCTAGGTTCTACCCACACTAATCTTCTCACCTGTATCTGAATCATACATTTGCATGACCTGTTCCCTTTGTTTGGATTACCCTTCTCCTTCAAGTTTGACTTGAAGGAGAAAATGCTTTTCTGAACTTAAAAAATATTAAAATCTTTTTCCTTAGTGAATGTGAGAGCAAAAAGTGAATTTAACAACAATTGATTAAAATTAATTGATTAAAAATCAATATTTCATTGAGGAAAGTCTATGAAAAATTTACATTCCACATTTGCACTCATGCATCCTAAGGGGAAAGAGAAAAGCCTGGCTGCTAGCCCAATTGTGCAGGTGATGGATTTTGGAGGAGCTGGAAGAGAGCACTGCCCATATGTCTGCTTATTCAAGACATTTATTGCATTTGCAAGTATCTGATAAATTTACACCAGAGATTATACAGAAAAACTACACGCAGTAGAATTCTTACAGATCAGAATGGGGATTGCTTGTCTGATATTTTCATGTAAGAAAACCAAACTTACTTTTTAATTTTAGAATAACTGATGCCCTTTTAAAGTCCCTAAAAACAGAAATTAATTTGATATATTCATGGGTAGCTTGGAATATCTAAGACCCAACCAAAATGTAATTCCTATTCTAATAATCTCTAAGGGACTTTATTAATTTTGGCATCAATACTGGATTTAGCAGTGTCACTGAGACAGATTTGGGATATTTCACTATAATAGGAGCTGTTTCTGATTTTTTCTGAGACTTGAAAAAGTTTGAAAATGTAAGGCATCAAATGAATCTTGAATTTAGGAATGTGGAAGAAGCTAAAAAATAATGAAATAATTTCCTCTTTGAAATAAGATAACACATATATACAAAGCCTATCCAGTCTAGATTCTGATCTTATGCAAAGAAATCTTTTGAATTCTAGGCAGCAAAATAAAGTGAGAAAGAACAGTTCCTGGCCATAGGGTGATTCACTCTTCTATGAAAAGAGGTTGTGAAATCAGAAATATAATTTCCCAAAAATAATCCTGGCCTTTGTCTATGAGAAACTACTAGAGAGAAGGATTCTTCCTAGAGGCATTAGTTAATATGCTCTTTTCTTCTTTGTTTAAATTCAAATATTATATATGACATAGTTATTTCAGAGAAAAGCAGAAGCTCTTGACTAAATTGAAGACAAAGTGATTTTAAAATGGTAATTCTCTAGGTATTCCTTCCTCAAAAACAATTTCAAAAATATTCATGTTATTCCCAGGAAATAATGTGATGGTTAAAATGATTGGATGCAAGATTTAAGTGGGAATGTTGTGTGGGAATTTGAGTGTAAATTTCACTGTGGATTCTTTTTTTTTTTAATTGGTTGTTCAAAACATTATAAAGCTCTTGACATATCATATTTCATACATTAGATTCAAGTTGGTTATGAACTCCCAATTTTACCCCAAATACAGATTGCAGAATCACATCGGTTACACATCCACATTTTTACATAATGCCCTATTAGTAACTGTTGTATTCTGCTATCTTTCCTATCCTCTACCATCCCCCCTCCCTCCCCTCCCATCTTCTCTCTCTACCCCATCCACTGTAGAGAATCTATATTTTCCTCATCATGGAGATATCATTCCCAAGAGGAAACTCAAAACAATTTTATTTTTTGGTCCCACTATAAATCATTTTGATTCAGCTTTGGAAAGTCCAGACTTTGAAATTTCTAGCCTGGATAAAATTAGGAAGCTGTTAAACTAAGAATTGTCACTTGGAGAGTGAGACAGGAATTGGGTTGCTGCTGACAGACTGTTTCTCCCATGGCAGAAAATTAATAATATTTTAAGATTTGTTAACACATATGGCTATGCAATTCCAAATATGTCTTCATGTTGGCAGAAAGCCTTGAAGTGATTTTTAACCACGCAGTCAAAGATAGTCTATGTTGTGGTTTTCTCAAGAAATCTGGATAAAATTAACCAATATTAAGAAACAAGAATATGTTCCAAGGATATGTGCCAAACCTTGAGGATTTCTGACTAGAATAACAACCCATTGGTACATTCAGATATGTAGTTTCATAACAGTGATAAAATAAATCACTAACCCACAAGAATTCTTAAGCCATCGAGGAGTTGACAATTTCTCCTGTGCCCAATCATCATCATATATAAGATGGATTATTCAGTTAATTTGTTTAACGTTATATTTCTCCATTTCTAAATAACACAAAATTACTTTTTTCAATCTACAGTTCCCTACTCAACATGAGAGGAAGCATTTGAAATAGTTCCATACCACTTATACTCTTATGGTTTTAACATCAGCAGAATTCACTCTCTAGTTCTGGAAAGAAGAACTTTGTGTTATGTTCATGACTTACAGTAATGTGTGACATATCATGAAAGCATCCAAAGAATAATGGGTTCTTCTCCATCAACTCATTATTAAAGTACTATTATTAACAATAAGATTAATTAAATAAATCAACATAACAGTTTTTTCAAGGATATTTGTTTAGGTACAAACATTGGTCTATTGATGTATTTATTCATGTTTTAATAAAAGGTCTAATGGAATTCATTCCTACATTGTTCTCAAGCTGGTCATTTAAATGTTAAAATAAGTAGCTTCTATGAACTAATGAGGTACTAAAGATTGAAAATTTCACTCAAAAACAGTTACTTACTGTCTCCCCACGTTGCCCAGGGTGTCCTGGCAGCCCATCCTTCCCAGGAGGACCCTGAAATCACAAGTTTTAAATACCCATGAAGTAAATATTTCTTTAATTATAGACTAGAAGTATTATGTTAGACAATTTACTGATATTTCACTGGACATTATATTTTGATGTTCTAATTGATTTTATACTTGGTGATGTTCAGTTTTATATATGGCATGTATCTCTTTAACATAAGTCTGTAGCTATAACCGAGACCAAGAAAAAAAATGTAGAATTCTATTCTATACCTTTTACAATTAAGTGAATTTATCTCATTTCATCTTTTTAAAACAATATTTGCATAGGTCTGCATTTTATTTTCTTTCTTCCACATGATTAAAATAAAAGAAATTTATTTTTGCAAAACTGTTCTTCAATTTGTGTGTGTGTGTGTGTGTGATGTGTTTGTAAGCCAATTCCCTGTGCATAGAAACATGGATAATAGAGAAACATAGTGTCCTCTAGTGGTGATCCAAACTTCAAACTGACAAGAATGAAAAAGGAATGAAATTTACAAAAACAAAGGCACTTTACATCTAAAATCGCTTCAAGTAAAGGAAACAATGTACTATGCTCAATTCTGGAAATGATCAGGGCCACTTTTTCCCATTCAGTTTTCTTAAATACCCTCTTGGAAGCAAAATTCTTATGAAGTACCGGAGAGCAACTTTGCCATGGTATTGCTTTCTCTAATGGGTGCAATCTTTGTCATGTCTGAAGAAATAGGTGAAGCAATTAACTAAGTACTTAAAGCAAACAACTCTCCAAGGTTTCTATTTTTAAAGACTTAGATAACTTCCTTAGGCTGCCTTACGGGATTATTTATTCTTCCCAGAAACGATTAAGTGTTAATTCAAATTTCAAAACATGGTTAATAGGTATAGAAAATATTCCCCCACTTCTAGATAAATGAAAAGGGATGGTCATTTTAACAGTGGCATTTTTATGGCAATATCTGTGTCATATTTTACAAGGGTTATTTTTAATGACCCATCCCACTACAAGTCAAATTTTTAATAAATTTATTTTCAGACATCTATTTTTTATGTATTGATATGAAATTAATATATAACAAAAAGACTTCATTTCAAAATAAGACCATTTTCACAGATAGCTTTCTTCCACATGATTAAGGTTTTCTCCAGGATGGCTGATAGGCCTCAGGAGAATGGTTCTTGACACTGCCCAGAACCACTGTGCTCCCTGTCCTCTTTTACACTGGCACACAAGTGGTCCTGTGAATTACCCGCTCTGATAAAAAACTGTCATTGTATTTCATAGGATCCAGCTTGCTCAGTGATTTGCTCATGTTTTCCAGAAACACCCAGCCAGGTGCTTCCAGTGCCATCCTCCCCCAAAAGAACAAAACTGGAGTTCCAAGGGCCCAAACATTCTTAGATGTCACTTCAACATTTTTTCATTAAAACATATTAGATATGTTTCCATTTCTCACTAGGTCATGAGTAATATAAGATGATGTTTTTCCCTCAGTTTAGAAGTGAAACACAAAAATGGGTAGTTCATTCTAGAAGATTTCATCCAGGTTCATGTTTTCAAAACAACAAATAAAAACAATTTGTCTACTTTGTCTCTATTTTGATACAGATGGAATTAATATGATATCAGTTTCAGATAATTATAAAAAATTTACTAAAAACAGTGGAAGACAGCTAAAGAATCATAAATTTGAGTCTGGTCTTTCCCTACCAAACTAAAACAATTCTTAAATGCTGAGCTTTGCAATCAGTATAAAACATGCACACGTTTCTAACAAAGCTGTAAATATTAAAGTTAAATATCTCACTATATTTGCTGATAGAGATGAAATGTTCATTACAAAAATTATAATCCTTTAAAACGGTGATTTTAGTTCTAAATGATGATATCCTGGAATGAAAGCAACATGATTTTTAGTGGTGTTTCTAGACAGTCTAAGGCAACAAAGTTGATGGTCTATAGGATCAGTATCATCACCACTTTTCTTGATTTAAGTATGTACTTCTAATATTAGGCAATTAATCCTAAATAACTATAATGGCTTTCCACTACTACCCAATAAAATAAAGCCAAATAATTGCTAAATAGTTTATTTATAAATGATAATTTTATCCATCCAAATAGGCTGCCCTTTTGATTCAGTTAATGAAGGATGGAGGAAACAAGTTCATCTAATGGGAGGTGTGTATATACAGGAAGTCAAATTGTAGAAAGACTCTTCCAAATAGTTTTTAAATTATCCAGTGAGTAAACACCCTCATGAACACTAGATTTGATATTTTTTCCTACAAATATAAATGTTCCTCATAATAATGATGCTATAAATTTTAATCATTTAATTTTTTTCTTGAATGAGATAACGGTATACTCTCCAAATATGGCAAAAATGACATAAAAGTAAAAGAACCAAAAGAGAACATTCCAAACATTCACTGTGTGTGTGTGTGTAATTAGTCTGTAGGAGGAGACTGGTTCTATCCCTCACCTCAATTTTTTCTTTCTTTTTCTATCTCCTGCTTTGGTACTGAGGATTAAACCCAAGGTGCTTAACCTTTGAGCACAACCCTAGCTGCTAAGTTGCTGAAGCTGGTTTTGAACTTACTCCTGCCTCAGCCTCCCAAACCACTGGGATCAATTTCTTCTTTCTATGTCAAAGAGATGAAGGTATTTCTTTATCAAATTTCATAAAACTTTATACCAGAAACATGTTAAGCATTTTTAGTTCATACTTTTAATATTTCACTGGATAGTAAACAGTACACAAATCACTTCATTCAGCAGAGACAGCAATGCTCCTTAATAGTGCCATGTCTTTCCAACTAGACTGTGGGCTTCTAAAGTCTAGGAATCTATTATAATTCTAATACCTCTTAGAGGTAAAATGAGTGCATGATCAAGGGCTCCAAACTTAACTAAAAGGCATGTGAAAGAACAAACTGAAAAAGTCTGAGGAAAAAGGAGTCCAATGGCTCTCTTTGATAAGATTATCATACCGCATGGGGAAACAACTTGTAACAATGTGAACAAATGTGTAAATGTATAAGTATGATGTATAAAGATATCTAACATAGGAGATATAATAATGTTAAGGCTATATGTCTCAAGTGGATTTTTCTTTTGGCTAAACGATCCATGTACATGGCTTCAGAATACTTTTGGACTTACCTTTGAAAATGTGTATATACAGTCACTTTACAAACCACATTTTCACTTCTCTGTGAAACTGCACATATGATATTGCATTTGGAACACAACTCAGTGAGCAAGAAATTATGTGCAGGAAGTATCAATATATTAATAGTAACTATGTGTGTGAATTCACTTATAGTCCTATAATGTAGATAATAACCTGATATGTTTGTGGTAATAAAGCAGAACTGTGAAGTGTTAAAATGATACTCTTAAGCAGTGTCTAAAATTATTGCAAAAAGTAAGTGATTACCTAAATGGTTAACCTTTAATTCAAGAAGGTTTTTCAAAATAAATGATTCACCAACTTGATTTGTATACACACTAAAGTTTGGAAGATAGTTTTCTAGTCTAGTTTAGAACAATGATTCACAAACTGTTATGAAACAGTTATCTGTATGGCTAATTAAAATACGGCTGGCAGGTGAAAACTTTGTATTTCTACTAATATCCCAAGTGCAGCTGCTGCTACTGGGCCAAAACAAACATTTTGAGAACCATTGCACTAGACAGATGGGTGAGGTAATTCTAGTGTATATAAAGAAACTGAATTAAGGAAGGAAGGAAGAAAGAGAAAGAGAGAAAAGGAGGAAAAAAGACAAAGAAAGAGAAAACCACTGAACAGGACTATGTTCCCATTAATATTTAAATATGAAAATAAAGCATTTCAATTAACTTTGGGAAAATATTTAATGATGGCATTCAAAACAGTATTATAATCAACAAAATTTTATAATAAGAATATAATTCAATAAATGTTACCATTACATTTTCTAAAAAAATGTATTCTAGAGAGAAAAATAATAAAAACATATAAATCTCAATGTGATATAAGTCTATCAGATGTTGGAAGAATTTTAGGAAGTGATAATTGAAGATGGATGTAAAATTCCATTTGCAAGATGTAATTTGCTAGTGGAAGATAATAGGAAAATTGCAACACACCAAATTTTTAATGTTTAATGATTAAGAGTATTTATTGTACAATATTTAAATAATAAATATTGTAGAAAAGTAATTGACAAAATAATATTCATATTACTTAAAAACAATGCAAAATAAGAGATGTTTAAATTATATTAAAATTCTTTGAATTCATAAATGGAAAACATTCTTTTACATTTTATTTTCAATTTTGCTTTTATAGGGATTTAATCAACATCTACATCTCATAATTATTTAAATTGCAACTCTCAAAAATGTGAAGATATTATAAAATAAAGAAAGAAAAGGAAATTATGACACTTACAGGAGGGCCTTTTGGTCCAGGAAATCCAACTGGACCCTGAGGTCCTTGAGGACCCTGAAAGTAAAGAGTATAGAAAGCTTAATGATATGCCTGGAAAGAGAAACCTCCATGCCTTATGGCTTATTTGTACAGATAAAATACAGAACAACATGTAACTTCTTCACAGTAGTGACAAAACTATGGTACTATGATATGATAACTAGTACTAATAGAAAAGCAAAATAATTTTTTACTACTTAAAATTGTACATCATAGGAGCACTGTACGTATTTAGAGTTCATATAAAAAGCTAATAGAACAATAGTTAGCAATAAGTTCCACAGATTTTTTTATCTTTGAATGTTGGCTATAAACATTCATAAAAGGAAAATTTCAATTCAATGCCATACTTCTCCAAAGGAAAAATATGTTTAAAAGTGACTCCATAAATTTTCTGGCTCTAGTTAGTTACAAATAAAAGGGAAAATAAGGGGCTGAGGCTGTGGCTCAGTGGTAGAGCGCTTGCCTAGCATGTATATGGCACTGGGTTTGATTCTCAGCACCACATATAAATAAATGAATAAAATAAAGGTCCATGCATCTAAAAAATATTTTAAAAAGGGCAAAAAAGTATCTCAAAATAATCATAAAAGATATCTTCAATATTTGTAGATAAAATGTATTTATTTTTGAGGATGTTACTATCTCATTTTACTCATGTATAAACTTCTTTGGTAGAAAGATAAAAAGAACTTTATTGTATAAGTATTTTCATTAACATTCAGTCTAAATATGCTTTTATAATATTATTCTAGGCTTGATGTTTAATTAACAATATTATTCAACTTTCTTATTTACATATCTTTAAAATGCATGAAGTAGACTCTATTATGATGATTGTGTTGGTGGCAAAAAAAAAAAAAAAAATGGTAAAAGTTAATTCTGTGTATGCCAGAATGTAATAATTGTATTCATAAAAAGAAGATATGTAAAATTAAAGATAATATAAATAAAATTTAATAAGTAATACAGTTTTAATAAGATTTATCTACATTCTAAAAGTTTATTAGTGTTGGTCTTTAATAGAATTTTTTCTTTTAAAGTATCAGTTTAGACTTCTCAGGAAAAATTTCATTACTACTCTTCAGGCAATGCTAGTTCTGCAATAAGCATAAGCTTTTACTATTACCAGCATCTCATCCTGAAATGAAAAGGATTCATCAAATTTATATAGTTAAAAAAATATACAACATGAAATTAATAAAATACTGAGGAAATATGTGTAATTTATAAGTTTTTGTACTATCCTTAAACTATGAAAATATGATTCTTAAATATACATCATAAAAAACTTAAGAAAAAAAATATAGCATTTAAATATAAAATTTTAAAATAGTATTTTAAGGCTTTACAGTACTCTCTATTCCCCTAACTTCTTCAGACATATTTGCTTTTTAAAATTTTAATACTTTTAAAATAAAATTTGATTTTAAATTTAAGAAACATTTTAAAAATCACTATTTCAATGAAAAGTTTAAAAAATTGAGCTTGCTTTATAAATTCCACAAAACATTATTCACATATTTTCCTTATATTAGTCAAATATAGTAGTATCCCCTTTTCTAATTTTACTTTCCACAGTGTAAGTTACTGGTGATCAATTACGATCTGAAAATATGAAAGTGAAAATACTAGAAATAAACAATTCATTGGTTTAAAAATATGTATTATTTTACACATAGTAAAATTTCATCTCCTTTGGTTCAGTCCACCTGGAACATAAAGAATCCCTTATTCAGGGCATTTACATTGTAAATACTACACACCTATTAGTCATTCAGTAGCCATTTGAATTATCAATCAACTGTCATAGTATTGCAATGGCTGTGTTCAATTAAATCTTATTTTACTAAATAAGGTCCTCAAAGCACAAGTATAAGGATGATGGTAATTTTGTTACAGTATGTTATAATCTATTTTATTATTATTGTTAATAGCTTACTCTGCTTAATTGATAAACTTTATCATACATATGTAGAAAGTATAGGGGGGAAAACATAGTTTATATAGGGTTTGGCACTATCTCCAATTTCAAATACCTTAGAGTCCTGAAGGTAACCATGACAGGTACAGGTAAATAGGGACTACTATCGTTTCTGGGTAAGATAAAAAATGTTTAAAGAATCAGGCTAAAGATTGTGTTTGTACCCAAGTATGAAGACTGTATAATATATCTAGTGTCTAGTTAAATTTTATTATTAGACAAATAATGAATAGTTTTTCATATCCCCTAAATATTACAAATATGCCAAAATTACTCACTTTTTAAGTAGAATTCAAATGTAATTAGGTTTGTTGGTTCTGTTATATTTTGTTTTGTTTTGCTAAATCTGGTAACCTCAGACCCAATTAAATCTATTTAACTTTTTTTTTAATATTTATTTTTTAGTTGTAGTTGGACACAACACCTTTGTTTTATTTATTTATTTTTATGTGGTGCTGAGGATTGAACCCAGGGCCTCGCATGCGCTAGGCGAGCACTCTACTGCTGAGCCACACCCCCAGCCTGAAAATGAATCTTTCTAGATTCATATTTAAAACAGACAAAATTACCCTTTGCTTTGATCCTCAAAATGTATTTTTCCCACTCTCAGAGTGTTTTTACATTTACAAGTATTCATACTGTTGGATCTAACCACTATGTCCAAATTAAAATGTGAAAGCATTGAAAGCATATTTATAAGCTGGGGACCTGCCTCATTTGCACATATGAGGACCTGGGTTTGATCCCCAGCACCATGAAAAGCAAACAAAAAGTAAACAAAAAAGAAAACAAAAAGCATATTTACTTATAAAGAAACATGTTGATTGTTCAATTCTGGAATGCATAAATAAAGCACTAAAAGAGAATATAGTCTGTTCTTTAAAAACAAAGATCAGTGTGCTACAATTTGTTAAACTATTCTAATTTGTTTAGTGATTTGGCCAGTTTAATTAATCTAATGTGTTGAATAACTGTAATCATCAAATACATCAAATACGTCCATTATTAACTCAAAAGGTGCAGGATGAATGGACTTGATTTGGGAATAATTCATCAAGAATGAGAAATGCTAGGAAAGTTTAATTTAATTAAATATGAGCCAAAATCAGAAAGTAACTAATTAAATATTTATTCTTACATCATATGTACTCACATTTTTGTCATATATAAAAACTAAGTTTCTTTTTTGAAGTAGCAAAACTACTCTTTCTCAGTTTTCCTTTTATAAAACACCTATCATAAGTTTCAAATAATAATCAATAAAAAATACTAACATGACTATATAATATCAAAAGCTATTACAGATACTAAGAAATAATTCTAATATCTTTGACTATAATACAGAGGATAGCATTAAAAAAAAATTTGACTCATGCAAAACAGCATTTTGCCAAAAAAGCCAAACAAAGGGCACGCTTGCTCATCTGTATTTTGCTTTATTTTATATCAATTGAAAATCAATTTACTAAATAGTTTTTCTATTTACTGGAATAGATGTTTTGTCTTGAGTTAAATTTATATTGATTGTGGCTTAATGGCCACTGGTAGCTTGCATTCTACCAGCATAATTTTGCTGCCAGCTCCACAGACAAATTGAGTATTAATATGGAAAACAAGACAAGTGGATGAGAGGGCATAGGTGTTTTAAGCACATTTTAAATAAAAAATTTACATTGGCTTCAGTTTAAGAGTAATATCTTAGGCCAATTGCATTATTTCTCTCATTTCTTTAATAAAATTAGTTACATATAACTCATAAAACTTTTATATTGTCAGGGCGAAGTAAATTAAAGAATATGATTGTTTTTTAACTCAAACAAAATTTTTGTGGATGAATGGATACAGATACTTTTTTCCAGAAGTGTAAACACTTGCAGAAGCACTCATTTTCATCTTATTTTAGGTGACTGAATCATACGTACTCTTTCACCTGGAGGACCAGGAGGGCCATCACCTCCCGAAGTGCCCTAGAAGCAAAAAAAAAAAAAAAAAAAAGAGAGAGAGAGAGAGAAGAGAAAAGAAAAATCAGTTTTGATTCCTTGTTATGGCATCCTCCAGAAAAGGAAATTGCAACAAAGATCATTTGAAACAAGTGCCAACAATACCTTTGGGCCCGGTTTCCCAGTGGGACCTCTTGCACCTCTGGAACCTCGAGGACCCTGCATATGACAGCACAACATGAAACTGATCTAATTCCAAGCAAATCCAAAGGCACAGAAACATTATATTGAAAAATTGAATCACAAATGAAAATCACTGTTTTAAATAAAAGCACTCACCGTTGGACCACGCTGACCCCTCGGGCCTGGTTTGCCAGCAACTCCCTGCCAAAGACAGTTCAAACCGTTTCCATGTGCTGTATACCACAGTAAATTATGAGGTCTGGTGCTGAAATATGGTTTCTCATGCAAGGACACTGACATTAGCTAGTTCAGGATAAAACAATTAAATATCGTACCCGTGCACCTTTCTCCCCATTGGCACCTGGAAACCCAGGAAATCCAGTGGAACCCTAAAATAATAAAAAATAATAAACAATTAATATGATAACTAAAACTAGCAGGCCAAAAGATGTGATTATTTTGGAAAACAGAAATTCTGACACAGCTGGTAATACTTAAATAAAAATATAATTAAAATCATATATAAGTTTAAAGGGACCACATGAGCTCCACTTATGTATTTGAAATTGAACTTACAATGACATCTGAAATCCTGGAAGCATTGAAAACATGAATTAATAAAACATGTTTTAGTATTTAACTTCAAAATTCAAATAATTAATAAAAAATTATAACTCCTATTATAAAACAGCAGTCCAATTTTGTGTAAAATGTATTTTTAACTTAATAGTCTACATTCTTGCTTTGACTCTAAAGAAAAATCCTATTTTCATAAGCATGACTAGTCAAACATTAAAACAGAGGCTTTGTGAAGATGTTTTTCCTGAATTAACATTATTGTATCCATATGTATATCATTTCAGCTGAATATTTGTGTACTTTTAGAACTTGATAAGTCATATAGGCTGGCCACCTTTCCTCCATGTTTTCTACTTGACCCTTGAATGTGATTACCAAACAAAGCAAGGTACTGAACAATTAAATACTATGCTTAGTATTCCAAAGATAAAAATTCAAGGTTTCTGTCTGCCACGCACCAGTTAAGTAAGTTGCATACATTACTTATCCTGTTTGAGTATGATTTTTTTTTTTTTGCAAAATGAGGCCAGTAATACATATTTTACAGGTATTTTGAAAGTGAAGGGAGATTGGAATAAAGGAATGCTGAGTAACAATAATAATTAATAATAACAACATATAATACAATGATTATTTTAAATGCAATAAATACACTGAAACATTATTTCATTTAGGCCACACATGGCCACATTTTACAGATGAAATATAATATAATCTCCAATATTAAAATTCCTCCTTTTGACCTTGTGTATAATCCCAAATTTTTCATCTTGTCAGATATTTCTTTAATCAAGACTGAGACCAGTCTCCTCATAATTGAATAAGGAAATACAGATCAAGGTTCAAATCATTTTATTTACTATAAGTCCCTGGAGATGGCTGGAGGTTTTCTAAATATTTGCCTTTCCTGTTTAGACCACTGTATAATTAGGTTCAATAATGTGTAAAGTCTCTAGCAGATAGGAAATATAACTAAATCTCCTTTGACTTAAACAAATTTTGTGGTTTTTGGATTCAACTGACTTGCATTGACCTACACTAAAACAATTATTCTCCAACTGATAAGTGGTCCCTCTGTCTGAGAATAATCTAATTCTTGCTGAAAATATGAATTGGCAAGTCACACTCCATACCTACAGAAATTAAAACACACAATCTGATAGAAGGTTCAAGAATCTGCTCATTCAACAACCTCTTCAGATGGTATATACTTTAATGTTTGAGAATTCTTGGAAGCTGTTTCTTAAACATGTACAGTAAGAACAGGCAAGTATAAAATATTACCTATATGCAGAAACAAGATAACTATTTAGCTTTATTCCCAATTTGAAAGTGATGAATATTACATTCTTAGCAAGTAGGCTGAATTCTACTAATTTCTTCCACAAGTGCTATTAAAGTAAATCAGGAAAATTGTATGTAAAGACCTAAGGTAGTTGATGATTAAAATAATAACCCAAAGTATTATGACCCACTTTTCAACATATTTTGATTCATGACTTTAGAGTCAACTTCTGTTCAACCTAAATACAATTGTTAGACATGAAATTTCTAGCGGAAAAGTCTCTACTAATTATATTTTCTGAAGGGCTTTTGTAGCTTCTTTCCTTTTTCTACAGAGAATCAGATAAAGGTGCATCTGATAGAGTTTTACGGTATGGCTATTTCAGGAATTTGACAAGAAAATATAAAAATTTATTTTCATTAAATTTTACCCGGGAACAAATATTTAGTTCTGTCTTGACTTGACCAGATAACTAATCATATTTATAAATACTAATTTAAGCAAATTGTTCCCATAGATCAATTTTATTTTCAATACATTTAATTTTTTACATGGTTTCTGCTCTAGGAAGTCAGTGGGAAATAAACACAAAGAGTCCAATCCACAAGTTGGGCAGTTTATAATATATGGGGATAGTATCTTTCTTTTCCTGTATAAGGAATTATCAACAAAATACAGACTCTGTGAAAAGGCATAACCTGCTTTTAGATAGAAGAAACAAAAAACAAAAGAGACGACAATGTCAAAGACTAATGGTGAAATTATATCAGTTAATAAAAGTGAAACTTTCAAAATTATTTTAAATGCCATTTGAATTGTTAAAGCACACTATCCAGAAAGAGATTTTACAGTTTGAAATAGCTATCATCTTAAAATACGATGGTGTGACTTTTGAATTCCCATTATGGTTTATATTGCTACAAAGACACTGTATAAATTAAAGTGTCTAATTATAGTCCTTAAATTGCTTCAAAGAGATGAGCAATCAAATTTCACTCTTAATATAATAAAGACTTAATTCCATTCAAAATTCATTGGCTTCCACATAGAAAAAAAAAGTGAGGCTATCTTTGATCTTTAATGCACCCATAACTTTTGCTTTAGAAATGAGAAACCCAAAAGTTCTTTGATCATAGAAAAAAAATTTAGTTATGCAGAAAAGAAATATAAAAAATAAAGACCAATATTTCAGACATTTAAGTTAGCGAATTAGAAATACGTTTGATTCCTCTAGGAAGAAATCTTTTTATTTAGTCATTCTGTTGCATTTTTCTAGTAAAAAGAATTCAAAGAATACTAAGCAAAGAAATGACTTAGAAGAAACAAAAATAATCAGAATTTCAGATACACTCATAAAATTGTGTTCATTCAAGTAATGTTATGACAGTTTTCTAAGTATTCAAGTCAAAACAAAACAACACCACAATTGTAATTCAGCCCAGTAAATAGATCAAGAATTCATGAAGCCTAAGGCCGTTTATTCTGCAGTGAATAGTTTCTTACAATATTTGTGAAAAAATGTTGACATTTGAAAGAAAGGTAACTGTCAGAGCAATATAATAGAGATAATATTTAAAAGGTCAAAATACTTGTTAAAAATAACTATTCAAAATTTCAGTGTATTAGAAAACATTTAAATGATACTTGTATTATTTTTAAATCACAAATTTTATGAATCTTATTTTAGAAGAGCTCAAAATATTATGTTTCTTATGAAAAATTATAAGAAAAATCATGACAAGCCTAAAATAGTGTCATCACTGACAATGAGTTATACAATTGCATGTAGTCTACCTTTCACTGGGGGAGGGACATTTCTGTCTCACCCTAGTTATCTGTGAAATGATTAATAAATATATGTCAATTGTATAATAGAATATTATACAATCAGGATTCACCTTTTCTACTCTATGTATTATGTGTGAATGGGTCAAACTGTGCTATATATAGGGAAATAGATTAATATAGAGAATTTCATCTACGTATACAGTATATAATGAACCCTCCAATATTAATAATCAACATTTACAAACTACCTTAATATACCTCGTCAATGAATCAACTACAGTCTTCACTAAATTGTATGGTTAGCTGGGGAAAAATGAGTACTGGAGATTAAAACACAATTTTAAAACCATCTTTTTTTTCATAAAATATGTATATTTCAAATACTCAAAAATGGGATTCAGGGGCTGGGGTTGTGGCTCAGCAGTAGAGTGCTCACCTAGCACATGCAAGGCGCTGGGTTTGATCCTCGGTACCACATAAAAATAAATAAATAAGATAAAAGTATTGTGTCCAACCACGATTAAAAACAATTTTTTAAATGGGATTCATGTGATATAATGGGGTTAATAGTGACCCTTCCCCCAAAATAGATACATCCAAGTCCAAAGCTCTGAAACCTGTGAATTCTGCTTTATTTTGAAGAAGGAGGAGGAGGCAAAGGAGGAGGAGGAGGAGGAGAAAAATAAAAATGTCTGGTCTCCCTCAAATGAAATTAAGGATCTTGAAAGGAGATAGTCCTGAATTATCCAGGTGGTTCCTAATTCCAGTGACAGTATCCTTATAAGACACCAAGGAAAAGAAATAGACAATCAGGAAAAAAGACCATGTAAAGATAGGACAGAGACTGGAGAAATACTGTCAAAAGCCAAAGGACACCCAGAACCACTAGGTGTAGGGCGAGGCCAGGACGCAGTCTCTCCTAAGTCTTGGTAAGGAATGCAGCCCTGCGCATATCTTGACTTCCAACTTCTGGCCTCCACAATGGAGAGAAAGTACATTTCCTTGGTTGTAGGTCGAAGTTTGTGAGATTTATTACAAGCGCCCTGGGAAATAAATACTGATGAAAATGAAGTCAACAGGGTAGGTGAAAGATGTATACCAACCCTATAAAAGACGGAAATCAAGTGGCAATTCAAGCCTGCAGAACAACAGAAATGAAATCAAAAGCTGTCATCCATCAGATGTCATCCACTTGATGACTTTGAAATATTCTAATGTTCTTCCTTGGAAGAGACTTTATTCCAAACACAAGGAAGTAGCCTACTATGCCTTCCTTCCATGATGCTATGTCCTGGAATCCTTCAATCCATGTTCCCATAGGCCCTATAAGATCCATGTACTCTGGAGACCACATACCCCCTGATTGTCACTTGTGGAATTATATTTTATGTTCCCATCTCCTCTACACTATCAACTGTGAGATAATCATGGATGATTAATTTTAAGAGATTTTATAACATGTTGATAAACTATAAAACTCAAGCTAATTATTTTACCTTAGGACCTTGTCTTCCTGGATATCCTGGTAACCCTGGAACTCCAAGCTTCCCCTAAAGTTAAAAAAATTAAATAAATAAATAAGTAAAATTATACTTCAGTGAAAATTTTAATAATTTTTCTAAATATTAGAGTCATATATTTGTACACCTCAAAGGAAGATCAGCAAGTGTTTACACTATTTTATCTACATAACATTTCTTCGTTTCCACTGGAAAAGGAAATTGTTGCTTTTGGCATGTTTCTAATGCTTTAATGTTGCATAATTTAACATCTCCTGAGTAAGGGATAAGACTTTCTTTGGGGACATAAAATCCTAGCTAAAGAAAGCTTTTCCATTTTGTAAACTCCAAGGCATAACAAAAAAAAAAAATAAGCTTTTTCAACATTAAATACTCATTCAAGATAGTTCATGGAGTTGGAAGTACATTCAGATCTTATTGCTCTAACAGAAGCAAATCTTTTCAGTAAATTATTTCTTTTTTCGCAGTCTAAATATAAAGCAAGTGATGAGTTATTTAACTTTTTCTCAGTAAGTAAACTATGAATAACTGTATTAAAAATATTGTGAATTAAATTTTGAGCAATTTTTAAATTTATTCAAATATTGGATAAAGCTGGTTAATAAACTTGTTACACATTGAGGGTGATAACTAATAATGATGAATGTTGTGGAGTGTTACTTCTTCTCAGTGGGCACCCACGAATAACTATTTCGTACTAGTACAAGGCAGTTATGGTCAACCTGTAATTGCTAAAATAAAGTATAAACTATAAAGAATTATAACAATTGAAACCAATAATAAGAGGCTTCAAAAGTCATTCTAAAATGTTAGCCCCTAAAATTACTTAATAAATAAATCATTAGTAAGAAAATATAAGTAGAGGGATAAATAAATGAATAAAATGTAAAATTTTACTGTATATCATTTTCTGTAATAAGATGCTTATAAAGGCATACATAATGTATAAAATATTATACACTGATGTCTTAAACATTAGCAAGCTTGAAGTATCATTTCCAGTGTACACTTAAAAAAATAAAAATGGAAATAAACCATTTTTATTGCATTGTACATGCAATATTAAAAGATGAGAAGAACTTCATGAACAAAATTAACATTTTACTGGATAAAGCAAGGCAAGAAATTAAGAACATAGTTGATGACCTCATTATTATAGATTGAACTAAAGAGTTGATGGAGTTATGATTAACATTGCATAGATAAGCAGTCTTCAGATGGAAAATATGCAAACAAGCCCTAAGAAGCATACTTATAATGATGTCCCCTTGGATACATTATGTTTCATAGCTTGTTTTACTCCATTGATTTCAAGGTTAATGAAATTCTCTAATTATGATCACAAAACTATCTATGTTCTACGCTAATTACTACATTAGAATGTATACTCTTACTCATTTTAAAATTATTTAAAAATAAATGCAGACAGTATGTGTTTCTTTTTTCAATATGGTGATAGACAACTTCAGTAAATGCATATAGACATAAGGAAATGTTAAAAATGAAGGATTTTGAGGTAGCAGAAACTGCTGTTGCCTCAGACACACAAGACAGAGTCCGGTGGAGGAGAGATCAAAGTCTCAGGTTAATCCTTAAACTGTGGGCAACTCAGCACTTAAATAGAAAGGCGTAACAGTGCAGTGAGGCTTCGTCTTTCCCTTATCTTTTCTTTACACTGCCCAAACACAATACTGTTCATCAATTCAGACATGGCAAATTTTTCAAAATGCCAAACAGTAGAATTGTCATATCAGATGATTGCCAATGACATGGCAATGTTTTTTTTTATTTAAATAGCCACAATCCCCACATAATACCTATGTAACCTATTTTACTTCTGGACAGGATGGTTTGGAGGTGAAAATACTAGCGTTTTCGCAAATAGCATGGAACTTCTTTATCTTATAGAAAAACAGCATGCTTATTATAGAAAATATAGACATATGTATGCATAAAACCAGAGAAATCATTTTAATTTCACCATAAGAATCTAATTATATTTTGCTTTAGTGCACATAATGGGATAATACTTATCATAGATATTTCTAGCTATTTTTTTCCTTTTCAATTTAATTTCATGGAATATTTTGAAAAGTTAATTATTCACTAAATGGTCCTGAGATATAATTTTAATGTTGCTTCGTGTTACATTTAAATGTAAATGCAGTGATTGTAAATATTTGTGGCATACACATATAGCCCCATCACTGTTTCTCAAAACAATGAATATTAGTATTTTCCAAGAATACTTCAAACTACAAGTGATAACTTGTGTCATCTTTAAATTAAATTTTTTTGAAAATAAATATTTTTAAAAATATTTATTCTATGAAAATACATGGTTAAAAACACTGTATATTTTGGTTTGAGAGACAAAAATGATTCTACTTGATCCAAAACAATAATCAGAGAACACCTTTTATTAACTCTTTCATCCTTTACTCATTCTCAATTTCTCAGCATCGAATGTGGAAGAGTTGATCCTATATGGCTAAGGAAAGCAGAGGGACCAAAAAAATACGCATAAGTGAAAAATTATAAATGTGTTCTTCTCATGATTATAATCTGGGTAGTATATGGATCAACTTGAAATGTAATAGATTCCTTTAGCTTCCTGACATCAGTGATGAAAAGTATTTAAAATGTCAATGAAGCATCTTCCACAGGGGACCTGTGCATTTAGAGTTTCACCAACCTTTTCTCCTGCTTGACCAGAAGGACCTGGGTCTCCAGTGGGACCTGCACGACCTTTGGGGCCTTCAGGACCATCTTCTCCTCTTGGGCCTATTTGGCCAACTTCTCCCTGAAATATAGAGAAATAACATTTTGTAACTTAAAACATGTGGAACCTAACAGGCAGAGATGCTAACCTATCAGAAAATCAGATTCTTTAATTTTTGGTTTGTTTATTCATGTTTTATATTTGACAAGGAAGCTTGCAAGGGTTAGACTTCATTATTTGCTCCATTTCTAAATAAACAACTAAATATAACTTCACATACTGAAAATCTGCAGAAGCTAGATGCTACCATATATGATGTTAACTTGCTTTTGAGACATCTGTGATAGAGAATGACAGAGATGGTGGTGGAGTTAGATATGACAGAGACAAAGAAAGAGACACAGGCAGGGAGAGATTGAGAGAGAGAAAAAAGAATAAATAAGAAAGCTATTTTGGAAATCATCATTTGAAACCCAGAAAAACTATCTTCTTTCTAGACTTCATTTTTATTTTTAAAGAATTAGGAACTGGGATACAAAGTTAATGTTTCCCATCCCGAACAAAGGTTTTTATGTGAATTTGAAGGAAACCAAAGTCTTCTAGGGTATGTTTTTCCACTCAGAGGTATTAGGTACATTATCATATAAGTTATTAAAAAAATTCCCAATAAAGCATCTAATTTGCTTTAGGTGAATGATATTATTTTTGTTGTTGTTGCGTTTTAGAGCTTATGTTCAGAGAAAAATTTTATTCTTAGAACCTGAAATTCAAAACTACTGAAAATTTATGAAAGTTGCAGACAAGTAGTTTCTAGGCAGCACAGTTTACCACGGAAGAATTAAATTTGGAACAAGCCTGTCAGATTACTTAAAGTAATTTGATAATTGTATTCTAAAATTGTGTCTATATGTCTGTTATATCTCAATAAGCTGGGTCTGTTATCTCAATAAATCCATTGTGAGTTGAAAATATCCTGTCAAGAAGCATTTAATACACCTAAGCTATGAAAATTCACAGCTAATCCTAGCCTACCTTAAAAGTGTTCAGAAACTTTACAGTAGTCTACAGTTGACTGAATCATCTAACAAAGTCTGTTTCATAATACAGTGTTGAGTATCTCATGCAATTTACTGAATACTATATTGAGAGTGAAAAATAGACTGTATGTTTGCAATATTATAAATTCAAAAAATCACAAAGTCAAAAATTTTAAGTCAGGGATTGTATATACATATACACAAAGTATATATTATACAGATAGCCCCCAACTTATAATGGTTCAAAACACAATTCTTTTACTTTACCATGGGGAAAAAGCAAAGTACATTCAATAGAAACCATACTTCATATTTTGGATTTCCATCTATTCCCAGGCTGTCATGTATGGTTTGATATTCTCTCAAGTTGTTTGGCTACTGTAGAGAGGCTCAGCTCTCAGTCAAATATATGACCAGCAAGATAACAACTGATACTCCACATTATATTGTGCTGCTAAGCTGATCAGAGATGTTTGACCTACTGCTAAGTAGGTCAGACATTTGAAATGTATTTTCAATTCATAATATTTTCAACATATGATGAGTTTATTGGGACATATAGTTAGTAGATAACTTTGTGTATGGAAAAGTGTGCACCTGTGTGTTTTTATAGGCGAAATGAAAATTTAAGATAATGTCTAGAAAACAAATGGTACTATTCTATCTCCAAGAAACATAAAATGCGTGATATTTAAGGAAAAACCCAAGTGAGAAAAATCTTAATAGAAACATTTTACTTATTCTGCACTTGTTATTTTTCAAGATTAGAATGCATGTATAATATGTAATTTTATGTATTAGTATAAATTTTCTTTTTACTCACTCTGTCACCTTTAAGACCCATGTCACCTTTGAATCCTGGAAAGCCGTCTTCACCCTAAGAAATACATGGAATAAACAAAAGTTTAGTCTGACGAGTATAAGAATCTAAAATATGGTTATCTTAAATGAGTGCTAATTATTAGGTGAAATTATCCTGGGAATTATGAATTCTAAATGTGAAATCTCCTTCTTCCCTACTCCATCTCTGTTCCTATTCCCTTAATCCCAGAATCTTCCAATCTTTCTTCAAATATTGGCTATGAATTAAGGAATTTTTCATAAATGTGTCCATTATGTCTTCTGTAGCTCATGACAGAAGTAATTCTGTAATAAAATATATCTTATGCTATTTACATAAAGGAAGTAATTATCATTTAACATGGTTTACAAAGTCTTATCCTATCAAATAAAAAGTTTTACCCTTAATTTGCTAATTTTTATCAAAGAATTTTACATTGTGCATTTAATATCCTATGATTTGGTTGGATGCCTTCTAACTTAATTTGTTCTCTATATTATACTCTCTTCAGGTGAAAATAGGAAGGAGAAAGTATATCATTTGTGTATACAGATTACTTATTGTGGTACCGTATGCACAGAGCAAAGGTGCTGAAAACTGGGCATCCTGTAGCCATGGAGACATTGGGGCTATGGGACTATTTCCTGCTGTTCCTACTCAAATCTGGAAGCTTCATGAAACTTTACTATCTTTTAATTTCAATAAAAAATAATTTTCTTGAAGATGATTATTCATGTATTCAACAACATTAAGAGCGCAATTCCTATGTTGAAAAGCACTGTGGGATATTTTGAAGTTTTTATTTTAACCAAAACACAGAAGGGAGAACATTTGTAGCTATTTTGGTATAAATGAAGTAGAATGGGAAAGAGAAAAAGAAAAGATGATGTTGAAGATGATGATGATGATGATGGTGATGGTGGTGGTGGTGGTGGTATTCTGGTGGTGCTGGTGTTTTTGAGGTAAGATGTGAAGGACAGAAGGTATGCTACGTAGTTTGGCATTTTATTTGATAGTAAAAATGGATATAGGTTTTAGAGTTGGAGGAAAGGACTCGTTAGCATGGTTATGAGAACAAAGTTAGGAAGGACAAACACATATATCTCCATATCCTACTGGCAAAATAACCTCTCTGAAACACAGAATTGATCATATTATTTTTCATTTTTATATTCCTCAATGTTTTCAAATGAGTAATGATGAATATAAGCTGCCCTCTTCCACACCTTGATCTAGTTCTTGTCCACTTATTCAGACTTTTGTCTTGAATCTCCCCTCTATTTCCACCCAAATCTTTGGATTACATTCTAGAAAAACTAAATTATTTTATTTTCATTGATAACACACCTGCAAAACCTTTCCTTTCTCTGTACATCTGGCAATATTTTACTCTCTTCACAACGCAGCTCATGATTCTGTCATGAAGTATTCCCTGACCTCAAACATTTCCTCCTGAAATTAACCTGTCCATTCAGTGTGTCCCAGCTACATTTCTTATTGCAACAACATGACTTCCTGTTTTGAGTAGATCACAAATCACTTTTCCATTAAATACTAGAGGTAGGAATCATATCTAAATAACCACTGAGTTTCTGGTATCTAATATATTTTGACTTTTGAAACCATGATACTCTGTAAGGATTTACCAAAGGAACATTTGGAAATTATCCATGCCCCAATGGGAATTTGGCAAGGTATGGGAATGTTTAGAAAATACCAAATAGCACGCAATTTGAGCATGAGACCAAAAACCAGAAAAAGCGATCCAAACCACTATCTTGTCTAACTCTGACAGGAATAGAAGTTTTCCTCAGGAGAAAAGTATAAGGTTTTCACATTTTGTGGTGAAGTGACCTTGTAAGGAGCAGAATTATGTTTATACTGAATGCAACTGGAGCAATGGCTGAAGTGTAAGAGTTGAAAATGACCACTTAACTTCCATTAGCTGTTGTCTTCACTACCTTCTCCCTGGAGAGAAGTTGCATCAGAGGAAAGAACACCTGCCAAGTTTAGTTTAAGAAATATTGAACTCTACGTCCAAGAATCAGTAACTGACACTAGGATTGTTTCAGGCAGACTTGTTTGTTTGTTTGTTTGTTTACTTAGAGCTAGAACCCAGTGAATGGGATTCAACTTCAATCAAACTTTGCTGTCAGTATGCATAATTAAGGAAAAGAAATATATGACTCAAATTCATTAGGCAAATTTTTAAACAAATGGCATAACACATTACTGATATTTCCAGTCCTAAAATTGTCAGATCTGAAGTAATCTTCAAAAAAAAATGTATGGTTTTGGAAGATGAGTACCATAAGAATTCACCAATACCACTTGGTCTATTGGGCTGTGTTACTAGAAGTTTTAAGGAAAATGTCCAAGACAAAAAAAAAGCAAAAAACAACAACAACAACAACAACAGAATTTTAATGCTATGCTAGTTAAGGTATATACTTGCTATTTAAGCTTTTGATAATAATTCATATCATATAGTAAAGAAAAAATATCTAATGGTATAATTGTCTAATTTATTCTTTATGTCTAATGGGACATATGGTGGATTGTTTTACATATACAGAGAAAAAAATAAATAATGTATCTTAAAAATTTATCAGGACTTAATGATTTCTCATAGAGTTTGAAAATAAAAAGATTCTTTTTTTATTAGTTTCTTTTTTAAAATTTTTTATTGTTGGTTGTTCAAAACATTACATAGTTCTTGACATATCATATTTCACACTTTGATTCAAGTGGGTTATGAACTCCCATTTTTACCCCATATACAGATTGCAGAACCATTAAATTTTTTTCTATTGTTTTCTCATGTTGTTCATGTGTTTTCCCATTTAGAGTATGGATCTAGGGCAGCACAAATTCTATCCTGTAACCTATAGTGTCCCTGAAGGTTTCTAACACCTCGCTTTTAATGGTGAGACCAATTAAAACATTATACAACCTTAAACTTAATAGCTCCCACTCAGGCATCTATTGCTTTCTCATATTAAACCAAAATGATGAGTTCAATAACTATCTATAGTACAAACATAAAAATTTCTAAAATGGTTTACAATTTCAAATGGTGGATGAGAGAATGGAAGTAGGGTAGAACTTGATGTTTGTGAGGGAAGAAGAGAGAAGCTAGCAGCAAAAACTTACAGGAAGAGTGAAAGAAGAGCCGACAAATTTGCTGTTGATTGGAGAAAAGTTGGAAAGAAAACAGACAAGTGATAGGAAGAATAAAAACAAAGAGAAAAAATTAAAGATATAAGAATACAACAAAAATGCAAAACACCATCCATATATCATCATCCTCCACACACTGATGCATTGACAACACCCTGTTCCAAATATGGTAGAGATGTCAGCAAGTAGAAAAATCAAATCAAATAAAATAAATCTCAATGTAAAGTTAAACTGTCTCCATCAGTATTGAAAGTTTCTCACTTTGTGATGTAGAGTCCCAAATCTGTCAAAGATTATTTGAAATGTAAAGGAAATGGCACTGTTTCTGATATCTCATGGGATGACCAGGTCCAGATCAGTCCTCCTAGCTTATTCAACAAATGGTGCTGCCAAAACTGGAAATCCATATGGAGCAAAATGAAATTAAACCTCTGTCTCTCACCCTGCACAAATATCAACTCAAAGTGGATCAAAGTAGAATAGAGACCCTGAGCCTAATAGAAGAAAAAGTAGGCCCAAATCTTCCCCATGCCAGCCTAGGATCTGACTTCCCTAACAAGACCCCTAAAGCACAAGAAGTAAAGTTAAGAATCAATAAATAGGATAGATTTAAATTAAAAAGCTTCTTCTCAGTAAAACAAACAATCAATAATATGAGGAGAGAGCCTACACTTCGGGAGAATATCTTTACCATATGTGCCTCCAACAAAGCATTAATCTCTGGGATATATAAAGAACTCAAAAAAACTTAACACCAAAAAACCCAAATAACCCAATCAATAAATGGGCCAAGGAGCTGAACAGACACTTCACAGAATAAAGATACACAATCAATTAACAAATATATGAAAACATGTTCAACATCTCTAGCAATTAGATGAATGCAAATCAAAACTAAACTAAGATTTCATCTTACTCCAGTCAGAATGGTGATCATCAAGAATACAGGCAACAATAAATGTTGGTGAGGATGTGGGGGAAAAGGTACATTCATACATTGCTGTTGGGACTACATATTGGTACAACCACTATGGAAAGCAGTATGAAGATTTCTCAGAAAACTTGGAATGGAACCACCATTTGACCCAACTATCCTTCTCCTCGGTCTATACCCAAAGCCCTTAAAATCAGCATACTACAGTGATGCAGTCATGTCCATGTTTTAGCAGTTCAATTCACAATAGCTAAATTATGGAACCAATGTAGATGTGCTTCAATAGATGAATAGATAAAGAAAATGTGGTATGTATATATTCAATGGAATATTGCTCAGCTTTAAAGAAAAATGAAATTATGGCATTTGTCAGTAAATGGATGCAGTTGGAGAATATCATGCTAAGCAAAATAAACCAATCCCCAAAAAACAAAGGCCTTATGTTTTCTCTAATATGCAGAAGCTAATTCACTATAGGAATGGGGAAGAGAAGAACAGATTTACCTTAGAAAAGGTAGAGAAAAGTGAAGGAAGGAGAGAGGAGGTGATATGGGGATAGGAAGGATAGTTGAATGAAACAGACATTATTGATTTATGTATATATGTGACTGCATAACCAATGTGATTCTACAACATGTACACTCAGAACAATGAGAAATTATATCCCATCTATGTGATATAGCAAAGTATATAAATGCAGTCATCTATAACTAATTAAAACAAATTTTTAAATTTAATTAAAAATTCCATTAAGATTTACATTTTAGATTTTTTTAGGACAATCTTATTTTAGAGATTTAAAATGAGGCTCAGTTAGAGTAATCTTTCAGTTTACCCATCTATTTAGTATGGAAACTGAATCAGAATCCATCACTTTTGACTCTAAACTTACAATTTTAATTACTTTCCTCTATATACATTTATTTCTTCTGAAATGATATGTTACTCAAAACAACCAAAAATCTCAAGATATTTCCTACATACAAGCAATATGTCTCCTTTGTGGATTTTTCCTCCCATGTTTCTTGTTATCTATAGTTTTATTTACCTTGGTACTTTGCAATTATCCCTCTTTCCAGCAAGGTCACAAAGTCCCAAGTGGAGACAACACTTTTTAAAATGGACATCCTCCAAATAATTGCAAGTTAACCCTGTCTGAACCATCACTCTTTCTACCACCAGCTTAGCAAGACATTGCACAGACCATCAGTGCTGATCAAGATGACCTGGCATCACCATCCAAGTCATAGAGCTCATTCAAACTGCACATTTGTCATAGAACAATACTGACAATGTAGTGGTACCCTTTATTACATCTCAGTAGTTTGTTTTTTCTAGAAAAAAATGGATTTTAATGTGTATGAGAAATAGATCTCTCCTTGCTATCTGTTGCTCCTGCTGCTACCTATGGGTCTTTTCATAGTATTTTGACTTTAAAAATAAATGATTGCCCTTGGAATCCGTATTAAATGTTATATTAAGATATTATACTGCAAGACTCCGTGTTGTTTTTAATTTTTTATGTAATTTAGTAGTAAGAATTAATCCAATATTGATTCTAGTTAATGCCATTTCCTTTACATTTCAAAATAATCTTTGACTTGGGACTCTACATTCATATTAAACATTTACTTGAAAAAACCCCAAACTGGTCTATATGCCATATTAGAGATGCCATATTCACATACAGTCTAACATACATCCTCTCATCTACCTCTCTCTGGTTTTAATTTAATTTCCCCCTTGCTAACACTTTTCTTTGTGTGTAGTGGCATCACATGGGAAGCCTCCCCTTCTCCCAGTTGTTTTATAATATATTTTAGTTTATGAATTTGGGGATTATTAGTAGAATAAAAAGGAATAAGCAACTGTCATGCATACAACTGGATATTGCCCAAACCCTGTGGCAAACTCTGATTTAC
Organism: Marmota monax; assembly: GCF_021218885.2. Classification (NCBI taxonomy): domain Eukaryota; kingdom Metazoa; phylum Chordata; class Mammalia; order Rodentia; family Sciuridae; genus Marmota; species Marmota monax. The sequence continues at coordinate 725,776 of NW_026692997.1, read as the reverse complement.
AAAGTTAAATACATGTAAGAAAAAAAGGGATAATCTGAACAGTACTAAGCACACTCTCCTTAGGCTACAAGTTTTGTTTTGTTTAAGAGTCCAGGATATGGTATGCAAAATTAGACTTACATTGTCTAATATGTAAAAAATTGCTCAGTATATTTGAAACACATGAAACACATGTTGAAGAAACATAAATTTTATATACTATATACACAAAAATTAAAATCACTTAACAATTAAATTTTACCTTTTCACCTTTAGATCCCTTGAGACCTCTGACGCCATCTGCTCCCTACAGAATAAATTAGAAATATTAAATTAATAACATGTTTTACATTGTAATGAAATAATGTGAAACCAACTTAACATTTACCTTTACTCCTCTGGGACCAGGGTAGCCAATAGGACCTTGCGGACCAGGGGGACCCTAAAAAAAAGATTCATTCCAATTTAAATGTATGATACTTTGACAATGCTATGCAAATTCACATACTATAATTTTACCAAATAACCTACAAAAATATGGTATTCTTCTACTATTGATATTTGGTAAAGATTTCTTGGATAGGTTATCATTTTTTTTCTAGAGTTAAATGTGTAAAACAAGCCATGTGATTAGCACTACCCACTTAAACTCACTATATTGCATATTCATGCTAAAAATCATACACCTCTTGTGATTTGGATAAGGTTTGAGTTTTCCCCAAAGGTTCATGTGCTAGAAACTAGGTCTCCTGAGTGGTAATGTTGAGAGGAATAGAACCTTTAAGAAGAAGAATCTAGTGAGAGGTGGTTAGTTTCTTGGGAGTTATTAATGTAGTTCTGCTATTGGAAAAATTGATGTAATTCTCACAGACTATGCTGGTTTCTGTGAGAGCAGGTGGCTATAAAATAGAAAGCCTGGCCCTTGAATCTCTCTTGCTTTATTTATCAACATTTAATTTCTCCATCTCATAAGCAGTCTCACCATGATGTCATCTATTTTTTTAGGAAGCAGCCAAGAGGCCCTCACCAGAGACCAAATTTATGGGATCAATGGATCTTGATCCCTCAAACTGTGAGCTAAACAATATATTTTTTTAAATATTTTACCCACCCTCAAGTATTTCCTACAGCAACACAAAACAGACCAATACCAGAATTGTCCAATATATGTACACAAAATAATGTAAAGAATTAGATAATAAAAAATTTTTAACCTGAAAAAGTTCATTGTGCTCACTGTCTACTGTAGACAATTATAAATTTACCAACAAAATCAATCATTTCTAATAACATTTTGTATAAAATTGTAACATTCCCATGATGAATAATGTGATCAAAATTATGTATTTCCCTTAGTTGGCTTTGCTTGTCTAGTACATGTAAAGGAAACAATATATAATCTATAATTTGCCGTTTTGCAGTAATGCTGAAAATTTTAATGCCATTTTAACAACAATTCAAAACTAGCAACTCTAAAGAAAAATGATCCTATCCCTGCTGCTATAATCTGAACAGTACTAAGCACACTTACTTAGCTTATTGAAAAAGCTTTCATTTAGATATTTTGATAATCATTACACTTAAAATTTAATATCCTCTTGGTTAAAAGTTACCAAAAATAAATATAAAATTGGAGTTACATATACAGTTTAATGATATTCAGTGATTTTTGTTCAATTTAATTATTAGTATGATAATTCATTGCATTCATACTATATATGCAAACATGTATCTATTCCTAATTATGGAAATATATTTTTAAAAAGAAATAATACAGTCCATTTTATAAACATAAAAAATTAAAAGTTATCCATCCAAGCCATGCCTGTTTATTATATCAAAAATAATTATAGAGATTTGATTTATATTAAAATGTTAGGAAATTGTTTTCAGAAATTAAAAGTATATTCATAGACAGAGATTAAATACTTTTGATAGTTTCTAATATTCTCCTGTCCCTTTGTGAGCTCAGAAAAAAAATATATACTATAGAGTTGAACAAATCAAGGTATTTCTTTTTTTCTTGAACATAAGTTGATAGGACACTTAAAAGTATACTTAATAACCTACCAAAGCACCCTTTTCTCCAGACTGGCCTTCTTTTCCAGGGTGACCCTATATATAGAAAAGATACATACCAACAAGGTACAATATTAGTGACAGTTGATAATACTATGAAATTCCTCCTTTTTGTTCAACTATTGAGTTGATATTCTATTTTTTAGAAAATGTTGAGCTTTTTTGTGTCAGTATTTGTATTTTTAAATAACATAGGAAGTGGTAGCATTTAGAAAGAATCATTAGCTTATATGTATTTCATGAAATATGGAATGCTTTTAAGAAAGATTTGAAAAAGCATGTATAACAATATATTGCTCATTAACAATTTAAAACCAATCTTAATTAGAGTCTTACAGATATTTTAATCTGCCTTATATTTTGCATATCAGTCAAGTTATGGTATTCATAAGCAAAGAAAAGCATGTAAATAGAAAATCTGAAAATAGAGCAAAATAATGAACATTAACACTATTAATAATCAAGTTATTCAGATTCAGTAAGTAAAAAATCTACAGCTACATGACAATCATACTTAATGAGAAGTAGAAGCAAGACAAAATCATATATCCTGACATTTACAAATCACAGTAAGTAGCCTGTAGAGTAAGAAATGCATAAATAATACATTTTTAAAGTAACAAGGTAGATATTGCATGTTTACATTATTTATTACTATGTTTGGAGAAATAATAAATATTGATACATTTCCAGAGAAGGAATAAATCCCAAAGGTCTGAGGATATTATCTGAGGAAAATTATGAAATGTTTTAGAGTTTCGTGTTAATTTTTGGACAAAAGTTAAAAAGAAAGAGTGGATGAGTAAGTGCTTTGCAGAAAAAGAAGTGAGCACAAGGAAAGGTACATCACAGAAAATTTAAAGAATGTCAAGGAAAAACATGAGTGGATCTATCTTTCTGGAGCTAATGCTTCTTAAGGAAGTAGAAAAGTTGGTGGATTCTGGAAGGTTCTGGTCTACAGCGCCAATATGAGTTTATCTCGAGGCCACTGTGAGCTCATTAAAGATTTTGCAATTCAGAAGTGACATGATAAAATGGTGTTTTGAAAAGATCAATGTTTAATTACTGGCTCAATTTACTTTTATTATGGACTACATATAATCATTTCTGAAACACATGTAAAATCTACTTTTGAAGATAATATATAGAAAATGTAATGACCAGGTAAATAATACTTACAGGTGGCCCATCAGCACCAGGAAGTCCGGCTAGACCTGGTTTTCCTTGTGGTCCCTAATCAAACAGTGAAAGGGAATATTTTATTTAAAAAATAATAATGAAAAGCTCTGACTATGTACATAGCAATATAGTACTATTCTTGAGACAATGGTTTCTAATTACAAATAATAAACATTTACATAACTTTCTAACATTTTATGTGGAAAAATGGTATAAATGAAAACCAAATTTACCATATGTAAAAACATGCTAGTTGTAACCATACATAATAATCTTAAATGTGTCCTTTTTAAAAATAACAAATTAGTTTATAAATGCCTCAACAAATTGGAGCTTAGAGAATAAAAGTGAAATTACAACTTAAAAATCCATTGACTTAGGGCAATGACAAGATGTTAACAAATGATAATTCAAACACAGTCATGAGCCCCATAACATTTTGCTTAATAATGGACCACTTACTCAATGGTGGACCCATAATGATTATAATGGAGTAGAAACAATCTCACCTAGGGATGTCATAGCCATCTTAAGGTCCTAGTGCATTTCATTACTCACATATTTGTGGTAACATCAAATAAGAATATAATGCTTACAGTTGTATAAAGGTGTTGTACATTTAATTACATGCAGTACATAATTTGAGATAATAAATTAATTATATTACTGGCTTATGTATTTACTATATCATACTTTTATCATTATTTTAGAGTGTAATCCTTCTATCTATAAAAAAATTTACTTTAAAACAGTATGCTGCACCATATTGGCGGATGTCTCACCCATCTATTCACCACATCTTGACAGCAATAAGAGGCCACATCAAGTGACTCACCTATGTCATATGGTTTCATGTGAGTACATGCCATGATGTTAACATAGGAATGCAATGACCTAATGATTGATTTCTCAAACTGTATCTTGTTGTTAAGTGACATATAACTATAACTTCAGAGTATGGTGAAGTGCACTAATTATAAAGAAATTTTTAGAAATATGTTAATGTGTGAAAAATATTCATAGGACATGAAGGAAAACAAATCTATTTTTATGTAAAAGTACATAACTTAATTTGCAATTAACAAATAATAAAATATTAAGTATTTGTTCAACAGATCACTCTAATTCATGTTAACCATGGAGGGTTTCAAATTTTATTTAACATGACCTTTGCTAAGTTTGAAACATGGTAAGCATCACCACTGAAGGAAGAGAAAAGTAGGCACTGAACTAAGATTATTGACTTTTTGGTCCACCCATTAGTCAGGACTTACAACCAATTGAAAAGGCAGGGATACTTCAGCAAGCCTAAATTCTGGACAGTTTAGAGATTTCTCATTCTCAGACAGTGCTTAAAATAAGCCTTGTGTTCATATTGACTACAGAAAAGCATCACTTAAATCAGTAAGAAGTAAAAAAAAAAATGTAACTTTCAAATTAAAAAGATATAATTTGTAACTAAAATTAATTGCTTTTCTTTTAAAGGATTTAAAACTTTCAATCTCCTTCACCAATCCATAAGTCATATCCAGTCAAGTCATTTAACATTATATAATAATTATTACAAAAAAACTAAATATTTAATGGCAGCATTTTGTGTATCACGTAAATTACCTTTTACTTTCAAGATACTGGTCTTTAGAACAAAATGTAATTACCAAACACAGTACAAGTTCATTAATTATTGTTATCTGGAGATGTGTTATTTGTATGACAACAACTCGGTGAACAATACTTGGATCTTTTTTGTTGATATATATTTGAAGGTAAACAAGAAATATTAAAACTCTTGCACTATAAGATGATTTTTTAATAAAATTGAAATCAATCCATCTTTTTTACATTGGAAGTTCAGTGACAGCAGAGTGCTTTGTCTGCTTTTAAACTGCTTGATATTTCCCTGGAGAAGCAGGAATAAAAATAAATAAATGTTATCTAGTTTAGATTTTAATAAAATAGTTAAAATTTATGGAGTGCATCTATGCACTGTGTTGAGCAATTTATATGCATTATCCTCTTTGTCTCAATGAAACTCATGAAATATTATTATCTGTTAATGTGTGACAAACTTGCAATCTGAATGATTCCAAGTCCACATCCATGTCTTCAAAATCCCTTCCATTAATGGATATTTATTTGTGTCATGCTATTTTGTACTGAGCTCAAAGCAATTAACATATGAGTGATATGAATTCTGAACTCATAAATCACAGGGAATATTCAGTATATATGTCAGAAAAAATATAGCTGTCTTATCTATTTTAACTCAGTAACTTAAACTTTGAGATATTTTGTCACAAATATAATAAAAGCTATAATAACCTAAGATGAAATATATAATGGTTCTTGGATATTAAAAATATCACATTAATTAAATTATTTGTAAATTACTATTATCTTATGAAACAATTAAAAATTACTATTCATTAATGGTTTGGGAAACAAAGTTCTTGAGCCAGATCATGGTATATCATAAAGAAAGATAAAGCCAGATCATGGTATAAAGTAAAATAATATGTTTAACTTTTTAATATACATGCAATACAAAAACTATGTCATGACTGCAATTTAACTAAAATTATTCCCTCATGTTCTTCAGTTCCTTTCTCCTTTTGATGGAAAAAGATTGTCATTAAATTTACAAGTTGGATATGTTCAGAACAGAGAGAGTAGCAGCATATAGTTAAGATAGCTCTCGTCTTAATACTAAAAAATGCAGTAAAAAATCTTATCTTGTATTTTGTATTTGGCTCAACAAAGGGAATTCAGATATGGTAATGTTTCTTAAAAGCAAATTCCTTTTAATAATTCAGGTTATACATGACAAAGTTATGGTTAAAAAATTAATAGGTGCATGCATCAAGTACAATCTATAACAAATATAACGTTTATTACAATGAGGTAATATAAACCTTAAGAGTGGCCTGAATTACAATTGTCAATCTAAAGTAAAGGTTTAAAATCACCTTCAGAATCTAAAGTTTTGAATTCATAGGACATTTTTGCAATAACATTCCTATTCTGCAACCATATTGAAAAAAATCTACAGAAAAAACTACTTTAATACTGCAACCATATAGAAAACAATCTACAGAAAAAAAGCACTTAAATGAGCAATTAAATTTGATGTATGTTAATTTTTAAAACTCAGTAAGGTAAGTAAATCAATTACAGTATAATCCAGAGATTTGAGTAGATATTTTAACAGAGAAGTTACAGAAAAACAGCCAATAAGCACATAACAATATGCTTAACACCACTATTGATTAAGGGAATACATATTAACCCACAATGAAATACTATGTGACACTAACAAGAATGACCAAAACTAAGAGAGACAATATAAGTATTGGCGAGGATGTGGAGGAACTCTTATCCATACATATTTTAGTGGAAACTACACCAAAAAATGGTGCAACTACTTTGGAAAGTAGTTTAGAAGCTTCCTAAAATGATAAACATAAATTTACCAGGTAACTAGAACTCCTAGGTATCTACCAAAAAGAAATGAAAACATGCCTATGCAGACACTTGCACGCAAAGAGCCACATAATACCATTTTATGGATAAAAGCTAAAAGGCATAAGCTACCCATATGATCAACAACTACTGAATAAGAAAGCAGAACATAGGAATATAATACTGTGTGGTAATAAAAAGAATCAAAATACTGATATGTGCTACTACATGAATAAACATCAAAAACATTATACCAAATCACAGAAGTTAGACATACAGGTCATATACTATATTAACCATATGTTTAAATCCATATATCATATTCATATACATATTTTATTAATATGGAATCTTCAGAAAAAGCAAATCTATACAAAGTAAAGTAGTTGTCTAGTTGTTGGTATGGATATGGATTGCAAATTGACATAAGGAATCTTTCTAGAGTTGTGTAAATATTCTAACATTAGCTTGTGGCACCGCTGTATAAATTAATTTAAAATCATTTACTATACACCTGAAACAAGTGAATTTTATGGTATATAAATAATACCTCAACAAAGGTTTTATTTTTTTAAATTGGTATGTTCATAGAAATACACAACAGTAATAAAAAATTCTCATATCTAGCTAACTATTGTGCTATAACTATGGTGAACAGGATAGAGTACTCAGGGAATCTTGTAGAGAAGATCATGGGAATATCAGACATCTCTTTAATTAAAGACTAATTTTTGTTTTGATCCAGTCATTGAGTTATTAACAAGGACATCATTTGCCAGTTATACGTGAAAAATAATAGCAGCAACAGGTTCACAATTTTCCTTAATCAGATCATATTACAAACCCTTTGTTGCAAACAAACCCAATCACATTTTTCAGGTAATGAGGCAAAAAAAAAAAAAAGAGGATCAACATAAATAGAAAACATTCATTCATGGTAGTAGGTTTCTGACATTAATAGAGCTGAGAGTGTCACATTTGGAAGCTGTCTAAATGGTAGCTAGGCAAAATTTTGTCATTCACAGTTTAAAGATGAATGAATTCTGTCCACACTGTATTCTCATGATTTAACTTCAGATTAATTCCTCATGTTCTGTGCTGTAAGGATATCTTATCAGGAACAAAAGGCCAGCCTTATAGCTGCCTAAGGCTGTTAACACAAATTGTTCATCAGAGATTACTAGAATAACAAAGTAACTTACTTTTTCACCAGGAGGACCAATTGGACCTTGTGGACCAGGAAGACCCTATTTCAAAAGAATTTATTTCATGTCAGGAATCACATCACAAGAACATATTATTAAAATAGCAAATTATTAGCTCTCCAATACACATGAAATGAGTTGAGAATCAGTGTGTATCTACATAAAGATATATGTTCATGTGTGTGTGTGTGTGTGTGTGTGTGTGTAGACACACACACATTCTCTGCATTCTCTGGAGAGTTTGAGAACATTATGAGGAGTTTTACACAAGCTACTCTTTTTGCAAAGAGACTGTAAAGTGATCCTATTCAGAACTCTCCTGCAGGTGTGGCTATTGATCCTGGCATTCTTCGAATGCTGAATGACTCATTTTTCTCTTGGAAGAAAAGGGCCTGTGCAAGTTTGTTTAAATTTTTTAAAAAATTAAAAATAAGAATTATTTTCTAGTATTCACATTTTAAAGTTTTAGCCTTACATAGAAAGTTTTGAAGGTGTCTATTTCCTTGTGAAAAGAGACTATTTTACCCCATTGTCTTAAAGGAACTATAATAGCATAGACTCACTTGTGGTCCTGGATTCCCTTGCTGACCTGGAGGTCCAGGCTCCCCTTGGGGACCCTGTAATAGGAAAATACAAAGTCCTTAATAAGGCATTTTTGCAAGATAATGCTTTGGAGGGTTTTTTTTTGCCTCAGCTTGAAAAGTAGTCCACAAATCAGTTTTCCCTTAAGATCATCTGCAAAATAGTGAAACTACTACTGATAGTAGTAGTTAAAATATTTAACACAATGGTGTAATAAATGTTTATTTTAAATTTAGCAGCAAAATTCCTTAATGCCCAGATTCCAGAGATGAGTTTATTGATATTTGCTACATACCATGTTCCCTTTTGGTCCTGGGGGTCCATCTACACCTGCAATACCCTTCAACAAAGAAAAAAAAAACATATATATATATATATATATATATATATATATATATATATACACAGAGTTGTTTAAAAAATCTCAATGCTAAAACAGAAATTCAAAAGGCTACTATAATAACATGACACATGCTAACCAAGGGTGACAAAGATTCTTTTTAGAATTAAATAAAAGTAGGTATTTAAGAATTAGTGAAAATGAGGCTGGGCCTACTATCTTCCATCCATTTCCACCTTCGAGATAATCTAGCATAATTTTCTATTGTGTGCTCATGAGTTATCACAAAATCCATAAGACTGATAAGTTAAATGAAAAAAGGAGGGAAGGGAATGACCCCAAGAGGCAACATATATTATTATACATATGATATATATACTATATAATATATATTATTATATAATATGTAACAGTATATAACATGTTTTAATATCTTAAAACAGAATATAAAAGGTAGCTAACTCTTGATTGATTAAGAAGAGATCTTACACCCTCCCAAGTTTGAAGAGTTTATCAACATGCTTTCTCTAGGAAATCCAGAATGTTTTTCAAGCAGTACATACAGGCTGCCCTGGAGGTCCTGGAGTTCCCCTTGGTCCCAGCAAACCTCGTGGGCCCTAAGGAGAGAAGAAAAGAAAACATGTCCTCATGAGAGATGCCCTCAGAATAGGCCTCGTCCCTTGAAAAAATTCCAATATATTTAGAGTAAAAATATTTGCACATCTTCTCTAAATACACTGAAAGTGATATATAACTACTATTGTTATGTAATGTAAGTATCTAGTTTTTATACTGACCTAAAAGCCAGAAACTATAACAGTGAATCTTTAGTACAGAAACTGTATGCATTCAATTATAAAAATTTGCATAAGAATCACTTAGGGAATTTTTAAAAGAAACAAATAGTTTAATACTTTTATAAGGCACTTTTGTATCATTTTTGGATTTGAATGGCAACACTGAATCTTATTATGCATCAGATAAACTAAAAATAACAGTGCCCTGATTCTCATTTACTTCACTTAGGTAAGAGAACATTCATTAAAAGGAACAAATAGGGGGCTAAGGGTTGTAGCTTAGTGACAGGGCACTTGCCAAGCATGTGTGAGGCACTGAGTTTGATCCTCAACATGACATATAAATAAATTAATTAAATAAGTGTTCATCAACAACTAAAAATATTTATATATATTTTTTATTTATATATATAAATATATATATATATATATATATATATATATATTTATATATATAAATAAAAAATAAAGGACCTCGGTCTATACCCAAAGGACTTAAAAACAGCATACTATAGGGACACAGCAACATCAATGTTTATAGCAGCACAATTCACAATAGCTAAACTGTGAAACCAACATAGATGCCCTTTAATTGATGAATGGATTAAAAAATGTGGCATATCTACGCAATGGAATATTATTCAGCAATAAAAGAGAATAAAAACCATGTAATTTGCAGGTAAATGGATGGCATTGAAGAAGATGATGCTAAGTGAAGTTAGCCAATTCCAAAATACCAAATGCCAAATGTTTTCTTTGACATAAGGAGGCTGATTCATAGTGGGATAGAGAGAGGGAGATTGGGAGGAATGGATGAACTCTAGATACGGCAGAGGGTAGGAGGGAAGGGAAGGGGCATGGGGTTAGTAATGATGGTGGAATGTGATGGACATTATTATCCAAAGTACCGGTATGAAGACATGAATTGGTGTGAATATACTAGTATGCAACCAGAGATATGAAAAATTGTGCTTCATATGTAATAAGAATTGTAATGCATTCCACTGTCATACATAAATAAAAAATAAAATATAAAAGAATTTTAAAAAATAAAAAGTAAAGGAACAGACAGGCAGATAGCTATATATGCAAATTATAGAAACTATTTTCTTGATAGAACATTTCTTAAATTATAGCTATTTAAACTTGATTTCTCCTCCTCTTCTCTCTCCCCATCCTAAAATCCTTGCCTTCCTTTTCCTTCTATTAGAATAGAGAGTACAATAATTTACTACTTCTCCTATATGCTTGTCAATAATTGATTTTTGATTTGACAGGTTCTACAATGGAGCAGATTAAGACTAAGAGTAGGAGTACTTTCTCTAGACCAGGTGGTTTATTTGTCATTGTTGTTTGGTCAGCTAGCTTTGAGTAAACCTTCCAGTTCAGTTTCCCCATTATTAATGCTTGGTGGAGAAAAAAAATGACATAATGCTTATTATATTTGCCATATACTAAGTCCCCCTTTTTTTGTTTCTTCTGGAAACAAAATTCATTTATTCTAAATATATAAATAGATTATGAAATTATTGATGATACTTAAAAGAAACAAAACAGCAATAAGAATTTGGTAGGGTTTTGGTTAACAATAGTTACATTCCACATGTTTTTCTCTCCAGTATCTAAGATTTTCTTTTAAAACAAAACGGGTGCTAAATGTATCTTTTTTTTGTTTGTTTGTTTTTTAACATGATAATTGACTCCTTAGCTTAAGCAGGACCACAACATTTTCCTGAATTTATCATTGCCTTTACATATATAATATACGTTATTATTTCCCCCAAAACAGGAAAATGATTATTTAAAAATGAAGAAAAAAAAATCCTTACAGCTTCACCTGGAAGACCCCTGGGTCCTATTTCTCCATCTTCTCCCTGACATGGACAAAATGGAGGGCAATGATATTAGAAAATGCATCATTTCGATGCTACTTTGTTCATTCTTACATATTACTTTGAAACATGTCTTAAAGAAATGAAGTCTTAGTATACCCTCATTCCATCATCACCAGGAGGACCTGGAGGACCTTGGGGACCTCTTTCACCCTAATAAATAAAGACAAACATGATTAGCATATGACATAAGCCATGAGTTCATAGTCTGTCCCACATCTCCCTAACCAGCTAACCAGCTAACTAATACATAGGACAGGGTGAACATACACTGTGTTTGTATTCCTCAGAACAAGTTGCAGAAAATTCACAAATTGAAACTTCTATCTGGTTTTACATATTAGTATGCTAGGGAAAAGGTTCCCTCAATTATCAATGCAAAAAGGCTCAAATACAATAAATACCTAAAATGATTTTCAGATATTTTATTATTACAAGCTAAGCATGGAGGAAATTATTTTGTAAGATTGTCTTAAATATGGCTACACTTTCAGGATTTTAATTTAATATTTTCTACCTCTAAAAACATATTAAGTCACATAACTCAATTAAACTAAAAGAGTCTTAGATCCCTTTTAAAATCAAATATCAATTTATCTTGACACGTACTAGCATACACTAGGCATATTGCTAAAATTCTTAAGGTTCTATTTTCTTTTGTCTTTCTTCATTTTCTTTTCCCGTTTACCTAATTGCTGCTTTACCTTTCTTTATTCTTCATTCTGGTGAAGAAAGTATCTAAAGCTTATTATTATTTTTTAAGGAACTGTCTCTTCATTTAATTTCCCACTAAAACTATCCATTGGATTGCTTAGTGGTTTATTTACCCATAGCAAATTATAGGATCTCGCATTGAAGTGAAAGCTCAGAGCATCACAAAGAAATAATACAGTCAGTATATTATAGTATTAATGACAGACTGCCTACAGCTATCTTCCTTTGAGTGTGTATTTACAGACAAAATGTAGGAAGGAACGTGAGGCAATAATTAAGATATTAGATGAAAGATTAAATCTCTACCCTTTCCCTTTTATCAATATGATCTTATCCATACTCTTGAACATTCAGATCATGCCTCAATTTGTTTCCATGAAAAGAATGTTTTAGTATGTAAAAACAATTGCATTGATGTCACATGCATAATTGTATCTTTCTCCCTTTATCTATTAGATGTAATAATTGTAATTATCAAATATTTAAGTTCATTTTTATCTGATTTGCCCAAGTGCATGAATACTAAAACATAGTGTAACTTTCCATTTATAGCTCGATGAAAAAGTATTAGATGTATCTTACCCTATGACCTTTGTCACCTGGCAGACCTGGAAGTCCATCAAAGCCTCGATCTCCCTGTAAATGATAATCATTCTCATTGTCACATCCCTAGTAGAGACCTGTACTCTAATTTGATGTCAACTATTATTTCATATCCAGGTATTTTATTTTAAAATAAAAAATTTTCCAGGGTAAATCAATATAGAAGATTTGAATATGGAAATATATGCACTCCTGACCTTTGCCCCAGGCTCTCCTGGCATTCCTCTTCCTCCATCAGCACCTGGGCGACCCTGATAATGTCAAAAACAGCATTAAGCAAAAGGGACTCCTACTAACAGAAAGTAAAGGAAAACAAACTAACTAATCATTACAGATAAATCTCAAAACACACAATAAAAATCAGCCATACCCTTTTCCCAGGTTTTCCAGTTGGACCAGGAGGACCTTGGACACCTCTCGGGCCCTATGTCAAAACATCAAAGTTAAATCATGTGGTAGAATTCTTGGTTAATAAACTCAATAACTTCAAGAGAGATGATTTTAGAAACTGGTATCTTCTTAGCTTGATCTCAGTCATTTAAACACAAGGAAATTATTTCTATGTAAAAATTCAGATAAAGCAGAAGAAAATCAATTTTTCCAAATGGCTTCTTACAAAAACCAAGTCCTATTACTACTAAATATAAATGTAGACATGTGATTACATTTAAACAAAAACAAAAAACACCTATAATAGAATATTTTAAACCTACAAGTACCCTTAATCACTTGTTTTATTCTCAAAATTATGGTTTTCTCATTTCCTTTGACTGAACACACTTTTCACCATCCTCCCTACTTATCTTTACTCTCCAACCACCCACCTTTTTCATCTGTCTTTTCAGGTTTGGATCATCTCTCCTAGATATTTAGTCTTTCATTGTAGTTTATCACGTTGGATTGTTTTAAGGACAGAATCACCGATTAGATTCCTACTTGCCAAAGATTCCAGCTAAATTTGTTTCAATTATATACTGTGGTAGCTTAGCACAGTATCTGGTACATGTTCCTTCAATCATCTACAAGATGCTGGTGGACTATCTATTAACAGGCATATTAAATATCAGAAACTCTCTTTTACATAGTAGCAGTACAATAAGGAGAAGGATATGTTGTAATGTAAATTACTACACAGCTATAAGAGATCAAATGGAGTTTCAGAATGAATATTATCTTGGTCTTTAAATTAACTATATACTTTTCAACATTAATTCAAACAATTTTTATGTAATGAATGTAGCCAAAAAATGAAATTCACATTCAAAATTAAAAACATTTTTTATGATTGCTACAAAATGTTGATTCTAGAAATATAAAGTTAAAATTGTGTAGTCAGTAGAGGTTAAAAAAATATAGCTTTATCCGGGTGTGGTGGTACCTGCCTATAATCCCAGAAGCTCCAGAGGCTAAGGCAGGGGGATAGTGTGTTCAAAGCCAGCCTCAACAAAAGCGAGGCACTAAGCAATTCAGTGGGACTCTGTCTCTAAATAAAATACAAAATAGGGCTGGGGTTGTGGCCCAGTGGCTGAGTGCCCCAGTTCAATCCCTGGTACTCACTCCCAAAAAATATAGCTTAAAAAAAAAAAAAAAAACTGTTCAAGATTCTACCCTGAACCTAGTTGGAAGACAAAGTACAATAATAAAAACACACATATTGCTAATTTTAAATGAAAATGGTCCTCGCACATCACTAATCTCTCTTTGGACTTAAGAGAATCAGAAAAACTGTGAAATCCACAAACACTGCTATAGCATGTTTTCAGATTCATCTGTTTTTAAAGAGATGAGTTTAAAAAGAAAAAATTTCACAAATTTTTCAAACGAATACAATCCCTAGATTTTCATGTAGTACATTTTAATATTTCCATGCAATTTCAAGTTAAGCTGCAAATGTTTTCCATTCTTTTATGGCAATATTAACTAAGCCTAAAAAGGAAGGCTGTCACATCTTGAGTCAGCCAAATATCCTTATCAATTTTCTTTGGATTTTTTCCCTCATTTTAAAATAAACTGGTATGTCCACACAATGGAATACTTACTGGTTAGCAACAAAAGGAATGCATTATTGATGAATTCAACTGTGATGAATCTCAAAGGCATTATGCTGTGTCAAAGAAGCCAATCTCAAAATGTTACCTAAAGTACAATTTCATTTTTGTGATATTTTAAAAGTATAAAACTACACTGATGAAGAACAGATCAGTGGTTGGGACTGGGAGAGAATACACCTATAAAGGGGTGATACCAAGAAATGGTTTGAAGTTATAGAATATTATCTGTTCTAATGATTGTGAGGCAGGTTACAAAGAATGCATTTTAAATCAGTTGTTCCTTGTAATATTTTTAAATAAAATTAATTTTAAAAGAGGGAAAAAAAATTGAGCAGACAATCACTTGAGAGATCCTGCAGCCCAATGTAAATCTATATTCACTGAATAGATCAGGAAGCATCTACATTTAAAAATTAATATATTAAAAATAAACATCATCTTTTGTTTTTCTGTTTTTGAGAATATTTGCATAATCTAACAGCTCTACTTAATATCATTAAAGAAAAATTAATACTTTGAATTCTGTTCCACTTAAATACTAAGATCTTTTTAAAATTTTTAGCTTATATGGCTTGAATTTTTCTTAAGTTCCTTACTTCTATGAAGGTTTTGAAGTGAGCTTCCTTTAAATGTATTAAATATCTTTTGTGAGACAATGTGCTAAATTTACTCTCCACAGTAAACATAGGTATGAGGCACCACCAATACAAGTACTACTGCAACTGTTCTGCTCTGCTCTATAGCATCACTAGCCAATTTAGAATTCTAAAGTTCTATTACTTTCAAGCCTGCTCTCACCCACAATTTAAATATGTTTCCACCTACAATTTAAATATATCACCACCCACAATTTAAACATGCTTTAAATTAACTGCTATTGACAGTTTACTGTTCACTTCTAAGGTAACATGACCATAAAGGTAAGGTAAGTAGATTCTTTACTCCTAACAGCAGAAACTTCAACATCTTACTAGATAAAATAAAGTCAATAATAAAATAAGTGAAAACAACAAATTATCATTATTATTATTTATTATTTATTATTTTTTACCTGAGGACCTGGGTCACCACTCTCACCTTTGGCCCCAGCTGAACCAGGCCCACCCTGTCAAGAAAAATTGAAGGCATAATCATTTAAGTTAGCAATTCTCTGATCACTTACATCCCACTATTTTCACTTGAAATGAATGTTATCCTGAATATACCTTGTCAAACTAGTTGATGTCATTAATTAAAACATTAAACTCTTCAAGCCCTTTCCCTGAAGGGCATCTCTTGTCAGCATGTTGATTTTATTTCAGTGAGTGAACTGTATATAAAGGTCTGCATTTCACTTGTAACTACACCAAAGCCAACCTCATAAAATGGCATTGGGAGTTTCTGGAATGTGTACACCCTCAAGAACACTTAGAAAGATACATAGGCATTATTTATCACTACGTGGTAGAGTAGTACTAGTGCAAAAATTTTTACTGAATAAAGTATGCATTGAATCCTTTTATGCAATAAGGATTTGGCAAAGTGTTACTGCTTTTATAGCCAGATATTTCTTAAACACTGAATTTCACAGTCATAAAATGCCAAGGACAGATGCTATTGCTATCATTATAATTGTGCTGAAATAATGTCAAAGCATTTTTTTTCCCAGATTGGTTTATTTTTTCCTATGGGAATAACTCATTATAACAAACACTTTGTACAAATGTTTACATAATTTTAAAAGTGCAATAAAAACCTGGCACATTAACAGAAACCCTTAACCTGTTTTATGAATGAGTTGCAAGTTTTCAAAATACACATTAAGCCATTCTTATTCCCTAAAAACATTAGAATATTAAAAATAAACATGGTGATTATAATTAGGTTCATGCTAAAGAAGTTTACATTGTATGTTTTTAAAGTTTATGATTTATTTATATCAATATACATTTTGTTCAACCACGGGGTACATCAAAATAAAGATTAAAATTACACTAACTAAAGATCTTAGCTATCTAGAGCCTCCTGGTGGCTCCAAAGTAAAATAACTACTGATATGATTCCCAAGAAATATGGACAGTACTCTAACATGAATTTTCTCATCTTGAAAGTTAGAAGAATGATGACTTTCAAGCATCTGATTAAAAATTCTTGTAACTGAATTTCTTCTAGAGAAAAACTGGGATTCCACCTTAATACTGAATTGAACACAATTATAGAAATGAACTTATTTTTAATTAATAAGCTGTATTATATACTCTGTTTATACACACTCCCTACTCAACACACTATAATTATTTTGCTCAAACACTTATTCCAAACATCACAAAATAATTGATAATAATAGAATAGGGGAAAGGCACATTTTTTATGTTTCCTGTATAGATAGATACATAGATAGATAAGTAAATTGATAGTTTTTTTTTAATAATGGACACAATACCTTTATTTTATTTGTTTTTATTTTTATGTGGTGCTGGGGACCAAACCCAGTGTCTCACACATGGTAGGCAAGCGCTCTACCACTGAGCCACAACCCCGGTCCCTGTTTTCTGTATATTTTGTGGCACGGATCTCCATTTGTCCATAAAATGACTCAACAAACACAATTGTATAAAATAATGTTCCATCCAAAGAATGTACATATTTGTGTTGAAATATTAATGCAGATTTTGTTTTCTAAATCTTAATGAGGAAACTATTTTTACATTGTAGAATTAGTAGAAATCTGAAAGCCTTAAATAATTTGATGTTTTTTAACAAAGTGTACTAGAAAAGAAACACTGAAAAGACATAATATGATTGTTTTCTATCCCACAATTTTTCAGGAAGCTAAAACTTTCCGTAACAAAGAGATAAACTACATAAAAACGCATTGATCTTGACACTGACGTTGAAAATGTATTCACGGTTGTCAATGTTTTCTCTTTGCCAACCTGTTGTGATGAAATGGCTGAGCCTTAATGACTGGGCAAGGACTGCCAATATAACCTGCTTCTATTGCTTCTGCTCCTCTGTCTTTACCTGCTACAAATCCACTTGTTTGTGTTTGTCATGAAATTCCTTTGTATGATATAAATTTAGAGAGTCTAGACTGTAAATTACAAAGCATAAGGCAGAGTTTTCCAAACATGCTTGGCCATAAGAATCAACCTGTGGCACTCATGAAAAATACCATTCACCAGTTCCAGCTCTCAAACTACATCACCACAGTCCCAAGTTCCAGGACTCAGTGATTTTTATTTTTAATAAAACGTCCTGGTATTTCTTCTGCCCCAAAATTATATAAAACACTAACATGCCTTTTTGTAGTTAATATGAACTTGTCAATAACAAGCAATTAAAGTTAGCTCTATTTCCTCCATATTTTATTTGACATAGAGTCTTCCATGGGGCTGGGGTTGTGGTTCAGCGATAGAGTGCTTGCCAAGCATATGGGGGTTGCTGGATTTGATCCTCAGCCAAATAAAATAAAATAAAGGTATTATGTTCAACTATAATTAAAATTTGTAAAAAAGAATCTTCCATATTCCTTCTTACATTTTGAAAAATTCAACAGTAAAAATGCGACAATTTGAATTCTATCAATTATATTATCATAACAACCATGATGTTACTCATGAGCTCATACCATTGAATGTATAGTCCTTCAAAATAAAGTATTATAAAATTTCAAGGTTGAATAAAAAATGATTTTTTTTAAAGATGGAAACAATATCAAGCACAATATGTTCACTAGTCAGAGGTATGAACAAGCCTGACAGAAGATGCAAGGAACTACTAATATGGAAATTTTAACATGCATTATCTTTTTTAAGTAACCTACCACAGGACCTGGTCTTCCAGTTAGCCCCATTGGGCCAGGAGGGCCTCTCAGAGCGATCTAGAAAGTAAAATATATCAAGTTTAGCCATATTAAATAACATCTGTTATTTGCAGAAGCTACCTTCAAGTAACACATGACTTAAACACATATCATAAGCTACATTCTAGAAAGTGTGCCAGTGTACTGAAGAAATGCAAGTTTCTTGAAAGATAAAAGACTTAACTATCAGACATTTTAAAAAGTGCTAAAACAAAATTTCATAGCATGTTTTGAAAGAATTTAATCAATAATACAAGTTAAAATAGATTTAAGAAGAACAAGTCTAATATCTGACAATTTTCTACTTTGAAGTACACTTCAAAATAATGTATAGGTTATTACTCTTAAATATGTACATACAAATCACATTGAAAATATTTTTAGAAGTACTTTATTTTAAGTACTTTAAAATATTTCTAGCAGTATTTTAGGAAAAATTATGATAAAGTGGGGCAGCACAAAGCAGAATTGGACAGAAAGTGTTATGTAATACATCTTTTAATGAATCTAAAATTTAATACTATATAATATATATTTATTATGTATAATCAGAAGCATAAATCACTGATCACATGCACTATTGTTACATTGCACATGAGTAGTGTGATATTAACACACTTGAAAATCTGGAAGACATAGAGTACAACAGATAAAAATTTTATAGATGTTAAATTAGTATGATGTGCTATTTTTGAATGTTAGTGGATACAAAAGGTGAGTGCTTAGATTTATCAAAACTCATCAAAAGTAAAACTGTGGGGGCTGGGGTTGTGGCTCAAGCGGTAACATGCTCGTCTGGCATGTGTGGGGCGCTAGGTTCGATCCTCAGCACCACATAAAATAAAGATGTTGTGTCCACCGAAAACCGAAAAATAAATAAATATTAAAAAATTCTCTCTCTCTCTCTCTTTAAAAAAAAAGTAAAACTGTGATGGAAATAAATGAAAAATCAGGTTAGAATAGTGCATGAGATGAAACTAATAGGATCTCCAAAATTCCACTGTTACTTCACCATGAGAATTTTGACAATACACATCTTAATCCTTGAGATTAAATATCTAAAAATTTGGAATTATAATGCTTGCTGCCTGTGTTTCAAGCCTATATAAATAAGATGAAGAATTCAATTGCCTCAAAACAGTTAAGTTCAAATAATTACCTTATATTTTTTTCAAAACAGTGTAACTTATAAATCATAGGAATCATCAATTATCACAAATATTTTTAGATATATCATAAAATATTGGAGCATGGCATAATACATCTATATCTTTAAACATGATATAAGTACATAAAGAATTTTTTTCAGATTAATAGACTTAAGAAATAAATACATAAACAAATATTGAGAGTAAATTACAACTTTCACTTAATGTTTTCAGGTGTTTTACACAGATATAAATTCATGATGTCAAATAAAATGTTATTATAGAAGGGGTTTATATTGGTTAAAAAAATGAACCATATCCATACCAACCATGAATCCTGTATGTTCTTCTTTTCTTAAAAAGAAAACCAATATTATGAATAAAACTATTAAAGTGTTATATGATTTCTGGTTCCTCCCTGATTCATTCTTTTGATTTTCTCATGCATATTTTAATTATAGTGCAGCTAATTAAAAACATATGTGTGATTATCTGTTTTATAAATCTAAAGAATAGTAGAAGCTTTCAATTGACTAGGATTATAAAGGATAAATATTGAATGGGTTTTATAAAAAAACTATAAGTTATAAATATTACAGCTGAAAATACGTACTTGAAATTTCTTTTCATATACAAGGTATCTGAAGAAACATAACTTTTTGGATTATTTGAGATATTTTAAATAATCCAGAGGTTAGGAGGGACAAATTTCTTTCAAACATTATTAATCTAGTGATCCATCAATCACTAGAGAAAAATTGGATGTGAAAGATAGGGAGTACTAGGTATTAGTTCATCAGTTTTATTAAGAGACTAGAAATTTTCAGTGTTATGGTAGGAGACAGTCAGAATTATATATGGAAATAAAGAAAGAGTCCATTGTTTAATATCAATTAATAAATATCACAATGAGAAAAAAATATATCTTTAGCATTCTTTCCTTGTAAATTCCATAAACTTTCCAGAAGTCTTCTGTTCATAGTGGTAGCATCTTCCATAGGCATACACACACACAAATTTGACACAGCATCTGGTAATGGGAATATATGTCTATCTTTTCTTACCCGAGCCTGCTGAAGAATAGCCTGAGCCTGAGCTTCCTGAGGAGAGATGGCTGGTCCTTTAGAACTATCACCACCATAACGGAACTAGGCAGAGATAGCATAAAGAAGTTGAAAACTGGCCTTTGTCACATATGATAAACTAGGTGTCCTAACCAATAGACAAAAAACATTTACTTAAAATGGAGTAATTTTACCCCACATCCAAATTAACTCCACAATGTACCATAAGACCCAGTTTTTTAATTTTTTTTTTTTTTAAATCCTGCTTCTACTTCTTATGGAAGCTCTCTACACATTTTATCAGTTGTAAAAGAGTAAAAGAGTGTACAAACTCCTTACCAATCTCAAAATCTATAATCTCTGACATGAATCATCATGATGTTTAGATCTACAAATATGCTTCCCATACTATTCATTCATTTGTAAAAATGTCATACCTACATAATTTCAGTTACAAATATAAACCTATGTATGTTTCATTGATCAAAACTTTTTGAATTTCCATGAATATACAGAAAAAAAATTTTGAGATATATTAATTTTGCTTATTCATTCCTCAGCAATTATACAAGAAAACTATCCTAACTAGTATTCCTTCATAAAATCATAAAGCTCTGTTTACTTTTAATTCAAAACACAATGTGAGATAATTTTTCACTCTAAATAATTTTTTATCAAAACTTTATTACATTTAAATCAATAAATCTAGGGCATTTTTTCCCATAGCATTAAGGTATAGTATTTGGAAAAGAATCTTGTGGTAAAGCATAATTTTTGAGCAATGAATAATGACATTATAGATAAATCTTCTTTAAAAAGTTTTAACTAGGGCTGGGGATGTGGCTCAGTAGTGGAGCGCTCCCCTAGCACATGTGAGGTGCTGGGTTTGACCCTTAGCACCACATAAAAATAAATAAGCAAAATAAACGTATTGTGTCCAACTACAATTAAAATAAATATATATAAAAAGGTGTAACTATAGTCTTTATCATGATAAATATTATATTAATATTATGTTAATTAAAATATGAAATATTTGTTAATGATAAACCACATTATTAAAAATATTAAGAAAAACTTTGTTCCTAAAAGTGTAACAAATAATGAAAATTTTACTGTTGACACTGATATTTACCAGGATTTTGTGTAGTAAAATTTCCCTTAACTTCCAAAGGCTGTTTGATTAATTATGTGTGCCTTATAGAATGATTTTACTTGACTGCATTCCAAATAGAATTTTTCAGAAACAAGTTGAACAGATATCAAGGTGTCTTTATAAAAATAAAAAGACACATACCGGTAACATTAACATGGTACCAGGAGGACCAGGTAGACCATCAGCACCTGGTAATCCAGGACGTCCTGGTGGACCCTAGGAAAAGAAATGAAGCAATCAAAAGAGTGTAATCAATCATATATACAAAATATATTTGTATATTAGATGCAAGTTATATGTCCATAAGATTGCAATAGAACATGATTTATTTCTACATAGCCAAGTCATATTTAGCAGAAAAGGGGGTAAGTTCTAATACAATATATTTGTCTTCTTTAAATTGTACACATCTTTGATCCTCTATTGTTCTTAAAAGAACAAAAGAAAAGCACACACACATATACACTACACAAAAACAGTGTCTACTCAAGAATGAGAAAAAGAAAGACAAGATAATTTACAAGAAGAGTCTGGAGAGACAGTACAAATGATCTACTATGTAACAGAACCCAGAAGTTGATTGATCTTCAGACTAGAATTCAAGTTGGTTACCTCCTTCTAACAGCATTCAAATAAATGCCTATGATAATGTCTGCAATACAAATTTGAAGAACTGAAACTAATGTGGAGAGCTCATGGAGATGTGAGAATTGACTAAAAATAAAATCTGCTTACTAATGATACCAATTTTACCAGAAATAAACATTATTTAGCCTCACTCTTAAACAATAGTTTAAAAGGTTAATTAAATGTTACAGGACATTGAATTCTTAGACTTCTTACCCTCCCAACCCTCCTACCCTCAGGAAGAATAACATTTTGAAGTTAGAGAATTTAACATTTTAATGTTAATGAATATATTTTAATTCCTTTAATCTGTGGTTATATGCTTTTTTAACGAGAGGACTCTTTACTTACCCTATCACCAGGGTCACCAGGAGGTCCAGAGGGGCCCTGTAGACCTGGAGGACCCATTAGACCCTACAAAGAAACAAACCATGGTCTGAGTCAAATTCCTGAGCCCTTAGTATTCAGGAAAAGTCATCCTTCTAAATCAAAGAACAGCTCATTTATATTTCATAAATATACACTTGTCTTCCAAACAATTGCCCTATTTAGGTTCTTGTGAAAAGACAACTTATAGGAACCACTTTGTAGCTAGCACACTGCTCCTCTATGAAGCAGCTCTTGGGTGGAGGCAAACGTCCCAAGGAAAACAGGAAAGGAGAACATGCCAATGTAAAGTCCCTGAGGTTGAAGTTGGTTCCCAGTTCTTCCTGAAGAAATGGCACACTCACAAGATTAGACCTCAAATATGTGATAGCTAACTTGAAAATGTAGAAATACCTTTTTACATTTAGCTTGTAGGAATTTTCATATTCTCTTTTGTAAATCTTTGAAAGCATAAGTATTTTATATTATTTTCAGTAAATGAGAATATAATTAATTCCACACACACACATTAAAAAAAAAAAAGATTTGTTACGAGGTCTATTCAGTTCAACTACCTTAAAATAATGACACAATGAGTGATATCAGCCTTATAAGGAAATGACAATGGAATCTCATAATTATTCCTTCTAGAAGTACAGATAGACAGCTACAATCTTCCTAGAATTCTCACCCATGCACTGAAATATAATTATATCTCCCTAATAAAAAGAATGACCTTTTCCTAAATTTTTATAATTTTCAGGTAAAAAGATGAAAATTGGTTATAAGATGCAGAGACATTTAAGCAAAAAATTATTCAAAACAAAATTTAATTCAAGTGTTCTTTAGAGAATAACACTTGGATAGCTAAATCAGAAGGTAGTTCAAGTTCACCAGACCCTCCAAACAAATGTTTGCCCCTAGGATTCAATATTCAAATTAGTAAAAAAAAATCTATTAATAAAATACAAATCTTATATTCAATCATTGAAAAAAATCATATGTCATTTACTTACTGCAGGTCCTGCTGGCCCTGGTGGTCCTTCAACTAGCATACCCTGTAAAAAAAATGATAGAAAATCTTTGACCAGGGAAGTGAAACCCCCAACTAAGTGAATGTAAGACAACACTAAACCATTCCCCATTCCTATCAAATGAAATCAATTACAAACACTTTTGCATAGGAAAAGAAAGAAAAGTAAATTTTCAAAAGAGTATTCTTGTATCATTGCATCACACATTTGGATCTGATAAAATAAGCTCTACGTCCAATAATATATTCTAATATTGTCATTACAGAAATTAGAGGAAATAATCATAAGATTGGGAATCATAAAAACTAAAGTCATGTTATAACTCCACCACCAAATCATTTGAAACCTCAGAAAAATCACTTAAACACTTCAGATTTTGGTCTTCTTAGCTGTAAAATAAATTCACCCACTTTCAAATTTTGAAATTTCATTTACATAATATTTTGGTTTATTGAAATTGCATTTGTTAGAAAAGGCATTACTGATGGACTTTTAGCAAATTATAACCATTTGGACATCAGGATTTTCAATGATAATATATGAACATATATAATAATTTAAGATGATGGCGGTTCATACTATAAACTACAACAATTGCACCAACCTTTAAAATGTACTTACAGGTTCAACCACTGCTGGTTCTCCCTTCTGCCCTTTTTCTCCGTATGCACCATGGCCATTTATCTATTGAGTGAAAAATTTAAGACACCCAAAATGTCTTCATGTTAATGAAGCTTTTTCAATATTTTTAAAAAGGAATTCAATCACTTAGAGGAATTTAAACCAACCTATTAAAGTATGTGCTTTTTAAAACAGCAATTTATTAAAGGCCTCAATACTGCAAATAAACCTCAACACTAATTCTTAAAATGAGATCTTAAAACATAGTATAGAAAGAAAAATAATCTGTAGTTTTCAATTATAGTTCTAAGACACTAAGAAATGTCGGTACTTTAATATAATAGACTAAAAATCAGAAATCAAACTTTCTAGTCCGAAAAGTAATTATTGTATTTTAATCTTGTCAATGATGAGAAATTTTATGTACAATTTTATCAAACTATATTTTTAAAGAAGATTCCAGTAGAGTGGCCTGAGATACAACTACTGAAGATTCTAATTAGGAAGAATCTATCAAGGTGGCCTAAGAGTGGTAAGTATCCACAATTGATATATAAACTCAACCTGTACTTTGAACCAGAAAACACATTAAAATGAACATGAAAACACTCCAAAAATAAGTTAGACAATGACAAAGAGCCTACTGCTGACTTACACTTGTTTCTGTGATATCAGTTTCTGCTGGTACACCTGGACCAAATTCTTCAATAGGGGGGCTTGTTGGTTTATCTTCATATTCTTTATATTCATAAAAATATTCGCCTAAATCTCCATCTACCAGAAGATCAGAGTCCCTGCCGTCTATTTCTTTGTTTTCATATAGTGTGTCCTCGAAATTTTTCCTCTGGGGATCATAATCCTCTCCAGTTATATATTCTTCTGTGAAAACGTCTTCAACAGGATTTGGCTATTAATTTAAGTTACAAGGAATTGGAGAACATAAAGTTTACTGTTAGTGAAGCAAGGTAAGCATTTGTAATTACAGCTTGATGGCAGACAATGAAAGATTTTTATCACTGCTTAAGCAAGATTTGAAGGCTTGGAAAGGTAGCCTCTCAGTATAATTGAAAGAAATACATTTGTACATTGGTATGTACAAAGGCATATTGCTTTCAAAGCACTACTTTTCCCAATAACCTGCAAATATTCACATGGATCCACCATGTATATTTGCTTCCATTGAAAAAAAATTGTGTTAGTCAAGTTGATATTTACTTTATAATTTAAGATTTGAACAATAAAACATTCATATAGCTAAAACTATGCTTAATTTTCAAAGCTCACAGGACATCATTATGAAATAAAATTGCTACAATAAGTCATATAAGCTTGATATTAAATCCCATAGATAAAATATTAATGCCAATATAATTGTGATTTATCATTGCAATAATTATGCAAAATTGTGTGTATGAAGAGAAATAGTAGTACACTAAACAATTCATTAAAGTAAAAAAAATGTAAATTATAGTCCTCAAAGTAAAAAAAAAGTTATTGTATAATCTCATTTAGAGTATAAATTAAACACTAAAAATCAATTTCATATCAATGACAGTTCCTCAGTGATACAGAAAATAAACTTTGTAGAATGTACTTTTTCTCATAAATAATGCTTTATATAGCATAAATGCAAATCATATATTTTATATGAATACTATGCCTTCTCGTGATTCTGATGAAGTCCAAATATATAATTCATCTTGTGATATTTTCTCTTTTAAATAACTTATCTATGGTATAGTGAATGATATAATTAGAGTAATAGTAAATAAATTAATAGTATAAAAAATCTTGTAAAAAATATGTGGATAAGTGATTAATTTAGCAATTGTTATCAATAATAAAATAGCCGATAATCAAAACATTTTTGTACTCTTCAATAAGTACTTGCACTGTCTACAGAGGTTGCATGTTATCTAGGATCAGAACACAGAATATTGTAAGTTCATAACCCTGGACTAAAGAGCTGGATGAATTTCAAGAAGGTAAAGAAGCATCTTTAATCAAGGCATCCTCTGCTGGAAAATGATGAAATGGAATTAGGTGAAACTTAAAATCCACTCACACCCTAAATATTTATTATTCAAAATTTTGTGTTTAGAGGTAATATTCTTTTGTCTCATAGGGACATGTTTTATATAAATTTCAAATAATTAAATTATTCACACATTCCGTATACTCATTTTTGATAAAATTCAAAGGAATGTATGCCAGATATTTAACAAAGTTAAACTAAATTGTATACTGATTTTTTTTCATAATCAAAATGCATTTGCAATATGGAATTCAGGATGACTGATTTGTAACCTACCCAAATTTAAAACATTTTTTATAAAATCCTGGAATGACTAAGATATATCATCTAATCATAATTAATATCACAATCTCAAGAAATTTGAAAATACAAGTATCTATTAAAATCCGCTGAGACTACATTTTTTCAAAATGCTTCCTGTCATTAAAATTCATGATTATGAGGCCAGGTTCAGGAGGCTGAAGTAGGAGGATTATGAGTTCAAAACCAGCCTCCACAAAAGAGATGCACTAAGCAACTGAGTGAGACCCTGTGTCTAAATAAAACACAAAATAGGGGTGGGGATATGACTCAGTGGTTGAAGTGGTTGAAAAAAAATCATGATTATTGGTCAGATGAAATAAAATTCCAATTGCATCAAGCGATGATACAATTTTCACTTCTACAGAAAGATCATGCTGTGACTAGTCTTTGTCACAACGTGTTGAGAAACTTGCTCAACACTAGAAACAATCAAGATCATAGCAGCCAATTCAGTTTGACCATTTTAGCATTTGCATGAAGCAAAGAATCATGCAAAACCTGAATTGACAATGACTTCAAATGATCGGATTTTATTAATGTAAATCAATGCTATTGCTTCTGTTGCCTTAGTAAAAGAATAAAAACTTGGAATATTCAGAGATTATGGATTCTCCCAGAGCAAAGTATATCAAAATATATAACACATTTTAGCTGTTGGCTTGTGATTTAATGCTGTCTTGTGTATTACCTCATTAGTTCCAGATACACGTCTAGGAGCTTCTGTCTGGTAACTTTCCATTGTTCCATAGTTATATTCTTGAAAATCATCGATAACATTTGCCTAAAAAATTCAAAAGAAAAACAATCAGTAAATGTAAAATCATCTCAAGTATGTAAAAATCGTGAGGGGTACAATATTAGCCAAATGAATATTTATCTAGTTGGGTTAAGACTATGACTCATGATCAGAGATCTTCCAGCTTATCTAGGAGAGATCTTGATTGCTTTTTCTTTGCTACCTTTACCCCTAGTTTGGCTTTTGTTGCTGCTTGATAACTTTTCTTCTTCTTGGTTTTGGGGGGTGTAAACTTTTTGAGTTTTTCCTTTGAGTTAGTGGCCACTGTCCTCATCTTCATTTTGAAATTGGATTTCTTTTTCTGTAAAAATGTGATGAAAGATGGAATGGAAACATAAATAAAGAGAGACGGAAAATAAAAAGTGTGGATGAAAGAAAGAATAAGCAAAAGCCACGCGGGCAGCACCCCTGCAGGACAACGACTGTCAAATAAAATCTGTTATTATTCCACAGAAAATAGGTGAATAAAAGGTCCATGGTAAGTCTGGGAAACAGTTGACATAAGCAACCAGAGGACGATGAAGAGCAGACACCACATACACAGACGCCTCTTTGTTTTTACCTCTGTTTGTGCTATTGTCTCCTCAGTTACAGTGGGGCTCTCTGTTACACTTCCAGCCTCCTTATACTCTGTCTCCCCGTACTCATACTCATATTCCATTATATCCTCAGGTGCATACTACATTGCAAAGGAAAAAAATAGCAGGCAATTTTGTTAGTTGCAAGTAATACTAACAAAGCGGGAATCATCTTCTTAACTTTTACTTAGAGTAAATGTTAAGAAACAGGGAAACACTGTTACTTAAAAGTAATTTTGTTTCACATGGAAGTATTATTATATCATCTTAAACACAGTATAATAACAGGAGAGATAAAGCAGAGTTTGTAAGAGCAGAATCGTGGTTAGGATTATGGGAAAACTAAAAGTTTTGAATAATTCAAACTTTTAATTATTGAGTATGAATCCAAACATAGCATTTATGTTCTTGGATATACCTGCGAATTATTTAGGTTAGTTTTGATTTGTAAAAATTGTTATACAAGGTTCCAGTATGAGAATTTCACAATAATTGTTAGGTAATTTTTTTAAAAAAACATACTTAAAAAAATATGAGTAGTCTTCCCGAGTATGAAAGGACTTTCAAATCTATTATAAGATGGGGAAGGAAGAAGGAAAAGGAATCAAGGGACATGAGATGAATCTATATTATTTTCAGAAGACTGTAATCAATGAAATAATGAATTCTACAATTTATTTGGAAATCTCTAACTTCATAGACTTAACTAAAATCAAAGCATTTATAAAGTATTACAAGTTTTGGAATTAGATATGTTTATGATTAATACATTATTTCAATCTCTGAAATTACTGCTTTCTTTAGCTATAGAAAAAAGAGAATAACATTTAAGTCAATAAATTGAAATTGAAAAATTGCATTTTGTTCCACAATATTCTTTTTTAAAGAATTTGATTGGAGAGGGATCATTTTTTTAATAGAGGGAGATGAAAGAAAACCATATAGTGATGGTGTGGAAAATAATGTTCATTTCCAAAACTAAAATTAAAATTTTTTATCAAGAATATAGATACTAGGAATCAATATTTTCTCATCAAAATAACTACAAATACATTAATCATATACTGCATAAAAATTAAGCAGGAAACTCAATGATCTAAACTTCTAAAGCATGTACACAGGAATACAAAAGGAAACTTACATGTAGTTCCCTAAGTACTGTATTTGGTAAAATTCTAGTTATGACCCAATTTGGCATCTCAATCAAATCTGCCAACAAAATAATGATTGACTAAAAATTTGAGAAAATTGTGATCAGAGTGCCCTCCAATAAGCTCTGTTTGACATAGCTACACAAATGAGTGCAAATTTCACACATATATAAAGAGACACATCAAAAGTGAGCCCATGTCAGTTTTGTACATTCAGCCATTAATGAAATACTCTCACTAGAGAAACGTTTCTAGATCCATGGGCTACAGGTCATGTTGAAATATAAACAGGTGTTCCTTTTGTATTTTTTATGACTGTCAAAATTCTTATTTGATAAAATAAATAAAAAGATTTTCAATTTTACCCCTGTAATAACAGCTTCGTTTTCAATGACTAGATATCCTGGAGGCCATTCAATAAATGTCATTCTTATAAGAATTTGCATAAAATTAGGTAACTAGGAAAATGAATGTGGATCACATTTTAAATATCCGTGCTTTTTCATACTTTTGCAAGTAAGGTAAAATGCCAACTATTTCTAGAAAATTTTCTGTAAGCATTATTAGTAACCTTATTAACTAAAGCAATTAAGTACTAAATTTAGTTACATATTAAGTAGACATAATGGAGATTGAATATTATCTAATGAGTAGTTTGCTACAGTTATAGTCACATGTGTTAAAGTAAGAAATATTGAATATCTTTACTGATCACCAACTTAAAATAAAATATGGGAAAACTAAATATTTGCTAATCTATTTTATGCTTTAGTATTTTAAAATTAAACAAACTTTTCTGAATGACATACATCTATAATGAATTGAAAAAACCAAAATCAGTAAAGATCTAAGACCCAATTTCAAACATGGGCAATTTAAATGCATTTTAAACTGAGGTCTGCTATTCAGCGATATATATTTAAACCTCCACCAAATAACCAATTGATTTTATGTGATGTTTCTCTCTTGTAAGAAGAAATTTCTGCTAACCTTTCTAATCACTCCTCGGTTTGAACACCTTCTAGAGGAAGAACTCTCAGAATGGTTTTGAATAATGGAGGAAATAACATGTTCACTTCTTCAGATTTAAAGCAAAATTTAGTTAGTGGCTTCGGGCACTTCTGGTATGCATGAAGCCTTATTGCCTATTTTTGTGCGCACTTTAGAGGATATGTTGGAGATAGGTAGAAGAAAAAACTGGTTGTCATGAACACAGGAATATGTGCAAGAAGATGTGCAGAGATGGGATGATTTCAACCTTGATTTGTTCATAGGTCAGCAGAAATTAGAATATGTGATGAGAAAGACTCCTTTTCTGAAAATGTCAAATTCTGTCCTTCACTTAATTTGGTAGAAAAATGTTGCTCTGAGTAAAAACCTGTGCATTTATTGAAACTAGCATGTATAATAAATATTCAGTGAAAAGATGATTTAGGTAATATATTTTGGGAAGCCGTTTTATTATGTAAATTTCTTTGTAAAGGGTGGTCTATATTTTGCTTCATTTTTCTTTTTCATCTTTTAAAAAAGAGTATCACTCTTGCTTTTTACATAGAAGGCATTCTATGGTGTGTCATACATTAAGAAGATATGAATCAGGCGTGGTGGTGCACACCTGTAATCTCAGCAACTCAGGAGGCTGAGGTGGGAGGTGCAGGAGTTCAAAGGCAGCCTCAGCAAAAGCGAGGTGCTAAGCAACTCAGTGAGACACTAAAATAAATAAAATACAAAATAGGACTGGGGATGTGGCTCAATGGCTGAGTGCCCCTGAGTTCAATCCCTAGTAACCTCCAAAAAGAAGAAATCATATATAAATTTGATATCCAATGTCTTATAATCAAAAAGACAACTTAACCTGATAAGAATATCACAAACCATAATTTTCAATTAGCAATAATCGCGCCTCAGATAAACTTCATTGGCTACAATACTGCCACTGAGCAAATAATTTTAATATTAGTTACTTTTATATTTAAATGGCATTTAAATTTTAATATTAGTTGATTTTATATTTAAATGGCATCATGTTGGTTCAAATATAAGTTTGATGATATTACTAAACTGAAGTCTATCTACACTGTATATTTCTTTGTAATCACAATATGATGTGCTGAGCACGCAAACAATTAAATTTTAAGAATGTTATTTAGAGATACTAATTAGAAAAAACAAGTTGGAAAAAGCAGACGGGTTAGTTTCCAAAATAAATTGTCATATTTATTAATCCAAATAGAATAATATATATGCAATTTGAAAAAGTTATTAATGGAATATTAAAAAACACAAATTACAATATGTATTACTCATGCTTCATAGTGCACTTTATGTTCTCCATTTACTAATAATATTTTGCAAAGTTATTTTGCTTAGGTAGAATACCTAAGAATCAGTCATTGTAATATTGTCATATTGTAATACAATGACATAATAATGGATACACTTCAAAATAAATATAAAGACTCCTTACTAATTTGATTTTACTAGTTTTTGTAATACTAGTATAGAATGATTATCTTATTATCAAAGTATCAATGTTAATATAGCATTACAGGAAAAAAAAGTGAAACTTGATTTGTAATTACATTCTTGCAATACAATGATTCAGGAGTCTCAAACAGGAGAATTGAAAATTGGAGGCCAGCCTGGGCAAGTTAGGGAGACCATGTTTCAATATTAAAAAAAAAAAATTAAAAGGGCTAGGGATGTAAAACAGTAGTAAAAGACCTTTGGGTTCAATCCCCAGTGCCAATATAAAAAACAAATGAGTAAATGTTTTCATTTTTTTATAATCCATATAGAAACTCGTAATAAAAGTTGTTTATTCCTGTCTGGTTCAACCAGATTTTCTTGCAGTTTCTATTATAGCCATGTGTCATGTTCCTCACCAAATGCTTCCAGTAAAAAGTAAATCTGACATCTCAACAACATAGAAAATATGCATTTCAACAACTAAAATAGAAAAAGGCAGGATCACTTCTCAATGAACTTAAGAAGATTGATAACAATTAACCTCATGTAAATTGACTCAACTTACCTGACATAATAGCAATAAAACATGGGAGCAAAACACCTGAAGGTAATATATTAAAAACGCATACCTTCCTTCTTCCAAAAATCAGAGCCATATCTCTTGCTAAAAAGAGTAAGACTTATCCTTCTTAAGAAAGAAGCATAAAATAAATCTTATCATTCTTGAACATATACAATAAATACTACAAATGTTAATATTAAGTCATCACATAATCTGTCAGATACAAAAGCATAAATCTAAAGGGTATTTCACCCATCACGTTGGAATTGACAGAAAATATATTTAGTGAATAGTAAGGCATTTAAAAACTATGAAAAGAAAAACAAACAAAATATCCAGTAATTTTTCTTTTTTCTCTCAGATTTGTTAAGAATACCCTTTTTGAAACAAAAAACACTGATATTAAGTCACGGAAAAAATTAGGGCAACAGATTCACTATCATTCCTTAAAAATAAACAAGTGTTGGAAAAACACATATTAAAGAGATTTTATTGTAAAATCTAACCTAAATTCACTTCAACAGTAGCAATAAATCAAAATATCTTAACCTTTTCTAACTAGTTAAAAAAATCAAAAGATACCTACAGTATATTTAAAAGGTTAAAAAAAACTACTGAGTTAAAATAAGAACAGTTTTGTTGTTCTAAGACTTTCCCCCTTCTCAAATTAATGATTCTTATAAAAATATACTAAGAACAGTTCTAATTCCAATAAAAACATACATTCCTTACTTTGGGTCTTCTTTTTAAATTCCCTGTGTGAAAATGGGGTGGGGTGGGAAGAGCTACCTAATTATTCAACAAAGCCTAAAAACTTTAAAATAGTTCTTAGGCCATTTTCCCATCTGCATGAACTGTCAAAGGCCTGAGGAAAGTCAAGTATACTACAAGATATATTACCTGTATCTTGAAGCTATGTTAATTATTTAATGCTAAAGAGCAAAAATGAACTATTAGAAATTACACTCTCAAATGGAATACACTCATATATGCAATGTACAAGTGAAATAACTCTAGTTCTAATAAAATTAAGGAACAAAATGCATAAGGAGGGGAAAACTACCAAGTATCATTAAGTCACTTCTTCTTATACATATTACAAAACTATTGAGTATAATGTAAAATATAATTAAAATTAAATACGTGAGTAAAGTCCCCAAACTGAAGATGCCATGCATATCGGGGAAATGAGAGGACCTGGTGATCTTGTGCTCCTCACCTCATCTACCTGAGGTTCCTGCGCCTGAGCAGCCTTGGGTGCTGAAGAGTCACAGTCTGGACTATAATGCTCACAGTAGTCATATGCTGCCTTGGGGTCACCTGTGATTAAAAACTGCTGGATGTCCCCCTACAAAGAAACAGACATGGATATGGTCAGTAAATCCTAGTACACATATCGAGAGCAAGATTTCTCTAAGATGATCTGTACTTTATTTGTAAATAACTGAAGTAGAAAATCACTTATATTTCAATGTGAACAATTATAGGACTGAGAGAGAAACATTTAACAAACTAGTTATAAATATTAAGGTGTTGTCCCCTTTTTTCTGGTTCAGAAGATCTATAGTAATTCACTAATTTGTTAAAATTCAATTTACTGCATTCATGGTTAACTCTTCAGAGTAAAGAACAAATAAAATATCAGTAAAAGTGAATGTGATTCCAATAATAAAAGCCACAAAAACTAAATTAGTTCATATTGAATTGTTATTGATAGACAAACTTACATGAGACTTTTAAAGTAAAACATACAAATCCGACAATTGTGTTAGGCTAGCAAAAGAAATTCTTGCAAAAAAAAAATAGATAAGAAATGTAGTTTCCAGAAAAACCCAAAGTTTAAAAACAGAAGCATAGGTTTGGCACACTTGGAGTACACATGGAGTACCTATTCATACTTAAAAATCATATCAGAAATCTGTGTGTTTTCATAAATGGCAAATACTAGAAATATTTAATAACAGGATTTTCTATAGAATTTTTATTTTAGCAGTTCTTGGAGACCGTGAGTAAAGGAAAGATCTAAATATTGGGCTCTTGAAGCTATCTGAGTATTTTCACAGGGGTCTAATGTACTATGATATAAACCTAGTTTGATATAAACCTGTGGATCAGGATCAGATTAATTTCAGAATTATATTCAGGCCCAGAAGAGATTCAAATGTCCCTTTAGGTTTGAGCACAAAGTCTGATTTATAGATCTCCTGATTCCATTTTTAATAATTTCAAAATATTTGAGCATTCCCTACATTCTTATAAACTGGAGTTATTTAGAACCTGATGAAAAATATGAATCTTAAATTACAAAAGACAAAAACTGAGGACTAGGAGAGAATTTATAGCACTTTTATATTGCAATATTCACTTACACATACACAAATATTCATGAAAAAAGTATTCTACACAACATAGTGGACATAGTATTATGGACACAGAAACATAAATTTGATGCAATTTCTTCTTAACATACTGATTTCATTTCATTTGTGGAAATATACCCAGTAGTAAGATTGCTGGCTCATATGGTAGTTCTACTTTTAAATTTTTTGAGGAACCTCCATTAATGTTTTCCATAAGAGTTGTACTATTTTACATTCCGACCAGTACTACACAAGTGTTTCACTTTCTCCATACTCCTACCACCATGTGTTACTTTCTATTTAAAAACTGCCATTCTCATTGGGGTTAGATGATATTTCACTGTGGTTTTGATTCACATTTCTCTGATGATCAATAATGGTATAATTTTTTAAAAATACCCTTATTAGTCTTTCATATGTCTTCTTTAAGAAATGTCTATTCAGATATTTGGCCCATTTCATAACCCATTCATTTTTATTTTTGCTATTGAGTTATGTGTATTCTTTATATATTCAGGATACAAGCCCCTTTTAAGATGCATAGTTTGCATACATTTTCATCCATTCTCTAGGTTGTCTTTTCACTTGGTGGACTATTGCCTTTGTTATGCAGAAGCTTTTTAAGTTCAATGGAATCATGTTTGTTGGTTTTTGCTTTTTTTGTTGATGCTATTGAGATTTTATCCTCAAAATTCTTTCCAGACCTATATCAGAAAGCATTTTCTTCTAGTATTTCCAATGCTTTTTGAGATTTATATTTAAGTATTTCATTTGGAGTTGATTTTTTTGAGTGGTGAAGACTGAGGTCTAGTTTCATTTTTCTGAGTATGGACAGCCAGTTTCCCAGCATGATTTATTGAGGAGACTGTGCTTTCCTCAATATGTGTTATTGATTCCTTTGTTGAACACTGACTGTAAATGTGTGGTTTTATCTCTTGGTTTTCTATTCTGTTCCTTTGGCCTACATGTCTGTTTTTAGGCCAGTACCATGGTCTTTATTTAGAAGTGCATTTTGAAGTCAGGTAGTATGGTGATGCTTATAACATTGTTCTTTTCTTATAAGATTGCTTTTAATATGTTTTCCACCACTTTTTGCCCTCAGTGGTATCTGGTGAGAATCAGCTACTAATCTTAATGAGAATCCCATATATATTATCATCACTCCATGCTTGCACCTTTGAAAGTTCTTCTTTTATCTTTATTGAGTGACTGGTTTTGAAGTGTTTAGTTGTGGATTTCTACAAGTTTATCACACTTGGGGTTTGTTAGGAGTCTTAGATGTGAAGATTAACATGTTTCATCAATTCTGAGAAATTATCAGCTATCACTTCATTGAATTTGCTTTTTTATAATTTATTTTAATAAGGCATTTATTTTAATAATGCATTTTGATTCATTGTAAACAACTGCAGCACAACTTTTCATTTCTCTGGCTGTACACGATTATAGCATCACACCCTATGTGAACTCCTACATCTACCTAGGGGAATGATCTCCATCTCATTCCACCATCTTTCCTGTACCCCTGCACCCTCTCCACTCACCCTCCCCTTTGCCCAATCAAAGTTCCCCCATTATTCCCATGCCTCCATCTCACTCCCTATTTTGAATCAGCATCCACTTATCAGAGAGAATAATCAGCCTTTGTGTTTTTGAGATTGGCTTACTTCATTTAGCATGATATTCTCCAACTCCATCCATTTATTGAAAATGCCATGATTTTATTCTCTTTTAATGCTGAGTAATATTCCAATGTGTATATATACCAAGGTTTCCCTATAAATTCATCTACTGATGAGCATCTAGGTTGGTTCCACAGTTTAGCTACTATGAATTGTACTGCAATAAACATTGATGTGGCTGTGTCCCTGTACTATGCTGTTTTTAAGTCATTTGGTCTCAAGGAATGGGATAGCTGGGTCGAATGGTAGTTCCATTCCAAGTTTTTCAAGGAATTTCCATATTGCTTTCCAGATTGGTTGCCCAATTTGCAGTTCCACCAGCAATGTATGAGCATGCTTTTTTGCCCACATCCTTACCAACATTTATTTTTGTCTATATTCTTGATAACTGCCATTCTGACTGGCTTAAGATGAAATCTTAGAGTAGTTTTGATTTGTATTTCTCTAATTCCTAGAGATGTTGAACATTTTTTCATATATTTGTTGATCAAATGTGTATCTTCTTCTGAGAAGTGTCTGTTCAGATCCTTAGTCCATTTATTGATTGCTTGATTTTTTGGTGTTAAGATTTTTGAGTTCTTTATATATCCTGGAGATTAGCACTCTGATGTGTGTGTGGCAAAAATTTGATCCCAAAACGTAGGCTCTCTGTTCATCTCATTGATTGCTCATTGCATGGAGTTCATTCATTGAATATGCCTTTGATACCTTCCTCTGCTCTTTCTAGGGCTTCTACCATGTCTATTTTGGTATCTCACAGGTCTCTGACTCTGTCAATGTCTTTGTCATGATTTTCATTTAATTTTCTTATACTAGATAATTCTCTGTTGTTTTATCTTCAAGTTCACTGATTCTTCTGCCAGTTCAAGTATTCCATTGAACTTCTCTAGTCATTTTTAAATTGGAGTTATTACACTTTCAACTCTGGAATTTCTGTTTAGTACATGTAAAAAATAATATCAATATTTATGGCTGTTCCTTTTTTGGTAAAACATTATTATCTTACATTAAGTTGTTTAGTCAAGGTTTCTTTTAATTTTTGAATGTATACATAATGTTGATTTAATGTCTTTGTTGTGAAAGTTCAGTATTTGTGGTTCTTCAAGGACAGTTCCTAATATTTGTTTTGCATAGTACATAATTTCCAGTTTCTTTGCCTTTCTCATAATTTTGAAAATTTGTTGTTGTTGTTGAATGTTTAAAAAGGTAACTCTGGAAATCAGATTTTGTGCTCTCATATCCTCAGCCCATTGTGGTTTCTATTTATAGTTGTTGTTGTTGATTATAAGTCTGTATTCTTAGTTTACTTGACTACTAGAGTCACTACTTAGTTAGGCTATGATCAGCTAATGATGGGCCAGATATTTTCCTAAATACTTTAAATCTATAATATCACAGTGTTAGAGTCTGTAAACAAGTCAAAATAACACCTGGCATTTTGCCAGGGGAATGTTAGAGTTCATAAACAAGTCTGGATGGTGCCTGGCAAAATGCCAGAGGTTTGAGATGTAACAAAAGCGAGCCATTAAGTGTGGAGATTCCTTATTGGTTGACTGATGTATCTAGTTTATGCTAATTAGATAAGCTGTGTGGAATGTATAAATACTGCTCCTGTCCTGCAACAAACGGCTCCCACTCCTGCTGTATCAATCTACACAAGTTGTTCGTCACCCCCGGTTATTTTGCTGCAGCCGGACTTCGGCATCACAGGAGGGTGATATTCTGTGCACTGGAGAACCCTTTACACATGCTAAAAATTTACAACTATGCCTTAGACCTCACTTCTTCAAGTGCCCTTTCAAGGGCAGCAACATGAGATATTAGGACCTCTTTAAGTCTTTCCTGGACATGTATACAGGTCTTCTAGGTAACCAGAAGAATGATGGAGCTTTCCAGAGTCCTTTATGGATTTCTCATTTCCAACCATTTTCTTTTAATGTTTTCCTCCTCCCACTTTTTTACTCAATCTTTTGACCTTTATATCAATGTTGCCAACTACTTGCTAAATATCATCTACAATGTTTCATTATCAATAGAAAATGTAGCAAAATTAAAAAGTGAAAAACATATCCACCAAAAATATCACTTACATGAAATATTATAATGTTTAAACATTCTTTTGATAAATCTTGTTAAACTCAGAAATTTCTCCACTGATCTCTAAGATTTTTTAATTTTATTAAAATTATTTAGTCATTTCATTCAATTATAATTAATTCATTTGTCCCCACAAAGTGTTTTAAAATTACATATAATATGGAAGCATATTCACATAATACCCAAATAAGAAAACACTTTAATTTCCAGTAAAACATGAAATAAAGCAAAAGCAACAAATATCCATACAGGAAACCACATGGTTTATAATGGTTATACTAGTAGCATTTCCAATCAGAAAATATTTTCATATGTCATCAGCAATATAGATGATTATTCAAATAAGACTGTTTCTGGGATTTTTTTTACTTTTTGAAATCAATATATTGGGGAATATAATAACATTAACAATGCCTGTTGATTCTAGACAGGTTCAAAACAATTGAATACAAAGTCTTAAAATGTCAACAGCATTTTCAAACACCAACTGATCAACTTAAAACATACAGATATACCTGTATTGTTATAAATGGACAATTACAAATAATAAAGAGAAATATGAATACATAGCTCTCCATTGTGCTGTTTAAGAAAATAATAATGAGGGGGGCTGATAGAATGCTTGCTTGACATGGTTGAGACCCTGGGTTCTATCCCCAGCATCACAAAAGTTAAAAAGAAAGAAGTTAACAAAGAGACATCATTAAACACATTGAGTATGTTACTGAGAAAGGACATCACTGGTGGTTTCAATTAGAAACTCAATTTCCTAAACTTTTCCCAGCTTTGTCATTAACTGCTTGGAATTGTGAGGCCTTCATCTAGTTAAAACGAATGCACTGGAAGATCATATCTAAGGTCCACTCAGTGCTAAAAATTCTAGAATTACATACCTAATGACATAGGAATTATAATGAACCAGGTAAAGCTATTGCTGAAACAGAAGCAAAACATTGCTTATTTTATAGAGATTGCATTTCTTAAAAGGTGTAGAGGAATATTGTTTTCCTAACTACTTACTATTCTATTTAAGGTATCTGACTTCATTGAGTGGAATGCTGCCAACTTTTCCACTATAAAATCTTATTTCAGGTGTTTCATAGTTAGCCATAAAATATAGGACTAGAAAGAAATTGGAAAATTCAGTAAAAAAACCAACAGCGCTCTTTTCCCAGAAGATAGTTTACAGTGTTTTATATTAATCTATCATTGATGAAATGTTGTGAGAAAGTCTATAAATAAACAAGAATGCTCTGACAGGTTGAATGAACTGTAAATATTTAGATTCGATAGTGGTTTGAAAACTTCACGACTAGAAAAGGGTGAAGTTACCAAGTAAAACTGGCAACTACAGCATAAATGGAAAAGGCATTCAAATTCTCTAATGATCTGCAAAGCCAAAATGAAGGTGGAGTCAATAACATTCCTCATAATTTACAGCTATGTCTAACTACAGTGTTTTCCTATGGACAGTAAAGATCAACAAGAGGAAAGTAAAGAGAATGTGAGAAAACAAAATAGCAAACGTGTAAACAGATGAGGTTCTTCTGAATGTCACATCATTGCAAAAACATCTCATCACATTTTCTGTCAATGCCAGTGACATAAATAATAGCATATACTTCTTTCAAAACCAAATAATACTGTATACATGTTAACAGGTCTTTATTTAGTTATTCATTTAGTTTTTCGTTTATTTTACTTCTATTTATTTTACATAAACATTTAGATAGTCTCTGTAACGCCTAACTACTTCTATTTTGTATAATACGAAGGTACTATAATACTCTATAAAATACACACGATAAACAAATCAGATTTTCTGTGTGTGTAAAAAATATGTTTATTAAGATGTATTATATAAAACTGGTCTAATATGTGTCAATGTTAAGAATTTTAATCTTCACATTCAACTCCTCGTCTTGCGTGGAACCAACTAGTGCAAGTTTGACATCAGTTCTAGACTGAACATCCACTGAATTGTACGGCACAAAAGTTGACTCTCCACAATAATCAGTGGAAAACCAGGCTCTGATAAACTGCCATATTCAGTTCCATCTAATAGAATAATGTGACATGTAGACAGATTATGTACTTTGAATATAATAGGATCACAAGAAAAGCAAAGGAAATTAACATACAGCCACACAGCTAATGCAGGTGTTGGATCAATGGCAAACTATAACTGAAAAATTTTGGCCTCTCTTGAAGGTCAAGCTAGCAAATAGTGATTGTTTTTCCATAAGACTGTCATTTCCACTCTGAATACTGCAAAACGTAACCTTTTAATATTAATTATGGATACCTCTTATATTATAAGAGATCAACTTACTTTTGGTAAGATTGTGAAGACTCCAAA
Organism: Marmota monax; assembly: GCF_021218885.2. NCBI lineage: Eukaryota > Metazoa > Chordata > Mammalia > Rodentia > Sciuridae > Marmota > Marmota monax. The sequence continues at coordinate 684,644 of NW_026692997.1, read as the reverse complement.
TAACTACTATGTATACCAGTGAATTTTAGAAATGTTGAGAATTAAATGTTACACCCCCCCAATAGCAGAGTTAATCACACAGTTGTAATTTTGTTCTATACAGTGCTCTACCTTCTAAATTATCTAGCTTCTAAATTTTGTGTCTCCATTAACTTGCAACCCATGTGTATCTAAATGAGAATAAACACGTACGAAATAATTATTTAAAATATCTTGATGGATTATTTGCAAATAACTAGAAGGAGGAGTGGGAAAGGGAAATAGCATTAAGCAGAATAAGCATTTTAATCTATTGAGGCACCAAACTGAATGCCAAATTCAGAGAAGAGCATATTGTTCTGCAAAGCTGGAAAGAAGGACCTATTGATGGTGATGATGGGGATTGAAGTAGGAAGTAAAAGGAATAAAGCCATAAATTTAGAAAAATTCTAAACAAGGAAACAATTTCAGGAAAATCTTACCAATGAACTGAATCCTGAAAGTAATGGAATGTCATTCAAAGGCTTTGAACAATGGTATGAGTTGATCAATTGATCAATGTATATTAACAAAATCACTTTGACCAAAAAAAAAAAAAGGAAGAGGATTTGGAAGTAGACAGTATGGAATCAGTCAGAAATATTTTTCAATAACTCTTAGAACTAAAACCAAGCCAAGCAGTGGCAAGAATGAAGCAGATAAGGGTACATATAGTGGAGATAATATGAAGAAATATCTGAGATTTGGAGACTGTATGCTGATGATGGAGTGAGATACAGATTGCAAGGATAAATGCAGGAATGTTATTGAGGGGTGTAGGGAAATTAGCTCTTGAATGAGTAATGGTACACTACCAAAAACAGTTACTAAATAAGAAACATAACAGGACCAGAAATGTAGCTCAGTGATAGGGAACTTGCCTAGTACACATTAAGCCCTGGATTTAATCCCTAGCAACACAAGCAAAAAAAAAAAAAAAAAATAGCCTTCATCCATGTTCCTCCTCTACCTATAGATTGTCAGATAATATTAAAGCCAGGTTAAATTACAAGAATCAGTAAGAATCAGCAAAAACTTTCCCTTTACTCTGACAGCCACACCTCTTTCTGTAGCAATTTAACTTTCTGCATAGATAATGAAGTAACGGACAAGATGAACTTGCCTAGACTGTGCACTGGAACTAATATAGACTGAGATATTACAAGTGTCTTTATAACCGAGTAAAGAGCACTGAAAATAGCAAATGAGCAAACAAAAATGAATATTTGTTTATTTACAACAAGAGGAACAACTAATTATGTCCACAGCCAGTATTAAGTAAATGTAGTAGAAATATTGTCTCATTTAATTTGGCAAATAGGAAGAATTCAAGTTTTACTCCAGATGGTGTCCGTTGTATCCCTCAGACAATTGGACGTAATAAAAATTAAACATGGTAAGAAAATATTTGTCTCCAAGTTTAAATGAAAAATTTGAAGGGAATGAGTTTTTAAGTACATTTACCAGTGATTTAATTAACTGTATAAATTAAATTATACTAGAATTTATATCAAGTTTATACATTATGCAGATGTTTTCAAATATATTTTCACTACACTAGTAAAAAATTAAAACAACTCTTGTTTTATGATTCCATATTAATTTGTTATAGTCTAACACTACTTATGCATGTCAACAAGGACAAAGAAAAAAAGTACAAAAATGTATCCCTATATTTGAATTACAGATATATAAATCAGAATACTTGTTTTTTTTTGTAGTATTCAATATATTTTCAGCTTATATTAATATAAATAGTGACTTCGACAACATAATTTCCAACATGGTTTCCTCTTTAGAAAACTCTTAAAATTTAAATTGCAAATATGTAAAAATATTGACATGATTCTTAGATTATAACAGAAGCCTTCATATCAATGTTTTTTATATAACACTTAAAATGTGTTATCCAACTTTGACTCCCCTTCCAAAATAAATTCTTCTTATAGATACTAGAAAATACTTATTGTCCAAAACGTGTCGTTGAAAGTAATATTTAAAAACTAAAGGAGGATTTTAAAAGCAAATGGAAATCATTTTGCAACCTATTTTTTTAAAAAAATTAACTTGAGAAAAAATTTTACTCATGTGAAAAGAAACATTATGTATCATGTACTATTTTTAACTTGTCTTTTAGCACCTGGACTTAAAAGATAAGTTCATGGAACTAATGTCAGCATAAAGGTCAATGCCCTTTGCAGTAGGCATGACTTTCCTTGCCTGTCATGAAAAATTAACAGCAGAATTTGACACTTACATTAAGTCAAAGTCATAGTCTTTGACTGGTTAGTGAATTGTAGACTTATTTTTAAAGTAATTGTTGACTTTTAAACATAAAGGGATATGACAGACTATTCTCATGATGCCATAAAGAGTCCAACAATTGAACTGTCACATTCACTGCTCTAAGCAAGTACTCCAGATAGTTGGAAATCAATATTTTACATATCAGTTTTTATCTTTTTTTGCTGCCTATTTTTCAGTCTCTTATAAAAAAGATATTTGTCAGAAAAAATTTAAATGTTAGCAGTAGCATATCAATACATTCTAATTTTACATAAAATGATATTATCCAGAAAATAATAGGTTTGTTCAAATAGTACCTTATTTTTACTTTTTTGCACTCTTCTACTTTTTAACAATTATTTACAGATTTCTTTTAGTGAATTGAAACTTCATAAATCAAAATTTGCCATTTTTATAAAATTTTTCCAAGAGAATTTATAGAATATATATGCACACGTATGCCATTCACACATATATATGTAGCTGACATATATTTTACCCACAATCTTAAAAACAAAAATGATTTTTAAATGTCAAATCTGAAAACTTCACTATACACAACATAGTGTGTACACCGAACAAGTAACATCTATTGAGCAGTCAAAAATGAGGGGCATGCTTAAACTTAAAGCCATAATTCTTTATTGAAATTGGAGTATTTGGGGGAAAAAAGCATATTTTTGTTGAAGACAAAGGAGACCTGGTATACAACATTGCTAATTTCAGGAGGTGCTGTGCCATCATTTTAAGACAAGCTACCTTGTTTCACAAAACAAATTATCTCTTTGTTTTTAATGTATTAGCACAAGTTAATAGACATACATTTTAAAGAAAATAATTATATTTTTTCCAATAATTTCTAATTCTAATTTGTAGAAGTAATTTAATAGATTACTTTCAGAATCCTTCAATGTTTCCCAATGATCCATTTATCTATTTATCCAACAAATGTTTATAATGTCAGATATCATGCTGACACTATAGGTAGGACTCAAAGTTATGAGAAAAGAAGTGAATAGGAGATACTCCTCTCAAAGAGCTCATACCTGATGAGATTATTTTACACAAAAGTAAAATTGTTAAGAAACATTTTTTTTGCTACTTATTAGGTACTAGTTATAAAGAAGAAAGAAACTTGGAGTTGATAATGCAACAACTTTTATCCAAGAAAATCAGAGGAATTCCCAAAAATGCATAGCATAAAAGGAATAATTTGTAAAATCCTGTCCAGTTTTTGTTTTAATGTAAGGATACTTAGTATTCTTGAATGACTCTCTAAATCGTACAATTAGTACTTTTTTCTCTTTTCCTATGCCCAAAGAATCTAACCCCTAGATTTAGTATCACCTGACTATTGGTTTACAGCACCAGGAATTTGGAAGGTGGGAAGAGAAAGATCAGGCAGATTCCCCTGTACATTCTTGGCTTTTACAGAATCTGGGAACCCTGACCATCAATGCCACTTTGGGAGCATAATTCTTCAGGACTGTAGCTGTCATTGAGTTCCTGCCATAGTTTGGATGTCCAATGTCTCCAAATACCCATATGTTAAAAGGTTGGCACCCAGGCTGCTGATTTCGGGAAGTGATAAAGCCTTTAGAAGGTGGAGCTAGTGAGGGGTACCAGGCATGCCTTGAAAGGAACTGCAGTACTCTGGGAATTCTTTCTCTCTCCACTCTGGTTTAGGTTGAGATTGCTTCCTTCTCTGTGTATGCTTCTGCTTTGATGTATTTCCATCTGCTCTTACCAATGGCCAAATCAATGGAGTCAGCTGATTTTGATTTTGAACTTCCCAAAACGTGATTTTTGTTTTAATAACACAAAGTTATCTAATGCATAAAATTGGCACCAAGGAGTGAGGTCAACTTGAATCAAATTGTGAAATATGATATATCAAGAACTATGTAATGTTTTGAACAGCCAACAATAAAAAATTAAAAAAAAAAAAGAGAAGCCTTTGGAACTGATAAATGAGAACATGTTGGAAGAGTTGGAGGAGAGTGCAAGAGAGAGCCTCGAATTCTGTACACGGAACATACCAGGTGATACTGGTCAGAACCTAGAAGGCCAAAATGCTGATTGAAATTTGAAACAGTAAAGACCAGGATGATGAGATTTCAGATGGAAGCAAGAATTCTATTGGGAGTTCGAGTACAGGTCTCTCTTGGGGCACCATGACCAAAAAAAAAAAAAAAAATGGTTGCAGTGTGTTTGTGCCCTAAGACATGGATGCAAAACATAAAAGCAATTAACTAGTTTATTGGGCAGAGGAGATCTCAAAGTAGCAAAGTATTCAGGCGAAAGCATCTGTGTTATTGGCTGCTTTAGTCAAATTTATAATGACCAAAAGGAAGCAAGTTGGAAAGATTTAGAAGTTTCAGCCTCGTTAGAGAGTGGGAAAGAAAAAGCATGCTTGGGAGGTAAATCTGCAGACAAGCAGGGTGAAGAGAGTACTAGTAATGTTAATCATTGGGGCAATAGAAAATACATCTTCAGAGAACTGCAAGCACCTTGAAGGCCACCACTCCCATCATGGGAATATTAGAGGCCTGAAAGTACAAAATTTGTTTAGAGACCTTCTAGGACAAAATGTTTCATGAAATAGTTGCTGGAGCCCCCTCCATGGCCAGGGTCATCTTGATATTCTGGCTAGCCAATGAGTTACACCATGGATATTGCAGCTGGGCCCAGAGGAAGCTTATGCTGGTGGCAGATCTTCATAATGTCCATATGATGCTTGTTTTGTAGGTGAGCAAAATTCAAGAGTTATGGGGTCATAGCAGCTTCCTCTAGTCCACTGGAGGACTGACAGGCTCCTGCAAGGTTGAGTCCTACCGAGGGCCTCTCATGGAGCAATCCCTACTAAAGCTGTGGGTGTGAAACTGAAGCAAAAATGGAAACACCAGGAATACAGAGAGTCAGCAACATGCCGTAGTCCCTGGGTAAAGCTACAGACAGCGTGTAAAATCAGCACGATAGAGTCTTCATGTGGGCTGCAATCAGCACACCTCTAAAGGCAGGGTTGCCTGGAGTCCTTGGAATCCTAACTCTCATGACAGTGTATCCAAGATGCCAGAGTTAAAATTTTAAAATTTAACCTTTATCTTGTTGGATTTCAATCTTGTTTTGAGTCAGTTCTTCCTATTTCCCTTTTGGAATAGGAATGTTTACCCTATGTCTGTCCCACCATTGTATACTACAAGTATGTAAGCTGTTTTTGACTTTTACAAGAACTCACAGATGAAAGTTTGCCTTGAGACTCAGATGAGACTTTGGTTCTAAACTTTTTGAGCAAATGTTGGAACTGTTAAGACTTTGGAACTTAGGGAGATGAAATGAAAGCATTTTGTACAGCAAATGGAGACATATTATGGTTAAGGGCAAAATACTAAGCTTTGGATATTTAAATGCCCCACAAAGACTATACACTAAAGGCTTGGTTCCCATGTTGGCACTCTTAGGAGGTAGCAGAAGAGAGAGATTTAGGGAGATGAAGCCTAATGGGTAATATATAGATCATTGGGGATGTGCTCTCAAAGGAGATTGTAGGATCCCAGTCACTCTCCCCTTCTCTGCTTCAGTTTGAGATGTGACAATTTGCTCCTACATCCTTTCCTGTCATTATGTGTTACCATCTATTAACTAGAGGCCAACTAAATGGGTCCACACATTGGAGTGTGAACTTTCTAAACTGAGCTAAATAAAACTTTTCTCTTTATAAGTTAACCACTTCCAATATTTCAGTATGGTAATTCCAATATGACTAGTACTGCCCTATAACACCATTTCTGCCCTAAGGAAGGTAATGTTAACCACTAGGTTTCTCAGCCTTCTTGCTTATAACTCTGCAACCATCTAAATAGAGTTCTATTTCCTTCTGAAGTTGGAGAAAGACCTTATTTTAAAAGCTCTAGAATAGTAATTGGAATCTGCCAATTATAAATACACAAACACACATACACACTAAATTTAAGGTTTCATATAATCAGTATGTGAGTCACTTGGCAGAAAAGTACAGGGTCTTTAGTAGAAGACAAAGGCAAAATATATAGTCTGGCTTCCTCTACTAAATCAGTCAATCTATTTTGTTCAGTTACATTCACAGGAACATAAACTTCATGAGAGCAGGCGTTTTATTCTCCGGTTTCCACAGTTCCTAGACTAGGCCTACACGCATTGGATTCTCAGTAAACATTCAATGAATGGATCTCCAAGCAAACAATTTATTCATCATTAACAAACTCTATTTCAAGGGCTGGGGTTTTAGTGTAGTGGTGGAGCGCTTGCCTGGCACATGTGAGGCACTGGGTTTGATCCTCAGCACCACATAAAAATAACTAAATAAAATAAAGATATTGTGTCCATCCACAACTAAAAAAAATTTTTTTTTAAAGATTCTATTTCAATGTTAATTAAGAATAGTAGTACTTGTTCTGTATTTCCTCCAAAATTCTAAAACAATTTGTACACATTTGAGCAGCTTGTAAACATAAAATTTATGCAAACATAAGGTATTTTCATCGTGTATTTGAAGGCAATTAAAAGAGAATATTAACTTTTGAATAGCAGATTTCTAGACAATGCATGTGTCAGCACTATCAAGTTTAAGGAATGCTGCCATAGAATTCATTTATAATTGTTCCAAAAATAAGTTCAAAAGAAAATCAATTTCAGGAGTTTTAAAGTCATTATTCTATTAGTCAAGTCAGGAAGAAGTATATAGAAAAAAAAAGAAAAATACATTTAGCTAAGCAGACTAACATGTGCCACTATAAAAGCAACAATAAAATGCAATTCTATATTTTTCCAATAAATACTTATCCAGACACTAAAACTTCTGTTCAGACTTGATATTAGAGCTTTACTGAAAAGTATAGTGGGTCTTGAAAGAGACACTGGTTGCACACCCAGCAAGAAGCCTGACATTAAATACCAAATATGGCATAAAATTCTTAAGAAGTGACTACCATTATGTGAAGATTAATTTCAAATCTGTGCTTCCTGCCTACTCAGACTTCTGAATTTGTCAAGACAGTAACTCTTCATCACAGGGTTTTCTTTCTAACATTCCACAGTTAATGATTCTTTCTCAACTATTTTGTGTGGTAAAGGAAAGCTGCCAAAATGCTTAGAATTTTAGTGTAATTGAAAAATGCATCAGAGATTGCATCTGAACCATAATTCAAAGGAAAGAATGAAAAAAAAAAACACATAATCACAGACAGGAATACTAGCCACAAAACTCTTATATTGCACAAAGTTCCAAACATGGCTTCAGAAACCAGTTTCATGAAAATGAGCAGTGTTCTATATTACTGCATATATATCTACTTCACAATTACCAAGTATTACAGAAAATGCCTACATTTGTGTAAAATACTTCCAATAAAAGGACATACTTTCTAAATTATCAATGTTAAAAAAAAAACAAGGTCCCTACTGAAGGATAAGTACTAATTATAGATCTACTCCACCAAAAGAAGAAGATAAAATAAAACAAAACAAACCCCCCCCCAAAAAATGAAAAGAATGAGAAAAACAGACCTTGCCTACTGCTTCTATTATCTGTGGGTTATTTAGACTTAATAGAATTAATAAGTGATAGGAGGCATATTTATTTTCTCTTTCAATAAAAAAACTGTTACATCACCTGCAAGACTAAAGACTTTGGGGATACAGCAGAGAGTTCCTGCCTGGCTACAGCTTGTTTGCTAGAGGCACATACAAAGTTAGCAAAATATAGTGTATCAGAAAGTGGCAAATGTTATGAAGAGTATAAAGTACTAAATAAAAGAGATGTGTCAGTAAGTAGGGTGCTGACTCACTAATGAAGGCTCATGAAGACAGAGTTATCTGAAGAACTAAGGGAGTTAAAAAAAAATGAAGCCATCTGAGGAAGAGCCTTCCAGGAACTAGTAGATGAATAGGCAAGAGCTATTCCAAGGCAGAAGCATGTTTGATATACTCAAGGAAGAGACAACTTGTGGCCCAGAGGGAGCAAAGGGTAAGAAACCACTGAACAAAGTTAGAGAGAAGTGCAGAGGGATGGTATGGATCACACAGGACCATGTAGACTTTTGAAAGAAATAGAACTTTAAATAAGAAGGGAAACCACCGAAAGGTTATGAGCAAAGAGTGACATTTCATTTACTCATTTGTCCTTTTCGTCAGGTGCTGTTGGACAGGAACAGGGTTGCTATTCCAGGCTTGCTGGTTGGAGAACAGACTAACAAATGGGAAAGACAGAAGCAGTGATATCAATTAAAGGGTTTTTTCAATTATTCAAGAAACACATAATGCTGATATTTAATAAAATGCGATTATTTAATTAAAATATCAGCATTTAAATGATACTATATACCTGCTACGATTCTAAGAACTTTATATAGTTGTTATGAAGAGAAAAGAATTAGACCATGCCTTTAAAAGATCAAGTTCTAAAAACACCTACATAGTAATTTAAATAACTAATTATATTCTTAGTGTAATTCTTTGAGCTAATAATAATTTCTCTATGGTTACTATAAAATTCAGGAAGTATAAAAAAGATGGTGAAATCGACTTTGTATAGAATAATCCTACAACTTTTTACTGCTATAAAGCTTTTTTTAAACAAAGTTTATAAATTTTAAAAAAGAGAGCTAAGTCCTTTCAACTTAGCCAAAATTGCAAACAGTTTGTTTCTGTAAATACTATCTATTTACTATGTGTGTGTCAGTGCTAGGAACACAAGGCATTAAGTTCTTCTCTCCCTTAACCCCACATGTCCTAACATACTTTTACAAGATAATGTCTTATATTTAACTAACAGTCCCCAGGTCTTACTAGATCTAACCTACATTAGCATCCAGAAGTGAGACACTTCTCTTCAATTCTCCCACTCCAAGTACCTCACACATGAATTCATATTAAATATTTCATATTTTCTTATTTTTGCCAAGTCCTCCCTCTTCTAGACTAATTACTTTGCTGCAGCCAATAAATAAATAAATAAATAAATAAATAAATCGATGAGATGTTTAATTACTCAAAGATATTTTTCAGAGTCCACAGTTTAAAAGTTCAACCCCTCAGCTTGATGTAAAAGGTAAAGAAGTCCTTACACATCCAACCAGGTCATTCCCCCAATGCCCCCAAACCACACTGTCCTTCTCACAACAGCTATGCTCATTCCAAGCACTCATTGCTTACACATGTGTTCTCATCTTTACATGTCCTTTTATTTTTCATTATTGTGGATCCAGTTGTTACAACCTCCCTTGAACATTTTGATGTCTTTATTATGGAAGATAATAACATTTTGATTACTGTTTGTGTCTCTAGACCCCTTATTTGAGCACCAGATTTAGAAAATTTATTTATTCTGCTTCAATAAAAGAATCCATTAATTAAATATCAAACTTTCAAATGGCATATGCTAGCCTGCAGCTATCTACACCCTTCCTACTTCCTGATACCTCCAACAAAATGTTTTGGATCTTCATTGATTGTAAGCACTGTGCCAAACTTAGTGTCTAATGATGCTCTTGGAATATATCTAAATAAAGAGGATATAAATCCTGTTTTCAGGAAATTTTTAGTCTAGTGAGAAAGTTATACATTAATAGACATAAATAATTATGAAGCAATGTGGTGATGAAGATATGAAAACAAGAATGCAAATGCAAGATGGCTTATTCTTTTTCATAAAATTCTGCAGATTAATAGTTCAGCATAAAAAGGAAAAAAACAAAAAGCACACGTATGGCCTTTCCCCAGAGCAATCTATATAGAAAGGCAAATTTTATAAAAGAGACCACATAAAATGTGACACTTTATTATGCATTGTTGGTAGCAGAAAATCCAGTGATACACTAATCACAACTGTTGTATAATAAAGAACAGAAGCTTCTAGAAAAGACAACCGAGGAAATGTATTACAGATCATTGAAGGTTGGTCATAAATCATGCAGCACATTTTTGCGTGTTGTTCTACACCACACTTGTCAGACCAACTCAGTGTGCAGCAATAAGGAATGTAATTACACATCAAACAGGCAAAAACAGATGGTCCTTTCAGCGTTGTTTAAGGATAACCCTCAGAGAAAGATTAACCCTATTATGTATAGATGCCATTATTAGTCAAATTTAACTTAAATATCTCCTATAGATTATTAACACCAAATCAAGTAAAATCCAACAAATGTAAAACTTGATTAAAAATAAAATCTTATGTTTTATGAAAATACTTCTACAAGATAATGTCTTATAGATATATTTAACTATTTTTGCATGAAAGCCAAGAGGTCTCATTTAGAAAGAACTGCACACACATTTGGTTGTTTTATATTAAGGAAATCCAATATGTCTGTGAATCCAATGAGTCTTTAAAGCAGTATAGTTGCTGAAGCTTAATATAACCTGGGTGTGTGGTGTCTACTGAGAATCTAACATGAATTTGCATTGAATTTGTGTTTGTTACACTCACAGACTTGAACAGTTTTTTAACATCAACACTCTCAAATTTTACCTCATGTTGTTATCTATGATGTATTATTTCTCTTAGTTTGGTATATTATTTCCTGACATTTTGAAAATAAACAACTTTGATGCCTTAATACATTCTACCAACATGAATCACAAAACTGATTCCCCACAATGCTTTCAACAATTTTTTTTAAAAGCCAGAGCAACATTCCCAAATGCTCAAGTTAACCACAGATTTACAGACAAGAAGAAAACTAAACAACCATAATAAACTTAAAGCTTCCTTATTTTGTTTTTATTTGCTGACTCCATGGTTCTCTGACAGAGTATGTAATAAAGTCCAATTCCAAACTGACATTTCATTTTTGCTTTCACATATTGAAGTCTACTATAAAATAATAAACTATAAACCTGAGTGTTTACAAAGACAAATATGAGTGCTATGATATCATATCTACTGTTTCACCTAATTCCAAAAATGGTCAATGAACGAAAATTTATTTTTTAAACAAAAGTAAAATACTCAATATTGCAATGCATGGATATAAATAACACTATTATCCCATTTTATGCAGGGTCTCTGTCCCTTGTGGCTTGTCCTTTACTCTCACAACATTGCACAAAATACTTTCAGGGGCTGCTTTCAGGGACCTCAAACCTGCTACATATTGTGGTGCCTCCTGAGCTTCCCTCTGAAATCTTGATGGAAGCTTTCATGACCCCACAACTCCTGTATTCTGCATGTCTGCAAGACCAAGATTATATGGATGATGCCAAGTTCTACACCAGTTCAATCAGTAGCCAGACTCCCTTTGCTTAAACTGACATGGTCTCTGAGTGCCTGGATGGCTGAACATGGGGAAAGAAATCCCAGGGAAATAATTACCTAGGCAATCCTCTGTGAGCAGAGTACTCTTGGGCTCTCTTCTCAAAGGAAAGTCTTTGATCTTGGGATGGTTGAGGTTTTGCAGATTTCTGAGATGCCCTAAAAATATCTTTTCTACTGTCCTACAACAACAGACTTGGCTTCTTTATAATGACACTAACTTTTGTAACAACCATACTTCTCTAGCCTACAGAACTAGAAGTTCTCCATTTCTGGCCAACCTGAAGTTTCACAGATCATTCTCCTCTGTTTGGGGCTTGCAATTCTCACAGTAAATTTAACTAAAAGCAGCCAGCAATGCCCATGCTACTGCCTGAATTCTTTGCTGCATTGAAATTTCCTCTACCAGATTAATTTATCTATCACCTTTAAACTTAATCTCCTACAATGTCTCAGGGCATGGATAAAATGTAAAGTTCTTTTCCAGAAATGAGCATGTCCTGTAAGCCAACTCCCATACAAGTTCTCACTTTCATGAAAATTTCCATGAGCACAGCCTTTACTATCTTCATACCTATGAGAATTCTGATCATCTGAGCTCCCACCAGAATCACCCCTTAAGTTATGCTTACAGTATTATAGGTTTTCTCTACCTTTTGCTCCAAATTTTCCCAACTGTCTCCTGAAAAGCAATACCAAAGGTTTCTAAACTACATGATCAGGTGGTGTCACAATAACAGCCCTACTACCTGATACCAATTTTTTATCAGTTAGTCAGCTTTCCTTTGATGTGACAAGATAACCAAGAAATCAACTTATACGGAGGAAAAATTTACTTTATAATTTTAGATGTTCAAATCCAAGATAACTTGGTCTCATCACTTTGTGCCTATGGAGAAACAGTATAACAAGGTGGAAGCACATGGCAGAGTGGGCTGCTTATCTCATGGTGGCCTGGAAGCAAAGAGAGAGTAGCCTATTTTTCTATTTTTTTTCCCAGTGATGCTGATTCAACTTAGAGCCTTGGGCTTGCTAGGCAAATGCTCTGTTACTGAGCCAGAACTCAGGCCTTGAGTTTTCCTTTTCTATTCAGTCTCTTTTCTCTTTGATTTTCAATTTTTGGAAGATTCCATTCTCAGATGCTTAAACTCTGAAATTTTTTCTGTGCTTTGTTCAGTCCTTTAAGGTATCCATCAAAAACCTTTCATTTCTGCTACACTATTTTTACCTATAATTCTTACATTTGATTCTTATAATGATTGTCTCTCTGCTACACTTTTTCTTCCATGTTATCCACATTTTCCATTAAAGCTTTCAGCACAGTTTTTAGAAAATTTTTGGTATGTAAATTCCAACCTTCCAACCGTATTCTACACTGGTTTTGTTGCTAATTTGATACCTTTGAACTGTATGTTTTGCCTTTTAGTACGCCTTGTAATTTTCTGTTGAAGGATAGACATTATTTACTGGGTAAAAGGGGGCATTGTAAGTAAGCCTTTAGTTATGTGACAATAAAGAATTGGGGAGGGAAGCAATCTATAATGCTAGGATTCACTCTTTCTCTTCTGGTTAACCTGAACTCATGGAAAAATAATTTTATCAATGCTTCTCAATCCCACTCTTACCTCTTCATAGTTGGAGGGGGCTTGGTTTATGTATTTCCCTTTCCATGTGGAATGCTAGTGAGAACTTCGGTTGGGTATTTCCTTTCTTCACCAAAGACTAATGCTCACCGGTGTGGGTATTTCCCTTTTTTCAGTTAGCTTAAGCTCTGATGAAGCCTTAGGAGGTTATGTACTTATTAAATGGCTTCTGATGATGATGGATTCTGTGGCTCACACCTGTAATTCTAATGACTCAGCAGACTGAGGCAGTAAGACCATAGGTTCGAGGCCAGTCTAGGCAACTTAGTGAGGCCTGGTCTCAAAATAAAAATGAAAAGTTCTGGGAATGTAGCGCAGTGGTAGAGCACCACTGGGTTCAATTCCCAATACTGGGGGAATAAAAGTTTCTCCTATGGACATGTTTTATTAAAAAGAACAGGACATTTTTGTGTTTCAAAATGTTTCCATCCCCCTTCCAGAAGCCTGAGGGGATTTTTCTCTGATACTCATTGTGAAAACCTGATAAAGCCCCTCCAAGTAAAACTCTCAAAAGCATTTCCACCCCTACCTCACATGATTGAGCTGCTTTGGAGTCTTTAACTCAGACTTTCGGTTTTGTCTGCCCCACACGTTTTTGCATGTTAAGAAGTTTTACAATATTGGAGAAGCATGAAGATGGCAAAATAGAAGGCACCACTTCCTTGGTGGCTCCATGGTATAAACCAAGAAAAGCAGAAGGCAGCTTTTCAACAAAGTAGGTGAGTGATCAAGAATTAGGGGGGACATACTGAAATCTAATAGTGGACGCTCAAAACATATCAGGGACTCAGGAGATCTTGTATGATAAAATAAGGAAGGAAGATCCCCAGCTCCACAGCTGCGAGAGCGGCTGGAGGTGCAAGTCAGAATAGTCCCTACATGAATGCCATAAAGCAAAAAAGGAATTAAAGGAACCATCATTCTCGGGAAGACTGAGGCATGTCAAGGTACAGAGATCTTAGAGATCAGAGATACTGCTCAAAAAAACAGTAAGCTATGCTACACAGTATCCATGTATAGGAGGGAAGCCACCACCTCTCTAGGTGGCATGCACAGAGGACAGTGAAAGGAACAATTTTGCAGTCATAGTGCAGGTGCTGACATCTAGGAGAGCCAATTATTGGCAGACCTGAGTCTGGCCTGAAAAATGAGCTGGACAAACCCACACTGCATGACAGAGAATGTACCTAAATGACCAAGAGAAAATCAAGTGTGGAGAGATGTATACACAAGGGGATACTGATCACAGAAACCTACCTTCTTTTCCCCTTTCTTTCCAATCTGGCTGCTTGCAGGACCAGCTGGGAGAGAAGTGCCATTCAAATGGGCAGGGGACAGAGACATTGAGTCAGAGACTGAATCAGAGACCAGGAATTGTGGGGTCCACAGGCAAAGCAGTGGACAAAGAAAAGCCTCCTATACCACAGGAGTGGAACCCAAAAGAGATTCCTGGGGTGCAGTGACAGAGAGTGGAACCCAAAGGAGATTCCTGGGGTGCAGTCTTCCAATATGGACCCACAATTGCTGGGCCTTTGATGAGCACTGACTTGAAATCTCTAGACCAATTGGCACCCAGCAAAGAAACTGAAGCATTCCTAAGCCTAAATCTCCCATCCAGGAGTTCTGCCTCCAGGACTAACCTTCCCACCATAGCAACCTCTCCCATCCAGAAGGTAGAGCTAGCATCATACTCCAAACAACCCAACCCAACTTCTGAAAAGGGAAGCTGAGAAACTTTTGAATTCCAACAGAAACAATTGTTCAATTTTTCATCAATATCCCTTTTTTTCCTCTCATATTTCTACCATTTTTGACATCAAGTATTTTTCATGCATCAGGTTACTGAGGACTGGGATATCTGAAGAGTATATTACACATTTGTTGTGTATTCTTTCACTTTTAATTTTTTCTTTTTCTTTTAAAATTTCCATTTTAAAAAATTTGTACATTATATACATTTTTTCCCCTAACTTATCTGTTTCCCTGCATTTTCTTTTTCTGTTTCTTCTTGCTGACAGCCAATCTCTATTAATTCCTCTTTTACTCTTTGTATAATTTTCTACTTTTATTTTCTCTCTTCTTTCCTCATAAATATCACATCATCCTACACCACATCTGTTCTCTCTTTGTCCACCATTTGAAATTGCAAACCCTTCTGAAAACTTACTGTTTATATTGTAGACAATAACTGAATAGAACATTTGTTTATTGCAACAAAACTGTATATGTCTTAATAGGATATTTTTTATTTAAGGGTTTATATTGTTTGCATGGGTGTTGTTATTATTTGTCTCCCCTTAAAGGTAAGGAACTGGAAACCTTCAGACACAATCTAAGTCTATAAGGTAGAATCTGTACTGCCTCAGATCCACAGTACTAGATGGGCAGACACACAACATGAAAAACAAGGGGAAAAACCACCCCAAACAAACCAAGATACTCAAATAATAGAATCCATTGACAACACAGTAGATTAACTATCAGAGAAGGAGGTTAAAGTGTATACAGTTAAAATGATCTGCAACGTAAAGGACGATGTAAGGAGTGAAATCAGAGATAAATTTCAGGAGGTGAGAAATCACTTCAATAAAGAAATGGAGGTTCTGAAAATAAATTAAAGCAGAAATCTTCAAAATTAAGAAATCAGTAAACCAAATTAAAAATTTAATGCAAATCACCACCAACCGACTAGATCACTTGGAAGACAGACCTTCAGACAATGAACACAAAATATATAATTTTGAAAATAAAGATGACCCTGGAGAGAAGATGGTAAAAAACCATGAATAAAAATTCCAAGAATTATGGGATAATATGGAAAGGTCAAATTTAAGATTTATCAGGATAGACGAAGGTGAGAAGATACAAACCAAAGTAATGTACAATCTTTTCAATGAAATCATACCAGAAAACTTTCTAAGCCTAGGGAATAAAATGGAAAATCAAATGCAAGAGGCTTAAAGGACCACAAATGTACAAAAATACAACAGACCCACTCCAAGGCACATCATAACAAAAATGCCTAACATACAGAATAAGGATAGAATCTCGAAGGCTGAGAAAAAAAATATCAGATTATGTGTAGGGGAAAACCAATTCAGATCTCAGCCTATTTCTCAACCCAGACCCAGATAGCTAGGAGGTCCTCAAATAACATATACTAAGTTCTGAAAGAAAATGGATGCCAACCAAGAAATTTGTATTTAGTAAAATTAAGCTTCAGATCTGAAGATGAAGTAAAAACTTTCCAAGATAAGCAGAAGTTAAAAGAATTCACAACTAGAAAGCCTGCACTACAGAATATTCTCAATAAAATATTCCATGAAGATGAAATGAAAGACAAGTGAAAACCAGCAAAGGGAAAAACTACTCTAAAGGAATAATCAATCAAAAGAGAACTCAATCAAATTAAAAACAGAAATCAACCAAAATGACTGTGAATACAAAAACATCTCAATAATAACCTTGAACATTAATGGTCTAAGCTCATCAATCAAAACACATATACTGCAAATTAGATTTAAAAACAAGACCCAAAATATGCTATCTCCAAGAGACTCACTTCATAGGCAAAGACATCCACAGACTTAAGGTGAAAGGTTGGGAAAAAACATATCACTCACATGGATTGCGTAAACAATCAGGGATATCTATCCTCATATAAAATAAAGTGGACTTCAAGCCAAAGTTAATCAGAAGGAACAAAAAAAGGACATTTCATACTGCTGAAAGGAATTATACATCAACAAGATATAACAATCATAAATATTTATGCTGCAAACAATGCAGCATCTACATACATCAAACAACCCATTCTCCATTTCAAGAATCAAACAGACCACAACACAATAATACGTGATGATTTTAACACAGCTCTCTCAGGATAGACCCTGCAGAAAAAATATTGAACCAAGAAACAATAGAACTAAATAATTCAATTAATAATTTAGACTTAATGGAAATATTTAGAGTATTTCTTCCATCATGGAGTGAATACACTTTCTTCTCAGTAGGACATGGATCCTTCTATAAAAAAAGACCATATCTTATGCCATAAAGCAACTCTTAGTAAATACAAAACAATAGCAATAATACCCTGCATTCTATCAGATGATAATGGAATAAAATTAGAAATCAACAATAAAATTAAAAATATAAGCTACATAAACAACTAAATAATATGCTACTAAATGAAAAATTGAAATCAGAAGAAACCAAAGATGAAATTTAAAACAATACTTAGAGGTAAATGAGAATAGTAATACAACATATCAAAATCTCTAGGATACTGTCAAGGCAGGGCTAAGAGAAAAGTAATTGCATTGAGCTCATTCATTAAAAAATAGAAAGTCAACAAATAAGTGAACTAACATTATACCTCAAAGCCCTAGAAAAAGAACAACAAAAAACCAAAAGCAGAAGATGATAAATAATTAAAATCAGAGCTGAAATCAATGAAATTGAAACAAAAGATACAATTCAAAAAATGGACACAATAAATTGGTTCTGTGAAAAAATAAATTGATAAACTCTTAACCATACTAGTGAAGAGAAAGAGAGAAAACTGAAATTACTAATATTCATGATGAAAAAGGAAATATGTTGATGGACACTACTGAAATACAGAAGATAATCAGAAACCATTGTGAAAATGTATACTTCAATAAAATAGAAAATCTTGACGACACTGACAAGTTTCTAGAGACATTTGAGTTACCCAAACAAAGTTAAGAGGACATACACAATTTAAACAGATCAATCTCAAGCAATGAAATAGAAAACATCAACAAAAGTCTACAAAATAAGGAAGACCCAGGACCAGAAGAATTATCAGCCAAGTTCTTCAAGACCTTCAAAGATAAATTTACACCAATACTCCTCAAATTATTCCTTAAAATAGAAAAAGAATGAACCCTTCTAAACTCATTCTGAGACTAGTATCACCCTAATACCAAAACCAGACAAAGACACATTAAGGAAAGAAAACTTCAGAACAATACGCCTAATGAACATACAAGCAAAAATTCTCAATAAAATTCTGGAAAATCACATATAAAAACATATTCAAAGATAATGCACTACTATCTTTGGAGTTCACCCCAGGGATCCAAGGTTGGTTCAACATATGGATATACATAAATGTAATTCATCACATCAATAGACTTAAAGACAAGAATCAATGATCATCTAAATAGATGCAGGAAAAGCGTTTGACAAAAATAAGTACCCCTTCATGTTCAAAACACTAGAAAAACTAGGGATAGTTAGAACATACCTCAACATTGTAAAAGTTATATATACTAAACCCAAGGCATCATTCTAAATGGAGTAAAATTGAAAGCATTCCCTCTAAGAACAGGAAAAAAACAAGGATGCCTCTTTTCATAACTTTTATTCAACATCATCTTTAAAACTCTAGCCAGAGCAATTAGACAGAAGAAAGAAATTAAAGGGATACAAATAAGAAAAGAAGAATTTAAATTGTCACTATTTGGTAATGACATGATTCTATATTTAGAAGATCAAAACCAAAAAAACTCCACCACAAAACATCTAGAAATAATAAATGAATTCAGCAGAGTAGCAGGGATATAAAATTAACACACATAAATCAAGTATGCCTATACATTAGTGATGAATCTACTCAAAAAGAAATTAGAAAAACTGCCTCTGTCAAAATAGCATCAAAAAATAATAAAACATTTGGGAATCAATCTAACCAAAGACATGAAGGACCTCTACAATGAAAATTATATAACACTAAAGAAAGAAATTAAAGAATCTTAGTATATGGAAAGATTTCCCATGCTCTTGGCTAGGCAGAATTAACGGTGTCAAAATAGCCATACTACCAAAAGCATTATACACATTTAATGCAATTTCTATTTAAATCCCAATGACATACTTAAAAGAAATAGAAAAAGCAATCATGAAACCCATTTGTAAAAACAAAAGACCCAGCATAAACAAAGCAATCCTTAGCAAGAAAAGTAAAGCAGGAAGCATCACAATATAAGACATTAAATTATACTACTGAGCTACAGTAAGAAAAACAGCATGGTATTGGCACCAAAATAGACACATAGACAAATAGTAGAGAATGGAAAACAGAGACAAACCCACATAAATACAATTATCTCACCATAGACAAAGGCACCATAAACATATATTGAAGCAAAATACCCTCCTCATCAAATGGTGCTGGGAAAATTGGAAATCCGCATGTAGCAAAATGAAATTAAACCCTTATCTCTCACCCTGCACAAAACTCAAAGTAGATCAAGAACTTAGGCACTAGAACAGAGACCCTGCACCTAATAGAAGAAAAAATTAGGCCCAAATATCTACCATGTTCGCTTAGTAATTGACTTCCTTAACAAGACTCATAAAGTGCAATAAGTAAAATCTAGAATCGATAAATAGGATGGATTCAAACCAAAAGCTTCTTCACAGCAAAAGCAAATAATCAATAGCATGAAGAAAGAGACTACAGAATGGGAGAAAATATTTGCTAACTGTAACACAAATAGAACATTAATTTTCAGGATATATAAACAACTCAAAAAACTGAACACCAAAAACAAATAACACAATCAATAAACGGGCAAAGGAATTGAACAGACACTTCACAGAAAAAAAAATACAATCGATCAACAAGTATATGAAAAAAATGTTCAACCTCTCTAACAATTAGCGAAATGCAAATCAAAACTACTTTAAGATTTCAAATCACTCCAGTCAGAATGGCAATCATCAAGAACAGATGCAACAATAAATGTTGGTGAGGATGAAAGGGAAAAGATACACTCTATGTTGCTTATGCAACTGGAATTTGGTGCAACCACTATTGAAAGCAGTATGAGATTCCTCATAAAACTTGGAATGAAACCACCATTTGACCCAGTTACCCCACTCCTTGGCATATACCCAAAGGATTTAAAATCAACATACTACAGCGATGCAGCCACGTCAATGTTTATAGCAGCTCAATTCACAATAGCTAAACTATGGTACCACCCTAGGTGCCCATCAACAGATGAATGGATAAAGGAAATGTAGTATATATACACAATGGAATATAACTGAGACATAAAGAAGAATGAAATTATGGCATTTGCCAGTAAATGGATGGAGATGGAGAATATCATGCTAAGCAAAGTAAGCCAATCCCAAAGAACCAAAAGGCCAAATGCTTTTTCTGATTTGCAGATGCTAACTCACAATAAATGGGGTTGGGGTGAGGGAAGAATAGAGGTACTTTGGATTACACAGAGGGGAGTAAAGGGAGGGGAGAGGGTTGGGGGAAAGAAGGACATTAGAATGAATCAGACCTTATTACTCTATGTTCATAGAGGATTACAAAACTGGTGTAAGTCTACATCATGTACTACCAGAAGAATGAGAAGTTATATTTCATTTATTTACAATGTGTCAAAATGAATAACTGTCATGAATAACTAATTAGGACAAATTTTTTAAAAAATAAAGAAGTCTTATATTAACTTTGTTAGAGATGCCAGGAACATGAAATGACTGCTGAAGGAGGCTGCAGGCAATGAGCATAACCGGACCCAGAAAGTGGCCATGTGAGCTTTATCCAACAAGACGACTGGGCTGTGCCTGCATGGGCCATTGGGGTCATACACCCCACCACCATGTGCCCTGGATACTGGGCATGGAGCCATAGGATTTCATATTTGCTCAACTAAGTTTCAGTCTTGCTTTAGCTCAATTTTTAATTGTTTCCGTCTTCTTCCCTTTTGGATTGGAATATTTAATTTGTGCTATCCTATCTGGGACATTTTAAATTTGCTCTTTTGATTTTTATAGAGGTTGACAGCTAGGAATTTGTCTTGGGATCCAGACATGACTTTGGATTTGGATTTGTTTAGCAATCCTGGAACTGTTAAGACTTTGGTGACTCTTAGAGATGAACTGAATGTCCTGTGCATTTTGAGGTGCACATGAGCCTTTGGAAGCCGAGGACAAAAATATTACATTTTGTATCATAAATAACCTTCAAAGGCCAGGTGCAAAAGTTCTGATCATCACCTTAAGAGGTGTAGCTTAATGGAAGGACATGAAGAAAATATTAAGACCCTGGCTCCTTTTACTCTCTACTTTTGCTTCCCAACCATGATGCAGTAAGCAGATTCCTCTACCACATGCTCCCAACTCCATGATATATTACCTTGTCACAGGCCTAAAGCAATGGGGCTAAAAAACCATGGACTTCAACGTCTAAAACCATGAGCCAAAATAAACATTTATCCTTATAAGTTAATTACCTCAGATATTTGTCACAGCAATATTTGCTGAGTAATCAATAATATAAATCACTCAATATCTACCAGAGAACAAAGGAATTAAACAAGAAAATAGTAACAGAAATATAGCTGTAAATTCTCAAAACAGGATATTAAAAATCACATTTCTAAACACAGGTCAAGCAAGAAATCTTCTGAGAAAATTTAAGATAAAACAAAATGGAAAAGACAATGAAATTTATCTTAAAGGGAAATTTATAACATTGAATGTACACATTAGAAAATAGAAATAATATAAAAATCAGTCATCTAAACTTTCACCTTAACAAACTAAAAAAAGAAGAGCAGAGAAAGTTAAATCCTGGGTTTGTGGCTCAGCGGTAGAGCGCTCCACTAGCACATTCAAGAACCTGCATACAATCCTCAGCACCACATAAAAATAAAGGTATTGTGTCCAACTAAAAAATAAATATTTAATAAAACAAAGTAAGCAGAATAAAAGAAATAATTAAACTTGAGTAGAAGTAATAATTAAACTTGAGTAGAAGTAATTAAATAGAAAACAGAACAATCAATATAGAATGTCATTAAAAACAACAGTTTGTTCTTTGAAAATATCAATAAATTGACAAGACCTGAGTCAGAATATCTAAGAAAAACGAAAGAGAATACAAATTACTATTATCTGAAATGGAAGATGGAAACTTACCATAGGTTGATTGGACATTAAATGAATAATAAAAAATATTTTAGAACTCTATGCCCCAAATTTGACATGCTAGATGAAACGGACTAGTTCCTTGAAAGGCACAATCTGTAAAAACTCCCACAGGAAGAAATAGAAGATATGAATAGACCTACATGCAATGAAGAAATTGAATAAAAAAATAGTAATTTTCCAAAAGAGCAAGTACAATAACAGGACAAGTTCACTAATGAATTATACATACATTTTGAGAGTAAAGTGAGCTATTTCTCTATAATTTCTTTCAGAATAAAGAGATAAAAGAAATGTACTTTTTAAATTAAGGCTTTATAGTCATAAAAGTAATATTTCTTAACTCATTCTGTGAAATTGCATTACTTCAATATTAAAACCAGATAAAGACATTAAAAGTAAACCAGATGCCAGGTCTGGTGGCACACTCCTGTAATGCCATTGGTTTGGGAGGCTGAGGCAGGATGATCACAAGTTCAAAATCAGGCTCAGCAAAAAGCAAGGTGCTAAGCAACTCAGGGAGACCCTGTCCCTAAAAACATACAAAATAGGGCTGGGGATGTGGCTCAGTGGTCAAGTGCCCCTAAATTCAATCCAAGATAACCCTCAAAAGAAAAGAAAAAAGAAAACCAGAGACCAATATCTCTCCTAAAAATAAATGCCAAAATCCATAAGAGAATATTACAATAAAAAATATAATGTATGGAAATAATTATGTATCATGACCAAGAGGGATTTACACCAAGTATAAAAGGCTGATTTAACAACTGCACATCAATTAACATAATAATATCAAAGAGCTAAAGAAGAAAAACCAAATAATCTTATCAATACATTGAAGAAACCATTTAGCAAAATCCAATAGGCATTCACCATAAAAGTCTTCAGGAAAACAGAAACAGGGTAACTTCCTCAACTTCAAAAAGAACATCAATCAAAAATATTATTGTTAACATCATATTTAATAATGAGAGACTCAAAACTTTCCCACTAAGATCAGAAACAAGACAAGCATTTCCTCTCAATTTCCAAAATCATACTGTAAATCCTAGCTAATGCAGTAAGTAAAGAAAATGAAATAAAATATATGTAAACTGGGAAAGAATTTAACTATTTGTAGATGATATAATCATCCATGTAGAAAACCCAAAAGGATTTAAAAAACAAAAACAAATTGCTAAGAAGAGATTACTGTATGGTTGAAGTAATATACAAATTTTATATACAAAAGCCAATCACTTTCCTAAAAACAATGAAAAATTGGCAACTGAAATTTTAAACTCAATATCTCCCTTGTTAGCACTGAAATAACTGAACTATGCATGTATGACTTCAACAAAAAAAATATGACTTATATGAGGAAAACTATAAAATTGATAAGATATGAAAGAAAATATCTGAAGAAGTATTCCAAGTTCATTAATAGGAATCAATATTCAATATGTCAGTATTAATATTATTAATTAATAATATAATTATATAATAATATATAATAATATAATAATTAATTCCAAGTTCATTAATAGGAATCAATATTCAATATTAATATTGAATCAATATTCAATATGTCAGTTATCCTCAATTCTATCTAAATATTCAACACAATCCTAATTAATCTACCGAAATATTATTTTGTAGATCTTGACAAACTGATTCTAACTTTTTAGAGGAAAAAGATCTAGAATAGTCAAATAAGTCACAATATTGAATGAAGAGAGCTACCTGACTTCAATATTTACTATAATGTTACATTCATGGCTACAGTATAGTATTGGTAAGAGAACCATGCCTTTATTAGTAAGAGAACCATAAAGGCATCAATGGAGATCAGAAAGTCCAGGAAAAGATCCACAATGAATACAATGGACTTATCATTGAGAAAGGTACAAAGATAATACCACGCAGCAAAGACAATACACAGATGCCAACTCTGAGATGAACTAGAAACTAGATGAAATTCTCAAAAATTTTTAAATAGCTGGTAATTCTTCTCCAAGGGGTTGACGAGATAAAATGGAATACTTCATAGTAAAGTAGAAACTCTTTAAAAATTGGCCAAAAATTTCCTAAATTTGTTGAAAATCATTAATTTACATATTTAAGATATTCTTTATACCCTCCACAATAATAAATTCAAACAAACTCATTCTCAGTTAATTATAACCAAACCTTTAAAATGCAAATATAAAGAAAAATCTTGATAACAGCTAAAAATGGTGTATGAGAACAATGAATTGAATGTGGATTTAGTATGCAAAAGCATAGAGGTCAGAAGCATGTGGAACTTTTTTACAATATTAAAATAATAGACGGTCCATGCAGAATTCTATTGCCAGTGAAAACACCCTTCTGTAATGAATGGAGAAACAATATCTCATACCCAGGAAAACTAAGAGAATATATTTGGACCTTAAAAAATAAAAGATTAAGCCAGGCGTTATAGTGCATGCCTGTAATCCCAGCAGCTCCAGAAGCCACGAAAAGAGGATCATAAGTTCAAAGCCAGCCTCAGCAATGGAGAGGCATTAAGAACTCAGTAAGACACTGTCTCTAAATAAAATATAAAATAGGTCTGGAGATGTGGCTCAGTGTTGAGAGCCCCTGAGTTTAATCCCCAGTTCCAAAAATAAAAAATAAAAAAAATAAAAATAAAGAAAGATTAACAGAAATGATAAATATGAAATTTTTCACTTAAGAACTTTAAAATACTAATGACTATTTAAAGTGAAAATTATAACATTTTGTGATATTTTCAATGTATGTAGATCTAATACATACAACAAATGTACTATAAAGATCAGTGTAGAAGAAGACTGGAAGGAAGGTTTTCTCATTACATATAACATGGCATAAAATAAAAAATAGATCATAAAATACCAGTATACATTTTGGAATTCTTAAACTCACCACAAATTAAAAATTAGCAAAGTAATCCAACTATAAAATACTATACAACATTAAAAAGTATTCAAACAATCTCCCCATCACCAAAAACAAACAAAAAAAAATTGGAGGAAGTAGGTGATGTACAAAGGATCAGAAAGCAAAGAGAATACAAAAATTATAGACCTATATCAAGCCATACCAATAAGAAATCAACATTTAATGCAATTCTTAATGTATTTTAAAAGTTATTAGTCTCTTCACATCAATCTAAAAGGAAGAAATTAGCAAAGGGGATCAAAAACAAGAATATCCAACAGGCTAATGCCAATAGGTTCACTTAGAAAAAATAATGTACAATTTAAAATTCATGTAGTGGGAAGAAATGATTCTTAAAATACTGATCTTCTACTTTAAGAATCTAGAAATTTTCTGTTTCCAAATTATATGTAGAAATAAAGTTAAATATAAGAAATAGTCAAGAATCAAGTAAGCCTAAAAGTGATCTGTTAAAAATATCAACACAATATATTTACTAAGGAAATTGAGTATGTTAAAATACCTTTTTAGGAAAATTTTTATTTTTATTTTATTTTTTTAATGTTTATACTTCTGGTACTGGGCATTCAACCCATGGCCACTTTACCACTGAGCAACAGTCCTTTTTATTTTTTGAGACAGGGTCTCATTAAATTCCTCATATTGACCTAGAACTTTTGATCTTCCTGCATCAGCCTCCTGAGTCACTGTGATTTCAGGTATGTGCCACCATGGCAAGCAATTTAAAAAAATAACTTTGAAAAGAAACCTCAGGCTGATATTTTTCACTGGTGCTTTTTGTTTTTTTGTTTTGTTTTGTTTTGTTTTATTCATTTTATTTGTTTTTTGATACCAGGGTTTGAACCCAGGGATGCTTAACTACTAAGTCACTATTTTTTATTTTGACTCAGGGTCTCAATAAATTGCCTAAGGCCTTATTAATTAGCTGAAGCTGGCTTTGAACTTAGAATCCTCCTGCCTCAACCCACCTTGAGCTACTGGGATTCAAGGTGTGCATCACCATGCCCAGCTTCACTAGGGCCTTTTATACAACATTGGAGAAAGAAATAATATCAGTTATACACAGAAGTTTTCATAAAATAGATATGGAAAGACTACTGTCCAGCTCAGTACATGAGAACAGCATAATTCTAATATCAGATTTTGACAGATATTAAAAATACAAAGAATCATTGACCAATATCCCTCATTCATATAGACTCAAAATTTTAAAGGTTTTTAGCAAGTTGAAAACACTATGTAAATAAGATAATATACAAAATTCTCAAGGGCCATGAATATACATACATTCAAACTGGCAAAAGTGAATACTGGAAAATTCCCTCCATCCTACCACATAGTTCCATCCATATCTACTGTCTTACAATTTTTAAAATGTGTACCACTGGAAAATATACACAGTAAAAGAGAAAAAGACATCATAAGTCAATAATAAAACTCTTAATTTTATAAGAACTTTCTTTTTTTGGTATCAGGGATTGAACCCAGGGGCACTTAACCACTAAGCAAGCAACATCCTCAGCCCTTTTTTACATTTTATTTAGAGACAGGGTCTCACTGAGTTTCTTAGGGACTAAGTTGCTGAGGCTGACTTTGAACTCGTGATCCTTCTGCCTCAGCCTCTGGAGCCATTGGGATTACAAGTGTGGGTTACTTAGGCCCAGCTTAATCTGATAAGAATTTAATGGAATATTTGGAATGGCTATTAGTATATAAGGTAGGATTCACCTACTCATTATCATTATTTATTGTTCAGGTCTTGCAGAACTACCAAAATAGCATAGTTTTGCAGGGCTGAGGGCTGAGTGTAAAGCTCAGTGGCATAGCACTTGCCTACCATGGGAGAAGCCCTGGATTCAATCCCAGGAATTTAAATAGAAAGAAAAGAAAAAGAAAGCATAGCTTGTATATATTGTTACTTCTCTGCATGGATTTCTACACACACACAAAACAAACAAACAAACAAACAAAAAACACTGAATTTAAAAATATTTTCTGAGTAAGGATAAACGCAAAATTTTCATCAAGAAGCTTTTCCCATCTAATTGTCATCATATTTCACTAATTGTTTCAATGAATGAATCTCCCCAAGGCAGATAAATGTTAGTTAAAAATATAAAAGACTTGTAATAATCAGCTATGATTCTCAATACTTCTAAAAAATTAAAGACTAAAATTTATGATGCTGATTTAGTCAGCTTTTCTCTGCTGTGATTAGAAGATCCAACCAGAGCAGTTTTATGGGAAAGAGAGTTTATTTGAGGTCTTACAGTGTTAGAGATCTTAGTCCACAAGAGGCTGGCTCCATTCCTCAGGATTCAAGATGATGCAGGACATTATGGCGGAAGAGTGTGGTGGAGGGAAGAAGTCGTGTGTTGATCAGAAACAAAAATAGGGAGTCTCCACTCTCAAAGCCACGCCCACAATGAACCACTTCCTCCAGCAAGCACACCCCACCTGCCTCTTTACTGCTGGGTTAATCCCATCAGGGATCAATTAACTGACTGGGCCAGGGTTATAATTCAATCATTTCTCCTTTGAACCTTGCATTGTCTCACACATGAGCTTTCTGGGGACACATCACATCCAAACCATAACAGATGCTATGAAAACTTGAGTTCTAATGGCTATATCTTGTTATTTGGCAATTTTCCTGTTTAAAAGTCTTCAAAAATGATCTTATTTATAATAAACACAAGCAATGTGGTTCTTCTTTTTATTTTTCCTTACATCTTTGCAGCATATTGTCAAAATGGAAAAACCAAGAGTTCTGATCAGTATAGGTTGGACACTTTGTGCTTACATAAATGTGTGCACCCACTCAGACCATCTTCCACTTATAAAGGCCTGTACTCAGCTATGTCTGTTTAGGGGACAGATTTATCCAATCTTTATAATGTACTTTGTAAACTAGCAATAACCCAGGAAAGGGTACACTAAGAGTTTTGACTTAAACATGGGTCACTGTTGGTTACCGATATAAAATGCATACAAATATATTTGAAACACCATAGCTAGAAATTAATTTAAAAAGTAATAAGAAGAAAACTATACCTTAATACATAGTTAATACATGTAACTGCTTATGTGTTACCTATGAATGTAGGTACATAAATTCATATTAATATCTTAAGCACTTTACATGATCCTAATAAAGGAGATTCTATTATATTTCTCACGTAAAGAATGAGAGATTCAAACATATATAAATTAATTACATAGAGAAAAGTGAAAATTAAGCTGGATGATGGCATTCAAAATCAAATCTTTCTCATTCCAGAATCAAATCATATATACTCACTCTGATATGCTAAAATTATATAATATGACTTATGGGTCTATATAGTCATCTTGGCATTTTCATGTAAATTGTTCTTGTCAAAATTAAAATTTTCAATTCTGCTTCTATCTGTTTACTGATGAATTCTTATGTCATCAGACTGCAATGTAAATATAGCCATGTTTAGTATTTTGGGGGATGAAAGTTCCATTAGAGAAGTGTAGGGTGGCATATATGTGAAATTAAATACATTAAACAAATCTTAATCTAAATACAAATTACTGTATTTTTGAAAAAGTGACATTTCTAGTTTTCAGGCTAATGAATCATTGATGTTATCAGAACATCTTCATCATCACTACTGTTTATCAAACACTAAAATGATATATATATATATATATATGGTGTCATTCTGTCTGCTTTCATTTTTAGTTTACTTCTACAAATTCACTTACAGAGATCTGAAAGTTGATATGTGTATGAAAAAAAAAACAAAATGACAGTAAAATTTTTTGAGAAAATTTTTACACCAGCATATATTAACATTATATTCTGATAGGATGAGCTAATTTCACAAAAGCTGTGAGAATTTGATTCAAATTTAAAAGTCTATGTGTTTGAATCATTTTTTCTCTTCATGCTCTATTTTTAAATGGAAAGAAACTATATTGGTTTAGAAATTTTATATAGCCATACAGTAATACAATTTAGTAAATAAGACCTTAATTTAACATATGATGACTGGATATGTGAATTAGACAAATATAAAATTTCAGCTAATTAAAAAATTTTTGCTCTAAAGCATTTCAAACAGTTTATTAAGTAAAAATAAAGTTTCCCTATTTATCTGATCAAAGATGGTAGAGGATAATCTGATAGTGAAAGGTGCTCTCTTCATTTACACATTAAAAAACTGACTCACGCTTTGTAGCAAATAAATGTTCTATTTAAAGCTTCATAAGAGTTTCATAAAACTCCAAAATGTGAAGCAGCTTAATAAATGTACTTTTCACCACACATTGTCAATTCACTAGATGTTCCATTAAACAATTTCTTCAGAATTATTTTTCTTAATGTTTTAATAGCTCCTCTAGATAAATGGTTGGAGTTACTCTAGGATGTAAAATGTGGTATATGGTATTATAAATTTAAATGAGGAAGAGATAGAGAAAGAGAAAAAAGGGCAGGGGCCAGGGGATGACATCCTATATTATTCATTTATGATCCTGGAAAATAAGGTTCTTGGGGTTAAAATATGCATTATGCCTTCGAAACTAATGTTTATAGATAGTCTAATTCTAAAATAAGACTCTGAAAGACTGGAAATTATACTAATTGTTTATAATATTCATTTGCTTAATAAATAGTTCTTTATCATATTGTGTGCAATCGATGAATTACATTGAATGACCTGGGTCTACATTACCAATATATATTACCAGAATCAGTTTATCATTTAATCCAGACATATCACAGATTAAAATATTTTATGTAGAGTCAAAGACTTAAATACACACAAGTGAAAAACATCAGAAAAAATATTATATTCTAAATAAATAATTTGAAAATGTCATGAGTGTTATTTATGTTTAACCTCAGACCATAGTTATGTATATAATTACAAGAATATGATAGTCTAGCTAATACTCTAATTTACACTGTATTTTCAATGCAAATATACACTGTATGTATAGATGTGTGTGTACACATACGTATGTGCATATATATGTGTGTGTATATATATATATATATATATTTTTTTTTGACACATCAACAGAATACAGCAAATCTCCCATAGGAAACATGGCTCAATCTATATTATATTGCACAGTTTTACTCTGTTTCACTCTGAAAATTAACTGACTCAGAAATTATGTTAAAACAATCATGAAAGTAATGAATAATGTGTCAGGAGTGCATGCTTCTCTTTATGAGGTCAGGAGATTGAGATCTGTTTGTTCTGTTAAAAAATGACTAAAAACAAAAGCACAAATTATGATTGAAGAATTAAAGGAAAGAATGTGATTATCATAATTAGTGAAATAAAATTGAAAGAGATTGCTTCCCATGACCTTCATATTATTTTTAAAATTATGATTTAAAAGCTTAAAAGTTCATCTTTTTGCAATATGATCTTTACTTTACCTTGGAAATACTCACAAAGAACAAAGCAAGTCAGAATAGAGACTTGTACATTTCTCGAAATTAATCTTCCAGAGAAGGAAGAGAAGAAAATGTTCTTTTCTCCAAAGAAAATAATACAAAGTACTAAGAGTAGAGCCATTTGTCCCTCCCAGGGGAATAGTGTGCCTGTGTTCAAATCAACCAATCTCTGTAAAGTTTCCCCAGCCACTTCAGTCACCATTGTCTGGTCATTCTCTTAATAAACAATACAAAACATCACTGCTACACCCACAGGGTTAGAAAGTAGGTCACTCTTTACAGTTTTCAACTTTGCTTCATAACAGATATTGATTGTTACTGTTATTAACCTAGTTCATCTGCTTTAATAATATTCAGCTTAAAAGTTTATTTTTACCTCAAAAACTTCTTCATCCAAAATCCTTGTTCCAAAAACCGTGATTCCATTGGTATCAACAATTGATCTCTCACTTCTATCAAGTGGTTTTGTGGTTTTCTTCTTACAGTCAACAATCATTGTCACAGTTTTCTTTTCCACACTGATTGCTACCCGATGCCACCTGAAAAAAAAAAAAAAGCCAGGTAATTCTTTTGTAAGCTTCAACAACATTGGCTGCCAATGCATTATTCACATACAGTATATTTTAAATTACAAAAGTGAGCTGAAATGGCTTAAAATGTAAGCTTAGGAATCAATTGTTTAGCTGGTGACAACTTACTACTTACTCAGCATAGTGCTAGGTACTCAAAAAAAAAAAAAAAAAAAAACACTAGCAGCCTAAAATGCACAGCAGGGTTATCTGTCCGTGCTGATAAGGACATGCCCATTCTCTGCTTCACTTTATGTCACAGCAACAAAAGCATAATCTCACTGCATCCTGATGAAGGTATTTGATAGAGATTAGGAAGGGACAGGGTAGATGCAGTAGTTTCTATGTACACAAATGCTTTCTTCCAAAGAAAATGCTTTCCACCTACAAAAAAAAAAATCAAACCAACCAACAAACAAAAAAGGACCTTCTGACTGAATGACTGCTCCATCTGGAGAAACTCAACGTTCGAACTGTAAAACACAATGCACTGCACTGTCTTTATTCCCATTTATTTTAAGTGCTTTCAATTTCTTTTCCCACTTTAATTTCAAGACAGTTATAGATCACTACTGTGGGTAGGATCCAAGCCTGAGACACAGTATCTCTCCTTCTTCCCACTCTTGGCAGGAAGTGGGAACACTAAAAGAAAGCAGTCAATGCCTGCTTACAGGGAGAGTCTCAATTCATTCTGCAGCTACTGCTCCAGCTAATTCAGGATGGTGATGACAGGCTTAGAGGGGGAGACATAACCAGCCCTTTGGAAACATATGTATCTTAGCAATATTGTGAAAAGAAGAGTTTATTAACAATATCTGGTGTTAACATAAACCACTAAGTGAAGCTCACTTGGATTCTGCAAGCCACTCTGGTTTTATATTTTATTTTTTTTCTCAAATAAAAAAGGGATAGATTAATATTCCAGAAGTGTCTAGGACTAGATCCATAAAATAAATTACCCAAAAAGATGTAGGGAGCCTTCCTAAAATGTCTGTTTCTTGATACTTGGCATGGCTGCTGATGAGGACCAAGTATATTTCCATATACACTTAATCTTTGGTCTTTCCACTAGCACATTCAACTAGCATAGGCATCTGCTTGGTTTGAATTGAGCAGATTTATATAAGGAGCCACTTAATACAGTGAGAGTAAAATTTACACATACTTCATGCCAAGCTGCCTGTGTCTTAACTTAAACCATTCCTACTGTCATAGGTATGTGCTTTTCATTAGCAGAAAACAAAAAAAGACTTCAACTGTGAAAAGCTGATTGGAACTCTAAATGGCATTTTTGTTGAATTAATTTAAGCTGAGATAATAATGAGACATCAAAATCACAGTGTCACGTAATATTCAAAATACTGTTAGAAAAAAATAAATTAACACTTCATTTTGAAGCCCTTCTCCATTATTTCCTTTCTCTCATACATTTTTATAGTCAGAAAACTTCTCCTCGATTCTTATATTCAAAGTATAAACAAAATCCAGTGTCTCTCAACTTAGTCCAAGCTGTCACCTCTTTCACGTGGCTTCCCAACTGGTTGCTGTTTCCACTCTTTTGCAACCACAGCAACCTTTTAGAATATGAGACAGATCAAGTCTCCATCTTACTAAATAAGCTATCAAGTACTCCTGTAACAGGGTGTCCAGGCCCTCTCTGATCTCATGTCTGACTTTTCACACTCTGACTCCCTGGGTCCCATTCACACACTGCCTTCCTGCCTCCTTCCCACTGCTCCCCAGTGTTCTTCACTTTGCAAGAACCTCTTCCTCCACATGCCCTCAAGGCAATTCCTGCTCCCTGAACTTTGCTCAATACAACATCATCAAAAAGACTGCCCAGTCTAAAAGAGTACACTAAATACATCTATTTCTTGGATTTATTTTCATTCATAGAACTATCAGCACTTCGTGCATTTTTGCCTCTTCTGTTGTTGATCTTTTCTATTAGAATTTAAGCTTCAGGTGTGGAGAGACTTCACATGGGCTATTCATGGCCTCACCTGTGCCCTGTAGATGTCTAGTCAAGTGGTGGATAAATACTTACAGATCGAATAGCCTATCATCGTGAGAAATGTAGTTTAACAAATCGAAGTGTGCTTAAATACCAATAATTTTTGCATTGAAATTGTAATGCTAGTTGGGTTCAACAAATATGTCACATTTTAACAGTATCAAATGAATAATACAGTGCCGGCACGTGGTAAGCACTTAATAAATTGTGATTGAATGAATATATGAATGAAAGGTGTTTATTTCACTCAACATATTGTCAGTAATGGTTTACTACTGTGATACATGTAAATATAACTATTGCTCTGTTTGATAATGAATAAAAATGTTTATTGAGCATTTCCCATGTTTTATTTTAATAACTTATTCAAATTAAGCACTGCCTATTGTTTTCAAATAGAACGCTGGTCATGATAAATTATTTTTTTTAATTAAGAAGGCATCCTAATGAGGGTAAGCAAGATAAAGTAAAACAATGTTTGAATAATAAAATGAATTCAAAATGTCTTCCACAAATACTAAATATGAATTAAATTTTACCTTGGTCAAAAATAGAAACATAATGTGATATAATATTTTACTTTTCTATAGGATAACAATTTAAATTACTTGTGAAAGTCTATTTTTTTCTGGCACTGAGAGTTGGAGGTTTCTCTGGGGTCCTGACAAAGACACAATGTATATGAATTTTTTTTCCACCTGCACTTCTGTTTCCTTCTGTCTATAGCCAAAAGTTCTACATCTGATAAAGCCATTTTAGGGGTTTAAATACAGCAATT
The DNA here is from genome assembly GCF_021218885.2 of Marmota monax. Classification (NCBI taxonomy): domain Eukaryota; kingdom Metazoa; phylum Chordata; class Mammalia; order Rodentia; family Sciuridae; genus Marmota; species Marmota monax. The sequence continues at coordinate 650,673 of NW_026692997.1, read as the reverse complement.
AAATGTGTAGTAAAATTTAATGCACATTTGTTTGTGTTTAGTGGCTCCCTAAGCAAAAGGCAATCATTACAACACAGAATTCAGCAGAGTTTCAGAAGACTGTAGCTTGAGCCTGACTACCTAAATCCCAAAGCTACCTCTGCCACTTTCCAACTTTATGACTTTAGACAAATCAAATAAACTTTCTGTGACTTGGTCCCCTTATCTGTAATATTTATTAACATTATCTTCTTAAAGTGATTGTGAATAATTAAATAATTTAGCTATGTATTAAGTGCTTAGAACAGTATGGACATATATCCATTATTAGATAAGGCGTCTATGATCACATATTACTATTACTTGTAAAAAAAAATAATAAGTCAAATTAGATCATTCCCTACTTAAGATGCTCCACTGACTTCCTATCTCACTGAGAACAGAGTTTGCAGCCTCCTAGGATGTGTTATGCCATCTGGCTTCCCAAGAATTTTTCCACGCTCACCATCCCACTCTGCTCCTACCATGTTGGTTTCCTCCATGTTGGAACAAATGGGGCACACATTGGAATCAGAGGCTTTGCATTGGCTTTTCTAAATACTGTTAGAAAAAAATAAATTAACACTTCATTTTGAAGCCCTTCTCCATTATTTCCTTTCTCTCATACATTTTTATAGTCAGAAAACTTCTCCTCGATTCTCCTAGAATAGAATGCTTGTGATTCTCAGCATGGCATGTCCCTCACCTCCTTGACATGTTCCATTCCTACAGAGATTTCCCTGACATTACTTTTTACAATTGTTCTGCCCACTGTCTTTCCCCTTCCTCTGCATTATTTTTCTGTCACACTTATACCTATATAATCTTTACTAGTGTATTTCTAAATATTTTGCCTGCCTAGACTGCAAGATAAATTATGCAAGGTAGGCATTTCATTGTTTCGTTTTTTCATTCCCAGACCCTAGAAAAAACTGTATCACACTTCATAAATATTTGTTGAATGATTAAGTGAAAGTATTGTTTTCAGCATAGCTAACACATTTGGTCACTGGCTACTTACTTCCCATCAGCAATGTTAACAGTTCTGAAGAGGGGATAATCTTCTGGAGCAGGTTTTCCAGTGTGGTCTTCAAACAGAAAAACAGGGGATCTCCCAACCTCAACACCAATTTGCTGAATACCATGCTCATTATATATAGATAAGAGGAAAGACTGAATTCCTTTTTTGGGTTTTACTGTAAATAATACTGAAAAATCTTCCGGAAAAGTTCCACCTGAAAAGAGAAGTCCAATGTGTTAGAAATTCTATATTTCCAAATTGTTCTTAGATCACAGCATTATTTTTGAACTTTCTATGTGGCCTTAATGAGTCATCTAAATTCAAAATAACCAAATGGGGTGGGGGGGCACTCTATGACTCTATTAACTTTCCATTTAATACTGATCCAAGTTATTTTCAAACTTTAAAGTCACTCATTTAAAGCATAATGATTATGAGAAATTGAGTTCAAAGTAAGGAAACACGATCGTGGTTTCAATACAATATCAAACACATAACAGTAACTCTTGAAACACTTATTTAAGCACTAATTTTGGCAAAAAGTCTGTATTTTCTGACTGTGTCTAGTCAGAGGCATTTTAATGACATTATATAAAGATATTATTTTCATCATCCCTTCAAAAGTTTGAGTTTTTGATCAGTTTTTGATACCACAAGATGCAGTTTCACATATAAGAAGCATACGTATTTATCAATGAAAAGTATTGGGTACTTAGCTAACTTGATTCTAAAGTCATGAAGACATACTGTCTTTTTTCCATATATATATAATTTCCATATATATATACATATATATAATTTCCCTGTATATATGTGTATATATATATATATAAAATTTAAACCTCTTAATATCCTGACATATAAGTAAAACAGGCAAAATTATTTGAGGGATGAGTTTAGTTTAAAAAAGATGTCCATTTGCAAAACAGGTGTATGTGCATGTATGATAGATAATACCTGGACCAATATTCAGAGTTCATGTACAATCCATTGATCGTAAATTCTATTACAGGGAGTAGTATAAAATAATAAAGGCATTATGAATGTGCCTCTCATGCATTCACATTCAATTACAGAAGATCAGCAATTCCACTTATAAGAATTTACAAAGAGAGGACACTTGTATGTAAAGATATGATGTTGTCATCAAAGCACTATTTCTAATGACAAAATATTAAAATGGGTTGCAATGGCTGAGATTGGTTAAATAAAATACAGATTATCCACATAATGGAATCCTATGAAGCCACTTAAAAGAATGTAACAGATAGTTTAGCAATGCCTTGTTTTAAAATAAAAAATAAAATGCCTGAAGATGTAGATCAATGATAAATAACCCTAGTGTTCAGTCACAAGTATCAGTAAACAAATACATAAATAAAAGCATGTAACAGAAAGATGTTTGATTAAATGGAAATTATTTAAAATATATTATGGAAGGAAAAATAACAAGCCATGCAGACACATTTTATGCTAAAAATATGTGCATAGAATAATTAAGCAGAAGGTTTTGTATCATATCTCTGCCCTTTAACATTCTTACTATATGTTCATGGTAAATAACTGAAAAACTTCTTAGTTGGTTTTCAAACCATTAATAAGATAATCTGTCCCACCAGGATGTTCTGGTAATTAAATAAGAGTATATCACACCCAAAAGAGCAATCAATGTGGGCTGTTCTGCTCTTCTCTCATATATATGTATATATACATATACACACATATACATATATACACATATATACACACATACATATGTATAAAATATATATTTATATAGTTAAGAGAAACTAATACAAAACACAAAATTGAAAAAAATGTGTAAAAATTTTCAATGCTGTCACAGCAAATCCATCAATCCATCTATCTAGTTCCAATTCAATTTATACATCTAGTTTTGTTCAATTTCATTTATTTTTTAAATTTTATGGTACTAGGGATTGAACCCAGGGCACTGTACCTGCTAGGCAAGCGCTCCACCACTGAGCTAAACTCCCAGCCTTCAACTGGACTTAAATATCACAAAAACATACAATTTTACATTTATGGGAATCAATAGAAAGAAAGTAGTCATAGGAAGAAAATGGAAAGATAATAAAACAAATCAACTAACAAAATGCTGCCAGGTGCAATGGTGTACACCTGTAATCCCAGAAGCTCGAAAGGCTGAGGCAGGAGGATCATGAGTTCAAAGCCAGCCTCAGCAAAAGCAAGGCGCTAAGGAACTCAGTGAGACTCTGTCTCTAAATAAAATACAAAATAGGGCTGGGGATGTGGCTCAGTGGTTGAGTGTCCCTGAGTTCAATCCCCATTAACCGCCCCCCCTCAAAAAAATGCTTATTGCCAGCTCACACTATAATTATATAGCTAGGTAATCCAGCCCATTATTGAAGAAGGTCCATGGCAAACAAACTTTTTCTTCAAACAAATACTTCAGAATACTAAGAACAACAAGACACTATAACTGCATCTAAATTTTTCAAAGATTTTATTCAGTGAAATAAATTGATATTAAAATATTATGAGCTAGTGGAAAATAATGCCTTGTCCATTATTTTAGACATTTATAAAAATGTCTACATAGAGAATAATACCTTCATACAAGACTAAAAGAATGAAAAATTTTAATTAACCATCCAATATATACACCTTAACTTTTGAAAATCTCTGGCTTCTTACTATACAATCACTAAAATCTGTCCATTAAAATGTCTATTTCCCATTTTAAAGTTAAACATTAAGGATTTTAATTGCAATCTTTAAGTTCTGACCTTTCAGAAATAAAATAAGCTAAGAAAATCATGACTTGATGTCAAAATTTTCAGTCTAACCTAGACACCCACCTTAGTTTCCTTCCTATGATAATTAATATTGTTCATAACTTAGTGAATTAATCAGACAGATATTAGTTCCACAACAAAAATGCATTCACTGGAAATGTAAAATTTCATCAGAAATAAGTGATGAGAATTTACAGTAGAGATAAAAATATGGGGTTTTACATTTTAGTCCATATTTTTAAATATATAAATAAATTAAGAATAAAGCATGTTAAATGACTTGTTAAAAAGTGCTATTATTCCTTACTGTGTGTTTATAAAAGTCATATATATATGTAATAATAATCTTGACATATTGTTAGTATAACAAATTCAATAGTGATTGTTAAACCAAGCTTTTAAGATCATTAAATGTTGCCTCCAGTAATACATGTGAAATGAAAAAGGCATAATAACTTTTTAATATTTTAATATTACCCTCCTCTGATTGTTACAAAGATATAGATCAATATATGTAAAGATTCTTGTACAGAGTCTGTCTCATGGCATGGGCTCTAAAGGGCTTCCATTCAGCTCCAATTTTCAGAAATTTAAATTAAAGTTTTCAAGTTGGGACTTTGAAAGACACATACCTTAATTCTACCAAGATATTTTAATGACTGTATCCAAACGACAACTTCTCACTGCCCCATTGATGAATACTAAAGTTTCCAGTCCTTCTGCTTATTCTTTAGAAAAGAAATTGCTTTTATATCTTCTTATAATGCATGATAGTATATTCCAAATATAATTAATATTTACTATTTTAATATTTTAATGGTAATCTGTTGTGACTAATTTTTACTATCATTTTGCATAATGGACAGAAAACTCTACCCTCCAGAATGGCAAGCTTGTAATCATTTCCATGATGTTATCTATAATATGTGTCTCTTATCTGAAATGCTCACTGTTAGAATCATGCCTCAGACTCAATCATGTGAGAAGGAGTAAAAACATTCATATAGTTAAATTCTGTTAATTGGAATGGAAGAAGATCCTACAGACACAAATTATTTTCTTTCTTCATGAGTAAAACAA